>NC_087322.1:12152500-12803949 GCF_037043105.1 Vanessa tameamea
CGCTGTAAGTGATGTTTCATTTCTGGCGTTGGAAACGAAGCTTGTTGCAGCTGTCATGTTTTTTACCATCTGATTATTTTTGTTGGTAAGATATTTTGAAGATATGACGAGTTAAAATTAAATAAAGAAATTCAAAATTATTTAATATGTATCGATAAAAAGGTTAAAAAAAAGTATTTAGTGATCATATCGCGAATAAACTATGTATGTTATAAATATAAATATGTGTAGCTAAACAACAATAATTAGTGTTGTAATTGTGTTCTGTTTTGAAGAGTGAGTGAGGCCTCACAGTCACAATGTACGTAACTCCTTAGTTCCCTAAAATTTGCCAAGTATTTGTAACAAATTTATCTTAAAACGCTAATATTTTTTGAATGTTGTGATCATTTACCATCATTCATTGGCAGTCTGCCTATCTATTACAAATAAATAAAAATAATAATTATAATATATCATAATTAACATTTATATAACGGAGGTTATCAAATTCGTTCCATCTCATTGGATAAGATATCATAGCAAACTAAAGATAAAAACATTTTTAATAATTCATTTATTTTTCCAATCGTCAAAGTAGGAATACGTAATTATAGTCTCTCGCCTCGATCCACCTACTTCATCCAAGCGTGCTAAGACAATATTTTCAACCTTTTAAGTATCACAATAAAGCAATAGACGGGGTCTGAGACATACATATATATATATGTATATTCCCAAAACACAGAATTCGGAATTGCCTTTTTTCTAACAAAAATCCAATCAAGGTTTTTTGCGAAACGGATGCTCTTAGGGGCATTAAAATATTATGAATATTCAATATCTTTTTACAAAGGGTTTCGGTTTGAGACAATTTCAGCCATTGTGACGGTTTATATTGTTTAACAATATTAAGTCATTTTGATGGCAAGGGAATTAACAAAGTGGTTATTAGGGGCTCGTAATTATATTTTAGTTTATTTTTCGTTATAGTACAGAAAAGTAATACTTCTTATTATTTATTTTTTATTTATTTAAAAAGCTACTTTAACAATATACGTATTGATATAAAAATTTACTCAACATTCACAAATTTAAAATTTTTTACAGGAAAAGAAATAAATTACTAATATTAATAAAGCTTGTTTAAAGCTGTTTTAGTATGTTATAATTTATTCTAAAATTGTATTCCGAAAATTGATAAGTTTTTCTAAAAGCACGATGTGGATCGTGATTTCGATATTTCATTACATTTAGCAAATGGTTTAAATAGGAGATTGTATATTAAATATTTTATTTTGTATGATTTTTTAAATCTTTTTAGACTATTTAGAATTTATGCCAACATTTTTCACTGTGGGTTGATTTCTAAAAGGATCTAAAAATTGTATAATATTCTTACGTACGATACGTACTTATATGATTGTGAAGCCATGTATCTCGTATATTAAACAATGAGAAGTCCCCCTGGCTAAGTTTCAGCCTTGCTATTATCAAGCATTAGAGATATAACATTGGATATACATACATATACAGATATAACTATATGTAATGTATGCAAGTATACATGAACTCTTACTTACAAATGGATCGGGCGGCGAAACAATGTTTGCGTGATTTTCAAACTACTAACTTCGTCTCCGTTTGAAGAACTAAGTGAAAAAAAATTTCGTCGGCTCAGAATTTTATATAAAGCCTGCCATCTGCAGCCGCTGTAACAACCGAGGCATTTAAGCAACGATACATTGTATAAATGTTAAAATTATTTTACTTGGTGATAGAGCTTTCAGCAAGCATGTTTGGGTAGGTTACCCAGTCAGTCACAAGGGACATCTTATTTCCATGGGTGGTAGTGTATTGGCGAACTAAGGTATGGTTAAAATTTCTTAGGGAGTCAATGTCTACGGGCATTTTTTTATCAGGGGATAATTATATCAAGAGAAATTATAACACTATATGAGAAACAATATATCAGTAACTGTTATGATGTCTATAGATATACTGTTCCAGAAATTGTTAATTTTTGACGTCATTTGAACGGTATAAACTGACTGACTCTTCCTCTGTATCTGCTCAAAATCATACAACTCTTCTGCTTGGCAGAATGTGCAGGAAAAATGTATTTAAACGAACACAATATTCTCATTTTGACTTAGTTAATGAACTTAGTAAATATGCAAGTTGCGGTGACCCGACATGTCAGGACAAAGTTTGAGAGGTTAGTGGGATCAGACCGCTTCCACAACTAATAGTTTGACTTGTTGATATACGGGAAAAGATTATATAGGTATACTATAGTCAGATTTAGTTTAAGAAATATACATTTTTGTATTATATTTAAGTGTGATAATTAAATATCGTTGGAGTACTTTTAGAACTGGATCATTTTTACAGCAATTAAAACGGAATTCTTCAGGACCAAAACAATGATTTTATGATACTGATGTTACATACGTTTAACCTCTTGAATTCGATTAATTAAAAAATAAATATTTTTTATTAAAATTGCTAGAAAAAGCATTCGTTGTCTCCTTTGGCCGTATATTATAATTATAATAAAGCCTTTTCCAAAATGCATTTCCATTTTTTGGTATAAGTTTAATGTAAATTAGTTTAGTATTAATTTAGTTTTCCAGTCAGTCAATACAAAAAACGCCTTCTCGTTTGTTAATATAAATGAATGTCAATTTTGAAATACCTAAGATTTATGGAAAAGAATAACTATTGAGCTTTTGTCGATGCTTCTGGTAGAATCAACATTCTTAAAGCCTATTTTTGATTTTATTTTCCTTATACTAAAATTTCTTAACAAATAATCATGACATAACATTGAAGTGTTCTTGGTTAAATATTAAAAGATATTATAAAACGACGCCGATCAAAATAGGTGGATCATGTATGAGGATAAAATATGAGATAAATTTAAAAGTAATATCAACCCGTTACGAGGTTGTGAGACGTTGAATTCCCTCCTCACCGGTAACGCACCAAAGATGCTTTCTTTGACCTTTTCGATACGATTTTCAAAGATTTGACGCAAAATACTTGTACATTATAAAAAATCAGTGTATGCAGAATTCCATTTATTTTGCTGGATATACCTAGATAGATCAACTGGCAAGTTGGCCACTTAATGGCAAGTGGTCATCAGTCATTGGCACTGTACCTTACATTGCCAAGGCGCCAATATTCACATTAGATTTCAAGGATTTCCCAAGTGTTTTAAGATATGAAATAAAAACTACATGATCTATACACACATACATAATAGTATTTAAAACACTCGAATATTAAAAATATATTTGTAAAATTCAAAACAAAAACGATAATTCTCTATCAAACCGAAAAGTGGAACGTTGTCACAATATAATTGTGATATAGAAAATCGGTTCTATTGTTAACTTTAATGGATTTTAAAAATATTGGCCATACATAACATTCGATATATACATAGTAGAACCAAGTTGCCTGATACATAAACAACATTTCATATCATTCGGATGTTTTCCCCATAAGCTCATAGCTAAAGTTAAAAGTTGTTGAGTTATAGGTTTGGAGGGTATTCCACTATGCTACTTCGATTCGTGTTGGTAGACATCTACAGGCTCTCACCCGGCTAATGATTATATACCAAAAGAGGTGGAAGGTATCTGGGTATATTCAGCAATATTTAGTATAGTTGTGTTTCGGTTGATAAGGTGAGTGAACCAGTTTAACTACAGGTCTTATGTCCCTTATCCTTAGTTTCCAAGGTTGGTGGTGTATTGATAATATGAAGAATAAGTAATATTTATCACAAAACGGATCTTTATGGGTCCTTTTGCCAGTCCTTCTACCGATATTATATATAAAAAAGTTTCATGCCGGTTGCTCAAAGGAAAATATTGAAATTTTGATGTGTCAGTATTTTAGAATTACTATTAGAATATTTGAGAAAATATATTCGGGTATCTGCAAATGGTTGGGACAGGCATCTATTGAGATTCCGTAAGGGCGTGCTTGCGATACGGTCTAAATATGGGTGAATAGTTGGTTATTGAATTGGCTGGCGCGGGCCCAGTTGGCCGAGGTCGTATTCCATCTGTTATTATTGAGATACTAGATATTGCGAAATAGAAAACGACCCTGACATCATTTTTACACTTATTTGTGCAGACCGAAGATGTTACAGTCATCCTTGCCGTAGCCAAATATGCTAATATATTTTCTCTATTTGTTTGCGATAAATATATGTATTACTATATCTCTTGATAATGATTTATAAGAACCAATATAGAAAAGTGGTTGGAGTACGTGAATCTTGATCGAAGGTCGCTGGTCTTCATTTGTATTAATTATATCATTTATCTGGTGCTCGCCCTTAAAAGAGAATATTGTGAGGAAACCTGCGCGTATCAAGTGAGTCAAAGACTCATCAATCTAGTTTGTACCAGCGTGATGGAATAAGCTAGAAACTGGAGCTGACTCCAGAGAAAAGCAGGCTCTCGTCCAGCTGTGGGAAATTTTCTGGCTTATTTATTTTAATTTACGTGTGCGCGCGTGTGTTTATGTTCACTCAATAGTCAGGGGCCATCTGAAAGTCAGTGTTGTGCATTAGCACAGCATATACTGAGATGAACCCCTTGCTACCTACACTGTATTCCTTGAATTTAATTATTTTCTTGTGTACAATCGTTGTAATGTATGTGTAACAAAAATAAATGGTTTAAATGGCTTTTACGTATATTTAATCAATTTATAATTATAAAAATCTTCTACGTTTAATTACTAAATCCATGAATAAATATGTTTCAGCGTAAACAAATAAAAATAGGCGATTATTATCCCTAGTAAAAACAAATGCTCGTTCAATAATTCCATTATTTCTAAGCTTGTTCGGATACGAAATCGGCTTTCTCACGATCACGATGGGAAAATCTATTACACAAACAACAGGATGCAGCCATCGACGAAACTTTCCGAACAACCGGCGTCTTGTAATCCCCGCCTTATGAAATTCAATGAGCACTTGCCTTAAAACATATACGACCTCGTACCCTAATCCCTTACCATGCATAAGTCCTATACAACTACATTTCCTACTTTATATGATACATTGCTGACTTGATTCTGCTATTGAAAATCACTCGCTCCGTTGGTGAGGCAATGGATGGAAAGGTTAAGCAAGTGTATGTTTTATAAATTACTGAGAATGATAAGTGAACTACGGATACTTGAAAGTTCGAGTCCTCGTGCTGAGGATAAATTCTTAACAACTAAAATATTCAATTTACCACGTATCGTGAATTTGATGACTGAAAGTAGTGGAAGGTGTCGAAGGAGGTCCTAATGCCATTCCAAAAGTGATCCTCCGTCATACAAACATCAACCAGCTATCCAATCGTTTCCGAGTGAATATATTTTGTAAAAAAAGATCAAAAACTTTTCCTAGACGTTACACAAAGCATCGTTTTACACAAATTTTACCCTGAAATTGAACTCCCATTACGTTTAAAAACATTGCAATTCAAAAACAAATAGCATGTTTTGTGTAAAATTAAATTAAATCTTAGAACTCCATAATTGAAATTGGCAATTTGAATACTTTAAGGATATTATGTACTAAATGCTTGTAGCTGTATGTACTCATAGATTTATTAAGAAAATAATGAAAATTATTATTCAAATAGAATTAATTGTTAGAAGGAATTAGAACATTCATAGATTCCTTTTTTTTATGATATCGGTAGGCGGACGAGCAAATGGGCCACCTGATGGTAAGTGGACACCACCACCCAAAGACAATAGCGTTGTAAGAAATATTAACCATTCCTTACATCACCAATGCGCCACCAACCTGAGCATCTAAGATGTTACGTCCCTTGTACCTGTAGTTATATTATTATTAATTATGGTATTAATTCACTTGGTGTTAGGGTTAGTACAAGAACGTCTAGAACAGAGTTATTATATATCCTACTGCCAAGTAGACATACTTAGTATTGTTGTGTTCCGGTTTGAAAGGTGAGTGAGCTAGTGTAACTACATGCAGGAGGGACTTAACATCTCAGTTCCCTAGGGTAGGTGGTGCATTTGCGATGTATGGTATAGGTTAAAATATCTTACGGCGCCAATGTGAATCAGGTAGACATTTGCCCTACCTACGGTATAAAAAAAAAATATTTATGTTTATCGGCATTTTATATTCCATTACCAATTTAATTAAAAGCAACTTTATCAATTTAATTAAGATAACCAACTTACTTATACTGAACCCAACGCTAATCATTAACAAAAAAGAGATTCCAGAAAAGGCACACAAAAATATATTATATATGTATACTAGCCACTCGCCCCGGCCTGATACTAAATATACTGCAGTGTCTTACAACGTTTACAGTTTTTCAGACATTAGACAATGCAAACCGCTATGTCCCTGCGTTTTAAATCTGTAATATATTCGCAAATATTCATTTAAATTACATGCTGTAAAGGACTGTATTGATCTATATTAAATGCACAATGTATTTAAGGTACTTAATTGGATAAGGATTAATGCTGTATTGTTAAAATCGCTTCGAAAATATGCCATTATTTCTCGTAAAAAGTAAGGGATAAAATATGCTTATTGTGGGCTATCCCTTAAAGATATACGTATACCATCGTGGACTTTTTGAAGACCTTTTTAAGGTGTACAATACTGTAGGACATTATTTTGATCTATCTCGTAGGGTTCAGCCAGCGTTTGCAATGTAAGCGCAAATAACTGTGTTTATTTACGACATCACTTTAGAAACCTTTAAAATTATTAGCGTTTCTCTACTATATTGTGCATTATACATATAAACCTTCCTCTTGAATCAATCTATCTATTGAAAAAACTGCATCAAAATCCGTTGTGTAATTTTAAAGATCAAAGCATACACAGGGACAAGCAGCGGTAAGCGACTTTGTTTTATACTATTTAATGATGATACATTATGTGAATTTCTCGTTATCATGAAGTGGTTTAATTTTTAATAAAAATATCATATCGTAATCCAGCATTATTTTTTATCACTTCCAGTACTATCTTATCTGCTGTAAACTATAGTATTAAGGAGCCGGGTATGATTTATTGGGGTCTTAGATATTTTTACCATCAAATCGAAATGGCTAGATGCTTGTGGAATTACAATTTACAGCCGAAATAAATAACTTTTTCTTATTCCATTCAAGACATGTATCATATTTAAAGTCAGACTGTAGTCGAGAAATTTAATATTAAGGAGAAATATTGCAAGAAGCCGAAGTGACCCAGTGGTTAGAACTCAGGCAAGCACCTCTGCACTGTGCTGCATTATATTTATAAATCAGTTGTAAGAAAATATATGATTCCGTGACTGATAAAATCTGGTATAATCTGACAAATTTTTAGCTTATGTATAATATTTAGCTTTACCCGCGCAAATTTCATAGAATCTTACTTATAGCACACAGACCGTATCCCCGATTTTGCTACCCCGAAACTCAAACTATCTCCATACCAAAATTCATCCAAATCGGTTGAGAGGTTTAAGCGTGAAGGGGTTCCAGTGAGTTACTTTCGCATTCATATATAAGGTTTATTTATATATAATGTGCACATATTATGTAGTACATATATATTAGACTATAATAAAAAAAACAATTAAAAATTGCAGGAACCACATAAAAAAACTCACCCTATCTCTAACACACGCATATATACAAATATACATTTATATACAATGAACAAAACAGTTATTGCTGTAGCCTAAATTACTTCTAACTACACCAGCTTTCTGCCAGTGAAAGTCCCGTCAAAATCGGTCCAACCCTTCCAGGGATTAGCCGGAAATAACCGACAGACAGACAAAAACTAAAAAATGTTATTTCGATATATGTACCGTGTATACATAGATATGCATTTAGTAAAAAGCGGTTATTTTAATATTACAAACAGATAGTCCAATTTTATTAGAGACAAATATAGATCTACCGGCCGACAACTGTATTGAAAACATCCCAGCGATAATCTGAGTTTACGTTCCGGCGCACCGCACCAACGAGCAAGACCCAAACGATTTCAGGTCTCGTCACTGATCGCATGTCAAATAATATTCTTAATTCATTACTTTAAATGCCTCGCACTTTTATCTGAAACTGATGTCTCTTTCGATGTTAATTCTTCTACTATTTAGTCTGAACCATTTTGCTTTGTGTATAGTGCCTCCTTAAATTCTACTTGTGTTGGTGAGCATTAGTGTGGAATATACAGTTGAACTGTAAGTCGTTCATAATTTAGTCTCATCTCTAATTACGTAAGTGCTTATAATATGTCCACGATGGTATATGTCTATCTCTTCGGCATAACCCACAATAACTATTTTTTTATCTTTTACTTTATACAAGAAATAATGGCTTATTTACGAAGTGATTTCAAGCAATACAGCATTAATCCTTATCCAATTAAGTACGTTAAATACGTTGAGCATTTAATATAAATCAATATAGCCCTTTACAGCATGTAATTTAAATGAATATTTTCGAAGATATTAAATTATATTAAATGTCATAATTTTGTAATTTGTTAAGTTGATTTTCGTATAGGATACATTTTATTGTTGAATAGCATCCAATTAGCTGTTTTAGTAAAGGTAGATGAATTTATTTTTTGTGCATTACACCTAAACCGAACTGCATTCATTCGTGAAATGTTGGAAGCCCTGCAGTGATACGCCATTTTGACAGGTGTATCTTTTAATTGCTATAATAATTATTTTTGATGATCGTGTTTTGAGATGTATTGAGTTTGTTCACACAACGAAGCTATTTATAATTTTTTGAATTCGGTGAAAAATTTCAATTGATTATTATTTGTAAAAATGTAGAAGATATAATTCTTATAAAACCGATTCGTACCGAAATATTTTAGTTTATTTTTTATGTAAGTACGAATGAAAATGTAGAGAAATACTAGTGTAATAAACCGTTCAAGGATAGATTTAGCGCACATTATGATGCAAATTTTGCCCCGTTTATATTGGCAGCCATCGAGCCGCACACAAGTGTAATGTTGTTCTATCTTTAACTGTTTTAATACTTCGATAAAAAAAATACGCATAGTACTTAATCATGTAATATAAGATGTATTTGATTATATAAAGAGTACTAATTACTTTGACTAGATGCAGTGCCGGCCTCAACTAATTAGGCGCCCTAGGCTGGACGGCGTCCTTTTATATGACCAGGTTCGGACTGGGAAGGTCAAAGGCCCTTCGAAAAAATTCTAACAATATACATAGAGTATTGAGTGTCTGCAGGATGGGAGGCAGGAGACTATAGATCTCGGCGTAACCCGAAATTTGGCGCCCTGGGCCGTCGCCCCCCCTAAAGCCGGCACTGACAAGATGTATGAACATAAGACGTTTTAATGGAATATATAAGTTTATAATGATGATGTCAGAAGGTTTTTTGGTTTGACACGTCCGTTGGTGCGATTAGGGGAAAGAACGACTCTTGCTGTGACGGCAAAAGGAAATATTACGCTCTCTTGTGATTTCGTCTGTGCACGACACATGCCTTTCGTCATGTGCGTGAATCGTGTGCTATATAACTTTGTTGAAATATATTTATTTTATTATCGAACCCTTATTTTTATTCTAAAATTATAAACTATTTCAATATCCATAACTTTCGATACTTTTCTGCCAGACCAGCGTCATTTTTTATATCGATTCAAAAACATATATGTTAATTATTATGTTAATATTTAATTGACAAAAAAGGTTATCTTTTTGACGATCATCTAATATTATTTACTATTTTCTGTGTTTTAAATCTTTAATTAAGAACATCTTCATTAATTGCTTGTCTTAAATCTATCTGAACGAATTATATAAAATCGTACTAAGTAGTAGTCATTCAATTTGCTCCTCAAAGCGCAGTAAGTTTTCAAGCAGGTCTTATATTTTATTCGGCGCCATAAATTCTCCAAACGTAGGCCGTAAAATGTTTATTGGTGGCTTAGAGATCAAGTTTCGTTGACATTTGCATGTCTCTCTTTGATAGTGACAAATGTACAAGCGGCTTTAAACTTTATTATAGGAGCGATAGCGTTTCAAATCGATTAAATTAAAGTGTTTTGGTTTTGGCCTAGGACTTCGTAATAGTTGGAAAAGTGATTTAATGAGCGAACTTATAGGATAAATTATTTACATTGAATGATAATAATTTATTTTACTTAACTCTTGTCCGAGATTAATTCGTGAAAATACATCTTAGCAGGGAAAGACTCGCATAAGCAGTTTTAATCAAAACCAAAATATTCTTTATTCAAGAAGATTCATAAGAGCACTCTTGAATCGTCATGATATAGTGTTGAATCAATATAAAGCTAGCACTGGTTCGGAAAGTAGATTCTACCGAGAAGAACCGGTTTTTAATCAAAAACTATTCAAATTATTTTAGTAAATATGTAAAAAATATATGTATTTATTATGTAATTGTATATTATGTAACACTACTACCGGTTTCTAAATACCGCGAGAATACAGCGCGGACATCAGCCTACACGTGGAAGTTTTTTTGCATGATGTTTTTCGCCGAGCGCAAACGCAAACTCAACACGACCTAAATAGTCTTACTAGCGGTGTTTGCCCAGTTTGAACGTAACAAACACAATGATCGGTTTTGATAAACTTCTTTAACCAGTGGTCACCTTATACAAACATCCACTTATCAATTAAAAATCTGTTATAAAATCTATTTATACATTTATATACAATAAAATAAGGAAATTTATTATATTTAACTAATTATTGTTGAATTATTTGTAGGTACCGTCCACTTCCCCAATATTTTACCGTTACACAGCAATAGTTAGTATAGTTGAGTTCCAGTTTCAGTTTGAAGGGTCAGTAAGCCCATGTAACTAAAGTCACAAGAATATAACACATTAGTTCCCAGTGTTGGTGACGCATTGTTGATCTGAAGAATGATTCTGAAAATATCGATGTCTACGGGCAGTGCTCACCAATAATTTTGATAACATTGTCCATTCATACCATGGCTCCGATCAAATGACCTCCGGATATACAACCAAATGACCTCTAGAACAGCGAGGCAGTTAGTTATGCAGCGTAATAATTACAACTCATTACACAACTTAAAATTTCTCTCTTTACAATGATTAAGCTTGTCCAGAACCGTTCCCGAGAGATTAATCACAGTTAGACGTCCAGTTCTAAGCGCTGGGGGTCTGCTTTAAAATTTACGTTCTAATTACCTCGCATTAAACTTTAAATGTAAAACTTTATTTCCGTTTTATTTGTTGAAATAATTAAGAAATAATTATAAGGCTATATGCAAGTCGAGTCGGGGTAAAACAACTCACTCATCAGATATTCTACTGCCAAACAGCAATCCTTGGTAGTGATGTGTTCCGGTTTGAAGGGAGCAACTGGAACTAAAGGCAAAAGAATCATAACGTCGTTGTGCCCAGTTTAGTGGCGTATTGTCGTTATGAGGAATGTTGAATATTACTTTAAATAAAAAAAGAATGTCGCGAGCAAAGGTTTTTGTTAGGGAGATGTTTTGGAGCGTGTAACACCACAACTCAGCGCAGAGGAATTCGTTTATGGGTGTTCTCGTGATATTCGTTCGTCAAGCAATTCATTCAGTATTGCTTGTTCGGATTAGACTTGCAGTCATTGGTTATTTATATATTTATTTTTATGATAAGTAAGCGAACTGGCAAGTGGCCACTACCGTCTATAGAAAATGACGACGTAAGAAACATTAACTATTCCTTACATCGCTCATGCGCCACCAACCTTGATAAGATGTTATGTCCCTTGCGCCTGTAGATACACTGGCTCACTCATTCTCTAAACTGGAACACAATAATAATGAGAACTGCTGTTTGGCGATAGAATCTCTGATGAAAGGGTGGTACCCAGGCGGACTTGCATAAAGCTCTATCACCAAGTATAATTATTAATGTGATCAATTTTCGGAGTCATCTTCACACATTTTGTTAACTCTATACGTAATGTCCAGAAACAGGGTTCTTCTTTCTCTTTGTGTGCTTCTTTACTGAAGGTGGTGCTTGTCCTGAAATGCTTTCATCGATGTGTCGACTAGCTTCCTCCACACCACTCTGTCCTTGGCTAGTCTCAGGGCAGTCGGCATATTGAGACCCGACTTTCCACTGCTGGGCTAAAGGCCTCTTCTCCCTTTGAGGAGAAGGTTAGGAGCATATTCCACCACGCTGCTCCAATGCGGGTTGGTGGAATACACATGTGGCAGAATTTTGTTGAAATTAGACACATGCAGGTTTCCTCACGATGTTTTCCTTCACCGCCGAGCACGAGATGAATTATAAACACAAATTAAGCACATGAAAATTCAGTGGTGCCTGCCTGGGTTTGAACCCGAAATCATCGGATAAGATGCACGCGTTCTAACCACTGGGCCATCTCGGCTCTCACAAAGTATACCATGAAGCTATTTAGTCATTGATAATTATAAAAAGGCACAAATTTTTGAGCGCTGTGACTTCAACACATTACACAATGTATTTTTAACTCAATCTCATTTACCTATTTTACCTCGGAGTGGATTAAACTTGAATGAATATAAAAAGAATATATATTTAATTTTTAATGACTTTGCATTAATTATAAAACTTTTTAAACAGAGCTTATATAAATGTTGGAAAACGCTTCATGATTTTAACATCCATTCATTAAATAGAATAATACTTCGTTAACAGATAAAATGAAATGCCATTTTTTTTTTAATTATCCAATAATAAATTTTATAATTCATTATAAAATAATTAATGAATAGTACCAACTTTACGTTGGTATGGTATGGTATGGCTGCGTGCCATACCATAATACAAACACAGCTAACACATACATATAACTACTCATGATTACAAACTGTATGTATGTAATCATGAGTACGTAAATTATGTTAGTAAATAAAACATTGCTGTATTTTATAACAGCTAATGTATATCCCAGAACCGGGACCAGGTCCTTTTAAAAAAGGTTTGGAGCTTATTTAGACGTTTCCCACTTTCCTCGTGATGTTTTCTTCAGCGACAAGCATGAGATGATTTATAAACAGAAATTAAACATACGAAAATTCGGTGTTACAATGGGTTTGAACCCGTATCGTCGTTTAAGATTCACCGGAGCCATCTTGGTTTTTTAACCTTATTATAAGATCTCTAAAACAACCCGTAATGAAGATAATCATTGTCGTATAGCTTAGATGTGAAAAAAATTTACTTTTATAATATTTTTTAAAAGCCGAGATGACTCCTCTCAGACTGTACTCGCCTCTTGAGCAGTACGTCAAGCAATTAGTGTATTGTATTAAATGTTTATTGTTAGTATAAACTGTTCATTAAATTGTAATAAAGCTCTTATTAAATAAAATCTTATAATTATTAATATTATGTTAATTGATAAATTGAACGAATGATTAAAACGCGTTGTATAAATATCTATTGATTGTGATGCAATATTTAATAAAATAAAATAATAATTTATTTATTTTAATTTGCAAAAGAAAAAAGAGACTCCGTTTTTTAAAGACAAAAGGTATTTAATAAGTGCGTTGTCAGTACCTCTGGTCTATACAAAAAGAGACTCAGTAGGTAGTATCCGTTGGTAGTGAGTTTTTGATTATAATTAGTCTTCTTATCTACATTCGCTTCCTTAAATAAGATTTTGTAGATATTTTTATTATTTGTTTTTTTACTATAACTAGGCCGAGCAAGTGGCTTTCTTAGTAGTAGGACTTTGTGCAGGTCTGGGTACGCACAACTACCTATTAATATTTTTAGGTTTAATCAAATGAATCCAAATGTGTTTCGGTAGTTTTCTGTTTTGATAATTTTGATATTAAAGGTTTTCCTAAGCCTTAATTTTGCCAAATATATATTATATATTAAAGGACAAACATCTAAAGATTTCTTTTATCTGACACTCGCCAATGATTCATCATAATCTGATGAATTGCTTAGAGACGCATAGATGACAATTGTTTATATATTTATTTTTATTTGTTACGAGTAGATTAAGAATAATCATTTTCATTCGAATTGATGACAGTGTCTCTTTTAACTGAATGAAATCTTGGGGAATTAATAACAATAAAAATGAGTAGAAATATTCGTTTTTAAATCTTTTAAAGAAACTTAATCTATGATATACTAGACAAGATTATTTAATAAAGTTAGCATAAAAAATATATGGGTCGAGTATTATAAAAAGTATTGTAATTACTTAAAATATTACATAAAAGTTGAACGTTTGTCCTCAATTTTTGATTTACCAAAATTATTTTTTAATTATCTATCACTCAGGCAACGACCCAATCTTTTGTGCCTCTGATGACGTTCCGTTGAGAATATTTAATCCTTTTAACAAAAAATAACAAGTACGCCATCAAACAAAATATTTAAAGTGGTTTTAAAATATATATTAATTTTAAATATGCTATATATATATTATTAAATTGCTACAAAGAAGATGCAACCAATTGCTTGAAAAAAATTGCTGAGTTGTTGTTTTCCAATACTTGGCTTTAGCCAAGGTTCTGACCTAGTCGAGACAATTAAGGTTATTGGGAATTCTGCCAAGGACAATTTTTTTTTTCTTAATTGTATCTTATAATCGCCACACATGTATTGTCCGAGCCTGTTGTGTATTTGCCTATTATTAGGTTATTTTTTTACCGGTAAATGGGCCGACACATGGTAAGAATTACCCATTTCTGACATCGCCTTTGCGCCACCAACCTTGGGAATTAAGATATTATGGCTGGTGTGTTACATTCACTCGCCCGTCGAACTGGAACATAATAAAATTATGTATTGCTGTTTGGCGGTAGAATAGTATAGATGAGTTTCGTAATTTAATATGCCGAGAAACATCACAATAAAAAAAAATGATTGCAGTTTTTTTTCTGTCTTTTTGTTCTGTCAATCTGAGTAGAATTATGGATTCATAACCTATTTTAGGTTACTTGTATTTAGAACACTTATTTGTAACACGGAGTTGAGAAGATGGTGAGTACACTTTCGAGTACGTGAACTCTCTCCGTTCGATTCGGATTGCTCTTATGAGACTACCGAAGTGAGAGAACAGAATGTGCACTCCGCACGTGTTATGCTTATGGTCATGGACTAAAATATTTCTACGTTTACCAGTCGCTGTTGGGAATAGCTACTGTGACTGAAATCCTTACTGAAATACTTCTTAAATTCAATTGTCAAAACCTTGTCGAATATCTCAAATTATAATAATTGGTTAAGAAGGTATATTATTCAATAAAATACACAAATGAAAAAAAGCGTGGAGTTAATACTTGTTGACTTCCAGACAGGAGACATAATATACATGTACTTGTAATATACATGTAATTGTATTCAACTAACATGACTGTATTTTTAAATGTTGTGAAAGAGTAACTACTGAGTTTCTTGCCGGTTCTTCTCGGTATAATCTACATTCCGAACCGGTGGTAGCTTCACTTAATGTAGTTTTTTAAATGACGATTAAAAAGTGCTTGTAAAAGTCTACTTGAATAAAGTATGTTTTGATTTTGATTTGATATTAATTAATTTCGAAAATTTATAACGTTACGTAATTCCACAGAAATTTAAACTATACTAAAATTATAAGATTTTAAAATTAAAAGATTCATGCAAAATATTTTACACGATTTATTTCAGTGAATCATTACAAAATCGACATAACATCGCTGACACGTCAAACCCACAACGTGCTCGCAATAACCGCTAGGAGTCGTACTAGTATTTTATTTCTCTTTTCTTTCCTATACTGCGAAATTGACGATCGTTGGAGGCGTGGTGGTATGTAGTACGCACTGCTGGAAATACAAATTAAAATATTGTACATAAATGTTAAGAGCGCGCCTAAAGAAATAAAATTTCAGATTTCACCTGCCTTACACGCCTCTCTCGGTACTCGATCTCATTTTTATACTTCTTATCTACTCAATCCAGAAATATTCTGCTTTTTTCATGTTGTATGTATTATTTTGAAGTTTATAATGTGTTAAACTCATCGCTACGACCAACGCGTATATAATTTAGAATTTATGTTTAGAGCCTTATATGTATTTAAGTTGATTATAAATTTTGTTTCAATGTTATTTAATTTCGTGATATGATTTTTACATCTGCCGTCTACCAACAGTAACTATTATTAGAATTTTGTATAAATAGCGATGTATTTACAATGAACGATTGTAATTATCGTTGAACTTGAGTTACTCGTCCTGCTTAATAAATATTGTTTATAACAATACAACAATTCTTTCGTTGCCCTGGCCCACCTTCCGTTTCAATTTTTTTTTAAATATCATAATAATTAATAAAGAGTTCTGGCAAAATATTTTTCGATTTAGACGTCTCAACAGCAGCGTGTAGTTTAGTCATCGCCAAAAGCGTTTTTATTGTTATAAAAATAAAACCAAAAGGTTTCACAAAAAAACTTACATTATTTGTTATTAATTAACCAATTTCCGTCAAATTTAAACATTCGAGATTAGAGAATTATTAAAATTATTAATAAAATATTAATTATTTTGTATTTTCCATTGCGATAATTTTATTCATATTTTATTATGTATTTGATCAAACACAATCCTTGAAAGTATAAATAATAATTATTATTAATACCATATTATTTCACTTGATAGAGTAAAGTAGGTCTTAGTGCAAGTCCGTCTACGGTGGGTACCACGCTCTTTACCATTACCATTTTTAGTACTTCTGTAGTGTTCCGGTTATGAAGGGAGAACGAACTATGGTGACGCCAAGCAGAAAGGACATAACATTTTAGTTTCATCTTTTGGTGATAACTTGCCATCAGGTGCTCCAGAGTATCTACTTAGTAAATTTCTAGTTCTTCTCAGACTACATAATATAACCATTTAAGATTATTTTTATAACGCATTGTGTTTTAAACTTAATTTATTCATCTGTCTGGGCTACTTACCGTCACGCGCCCGACCGACCGACTCGTCACGTCCACTGCAAATTGTGACACATTCGAGCGACCGCAGTCTCCCGCGCACGTGTGTTGAGCATTATCTTTTATTTCTTACTTCTTGGCTAGGAGATTTTCTCATCGATCACAGTATGGAAATGTTCTTAATGGTTGAATTAGCTATTACTGAAAATATGAGTCCTCCCGAAACACGTTTTAGCTTGCATCCTTTGGTTAGTGTAAATCGAAACTTTTTTAACTTGCCGTTTCATAAATTCAAATCATTTGTATAAAATACCTTGGTAAAGAAGGCATATTATTCTATACAAGATTATATAGATGATAAAAAAGCGTGGATTTAATGCTTGTTGACTTCCAGGCAAGAGACATAACATACATATATAATTGTATTTAACTAACATGACTGTATTTTTAAATGTTGAAAAAGAGTAACTTGCCGGTTCTTCTCTGTAGAATCTACATTCCGAACGGGTGGTAGCTTCACTTAATGTAGTTTGTTAAATGACGATTCAAAAGTACTTGTAAAAGCCGACTCGAATTAAGTATATTTTGATTTTGATTTTGAATATAAACAAATAAATTAGCAGTATATCATTATATCTATGTAACAATTTAAATGGTGTAATGTTTTATGCTATTTATCTTTCAATCTACAGCACACCCACACAGCCTCGTGGGCCTTGTTGCCAGGTAAAGCTTCAAAAGGTACAAATTATCAAGGTTATAGGTTCAAATCTAAGTTCAGGCCAATTAACTCTTTATTGGGTTTTAATATCAAGAAATTCTCAGTAGATTTCGATCAAAGTTGTGTCAGAAATCTTATAAAATCTCGTGTTCGCGTTTTAGATATTCAAGGTCACAAAAATGTTTCTTAAATAATTCGCTTTCTCTCTGTTTATATCTATACTAATATATAAAGCGGAAGAGTTTGTTTGTTTGTTTGTTTAAACGCGCTAATCTCAGGAACTACTGGTCCGATTTGAAAAATTCTTTTTTTGTTGAATAGTCCATTTATAGAGGAAGGCTTTAGGCTATATAACATTACGCTGCGACCAATAGGAGCGCAGCGACAGTGAGAAATGTTGCAAAAACGGGGAAAATTATTCACATTTATGGACTTTCGATGCGTGCGCAGCATAAACGTTTTAAGTTACTCAAAAAATGTGTATGAAAGATATATTCCTCTTTTAATAATAAAAAAAAAGTCCGTGACACTATATGTCTATTTGTTAAGAGTGTGCTAGCAGGCGGGGCGCGGCGGCGGCTGAGGGGGAGGCGGGTCAGCCCCGCCGCCGCGCTCGCCACTCTCACCCGCGGGTGTAGTTCTGCGAAGTAGCAATGCACATAACGACTTAAAAAAATTAACATTCTTAATAGTTAAATTATTTATCAAAATTAGGTTTTGTTATCAGCTTATTTGCTCATTATTTTTTATCGTTTAAAATCGATTACATTTAAATCATAATCTGCTGTAGTTTTAAGTTACGGTATAAGATAAAATTTCAATGAACATGATCCTTCGTACTTTGCAAATAAACAATTCAAACGTTTCACGGTATAAATAAGGTATAAAAATTACATTACACACGTAAAAAAGTTCAAAATGGCGAGCGATACTTTCACCGATGCAGATTAATCATCACAGAGAAAATAAATTATGCAAATAAGCAAATAGGTGAATATCGTTTAAAATGACTACACAAATAAATTAGTAAGTAGTTCAATATTTCAAGTAATTTCTATTACGTTCAAGCATATTCAACACGGTTGTACTATAATCACCTTATGAAATAATAACACCAAAGGAGAAACAATCTAAACTTCTTATTGTTCGGTTTGTTTATCTTATTACGTTTAAGTTAATATTGTTTGTTTTCAACCGACTTCAAAAAGGAGGAGGTTATCAATTCGTCTGTATTTTTTTTTTTTATATGTCTGTTACCTCATAACTTTTCACTGGATTTTGATAATTTTTTTTTGTTTGAAAGGTAGTGCTTCCCGTGGGGCCCCATTTTAATTTTATCCTGTTACGATGATGGTATCCTTATGAAAACGATATAAGTCTTAAATGTGCATTATGTATGTGCGCGATAAATAGGTGAATAACTCAAAATTGTGCCAACCAATTTTAATGATTCTTTTTTTATTATAAAGGATATACTTCAAGGGTACTATGGTGAAAGTTTGGTAAGGTTCTGAGCATAGGATCCATGACAAAGTAACGGTACGGAAGGGAACGGAACAATTCTAAGGAGCACGTTAGCGATACTCGGCCGAATCTTTTAGAAACAAAAATTTTTACAAAAAAAAAAAACCGACTTCAAAAGAGAAAAAAAATAATATGCTCTAAAAAGTAAAAAATAATTGCTTATTATTCTACAACTTAATAATCAAGTAACTTATTCTACTTACCAATATGTAGGTACGTTCTGTGTTTCCACGCAAGGAGATAAGTATGTACCTACCCACTTTAAATCTAACTTAACACAAACCTATGAATAACAAACAATGATCACAATATTTTTTAGATTTATACTATGTAAAATGAAATTAAAAATATTTAGACTATTTAAAAGTCAGCAAAGTTATTACGATAATATATTATAGTTAAAATTATTGTTATTTTTGGAGGCGGTGTCAGCCAAGGTAGGTTTGTAAATATATGATATACTCCAAATTTGTAAATCTGGTCTATCGATAAATACACTTCTTCTTGATGTTTTTTTAAACCCTATACGTACATAGTGGTCCTATATAATGACAGAAAATTGGAATCAAAATTGAGTGTTTAAGCAAACATGTCTACCGTCAGGTATTACAATTCATGAACTTTTCTCCTAATCCAAGACAAAGAAAAGTCATTCAGATTTACTATTACATTTCCTGTTGAACGTTTTGTTTGTTTTGGCAGAGTATGAATTTTGTTTGTGATTTATTTATTTACAATTGACTTTTTCTTTTGTCTTACATCCAGATGTCGATACACCTGCATCGAATTGTTAACAAAAAAAATATTCGCAATCGTACACTATTGTACAATATTTCTTTTATGTTTAAGAAAAGGAGTTTCTCAATTATTTAAACCCGAGCGGCCTTCCACCACATTCCCTGAAGTTAAAAATAGGTGCTGCAATAATTTTACTCAGAAATCTTAAACCACCAAATTTATGTAACGGGACCCGCCTTCAAGTAAAATTCATTCGCAATAACGTGATCGTTGCAACAGTTTTGACTGGTCCGGCAGTTGGTCAAACAGTGCTCATACCTCGCATCCCAATGATTCCAAATGATTTACCTTTGTATTTTAAAAGAATTCAATTCCCCATTAAGTTATCTTTTGCCGTAACCATTAATAAATCACAGGGCCAAACATTTAAACACGTAGGAATCGATTTACGTCAAGACTGCTTTTCACACGGCCAACTATATGTCGCGTTGTCAAGATCGGGTTGCGGGCAAAATCAGTATGTTCTTCTACCACAAGAAAATAAAACTAAAAATATAATATACGCTGAAGTACTGTAAAACATATTATTAAATCTTATTGACGATTATAATAACAAAACCAAAGTGAGCAATCAAACGATAATCATGATAGTGTTTTCGACAACTACGCGAACGAAGTCGCGGGCACAGCTAGTTTATTATAATACTCTACAATTTTTGTTTAAAACCTTTTTTTACACTATTTGTTTTTTTTTTACACGGTTTTTATGATTAGCGCAGCGCTGAGCGAAACGTGATAAAATTAATCTGTGTACCACAGTAATGTTTATTAAACAGAATGGATGTCTATCGTCATGGAGCGAACAATCGTAGCACATGCGTCTGTGTTCGCCAGTTAATTTAGTCACAATTGTAATATTTGGTTTCAGCATGAATCTACATATTTTGCTTGGTGCTGGACTGTGTTTTGTGTGCTGGTTTTACTTAAAATGGTTGAAAATCAAGAGGTACTCGGCGGACCGTGGCGTTCCTCGTCTACTTCCAGTTCCAGGACTGGGCAATCTCACCTTCATACAGAAAGAAAATGCTGTAAGTTCTGCTATTACTGTTATGTTATAATCATATAATGATATTTCATAATATATTAGAATAATACTGTTGGCACAATTATTTTTTTTTCAAAAACGAGAGTGTAAATATACTTTACAAGGTCTACTATAATTTAAATAATCCTGTACACTATAATATGCCTTATTTATTTTGTTATTTACATTCGGTTACAACTTAGTTATAGAAAAAGGTAAAGAGTTCGGCGGAATTTTAGTATAGAATCGAATACCCCCAGGAAGGTTGTACTAACTTTGTCAAGTCGAAATCTTGATGATGCAAGTTTATCAGAAAAGTGACAAATATAAGAAATAAAGGCAGACTTTTTCACAAAGTGAACTGATAATGGTTGGCTTCCTTCTATAATAAGATCAAGATACTAAAGTTTCATGGCTGTTGTTAGTATACTTTAAAATGTATATATGGTGTATCACGCTGCTATAGTAATATTAGAGAAGAAAAAAACGCCCGGATTTAGGCTCAGGTTCCATCACAGGTCTGATTGAACACTAATTGCAGTTTTGTAAATCTGTTTATTTGAAAAGAACAAATATGCGAATTTTCTGCCGTTTCTTCTTGCTGAAGGCTGCTTTCCGAAAATGTTTAAATATTTACGATTCAAAAACGTTTCATTGTGATGATTGTGTTAACTTGAATAAAATACATTTGATTCGATTTGATTTGAATAAAACCTTCTCACCTTTTTTCGTTAAGGTTTTTTTTATTTAGATAATGGATTGTGCTCCTTAATAAATAAAATTAGATTTATTTTTTGGTCAAGGATATTTTTTTTCTTTCTTCATAGGGCATTTGGTTTCGTCGTATGAACCAACATTTGAAAAGCACGTACATAGGCATCTGGATATTCTGGAGACCGGCAATAGTCATCAATTCGCCAAAAATTGCGCGTGACATCCTGATCAAAAATTTTGGAAATTTCCGAAATCGCTTCTTAAGCAGCGGTGAAACAGATCCAATTGGAGGACTCCATTTGTTCACTGTAAATGTAAGTAATATAACGCTAGAACGATTGGTCCTTCAACGCAATTTTAAATTATAACAACACAAACCATCTCTTGAGTAAAGCTTTTAATTTTAACTCCGATCATTAACAACTAACACTTATTTATGTTGTGTTCCAGTTGGAAGCGTATGAGCAACTACAGGCACGAGGGACATCTTAGTTCCGAAGGTTGGTCACCCATTGGCAATGTAACAATTGGTTAAAATTTATTACAGCACCAATGTCTTTGAACGATGGTGACCACTTGCCATCGGGTGGCCTATTCGCCTGTCCACCTAAATATATATATAAAAAAAATAAACTTAAAATTACATTAAAGGTAAAAGGTAACCAGGCAAAAGTACATAGGTAAACTGTTTTGCTTGTATGTAACATGATATTTTCTTTCTCATTTATTTTAGAAAATGTTCGTAGATTATACAACGGATATACCTAATTGGTTCATCGGCGTTTGGTGTTTAAAGCGACGCGATCAGCACGAGTGTTCGGCCTCTTAGGGACGTCACAAATGATTTCTCAGCATTCAGCATCTATAGAGGCATCTCGTGGTGGAGCATATTCTTTTTTATTCTATCAATGTACTATATTACATGAACATGTAATTAAAGTTTGTCCCGTCAAGTATAAAACGGGTAAAACCGCTAAGCTAAAACAGCTGCCTACAACAATATTATGTCCTAAAACATTCTGAGACGCGTTGCATCTTCTGGTATAAATTTAATGTATTCTGGTTTAAAATACTTTTTTTTTTAATAATCGTAAAAATTTAATGTTACACTTGAAATTTTAGTTTATATCAATTTAATAACTCATTCTCATCTCGTCGATGTATTAAATAAATAATTCGTCTATAAATTAAGTTTTAAAATAATATTGTTATTTCAAAACGAAAAGGGTCGTAATCTATATCATTGTATTTAATCGTATTAGTTGATGTTATGTAATGAATAGTTACATAACAGTTAATTTGTGAAATGGTTTTATGAAAACATCACAACTTCGGTTAATATAACACGATCTGATGGAAACTTAATTTCTAATATTTAGAATATATTTATTACTTACATCAATATGTGGTTAATGTTATTATTGTTATTGTGTGTTACTCTGTAAAGATGTGAATGAATAGATTCTCGTAATTATGATCACTACACCGTATGTGATGTGGTCTTGTCTCAATGTTATACAGCTGATGTCTCTCACTAATGAATTTAACATAACGTAATACCGATTTAATCTATCAATATATAATAGCTGTATCATCTGAGCATCATATTACGTCTACGTCATAGTACGGTTCTAGATACAATTATATAGCATATGAATAATATTTGACCTAGAATGATTGATGCTTATCAGCATTTTTAGGTTTGTTGATAATATAAATAAATAAAATTAATTAACGTAGATAATAATATTTTGTTATTATTACAGATTTAAATTCTTTCCAAGAGCTTCAACAAAATATTTTAAGAAAATATTTAAAGCTGCGACAACAGAACGTAAAACAAATCAAAATGATGCTAAAGATTTACTTGAAATTATGATTAGAATCCAACAAGAAAATGAAGGTAACGTATGCGATTAAGTTTCTATTTAAGAAGTAGTATGACTATAAGACACAAATATGGAAATATTTACGATATAAAAATACTCTATTTTAGTCCTTATCGTTATATTTTTTATATAGATAGATATAAGTACTGGTATTTCAGTTTTATATATATCATTACATAGTATAAAACAAAGTCGCTTACCGCTGTCTGTCCCTATGTATGCTTAGATCTTTAAAATTATATAACAGATTTTGACGTACTACAGTATTCTAAAAAGTCCCCGATTCTATATGTCTATCTCTTAGGGATAACCCACAATAACCATTTTTATCCTTGACTTTTTACGAGAAATAATGGCTTATTTTTGAAGCAATTTAAAGCAATAAAGCATTAATCCTTACATTACAGATTTTACAGATATTACAGATTTAAAACGCGGGGACATTCAGGGTTTGTATTGTCTAATGTCTGAAAAACAGTGAACGTTGTAAGACATTCTGTAGTATATTTAGTATTAGTATTGCACCCGTGCGAAGACGGGTGGGTCGCTAGTTTTAGATATATAAAAGCGAAATACCATTCACCGATTAATCATGAGATCTCAAAAACTATAAATCCTACAAATTTGAAATTTGGCAGGTAGGTTCCTCATAGGGTATAAACATCCGCTAAGAACGGATTTGACGAAACACTACCCCTAAGGGGGGTAAAACGTGGATTGGAAGTCTGTATGAAAGACCGATGTCACTGAAGTAAGAACTTGAAATGTATGCTCTATAGATGGTGTGGAGGTGCACTAATAATGTATCTTTAGAAATCACCCCCCTTTAGAGGTTAAAACAGGGGATGGTAGTTTGTATGAAAGTCCAATGTTATTGAAGTTTAAGTAATTATGGCAGAAGTATTTTAAATGATATTTAAGTACATAAAAATATTATGAACAAACATTTGTTTGTTTGTAATAGATAAAATCTGAATCTGTTAAATCGATTATACAGCAATGGCCTTTTGTTTTGTTTCAGTAGCAATAAGTCTCCTAACCTTAATAGTTTGGAAGATAATGTGTACAGTTGCGTGGAATTAGGGAATTGTACAGTCATTTCCAGTCGAGACGTGATGGCTCAGAGGTTAGGAGACGTGAATCTTAACGGGTGATTCTGATTTATAATTCCTCTCGTGCACAGCGGTGAAGGAAAACATCGAAGGAAAACATGTCTGTGAAGGATGAGATTAGCTACACATTATAGACCCGTGAGAGGATAGGAGGTCTTAGCCCAGTATTGGGACATTTACAAGATGAGACATTTATCTTAATTTCTTCTGATTTCAGGTTATTCAGATGATCTTATAATTTCTCAAGTCTTTCAAGTCAAAATTTCTTCTTACTCGGTGGATTTGAAACTTCAGCGACTGCTCTAACGTTTATTACATAAGAGCTGGCTTATGGTCCCATATTACAGGTAAAAGTAATTTATACGGATCTGTAATAAATTTTAGATGTATCGTTTCTATGAAAGATCTCAATATACCAAGCTAAGACAATCATAATAATTGAACTCATAATTTTTTTCCGACCATTCTAGATTCCAAAATCTCAGCCTTCAAAATGTTTAGATGTAATTTTTTACAAGTAAAAATAAATACTAAGTCTAAAAATAATGTTCATTAGTTTGCGTTGTTACGCATCAGACTCGATAATTAGAGTAAAATTACTTTTTAGATAATGAAAGACTAATGACTGCAAATAAATCGTTCAAGGTCAAGTGACATCCGGCCGCTGATGTTAGTACCGCTCATATTTGTTAGTATTTGGTGTTGCAGATGTCCATGGGCGGTGGTAGTCACTTTCCATCAGATGAGCCTCCTGGTAGTTTGCCACCCCTAATATAAAAAAAAAAAAAATTACCCAATTTAATTTTAATATTTGGTATGAAATTTGTAATTGAGGATATATTAAAAGTCACACATCAAAGGCTTTAGATGTTTGTAATAGTAGTTTTCTTTGGCTTTGTACAAGCCAGTCTTGGTAGGTACATTCCACACATCAATTTCATTCCGCACAACAAAACGGAAGCGAGAAATTCGATGCTAACGTACTTTCAAATTTAACAGACCTCAATTGTGTTATTAAAGGTATCATTTAAAACAAATCTATTAAAGCTACCAATGACAACCAGTACAGTTCAATCTTGATGATTGATGATTGCTGATCGCATTGACAATCTAAGGAACGGTTGGCGGTGACTTTCTATCAGGCCCATTTGCCTTATTAACCAAATTTATTTTAACCAAACTTTCACAGAAGGTCTTCGAAAATATCCAACAATGGGCTGGCTCGACAGAGTAGCCGCGAAAGACTACAGCATAGATGATAAGTTAACTATAGAGGCTGGTACGGTTGTGTTTATCAACAGTATTGGAATGCATCATGACCCTGAATACTTCCCTGAACCTCACAAGTTTGATCCGGACAGATTTTTACCAGAAAACAGATCTAAGATCGAGCCATACTCATACCTACCGTTTGGAGAGGGTCCAAGAGGCTGCATTGGTAAGAATATATATTTTTCATATCATTTTTTGTAAAAAAATATTTAGGTAAGGACATAAAATTAGTAACATCAAGTTGCTCGTTTAAATTGTAATAGATAGATTTAAATTAAAATCAAAATAAACTTAATTTAAGCGAGCTTTTACGAGAACTTCTAACTGTCCTGTTAAAATATATTTAAAAAATTAAACACGATCGAGAGGAATGTTGAATCTACCGTGAATTTTAATCGTGTTGGATTTTTTGTAGAAGCATCACCATTGTTCTAGTTGATTCAAAACTAGTTACCTGAAGTAGTAGAAACATTTACCATTCGTATTGGATATAATAAATATATTATAATAAAGAATGAGAGTGCACATGCGCACACATACGCACACACACAACTAATACACATTTTTTAGAACTACCTTGATTAATAAACTATTATGTATTATGAAAGACGAAATAAAATACGACTAAATAAAAATGTTACCAACAACACTCTATTCTCAGAAATGTTGAATTTCACGATGGACATACTCTCATATTTATTCTTTTGTAAATTTACGAGAATTATTATCCTGAATTCGTTTAATAAATATATATATTTTTATATTTCAGGCAAGAGATTTGCTTATATGACGATACAATTCGGTCTGACGTCGGTGTTACTTAATTACAAGATCAAATCTTGTCCGAACATGCCTAAGCCTGCAGATATTAAGATGGATAACTGTGGACTGTTGTTACTGCCAGGAGAAACGCTGAACGTCGAATTTATTCCAAGAAAATAACACAATCTGTATAATTGTAGCATTCAATTAAATATGTAATTAATACAAATTTTGACTTTGTTTTATTTACTTAATAAAGGCAGCCGAATATAGTAACTATTTACCATCATCCAGATGGGTAGTGGTCCCTGAAGGAAGCGCAAAAATTTCACTACAACGTCAATGCACCGCTAATCACAGAGTATAAAAAGTGGTATAAATAGTCAGATCGTTGCTACAGAGTACGTGCACCTTAATCGAAGCCTTCTAGTGGTAAATAAGTGATATAGTTTTTATATTCAATGCGAATAATACTCTATGATAGATTCCTCAAAGTATATTCGGTACAACAACAACTACTAAAATTGGCTCACAATGGCCAAACGTAATAAATACAATGTAGATTTCTAGTTTTATTTTACAATTTTGATTTAAACTACTGTTTATAAGAGCTATATTACATATTAGCTAGTCACTTACTTACTATATTTAGGCATAGCTCTAGTTTTGCTATGTAACCTGATCAATAAAAGAAGAACTATCAAAACAGATGTCAATTTATCAATAGATGCATATATTTCTTACTATTAAACGTGGTCGTCGTGCATCAGTATTGAAACATTGAAATTGATTAATATTGAAGTATTTTTATTATTATTAAATAAAACCGATACGTACAGATGGAGTAAAATAAATAAAAAACTTAGTAATATGTGGTGCAAGTTTTGTCGTCACCGCATACGTACTGGTTTTGTCTCTAGCGACAATAGATTTTTCAAATTGAAAACCAACAAAACTAATAATATCTACCTGAACGGCTACTTTAATACTAAAACCAATATGATATCTATATAATAATGTAACATATGAAATATATTACAACAAAAAATTGTGAAAGACGCTAAAATATGAACGGTGAATTAACTTACAGTGAAACGTATTAAAGGACGCGATCGAATTCCTCTTAAAAGTATATATACAAAGTAGCTTGATTATTTTGACAGGTGTAAATTTTTCTGATCGACATAACTTTGCAATGACGAACATATTATTTTCTTAGTGGTAATGATTTTAAAAATTGTAAAAATATTTTAAAAAATACATATACGTAATACAAAAGTTCGTAAAGAAATTTTAAGACTTTTTCTGTTATATATTCTTGCTTCAAAGTAAAATTTAAATAGAAACACTGAAAACAATAGACGCTTGTACAATGATCGTAAGTTGTCCCTAATAAAAAAAAAATACAAAAATCCTTATTAAAAATAATTGTTAAGTTATTGTTACGAACTCCTCGGGGGTCCTTTTGGTTGGAGTCTCTTTAGTTGGTATAACTCCTTTTAGAAAAATAAGTTTAAAAAAAAAATTGAATTCTAATTTGAATTACGCATTCCATCGTTCCATTGACTGTTATATACAATATATTTTCTGTTTCTCACACTCACTCTCATCACTAGCCCGTCTGTCAAAAAGATCAACCTAACTTGAATAGGGTATAATTATGTTGTTTTATGCATAGCTGCCTTTGAGTAACCTCGCAATTTATTTTATAAAAAAGGGAAAAAAGAAAGCGATTGACGTAACTCACTCATTGCTCGGACGATTTGATGATTATGTCCGATTTACATTAAAGAAATAAAGAAAAGAGTTTCGTTAGAGTTTTATAATATAACTAAAATTTCCTTCGATACCTTATAATCTCACCTAAAATAAAGCGTTAACATGTAAACTGTGAACTAGATATAATATATAGTCTAACTGTTTTTACAATTATACGGTGATATATATGTATTTTGTAAATACTCATAGTTTTAAGAAATATTTGTATTTGTTATTATTACTAGAAAAATACTTATTTTATTTTTAATTTTATTGATAGTATAAGTCATAACAAAAATGCTCTAAATAACTTGGCGTGTGAATATTTACTTTAGCATAATCTTTATGTTCTCGTTAATGCGGGTCAGGTTCAGCGATGGTCAGTTTCGTGATTACGAATAATTATAAATTAATTTAAAACTTAGATATACATATGAACAAAAAAATATATATATACAAAAATCTTTTTCAAAATTATTTTTCGTTATGTAAGTGCAAAAAATGTGTTTATTTACGTCATTACTTCAGAAACCTCTAAAATTATCACTGTTGCTCAACTATATTGTGCATGTATTATACATATAAACCTTTCTCTTGAATCAATCTATCTATAAAACAAAACCGCATCAAAATCCTTTATGTAATTTTAAAGATCTAAGCATACATAGGGACGGACAGCGGTAAGCGACTTTGTTTTATACTATGTAATAAGGATATCAAAGCAGCTTCGAAGAGTGTATAAGAGACGAGTATCAGGGATACTAAATATCGTAAAGGATGTCACTCGAAAGGAGTTATGCTCCAAAGGTGACACAGTGGTGATATGGGGAACAGTTAATATTTGTAAAGGACCAAAGTCTACGGGTAGCGGTAATCACTTACCACCAAAAGCAAATTTGCTAGTCTGCCTCCACATATCACAAATAAAAAACTTAAGTCAAAGAACATTATATATGGATTAAAATGTTTAGGTTATTGTGATTCGATAACAATACGTGACTGCATGTTAATGATAAACAGTACAAAGTAAGGTCAACTTCCATTAAAAATATTACACAAGATATATAAATATATAATATTCGAACATCATTCAAGTTTAAGGTTGTGTCTCAGTGGCAGTGAGATCTTCGTTTATAGAGTCGTTTCATCATCCTAAAAACTTTTTATTGACAAAGTTCTAGATGAATCCAAAGTCGACCTAATTAGGTATGAAGTTTAAATCTTAATTATTTATTAACATTTTGACAGCTTCACGTGGTATTGTTGTGATTTTCCTTTTTAATGATTCATCATAAATTCGTGATAAGACTATGAAGGTAATGAATGAGAAGTTTTTGATAGTGATGAAACATATGAATATCAAAAAGACATGTCAAAGTTAAGTCTAGTGGTTTATTTTGTACAAGTCCCTGATTGTTGAAAAAGTACGACCGTTTTTGAAGTAACAACCTCTGACCTGAGAAGAACCGGCGAAAGAAACTCTTAAGTTATTAAATTTTGTTAACAATTTATTATTTTATAGCCGCCCTCAGTTCAATCGAAAAATAAAGAATTTTATTTGTGCACATTTCTAATTTAGTTAAAAATGTATTATAATTCGTATTTCTAATCATTGATTATGTTTAATTTACATATATTCTTAACACATATTGTGCAATGTGTCAATACATGGTGAGACTACCTGTAAATAGTAGAACTTTTGCCAAGATAATTTTGAAATGTATTTTTTTATTTTGATATGATATTGTATCTACTGTTGGATGTCCTATTGAAAAAATAACAAAATAAAATATGCTTAATGACAAACTTTCATATATATTGCACGCGTTAGAAGCAAAGCCTAAAATTAAAATATTTGTCAATCCAACTTTTTCATAACATTTTTCATACATCTGGCCAAACAAGATTCTATATATTTCTTAAATATAACATTATTAAAAATGATATTATGTGCTTTTAGAGCCGTTTGTTAGTCAGGATACTTGTATCTGACAGTTACGGATAAGTAAATACAATTTAACAATTGCGGCTTTTACAAACCAATCACATTTGATCATTAGACAAGTCAACTTTATAGTCGTTTATTTAACGTTCATAATTGAAACACTCCTAACCAAAGTTTGGCCCTTATTTGTTTCAGTTGCAGAATCATGTATCTGCTGTTCCTCGGCGTAGTTGTGTGTTTTGTAGTTTGGCTTTACATCAGATGGCTGGATATCAAGAAATATTGGGCAGATCGAGGAGTACCTCATTTACCACCACTACCGATACTGGGCAATTTTAGTTTCCTGCAAAGAGAGAATATTGTGAGTCCCTATGAATAATTGTTTTTCGTTTAGTTTCAATTATTTGTTGTCTTGATGATAAGTATCAATTTTATTTAGATACGAAATATGCGAAATATGCGAGCCGAGATGGCCCAGTGGTTAGAACGCGTACATCTTAACCGATGATTTCGGGTTCAAATCCAGGCATGCACCACTGAATTTTCATGTGCTTAATTTGTGTTTATAATTCATGTCGTGCTCGGCGGAGAAGGAAAACATCGTGAGGAAACTAGCATGTGTCTAATTTCAACGACATTCTGCCACATTTGTATTCCACCAACCCCCATTGGAGCAACGTGGTGGAATATGCTCCACAACCTTCTCCTCAAAGGGAGAGGAAGCCTTAGCCCAGCAATGGGAAATTTAGAGGCTGTTTATGTATGTTTATGTTATGTAAGAAATATGCCATTGCCTCACTACCACCTAACTTCTGCATAAATCATGACCGCGTTTTACCCTTTTTGTTGAATCGAAATCTACTGACCAGCAAAATGATCCAGCCCTTCTCTTATCGGTAGTAAGACGTAGATTTATAAACAGATATTTAAAAAATGGGTTTCCTCTATTATATATAATTCTGAGTTTTTCAACTCTAAACAGAACTGAGATATATTTGTAAACTAACAATATAAGTAGTCCTTTGAACTTTTATTTTACCGGGATTTGTGTATCGTTTATGTTCAATGCAAAGAGAAGGTCTCTTGTCATTAATATTCACGGCAAAGATAACGTCTATAAATCTTTAAATGTACACAAGTGTCAGACGAGAACAATTTTACTATTTGTAAGACATTTGTTAAATATTCACTTTCAACTTCATTGTTTTAGGGAGTCTGGTTGCGTAGGATATATGAACAATTCAAGTGCCCATATTTAGGAATTTGGGTATTTTGGAAACCAGTTCTTGTTGTCAACACGCCAGACATTGCTCGCAACATTCTCGTTAAGGATTTTAATAACTTTAGGAATCGCTCAATGAGCTGTGGATTTGGGGGACTGTCTTTACTCATTGTTAAGTCAAAACTTAAAGGATTTATTTTAAAACAATAATTCAAGCTTGCGCCTGCGAAGACAACTCAGCACCACATTTTCAGCGGGTAAAATTAAATCTGCCCAAGAGTTCATTAGAAGCAAATCAAAGGAACTGGTGCAAAGGATCCATAATGATCGTAACATTAAGATTGATCTTAAGGTACGGAGTTAGTTACGATATTATATGGTTATTTTTTTACTCTTAAAATTAGAATTAATAATGATTGCGGTTGTGGCAAGAATGCTCTGAATGAAATGGTTTTCTATTCACCTGTTAGGTTATATGTTAGGTATGTAAAATTCACTCATCACATATCCTAGCGGAATATTATAATAATTAGTTTTGTTTTGTTCCGGATAGAGGATTGAAATAATCAGTACAGCAGGCACAAGGGATAATAAGCCTTAGTATTCATGACGTGGATCATTTGCCATTCTGACCATTCACTATAAATACAAAAATAAAACACATAAATAAATAAATTTATATAAACATTGGACAACATCACATACATTACTCTGATCCCAAAATAAGATGCTAAAGCACTTGTGTTTTGGAAAATCAGAAGTAACGACGGTACCACAAACACCCAAACCCAAGACAGCATAGAAAACTAATGAACTTTTTGATGAATCGAACCCGGGACCTCGGAGTGGCGTACCCATGAAAACCGGTGTACACACTACTCTACCACGGAGGTCCTCATCATTTGAATAGTTAGTTTATGCAAAGCCTTGAAACAATTATTATAGCAGTTACCCAACATACTCATTTATATATTTGCTAGAATATTAATTAATTAATTTAATAATTAAATTAATTAATTATCCTTAACAATCTTTACCGATATTGATTATTGGGTAATGGGTGGATTTTTACACCAATTTGCACATAGTAAATATCTTGACGTGTAGCAGTTTACAATATTTATTTTATAATTGATATTAAATTGAAACATCAAAATATTTCATGACAATTTCTTTTCAGAAAATGTTTGTAGACTACACGACGGATATAATTGGTACTTCTGAGTTTGGCGTTAAAAACGACGCGATTCTCACAAAGGGTGGACCTTTGAGGGATGTAACGAATGAGTGGACGAAATACAGTCTCTATAGAAGTATACCTTGGTGTAGCATATTCTTTTTACCGGAACCGGTCGATATCTTTCGGTAGGATGTATTAGCAACTAATTAATTATGATGCCGAGTAAAAATGATTGTAATAAATTGCGCTAGATGGCGTGGACTTATTTTTTGTCGTAGTTTGCTAAGTGTTTATCAAATGGCTAATGACAATGACGTGTTTTATATTAATACTAGCTGTTACCCGTGGCTTTGCTCGCGTGGAATATATTTACAAATTAACTTGAAATATTACGTTAATGTAAAATCTCTGTGTATACCACATTGGTGTGTATTTCAGCCCTTAGAGTAGAATATCCAGAAATACTTAAATACGTATGAACTCATTTTTAATCAGTGACAAAAATAAAATTTCGTGCTTCTCACTTCAAAAATGATGGACTTCCAGACTATGCTATGTACGAAATGTCTACTCAATTTCTCTCCTTAGCCGTAGAATATCCAGAAACGCTTAAATGCTAATCAACTCATTTTTAATCGGTAGCCCAAAAATAAAATTTCGAGCTTCCAACTTCAAAATGACGGACTTTCAAACTAACCTATATAAGAAATGTCAACCCCTATTAAACCCCTTAGAGGTAGAATATCTAGAAACACTTAAATACGTATTTAATCATTATTAATCAGTATCCCAAAAATAAAGTTTCATGTTCTAACTTAAAAAAATTACGGACTTCCATACAAACGTTTAACCCCTATTTCATCCCTTTAGGGGTAGGATTACCAAAATTCGCTACTTAGTGGGTGTCGTGATATGTTAGTTTTTAGGTGTACGGCATAAAATATAAGTTTTATGCTTCTAGTTCTCAAAATGACAATACTTTCAACAACTTACAAATAAATAAATATCCTATGTCCTTTCTCTCTCTTCCTTTTTTTAAGTTTTTTAAATATTCCAATGTAAGCAGAGCCCTGCTCCTAAGCAAAATGTACGCAGTGTGGGATCAATTTATATTAGTTATACTTATAAACAAATTAAATAAAAAAATCATGATTTTCAGTTTTTTTATGGTTTATTGTGCTATAACAACTATCTTCATGCCAAATTTCAAGTTTCTAGGACTACGGACTTTCAAGAAAAAAATACAATTCCCGTTTATTCCCTATCCCTTGGGAATTTCGAGATATCCTAAAAATAGTTTTTAGTTGTTGTTATAACCTACTTGCATGCTAAATTTGAAACCCCTAATAATTATAGTTACGGAGATAGAGCTACTTTGGTTCGATAATATAAATCCCATTTATTCCCTATCCCGTGGGAATTTTGAAAAATCCCTTCTTAGTGCATCTCTAGGATACTTAAGGTATACGTGTGCCAAATTTCAAGTCTCTAGGTCCAGTGGTTTAGGCTGTGCGTTGTCTGTCAGTCACTCAATCACTCAGTAACGGAAGAGTTTTATATATATTGATAACTAGACAGTTACATGGCGGTGATTCGATCCAAAGTCTTGACCAATAAATATGTGCAACGCTTAAACCGCTAAACCCATTTAGATAAAATTTGTTTGGCTTCTTTTTAAGCCTTAAAAAGGCTAAAATAAGGGGTATAAGAGTTTTGTAAATTTCACGAATAACATAATCAACATTTTGTTTTCTTAGATTTAGATTGTTCCCAAGGTCATCAATGAGGTATTTTAGTAAAATATATCATGAAGCTGCTTTGCAACGAGAGAAAATTTGGAAAGAAGAAGAAAATAGAGACTTGATATATTGATAAGAATTCAAAAATAAAATGAATGTAAGTGCTCTGTCTTCTATTTCATTATAAATTTAATTAGACGTGACAATATACATGCCTAAAACTAAAAAAAACATCATTTTAATATTTTAAAGTAACTTTAAAAAACATTTTCTCAGATCTAAAGTAATTTCAAATTATGAAGTAAAAGTATGTATTAAATGAACCGTAATTAACTAAATGTATCAATGCTGGTCAAAAGCCTGCATTTTCTTGAACCATCTTTCTGCTTCTCCAATTTGAATTAGTAGGCATTGTACAAGCCCGTCTGATTCTACCGACAAACAGTGTTCCGGTTTGTGAGATCACTCATCTCACAAACCGGTGTAACTATAACCACAAGAGACATTACATCTCAGTTAACAAGGCAGCGCATTGGCGATGTAAGAAATCATTTATTAGAGCGTGATATTTTAAGCAATGTAATTGTAGTGCTAAAGGATATTACAACACTAATGACTTTTTAGTTGACTGCACACCTTGGGAATGAGATGATCGCCTCCAGGCTGCTTCAAATCAAAAATATGTTTATAATTGTACATATAAAGTGAAAATAAAATAAATATATATCTCGCTGAGTTTTGATACATCAGGAAATCTTATGACGTACATTACGTATGAACTGGCCCATAACCCTGGAATACATGTATACATAATTACATCACTAATTTATAGTTTTAAATAACTTTAAAATATATGTATATTTAATAATTTTTTATTTCTTTATACTATAGGAAAAACTATATCAAGAGCTAACAGAAGCTGCCCAACGTCATGGAAGTAGGAATTTCTATATGGAAGTCTTCTCAGAGTTAACATATCTTAACTGTGTTATTAAAGGTATAATTATTATAATTTATGCGTTCTAGTCATCCTATGTCGGCTTTTTAAGAAGGAGTCGTGGTATATTTTTAAACAATAATCAAGTAATATTTCTGACAATGTGGATATCTTGAACATAAAAACAGAGTGAAAGTATTTTATCATTTCTTACTTTAAATCTTACAGAGGCTCTTCGGAAGTATCTTCCAATGGGCTGGCTCGATAGAGTCGCGGAGAATGACTATAAAATAGATGATACATTAACTATAGAAGCTGGTACCGTTGTGTATATCAATAGTGTTGGAATGCACTTCGACCCTCAATATTTTCCTGAACCTTACAAATTTGATCCCGATAGATTTTTACCAGAAAACAGAAATAAGATTGAACCATTCTCGTATTTACCATTTGGCCAAGATTTTGCATTGGTGAGTTAATTTTACATTAGTTAAAATTTGGATTTTTGAATATTTAGAATAGATTTGCGAAAAACATAGGGAACGTAGTGCAGCATCCTAAATGACTAAAGTTAGTTATCTCAGGTGGATTCTTAACTGGTCGTTTCGTTGACCAATGAGAACCTTTATTTTTGATCTAAAAAAATAAGAACTAATATGCGGTCTGTTAAAATTATTGAAGCGTTGTTTTGTTTCTGTATGTTAATTATAATCTTCGCGTTCGAAGAATGGAGAGTCTTTGAACGTTCAATTTATTCCTCGATCGTGAACTTAAATGAATCCGTTGGAAAATAGTTGTTATTACTTGCGATTAAAATAATTATAATTTTTTTTTTGCATTTTATTAGAAAATTAACTTGCGAAATTTTCTACATTGTTGGAATTTGCAAATACGGGGAAAACGAAGTTAAAATAAGCTTTCTGGTAATAGAGAATAATTGCGTATTATTTATCCCCTATATATATCCTGCCTGGGTCAACAAGAATTTATATATTATAGTGGAGTTATAGTGGATATATATTATAGTGGTCTTGTCTTCGTAAACATAGCTGCATTTTCCGTTGCATTGATGTCGGATTGGCTCCTAATGGCTTATGAATCCAGTGGAAGGTAGTTTGACATGACGATATATATTTCTGTATTATACTGTCAACTTCTAAACTTCGGGCTGTTCTTGAGAAAGTCTTAATAAAAAAACCCATTTTTAATCGTCGAGCAGGTAAGGGTTGTATATGGGGTGCCGACCTATCTCAGGAAGCTGCTGGAGGTGTACCTCCAGGACAGGGAGGTCCTCTGGGCGGGGGTCGATGGGAGGTTGGTCCGGCGTCGGGTAGGCTGTGGCGTTCCTCTGGGGTCGGTTCTCGGCCCAATTCTGTGGAACGTCGGTTTCGACTGCCTCCTGCGAGCTCCCGTCCTTCCCGGGATGGGGGTGTTGTGTTACGCTGACGACACCCTCGTCACGGCGATTAGGAGGGACTTTCGGGAGGCAGCTCGTCTCACCGTGGACCGTATGGGAATGCTGGGCTTGAGGGTCTCCATATCCAAAACGGAGGCCCTCTTATTCCACGGGCCAGGGAAAGGACCCTCACGAGGGGCGAGTATCACCGTCCGGGGGACGGTGATCAAGGTGCAGGCCCAGATGAAGTATCTGGGCCTCATCCTGGACGGTCGATGGAGCTTCGGGCAGCATTTTGTCCATCTCGGCCCGAGGCTCATCAACGCCGCCGCCGCTCTCGGCCGCCACCTTCCGAATGTGGGGGGGCCGGGATCGCTATGCCGGTGTCTTTATTCCGGCGTAGTGAGGTCGATGGCGCTGTACGGTGCCCCGATCTGGGTCGACGCCCTCACCGCTCACAATCGGGCCCTGCTGCGGAAGCCGCAGAGGGTCATAGCGGTGAGAGGCATCAGAGGGTACCGTACGGTGTCGTTTTTTTTTTGGCCGGCGGATTTAATCTGTGAAAAATTGCTATGTAAAAAAAATAGCAGTTCCCAGATGATGAATATATTATTCTATTATAGAGAGAATATTATATTGCAATATATTATTTTCAGGATACTTCGGAGGTTTGACAAAACTGTACGTCGAACTCGAATATTAACTTTTTTTAACTACTTCACGATATAATACAGCAGACTACTTTTTAATTGTAATTTGTCTAGCTTTGATCAATTAATAAAGTAAGCTTGTCAAGGTCCTTTCGCATCACACTATTAGTAAGGCTAACATGATAATATTAGTGCAGGCGGACAGATGTCCGAGAACGCCTTCATTAAAACTTCAGAAGCCTCTCTTTGTGTCGGATCCATGATATTTACGATCAAGAAGTTTTAATTATAGCAGAAATTCTTTTTTAATCCAAGAAATGCGTATTTTTTGAAGGACTATTGTCACTAATGGCACTTATGATATTTGATGAGAGTTGTCTCTATATATGTATGTCAAACTAATCATATAAATATATGTTTGGTAATATAATGTATTATATTACTTAGAAAAATATAAATAGTAATACGTCGAAGAGTCAAAGATAAAATGAAGTCGAAACAGGTACGATTATAACTACTAGAGTTTTCACTATATTCACTTCTAGCGTTAAATGCTTTGTCTTGTAGGTACGTTCCACTCATCATATGTTCTACCGCCAAGAAGTAATACCTAGAATTGCTGTATACCGATTTAAAGGGTTATTCATACATAAATACGTGTAAGTACAGGCACTATGGACATAAGATCTCAATTCCCACGGTTGATGTCGCATTGGTTATATAAAAAACTAGATTTGCCCGGACTTCGTACTTCAACTTCGCCTTTGAATTTAACAAAAAAGTTATTGTTGTTGGCTAAGCTACTGCTCATTACAACAGCTATCTGCCAGTGAGAGTCCTGTCGAAATCGGTCCAGCCGTTCCAGAGATTAGTCGGAATAAACAGACAGACAGACAGACAGGTAAAAATTGTAAAAAAATGTTATTTTGGTATTTGTACCGTGTATACATACATATGAATTTAGTAAAAAGCGGTTATTTTAATATTACAAACAGACACTACAATTTTATTATATATATAGATATAGATGACTAAAATTCTAAATGACGCCAATTTCTATGGGCAGTCGTAGACCCCTTATCATTAGGTTGCCTATATTTACTATAAAACAGTGTCCAAGCTCCTAATTGCCATAATTTTTAAAAGCCCATTTGCGTACCAAGTTAGTAAGCCACTTAAAGTCGGTTGCAAAGAAATATGAACAGAAACATAAAATTGACGTAAATCAAAAAAAAATCGATATTTTATGTAACTACAAAGTTAGGGTAGAAACCACAATGAACCAGGGAACTATACGTGCGAGCGCCAGGGGCTGTCAATCAACCGCGCTACGGCCCGCACAATTAAACTTTTAATGACGTCACGCCGCACGCATTCCTCCACACAGTTAATATATTTGCTATAGTTACTTCTACAGAGTTTTCATGAAATGTTACAAAAGGAATCATGTATTTTCTAATTTAATTTAGTTATACTACTAATATTCTGTTGGTAAGTGTAATTTTAGACTAGAATATGGGATAGCTGAGGTTACCTAATGTTAAATTGTAAAATAAAAAAAAAACAGTAGTAATACAAATTGAATTACGAGTTCTTTTATTTATGTAATTTTCTTTTCCCAATTGTTACCTCCGCGCACAACAATTGAAAAATGTTATCGAAACCGTTCAAACCCATCTCTTCTCCGCTCCTCACCTCACCTCAACACTTCACTTCTCCGCTTACAACGTCTTTTCGCCTCAGCTCATAATGTCATCGATATCTACGTACACTGTGATGGGATTGAAATATAGTAATATAATACGATTTCTGTACTAGTATTTTTTTCATGTCAAACATATATTGGCGCACCTCTTGGGTAAGAGCCATTTATATGCGGTAACGGAAAACGACATGACACTTTCTTAGGCCGTCGTCCCCTTCCCGATCTCTTATGTACACGTGGGGTGTATAACATTATACTTCTTTAATAAAATGTTATGATTTGTAAAATTGTTTATTTGCTGTAAAATTTGTTTATTTGCTGTAAAATTTGTTTAATTACCCATTGCTGGGCTAAGGCCTGCTCTTCCTTTGAGGAGAAGGTTTGGAGAATATTCCACCACGCTGCTCCAATGCTCTTCATGACGGTCTTTCAATACTAACACGTAGAATTATTATTATTATTATTAACATCATTTCAATATACAGGAATATATTTTTCAACGCGCGTAGTAAAACTTGGTGATTAAGAATTGTGTGCCGTTTGAGTAGGTCCAACAATACTACCAGTATTGAACCTGTTATGTTCCGGTTTAAAGTAGGTTAGTCAGTGTAACTGGGTCTGTATTAGGAATACAAAATCTTAGTTCCCAAGGTTGGTGGCAATAGGTGGTGTGCCGTATATGCACATAGGTATTAAAGTAAACAATTGATAAAGCTCACATGTTCTATGACTAAAATGTTTCACATCTGTGTATCTCTTACTCTTTGATATCATGTATAAAAGTCGAAACATTGCATATGTAAAACAGTGCGTCACAGTCCGTATAATTGTACCGTCTCGTTAATAAATCGTGAACCAGTTAGTGACTTTCATTATCCTCAACATCAGCCCAGCAAAAGTGGCAAACTGCAGGAGGTTTACCTGATGGAAAGTGACTACCACGCTTGGACATTGCAATACCGGGGGTGCGTTGCTGGTCTTTGATGAATAAGTTAACCTACTTTAAATGGAAGACAATTGAACTCCTTGGAATAAAATTGAAGTTTCTCTCGGTTTTATTATTAAAATAAACAAATTAATAAAATACTTTAATAAAATGTGAATGAAGTGAATAAATGTATACCATATTGCCACGATATTGACGGAATTGACGAAACGTATTAGGATATCGACTTCGATTCTCGCAACTGCCCATTGATAAAAATTGGTTGTTCACCGAAGCGAATATTTGAACAAAAACTTGTGAAGAATATTCATGTTCCACAGTTTATTAGTTCAGGACTTGTCCGGGCGAGGACAAAGGTGCATCAATCACGCAGTACACGCCGTCCATCAACGGTCAGCCTTTCAGTTTTGTTGAAAAATGTACGGAATTACGACCTCCCTCAAGCTTTATGTAGTTTTAAAGGTGTAACCTTTTGCGGTGACAGTTCCATAGTTTCGTCTCATTTATCTTGGACTAAACAAAAAAGCGTTTTACAAACGAAACGTTTTGTTACAATATAAATTGTAAGCGACGCTGTTCGCTTAGTGCGATATATATCTCTGAGAATATTTAACGACTTGGTAGTAAATTGTGTCCAAAATTCTTGAAATAATCAAGTCAAATTTTACATTATTACATAGAAAGTAATTCACTGAAATATAAATAATTTCCGATTTTGTTTATATTTATCAATTTTATATTTTTACAAAAAATACAAATATGGTCTTATCAAAATATTTTCTGAAATTTTTATTCCCTTTACCTTTTTACTGTTATTTTAAAATAGGTGGTAACTTAAACGACAGCTAATAAGGATCCTGATTGATGAATTTACATCAATTCTCATAGGGCTTGGACTTTCTGTGAGTGCCTCACGGGGTGACATGTTTGTCTCATCTCATGTCAGAAAACGAGTTAGGGGTTGATATCGGCGCGGAAAATGCTGATTTGGGTGAACGAGCGAATATTCTCTGTTTTCATGCCGGTATCTTTCTGTTATTTATCCAATTTGGATCTTCGAATAATAGTGTGTTCGAGTGCGAATCGTGCAAAGACTAAATAAGTTTCTTATTTTTGGTTTTATGTATGTTAACATTTTAGACGTTTTTATTTTTAATAGGAATATTAACTACCAAATGGGCCACCCGATAGTAACTGGTAACAATCCCTTACATTACCATTGCATGACCAACATTGGGACTAAGATGTTAATTGGCTGCAGTTACACTGGCTCGCTCATCCTTTAAGCCGTAACACAACGCTTCTGAATATCACTGATTGGTAGTAGAACATAGGCTGAGTGGGTGGTATCTACCCCGACGGGTTTTAACAAAACCCTACCGCCAATATTATTTTAACTGGTTTTAAAGTTTTAAAAATTTGGAAAAGTACGACAAATAGTTTATGTACATATATAAATAAGTTAAAGCACAGACGAAACTGCACTCCTCATTTATACAAGCTCTTTAAATGTCTCGGAAAGTGTGAAATAGACGTAATTTAACATTGTTAATAGCCCTTCTTAACGCTAAGTGCCCGCTCTTGAGTCTAGGATAGTTTTTGCATAAGTATGGTCGTTTGTACTTTAGTGTAGTTGTTACAATATGACTTTAACATCAATTGACTTTTTTTTAATTTATGAAATATATTTAAAAAAAATTTTGGTTATTAATTTCATGTTCAGTGATGTAGGGAACAAAGTTTGGGGATTATTAAGGATTTAGATTTTTTTCGATTCTTTAATTAAACTTATTCAAAAATTTACAGATCTAGCGAAATCTCTATTCGCTTTGTAAATTGCAACCTCCGACCTGAGGAGAACTAATAAAGGAAAAATAAAAGGTTTCTTCACAATTTTCCGGCGTTGCATTTAAAAAAAAAAAAGCCGGATGCGATTATATTTTTACTCGAATAATTTTATAATAACTGATTACTAAATAAAATATTATAAACTAACTTTATAATTATTGCCCTGATATTATTAATAATTTGCAACCCATCTCGACATCACAATTTTGCATTTTAACTGTTACTATAAATATATGGTTCAATATAGAACACTCATACAATAAACTAATACCAATCAATATGCAGATCTTTAGCACACGGATAACAGGATGGATACCTGTCCATACTGCTACCTCTATATTACAGCTCGGGCCCCTTTCTGATGTGCTTATTAAATTATCTTGTAAAAAGTAATGTTTAAGCAACTGAATTCACAGTCTCAATTACAATGTTTACAGAACAGATACGTAAAAGTTTGTTAGTACGCTGTCTATTTTTGTATACCGAACTTTGTAGAGCTGAGACGGCCCACTGTTACAAATGCGTTCGAACCAAGGCCAGCACCACAGAATTCTCATTGGCGTAATGTATGTTTATGATTCATCTCGTGTTCATGAAAACATCGTGAGGTTTCTAGGTGTCTAATTTCAATTAAATTCTGCCATATTATTATTATTTATTTATATTAGGATTAAGCTCCAAAACCTTCTCTTGATTTACTACTTTGTATTGTTGTGTTACGCAACAAACAAATGTTTATAACAAACACAAAGGAAAAGATCATACAACAGTCAGAGTACGAAGTAATTTTAGGGCGAAGGTGGCCTTTCTAAATCGAATAAAATTAATATAGAGAAAAACAAAAAAAGTCCCTGAAAATGTATTAAATTTCAATAACCATGAAATGAATATAAAATATAAAATAGGACAAGCTATTTAAGAATTCCCAATAACGCAAACTTGCGGAATCAATTTCCGTGGGCTCTTGAGATTACCGACGATCCTTTTTAATTAAACTGAGAGGACAAAATATTTCAAAGATGGAATGGTACAAAGGAATAGGTCTCAGTTTCGAAGAACGATATTGATAGACACTAAATATTGAGCGCCAAAGTTATACATGATATTTTGACGATAATATTTCAAAACCTAAAGAGGATGTAAAACGGTATATTTTAAATTTGGAAGTTGAAATTTTGACATTTATCTACGGTTTACAATTTGATAGTTTAATTTCAAAATTTTGAGCATGTGTGTGTATTTTAGACGTACGTATTGCTTTGCATGTCTCAAACTCAAACTCAAACTCAAATTGTTTTACACTTACTTATTGATACGTCTTCGTTCTATGTTCTTGGATACGTCTTCGATGTAAAATAATCATACTGACTCAAAAGTTGTTTAATTTGACGCATAATATTGTGGTTATTTATAGAAATCGACATTTTATAAAATTATTTATACAATATAAACCTACCAAGGATTTGATGCCAGTTATTTTTTTATAGTATACTATAAAAAAAATCATCACCATCGAGTACAAGGCGTTATAAGAAATATTAGTCATTCATTACATCGCCATTGAGCCAAACTTGGTAGATATGTCCCTTGTGCCTATAGTTACACTGGCTCACTCACCCCTTAAACTGGAACACAACAATACTATGTAATATCTGATGAGTGAGTGGTACCTACGCACCAGGCTTACAAAAGCCACCAAGTAAATGAATTATATACAATTTAATTTTGTTTCTTCTGCAGATATATCAATGAATGTTAATATGCCGTCATAACTTTTATTTAAATTATATACAAATAAGTTTTTTGCTCTGCGTAAACAGCTGTACTATATACTAACGTACTACAAATATCAAATAGACGTAGATGAGATTTGTCTTAGCTAGCGGTGATAAAAATAGTTTATGCTAGTTACCGACAGCCAGCTGAACGGCAGACATATAAATTGTTAGTTCTACTTCTACCTGTACCCTAAAACGATCAGTAAGTAAATTTCCAAATAAATCGTTTTATTACAATTAATGCCACCACTTTTTACACATTTTTACACATTCATGATCTCAATAAAAATAGAAATCCTATTTGTAAAAGTTCAGCAACAATATTTTTTCCTTGCGAAGTTCATTTGATCCATAAATTGACTGAGACCCCCTGAGTGATTACCTCTATGTTAAGGGAAACAAATAATAAAAAAAATAACGAATACATTGCTAGCTGGATATATTAAGGTAAGAATTTAGGATTTGTTGATGCAGTATTGTATATTAAATACGGAAGAATATCGTAGTTGATTTTTGCATAGTAACGAAAAATGTTTATACACACTATAATCTAAAGGGTCGTTTTAGATTAATAGACTACCTTTTAGGGCAGTCCTTAATGGCCGCATTTGTTTCTTCGCTTGTAAGAAAACGCTGCGAATATTTATGTAAATGTTAGTCGATGTTGTTTTAGTTTTCCATTAATTTGATAAACTCGAAAATAATGTAATCTAGTAATAAAATAAATAAGAAATAATCAATACTAAATTAATAATATATAAAGTAAAGCAACATTGAATTTTCGTGTGCTTAATTTGTGTTCATACAAATAGAAATACTTAGAATATTCTGAGTCTCGTGAGCAAGACATTCGTAGATAATGTCGAAATATCGACCTCCAACAAATAAAAATAAAACAACATGGTAAATATCCCGTTTTAAATACTTGTAGTAATATAAATAACCATGTTAATTTAAAATCTTATACTTAGAATACTTTTGATCCAGTTCAACCAGTGTTACTTCAGGCACAAGGGACATAACATCTCATCTAAGGTTGGTGACGCATAGGCAATGTAAGGACTGGTTAATATTTCTCATAGCACAAATTTTTCTATGAGCGGTGGTGACCACTTACAATCAGGTAGCCCATTTGCCAGTCTGCCTGCATAAACTATAAAAAGGTAGTTTGCAGTCAAAATCCGGAAAGCGGTGCTGCTAGATTTGGATAGTCTACCGGTTTCTCAAATTAGCTTCTCGTGTCCGTAACTTCTGGTCGCGTGGTGGGTGTAATCCATCACCCATTATAAATATATATTTGTGTGAAGTGTATTTAAGTTTAGTATTGTTAAAGGGCGAGTAAGACGGTGTAACTACAGGCACAAGGGAAATAACAGGTTGATCGCACATTTCCGATGTGATTAATGTTTAATATTTCTTAAAAAATATTTACATATTTAATATTACGTATCAATTAAATTGAAATTAAAAACAATCGTTATTGCCATATATAAGTTTGACTGAGATGCACGGAATCAATGTTCGCGTTAAAAATTTGTATATATTGTTGAGTTTCTCGACGTTTTAAAGAAAGTGTTGAATACAAATATTAAGAATTTTAGTAATAATGAAATTTTTAAAATGTCCAGTAAAACGCCACTCAGTTGATTTTTTATTTCGTTTAAAATAAATATATGTGTAAAATGTTCGATAAAACAGTATTTCTTCTTGTACTTGAAAATAAACGAACTGTCATAAATTCTGCGATACATTTTTCCTACCTCGATTATTTTCAAATGGCAGAGGTGAGCGCGTATTTCATTTCACCCGTTTAGCACGATAGTTCCTGAGTTATAGGGAGAATCATTCTCCTTTGTGGGCTTTCAATGCTTCAAATATTTTTAGAATACAATACAAAAAATACTATAGAAACCAAACACGCCTTATTCTATTACGGTTTTAGCAGTCCAGAATATAGATTCTAGAAGAACTGCCAAAAAAATTAGTAGTTAAATTTTTCGTACTGTTACAAAATAATGATGTCCATAAAATGTAATTATATTTATATAATAATATCCTGAAAGTCAAAAAGTGTTAGCTCCACGCAATTTTAATCATCTAAATAAGCTTGTCTGTTCTTATTTTCGTCTATGTAGTACAGTTAGTTCTGCCAACGATGTTTACGTTTAGTAAGATGGATTTAAGTCAAAACTTTATATTTGGTGGGCACCTAAAACATCAAGGCTTAGTTTTAAAGTTTAAGTCAAAAAATATCATTCAATATAAAATCATTACACTTACTTATCGATTGTCAAGAAAAAAATGAGAGATGAGAATGAGATGAGAACCGGCGAAGGAAACTAGCGGGACTGAAACTGCCAAGGCTTGATTTGTGATCTTATGTTGCTTGATTGTGATCGACGATCGTGGATTCAAATTGGATCGAACACCAATTTTGGCGTACTTAATATGTTTTTTAATAATCTCAAGCTTGGTTGTGAAGGAAAACATTGTGAGAAAACCTGCATGGATCTAGAAGTTCTTCAACAAGTGCCTGAGTTTATTTTATAAATTATAATCGTGCTTTAATATTGAGATAGTATTTTAGGCATTCAATTATATAAATAATTTCATGAATAATAAGAACGTTACGGTATAATAGACTGTCAATACGTATAGTAGAATAATAGAAAAAGAAAACTCGACAAAACACAAACGCTAAAGTCAGTCAATAAATAATTATAATATAAAAAAAATACTATTCATGTCACAGCCTGTTCGTAAATACAATCGAAACATCATCATCAATCTTGAGCGTTACTAAAATACGAATGATTTTATCAAAATAAACTTCAATCGTCTCGGGAATATAATAAAATTTAAGTTCATGTGTCTATGTCGCTGGGAGATTTATGTGTGTCGTTACTTCAATAGATTTCGTGGGAGGATTGAATGCAGTTCGCTCGCTTTGGTCTCTATCGGTTTAGTGTCCATTGATTGAGTGTTTTGTTTTTTGATTATTTTCATGGACAAAGCTATTTTATTGCCTTTCAAAATGGTTCGACGAATCTATTCTTTATTATGTTCAAAATGTTATTTAGGCTTATCACGCGAAATAGTTACAATGCCTTTTGTCAAGCGGAATTCGCAGCGAGAAAATTTTGTATGAAATTGTAAAGTAACTGTTAGAGTTTAAAGTTGTACCGTAAAATATTCTAATCCTTATAAATGAACAAGTTTCGATTTAGAGCCTAAGAAATGAATGACATAAGATTATAGTTTTTAAATATGATAAAATAAGTGGAATTAACAATATCAAAATATATTTATGTTTGGATGGTTGTAATTTATTTCAAATTTTAGTAGCTAATTTAGCTAAACTTAATGCAGGATTATCCAGTGGTTACAACTCGCGAATATAAACAAAATATTTCGTGTTCAAACATCGACAAGAACCATTTACGTTTGCTTAATTCATTATTGATTTCATTTATCATTTATTTTATATCTCTCACATAGACTGGCTGAAAGTTTGTATGCATAAGTCGCATGAAATACCACGTATGTGCACCAACCAGCAATGGCGCAGCTTGATCGAATAGGCTCTTAAACAACTCCAAATAAATTCAAATAACAATCATCTCAGTATATTTACTAATTAAAACATATCATAAAAAGTGATTAACTTTATAAATAAAAGTGACGATTAAAACAAAAACCATTTACACTTAACGTAATCCAAAATTAGATTTGATACAAAAAATATTTCAAGCGAAAACTTTGAACATTTTACTAAAGAAGTTTTAATGGCTAATTAGAGCGTTAAAGTTGAACCAATAGACCCTTGTGCTGAATTCTGGACGGCCAAGTGCAATTAATCCTTTTCTGCGCCGGTTTTTGTTTGAATAGACTTTATAAAATATTCTTAACCTTTCGGTTAGTGATGAATCGATAACTTGCTCTGAACATTATTTCTATAGACGTTAAAGGAAAAAGTTTGGCTTCCTGAGCGGAATGGATACAATAGACGGATCAAAGAAAATCTAAATATACTTTATTAAGCTTTTACAAGGACTTTTGTATCGTTATTTTACAATGTTTATTGTAATATAAAGTTACTACCGGTTCGGAGTGTAGATTATTCTGAGAAGAACTGACAAGAAACTACCTAGAAATAATCTAATATTACTTGTAAATATATTTAAGATGAGTTTTAAATTTAGTTATTATATGGTCTGTGGAATTTAAAAATGGAATCCTTGAAATTAGTATTCTTATACTAACTATATGAAGTGATCTTTGGTGTTACAAATGCATTTTACTTCTTGTGTACAACAACACAACGCTTGTCACGGTTTTTATCAAAATCATCGACTCCTCGCCAAATACCGTGGACTTTTTTGTAGGTCGTCGGACGTGCATTTGGCCCATCTGATGCTTAGTGGTCATCATTTATATACTGTCTAATTTATTTTTGTTTTTAATATTTAGAAAACCCTTGTGGATTTCGTTAGCTGAAATATAATAGTAATGGATTTACGAGTACATTAACGTAGTCATCAGACATTAAAGTCGACTCGACTATTAATCACTACAGATAATAAATAAAACGTGTTTAATTGAATTTTAAAATATAATTAGTTGTAGATTTCTTACATTTCAGAGCAGGATGCCTTAATTACGACAAAGTTATCTAAAATATGATTAAAAAAATATAATAGATATTGACATGAGCTTAAATCCGAGGTAATTCATGTAAATATATAAATTGAGCGGCCTTGATGTTAATAAGAGACTGCTTTTAATTAAGGACCGGCAAGGAGTTTGTACAGCACAGTCGAAAACCAAATTATCCTTGGCGTAAAAACCTTTCTCAGAATTTACCTTCTGCATAAAACGGAACGCTTAGTTTAAAATTCAAATTCGGAGCGTCTAACGCGACGGACGGCTCAGTCGATTTACGTACAAATACGTCTAAGTTGGAGAGTCGTTGGACATTCACTATGGTAATGGAAGGTGGGTTCCAACCGCTCGTGGCCGGGTAATTCTATTCATGGCTCGGCTACAACGGCCCGAATGCACCGTACAAATAGCGAATTATGTAGCTCTGAATAAAAGAACGTAGACCCTTTCGCTTAGTTTCTCTTACTGCAATCTGTGCTGTTTCATTTACATAAATGCATCTTTGCCTTTTTGTTTCAATGTAAGTCTTTTATGGTTTTACGTAGAAATATTTTTTACATATCTGAATGAGTAATGTTTGCGTCCGTCTGTCGAGTTTTATTTGTACGTTTTTATGGATGTGTTATTGATTTGAAAAGTCAAAGGGTAACTTTTGCTGATCATGCTTTATGAAGGAGGAAGGGTTTTTGATAACGATTTATTAAGTCGACTTTGAAAGCCGTATATAATTTCAATTATTTCGGCAAATAATAGCTCTTATTAGTAGTAATTATTCGTTCTGGAAAATTATATAATAGAGTTATAATAACACGCATAGTTATGGAAATGAAATGATCGCCTCCTGGCTATTTTTGTCTTATGTTTTTATTATATAATACGTGACTATAAATAACCGCAAAATTAAAAAAATTACGATAATCATAAATAATTTATTAAATTTTAGAAGCATCAAAAAATATGCCCATTTTTTTTTACCTATTTTTTTTTATTGCTTACAATGGAAAATGTGTAATATACATACGTTAATGTATTCGTTATTAAGATAACGTTATTGTTGATATCACTTGAGGAACATTTAGGGGAACGTTAAAAAAAATGTCAAGTAAATTCTACAAGCGTGTAAATCTTTCATTTTAAAGTTTAATACATCATAGTATTGTCGTAACTCACGAACTATCGACAAACGGGTGAAATGAAATACTCTCGCCTCTGCCGTTTGAATATAGCCGAGGCGGGAAAAATCTAGCGCAAAATTTACGATGCCTCGGTTCATTGCTTGTCTTAACTTACTTTGTTTTAATATCCTACATATTCTATAATATGTTTTGATGATTATATTTTATCGTTTAACTCTAATCGTTTAACTATTAGTATATAAATGTATTGAATTTGTTCCGTGTTAAATTTCTGTTTTCAACTTAGTTTTAGTGACCTTTATTTTTGCTTGTTGAAACTTCTTGTGTCGAATAAAATTAGTATGAACATTGTAGCAGTGTGGTAGAATTAGTTCAAAACTATTTAATCGAGAGGAAGCTTTTACAGCAATGGGAGTTTAACAGGCTGTTATATGCTCACGTTAGACTTTTCATAAGATATTTATTGGACCGAGAGACTTCTTTATTAACATTAAAAATATTGTTTTATGCAATGGTTAAATTTTAAATTCATATTTTTATAATTTCATCTTTGTCCCGATTGAGATGTTTTGTTAAGTTTCAGTACTAAGTTCTGGATATTCCCTCACGATAAGTTACTTTATCTCCTGGATCAGTAAACTTTGCATAACCGTTTTTCAGTTTGAAGGGCTAATAAACCATTAATGGTGTAAGAATTTAAACATATTTCTTACAGTGCCATTGTCTTCAACACATATACATTTTGCAGTGTTTTTTAAATTTATTATATAGCTGGGACGGTCAAATGGGCCATCTGATGGTAAGTGGTCATCAAATACCATATACACTGGAGCTGAAAAAGTATTAACCATTCATTACATCACCAAAGCGCCATCAACTTTGGAAACGAGATGTTATGTTAGTTACACTGGCTCATTCATCCTTAAGACTGTAACACTGTTAGGCGGTAGAATATCTGATGGCTACCTACCAAGCGCGAAGCACTACCAACAAGAAAAAGTTATATTAAACTTTGCATACTCTATATATTAAGTACACCATGAGGTATATAAGGTTATATCAAAAGCATTGATACGTTTTTATATAAATGCCGTTCATTCATTGTTCAGAGTCGAATCAATCTCTGAGGTATCGTCTGAAGAGACGGAAGACAAAAGCAAACTGATACTGTTTCCATTCAATTTGCTCCTCAAAGCGCAGTAAATTTGCAAGTAGGACTTATATTTTATTCGGCGCCATAAATTTCCCAAACGTAGGCCGTAAAATGTTTATTGGTAGCTTAGAGACTAGGCTTCGCCGGCATTTGCATGTCTCTTATATTGGGGTATACACGCGATTACTGTCTTTATGTACGTAGTGTTTGAGGTCGAAATTCTGTAAAGTTACATGTTTTGGTTTTGACTAAAAAGTCCGTAATATGATGGGTGGTTTACATCTAATATACATTAGATATATTTTAAGAATAAGAAAATATTTACAAAACGATTAAATTCTATATTAATAAAAGCGGATATGTTTTTACTGGTGTTCCCTTACCGAAAATGTTACTAGATCAATATTCATACGAGTTTTATCAGAAGATGCAGCACATTTTCAAGAAGGTATTAGCATATTATATTATAATGTAAATAGCTATGCTCCGCAGTTTCGCCCGCTTTTAATTTGAGGTGTTGTAGTCGAAAATGTTAATAGTTCATGTATTGAATTATATTAGCTGTTACCCGCCTACTTGCCTACATTAGGTAAGAAACAGGGGAAGGAATAATGGAATTCAAAAATTTTCTAGCCACGAACTACTCACGGCCTCTGCTTTGATTGGTCATAGTCTCATACCGAGACGTTCAGTATTTTTTACATGATTGACGCACAAAAAAAAAACAATATATATATTTAACTTAAAGACAAGATTATTTTCGTTTTTTCATATATATGGGTAAAAAGTAGACGTAAGCCTCGACATGACATTTATTTGGACGGATTGACAGCCCGCGGGCTACACAAGTCCCACGTCGATTGACGATCTCGCAGTGAGCTCTAAATATTTGAAAATTACGTGAGTATTTCTAGTGAGACAGGTATCAAAATAAGAACGTCTCTTCATTTTTGGCATAGGTTACAACATAGTCCTCTTTCACATTATTTTGAGTCGAACAGAGACAATGTTAATAAGAGAATTATAGTTTACTTATATACAGGATAGTTTGTTTGAAATGTAACATAAGTATTATATTTATTACGATTGATTTTTTTATTGACAATCGTTTTTTTTTGGTGGCAACTGTTTTTATCATTATACTCTTGTATCAAGTCACTAAAAGTGTGATGAGCACGGGCGTAGAGGGTTGGAGAGGAAGAGGACGACCTAAGAAGATAGAGATGGATGTGTACGACCGGATGACGAGTCACCAGTACCGGAAGACGAGTATAACCCAACCCAAACAGCGTGGGACACGGGCAGGGAAAAGACTCTTGTATCACGGAATCAAGATTGTTTACATTCCATGTAAAGATTATTTAAAGAACCAATCCTGTACTTTAAAAAAAATGACTTAATATATGATAGATACGTGAAAATAGCCCAAAAAACTTGTCCTGTCAATCAACCGTGAAACCGAAAAACAGTGTTAGTTTTACTTTGAGATCTGGCAAAGAATAGATTGTTTTTTATCGTTATGGATCGTACTACATCGTACTGCTGATCGTACACGTACTCGATTTTTAAATAACCCGTGATCTGTTTTCATATCTTTGGATAAGTGTTTCAAATGTTGACAATATTCATTGAAAATATACATCTTTAAAATTTTACTTAAAACTCCTTACGTCTGTTTGCCATGGACAAGTAATAAAAAAAATAATTCAATGTCGTAGAGTCTACATGGTTGGTGCCTTACATTAAATCTATTACCTTACACAAGAATTATTATGATCTTTGTGATTATGACTGTTGATATACTTTAAAAAACGCAAAGCGATAACTACTAAGTAACATCATAATATAATCTACGATATCTTGATAAATGTTTTATATTCTATAGATATTTAGACGCGAAATTTGTCGACAATTCCTCGACAAAAAACGTAGAACTGCTAAATTTAAGTTCATTATTAATAAAACGCTGTCGCTATTTTATTAATAATGAAATCAAACTATAAATTTAGCTTAACCCAAATAATTGATCGATTTATGATTATTGATATTAATTGAATAACAATAATTAGTTAAATAAATCGTTATTTATGTATTGCCTTTGATTTAATACGATAACATTTTACGATTTTTTTGGTAGTAGGGCTTTGTGCAAGCCCGTCTGGATCCACTCATCAGATATTCTACCGCCCAACAGCAGTACTCAGTATTATTGTGTTCCGGCTTGAAGGGTGAGTGAGCCAGTACAACTACATGCACAAGGGACGTAACATTTTAGTTCCCAAGGTTAGTGGCGCATTGGTGATGTAAGGAAAGGTTAATATTTTTTACAGCGCCGTTACGTCAAATTACAAATTACGCCGAGTCTTCATGTCACCAATACCCCAGTGCTTGAAGACGAAGGTCTTCAACCAGTGCGTCCTACCCGTCATGACTTACGCAGCCGAGACGTGGACACTCACCGTGCGGCTGGTCCACCAATTTAAAGTCGTTCAGCGGGCTTGGCGTATCTCTGAAGGATAAATTCCGGAATGAGGTGATCCGAAAGTGGTCGACATAGCTCAGAGGATTAGCCGGCTGAATTGGCTGTGGGCCGGTCACATCTGTAGAAGAACTGATAGCCATTGGGGCAAGAAGGTTCTAGAGTGGAGACCGCGAATCGGCAAGCGTAGTGTAACCCTGTGGCACGGTGGAGCGACGATATACGGAAGGAGGCCTGTAGAACATGGATGTGAAGAGCCGAAGATCGGGCTCAGGGAGGCCTACGTCCAGCAGTGGAATAACACAGTCTGATCATGATGATGATGTTGACAGCGCCATTGTCTATGAGCGGTGGTGACCACTTACCATCAGGTGGCCCATTTGCTCGTGCGACTGCCGTTACCATAAAAAAAAAAAATCGGCTGGAAAAAAATAAGGTACGTTATTCGGGTAGGCCCTAACAACCTAACAAACATTTTGTTTGGTCATAATTATTACCGGTTTCGTGAAGACTCTTGTCTCTAAACAATCGTAGTTATGTTATTCAACCAATTACATATCACATATTATAGTTAGGTAAATACATTGAAGTTATTATTTATACTGTATGAAAATTGAGATATTCAAATTATTTTGTGTTGTTACATTGTCTTGGTCACATGTACGTACCTAATAGAATCAGCATTCGTGCAAAAACGTACCCCTCGCCGTTTCGCACATCTTAACTTTGGAAAACTGTTTGCAGATAACTGCAAACTATTCTAAGAATCAATTTTAAGAAGATAATTACATCGAGTTATAAACTGAACTGGTTGCTTACTCTATGGCTTTCAAGGGTCTCAGGTGTTATTATTGATATTGTTCGTAATATAATTTCATTATTCCGCTTTTGATTCTCGCTTTTGATGCTCAACGTAAGATATTACTCAAACCAAGAAGGTCAATGCCCTTTAGATTTAATTTTGTTTTAAATTTTTTGTGCAATAAAAGCGCAATTCTTCATCTTTTTCTTTAAATTTTAATTTGTATTTTTTATAATGATGAACCCATATAAAGTTTATTAAAAAGAAACGCATTAAAAATGTTTTATAAATGCACTTCTTTCACGTACCCTACAGAAAAATGTGATACATTTTTTTTATGATACATCGTGACTTTTCAAACGTTTCCGCATGTTAGGCTTCATAACATCGTGAGAAACAAAATGAAAGACAGAAACTTCGTTTTCTCAATTAATGAAAACTGAACTTGGTTCAAATAGCGCTTTTGAATTTTTAATGAAAAGCCGCGGTGATTACAGCCTCTTTGAAATTGCTGAGCTCGACTTTAAAACGCGAGTGAAAACAAACTTAGCGTTTATTAACGTAAAGAGTGCCGGGACGAGTGACCTCGTGCCGGCTCGGGGTTCTTATATCGAGTATCTTGGCCATAAATTATCTACGCATCGATACGAGAACATCAATTATTTTCGATTTTTTTAAATGGAAGTAAAATATATAACAACTCACTAGGTAACATAGTAAGGTAAATGTTTCACTGCCTCCTGGCCTCTTCTCTTGAGGAGGTTTCAGAGCTGATTCCACCATGCGGGTCCAATTCAAGGTGGTGGACATAAATTTGGTAGATTTTCATCCAAAACATTTCAGCTCGTGCTAGCTCATTAAACATAAATAACATAATAATTAATATTCTGAGCGGAGCTTGCCACCTAGTACTTCAGAATTTGACAGGAAGACATTAGCACATACATACTGAATTTAAATGTCTCCATAAAAACCTTACAAAAAAATTACGTCAATATTTAAGTTTATTAGCGAAATAAATCTACCTATCTAGTTTTAGGTCACGAGAACTGCTGAATGGAGCGAAAATGCAATCAACAGAACTAAATAAAAAAAATCGGAGTGAATCATATTTTAGCCATGAATTATTGACAGAATCAGAATCATTTTAGATTGCCTTTTCAAAATTTAAAATTGGGCTGAGTTAGAGTTAACTGTAGTTATATTTGTGTTTTCAAAATTGAATATGTTTTTCAATTAATTAACAGAAGAGGTAACATTTGCTCAACTTTGAGTAATTTTCTGAATGATATGTATTTATTTTCTTCGCCAAATATCACATAGCAAATTTTCTAGTCACGAGTCATTGTTATACTTGTATCATTACGTATTTATTTTTGATTATGTATTAGTCAAGTTTTCTGTAAACGCAAAGGGTTAGTAATTATTCGTATTTAAATGTAACAGAAATTAAGAAACAAGCTGCTATGCAATTGGAAAATAGATTTTGATATGACAACGTTTTAATAAGTACGTACTTTAGACGGGACTCAAATCAAATCAAAATATACTTTATTCAAGTAGACTTTTACAAGCAATTTTGAATCGTCATTTAACAAACTAATTAAAATAAAGCTAATCCAAAGTGGTTTAGCGTGATATGATTTGACTATCCTTGAAGGTTACAATCAGAAATGAGAATTTACTGTATTGTATAAGTTAGTTACGTAGTTGAATATTTCTAAGATCATCTAAGCCCAAAGAGTATGCGCCGCGCTTGCTAGCCCGTAACTTACGAGCAATCGACAAACGGCTGAAATGAAATACGCGTTCACCTCGGCCGTTCGAATATAACAGAAGCTAGAAAAATCGAGCGTTCAATTTATAGCAACTCTCATCACTTTTTTGTTTCATAATTATTTTAACAGTTCATTATATCATTGTTTCTTTTTCACAGTAAGACAGACAGACAAATGAGCCATTAGATGCAATAGTTTTGGATATAAGCATTGTGAAAAATGTAACATAATCATAACATAATCAGCCTGTAAATTTCCCACTGCTGGGCTAAGGCCTCCTCTCCCGTTGAGGAGAAGGTATGGAGCATATTCCACCACGCTGCTCCAATGCGGGTTGGTGGAATACACATGTGGCAGAATTTCGTTGAAATTAGACACATGCAGGTTTCCTCACGATGTTTTCCTTCACCGCCGAGCACGAGATGAATTATAAACACAAATTAAGCACATGAAAATTCAGTGGTGCCTGCCTGGGTTTGAACCCGAAATCATCGGTTAAGATGCACGCGTTCTAACCACTGGGCCATCTCGGCAAAAAATGTAAGCTATTACTTATTTAAAAGGTATAACGATAGACATATTTTAAACCCAATAAGACGTCATCGTCGACGACAAATTTTAACATGATAATTAATTTCCTAATATTATTTATTTGTTTAAAGCTGTTATCAAAAAGTGTATATTTTTCACATTACCATAATTTGGTAACAAATAGGAACTTAGCTGTTATGTCTATTTCGTTTTTACACTAAATCACTGAACATTTGGCTCGTCTAGACTTCTAACCAGAACATAGAAATGGTGATTAATTGGTAATGAGTGGATGCTTCCTAAACAGGCTTTCGCAGAATAATATCAATAGTAATAAAATGTTGTAAATTCCCGAAAATATATTATTATTTGTATACTTGATATTAATTTATTAACGTAAAGAGCCGAAATGGTTTAGTGATCAGAATTCGTGACTGATGTTGGCCGCTTTGAGGACGTGCAAGCACCAGCATACGTCGGGTAATAAAATTTTCCACGTGTGTAATTTGCTTTAAACTCATCTAAAAATAAATTTAAGTGTATTGCTTAGGTTATGTTGGAAAATAATGTAAATAATTTTATTTAAGCAAATAATTATGTTTCTAAGCAATTTAAAAGAATGACTTGACTGTTAATTGAAAGGCTAATTAAAGTAATTGCCTGCGACATATTCACTAACCAGCATTGCTTAAGAAGGCTTGCATGGTGGCAGGGCTTCGTGCAAGTCTATTTGGGTAGATACCGCCATATATTCTATCGAACAATAAACATTTATTTTTGTATTCCAGTTTTAAGAGTTAAGTAAACCAGTGTAACTTCAGGCACAAGGGACAACATTTTAGTTCCCAAGGATGGTGGCACATAGACATTGTAAGGTTGGATCAGATCATTAGGTGGCCCATTTGCCAGCCTGCTAACATATTTCACCTGATAAGATATTTACTGTTATATCTAAGTCAATAGTATTCTTTTAACAATACTTAAATAAAGATTTTAAATGATATTACTTAGTCCATATTAGTTTTGTCTTTGTTTTCATTTCTGAATCAAATACTTTATTTAAAAAAAGAACCACATAATATATTCACTTAATTTTTGTTTTTATAAATTTAAAGTTTGTTTTATTAGGCCAAGGACACCGAAATCCGAACCCTCGGAGAAACGTTTTGATAAACAAAACGTCTTAACAACTGCGAATATTTCCAGCGTGTTTGTATTACGCAATCTAAGAGAAATGTTATTAAGTAGCCCCCGAACCTCTATTGTCATATTTTCCTTAGAAATAAAATAAGAAATCTAAACAAAGAAAATGATACAAGGTAATTGAAATTCAATAACAAATGGCAATATAAAAGCACAGACGAGAATGGAAGTAAAATTTGAAACGAATTTTTTTCCCCTAAAATTTCACGAGCTGTACCGTTTCTTTGTCTCCGTGAAGTCATTGATCCGACGTAACAAATAATAATGGTATTGTAATTCAATTACCGGGAAACCCGGGATCGATTCCTGGCCAATTATCGAGGCATAAATGGCTCTTTCAGCCCTTTCGATTGTCAGAATGAATTTTGTGCCGGGTTTTTTATTTGAGCAATTTGTAATGGTGAGCTCGGTTTTAGTACAAAAGGAATTGTTTTGATGTATTTATTTATTGTTATATTTTATTAAATATAACAATAAATAAATACATCAAATATTCATATATAAATATGATAGATAGATAAATCATATTCAAAAGAAAACTTGACACCGTCTAACCGATATTGTTAAATGCATCATAGAATAACCGATACATACACTTAAAAATATCCTACTAACGCCATCTAGCGCAAACTGGTAATGCCTCAAGATCAAGCTGGCTTGTTGCCATTGATTCGAAGGAAAACACAACGCCATCTGGCGGACTTTGGATGTAAAGACATCATAGGATAATCGATACGACCGTGTATACCACATTCACACCAAAACGTCACAAGTCATGCCGTTAATTAGTTACAAAAATATCTACGAGAGGGCACTACGCACGCCAAAATAAACATGGAAGAAATAAAAAATCTATTAGAGAATATGTAGCAAGAAATAAGACAATCAAAAATGAAATGTTGGAAATGAAATAGGAATTAAAAACAACTATTATTAATAATCTAAATGAAAAATTTGCGAATTTAGAGGCGAAACAAGATATTTTCGAAATAAAAATCCAACAACAAAGTACAGCGATAAAAAAACTTTGAGAGACATACGGCGAAAAAACCTAATCTTGTTTGGCGTTAAAGAACAAGATAAATTTTATCATGAGCTAGAAAATACCGTAATTATTTTAATAAACAAACACTTTAACTTCCAGTATAATAATTATAGTATAGAAGATATCAGACGACTTGGAAAAAAGAAGGATACGATCAGACCAATAAAAATAACTTTCAGCACAATGGAATTAAAATTAAATATATTAAAAAATAAAAAACTTCTGGAAAACACGCCATATTATCTGAAAGAGGATTACCCATTGGAGATCCTAAACAAGCGTAAAGAGCTACAATCTCAACTTAGAAAAGAAAAACAATTAGGAAACAAGGCGTACCTCCGCTATGATAAACTGATCGTAATAAAGTATAAAGAACAACATTCTCCTCGCAGTCACACAAATAAAAAAAAAACTTGTCCATATCACCAGAATTATTACATACAAAAAATCAAGCAGCAAAACAAGATCAAAAACAATCTTATAAAAAGAACAAGACATCAAACATGAAAGATTTTATCATAGAAAAACCAAAGCTCAACTTTTTCTCCGCTGCCAACTCTCATGATCAGCCTGAAAACAAAGAAAACAACACGCAAAACATCAACAACAACAAATAACAACTAACAACGGCCCCTCCGACCCTTCATCTCCCACTATGGTTGGTCACCGCGGGAGAGCTCGACCAAAACCCTCCAGAAAAACCCAAAAATACTAAAAAATATTTATTTCAAGTGGCAACAATGTGAGAACTCTATCAACAACCCACCGATTAATAGAGCTGATGGACTCTTTGAAAAACACAACATATGACGTAATCGGCCTGTCTGAAATCCGGCGTACCGGTACATCAATCCAAGAATACGACGATTTCATATTTTGTTGTACAGGGGAAACGCGAGGATTATATGGTGTTGGTTTCATTGTTAAGAAATATCTCAAAAGAAGCATAGTCAGTTATAATGGAATATCAGACCGAGTGGCTCTTCTTAAACTAAATATAAATGGATACCAACTAGATATATTGCAAGTCTATGCACCCACAGAGGCTTCAAATGAAGACGAAGTGGATTTTTTCTATGATATCATTAACAAAACTTTAAGAAGCACGGGTGAGAATATAACAGTCATGGGTGACTTTAACTCAAAAATTGGGCAGCCTAGACCAGAAGAAAACCTAATAATGAAAAATAATGGATATGGCGTGAGAAATAGTAGAGGTGAGCGCCTGATAGAATTTGCATATGAAAAGAAACTAAGTATTATGAACACCTTCTTCAAAAAACCCACGAACCATAGATGGACCTGGAGATCCCCGGACGGAAATACAAATATTGAAATTGATTACATATTAACAAATCTAGTCAAAAATGTTCTAAATATACAAGTCTCAAATGTGAAGTTTCGTACAGACCACAGGCTTGTAAGGGCATCTTTTATACTACGAAAAATTAGAAAAAGCCGTACAAAATACACAAACCGTTTAAGAAATTCATTGAAAAACGAGGCCGAAATATCAGCATACAAACTTTCTCTAGAAAAGCAAGATAGAGCAACTTCAATGTCAAGAGAATGCCACCATACAAACCAATTACGACAATATAATTCGAGGCATAGAGAAAAGTCTACATACCGCACAAAATACGGAACAACACACCACTAAACCTAGTGTAATATCAGCATATACCAGAAAACTCATGGATCAGAGAAAACAACTGCATGGAATTAAAAATAAAACAAGAACAAAGAAAAACGAATTAAAAGCACTATATAAACTCATAAGTAAAAACATAAAGAGAGACTACAAGCTAAATCGATCAAAAACCATCGAAAAACATATAAGAACTACTGGCAGTATTAAAAAAGCATACAAGGAGCTAAATACCCATAAGATATGGATTAAGCAATTAAAAGAGTCAAACAAAATATCACATAACAGGACCGACATTATGAAATCCGCAACAAATTTCTACAAAAAATCGTATGATTCTCCAGCCCAAAACTGTACAAATACATTTAACAGCATCAACATACCTGCCGAAGACGACTCACAGATAAAAATGATAGACGAGCTCGAAATTGTAGAAGGAATAAAAGGACTGAAAGTAGAAAAAAGCCCAGGGCCTGATGGAATTACTAACGAGGCAATAAAAATAGGTTGTAAATATCTTGCACGCCCTCTGACATGTCTCTTTAATTCCATTCTCGATTCATGCACGACACCTTTACAATGGTCTGAGTCGACCATGATTCTACTCTACAAAAAGGCGATCCTACAAATATAGGCAACTATCGCCCGATCAGTCTACTGCCCACACTCTACAAACTTTTTTCATCAATAATTGAAAAAAGGATAAGCAAGGGTGTAGAAGAACACCAACCGATTTTAGACGTGGATATTCAATAATAGATCATATCCACGCATTAGAACAAATTATTGAGAAATATTGTGAGTATCAGAAACCACACTATGTAATGTTCATCGACTACCAAAAAGCCTTCGACACAATACGGCACTCTTCTATATGGACTGCCTTAAGCTCACAACACAAATACTTTTTAATTTCTATATATTTGTATTAGAATACAAATATATAGAAATTATAAAGTATTTGTACAACAACTGCACAAGCAGAGTTAAACTTGAGACGACAGGACCACCGATATCCATAAGGAGAGGCGTAAGGCAAGGCGACCCACTATCTCCGAGAATTTTTATAGCTTTACTGGAGAGCGTCTTCAGAAAATTGAATTGGGAAAGAACAGGGCTGAACATTAACGGTAAATACATCAGCGATCTAAGATATGCCGACGACATTATTCTATTATCCGAAAGTGCTAAAGAGATGCAATCAATGATACACTCACTAAAAACTATGAGCTACGAAGTGGATTTTGGAAATAAATTTGAATAAAACATAAATTATGTCCAACAGTACAAAGTACCCCATATATCTCGACCAAAAACAATTGGATTACGTAGATAGTTATATATACCTGGCCAAACAAATTTCCTTTGGAAAACAAAACAATGAATTAGAAGTTGAATGAAGAATTTCCGGAGCGTGAAAAGAGTTCTGGAGTCTAAAAGAAATACCATGCCTATGAATTTAAAGAAGAAACTAATGGACACATGCCTGCTCCCCTCTATCACCTACGGCTGCCAAACGTGGAAATACACGCTACGAGTAAGGAACAAAATCAGATCCTGCCAAAGAAGCATGGAAAGAAGCATTGCAAATGTGAGAAAAATATAAATAGTTCCACACAATGTCATACGGGAAAAGACTAAAGTTACAGATGCACTTAGTTTCTCTCAGAAGCTAAAGTGGCGCTGGGCAGGCCATGTGGCCAGGATGAGCGATGACCGTTGGACTTCTAGACTGACCTTATGGCGGGGCACTGCCGGTATTAGAAAGGGAGGGAGACCAATAACTCGTTGGGATAACGACATAATAAAAATAGCGGGTAAAAACTGGAAGACGATTGCCAAAGATCGAGAAAAATGGAAAAGTCTGGAGGAGGCCTTCACCCTCACATAAGAGGGGTTCTTGCATGGCTGCATGATAAATTATTGGAACATTTTAATCTTATTTTTTATATTTTAAATTTTATATTATATAATTTATGAATCCAATTAACATAACTATATTATTAATGCACATTATAATCTAATATTATAATTATAATGTAAATCATAATTAACTGTAATTTACGCGAGAAATAAAAGGCGTTTTATTTTTATTTTATTTATTATATTTTATGAAATAAGTAGCCGGACGGGCGAATAGGCCATCTGGTGGTGAGTGGTCGCCACCGCCATGCCATGCCAATGCGCCACCATACTTGGAAACTAAGTCATGTCCCTTGGCTTGTAGTCACTCATCCTTAAAACCGGAACACAACAATACTGTGTACTACTGTTTGGCAGTACAATATGTTGTGAGGGGTTGTTACCTACCTAGACGTCCTTGCACAAAGCCCTACCACAAGTAAACTATACCATATTATTCAATTATAAAGGTTATTCTGTACTACTAAATAAAGCTTAAGTGTCTGTCTATTTCTATATTGCAGACATTGGTAACATATTACTCATATAAAATTATTTTACATTTACTAGAACTATTGCAAAACGCGATGCAATTTCTTGTATAACTTATACCGTACAATAGTCGTTTTTTCTGTAAGGCATTACAAAAAAAAAGTCTCCTCATAAAAGTATCATTGTTTGATATTACGAAGAGCACGAAGATGAGACATATAATAGGTATTATTTGTTTAATATACTTGACTTATTTAGTCAAGTAGACTATGTATGTTTATAATATGTTATTTATTATTTTAAAAACAAATTGTGTATGAGGCGAGATGGTACAATGCAACATGTGAAAACATAACTAAATGACCTCCGTGGTCGAGTAGTGTTTACACCGGTTTTCATTGGTACGCCACTCCGAGGCCCCGGGTTCGAATCCCGGCCGAGTCGACGTAGGAAAAGTTCATTAGTTTTCTATGTTGTCTTGGTGTTTGTGGTACCGTCATTACTTCTGATTTTCCATAACACAAGTGCTTTACTTACATTGGGATCAGAGTGATGTATGTGATGTTGTCCAATGTTTATTTTTTTTTTTAAATTTTCATTTGCTTCGTGTTTACACTCGTGCGCGGTGATAAAGGCAAACATTGAGAGGAACCTTGAAAATGTTGCAAACCTGCTCTTCAAAGGGAAGCAGGTCTTCGCTCCGTGGGGTCAATTTCAGGCGTTTACCTTTTATAGTATTGATTTTGTATACAATTTTGTCCTCTTTATCGTTGGTTTATTTTACATAGAAGATGATTTTCTTTTTCCATAGAGCCTGTATAGATTGAAATTTGCACAGGTGAACAATTAAATAAATATCTTAACAATTTTAATAACGCTTGAAATCATTAAGAATGAAGTTTTTCGAAATAAGTAGGAATATTTGCTCATACTATTAGTATTATATTTCAGAATCGTTTACACAACTGTGTAATACCATCGGATAGGTGAAAATTGTTTTGTAAGATTAGATTGAAATTATATATCGTGAATGTCATCTGCGTTGGTGGTGTAATGGTCAGCATAGTTGCCTTCCAAGCAGTTGATCCGGGTTCGATTCCCGGCCAACGCACCATTTTTTATTACTTTGTAAAATTTTAATTTAATTTCTCATATTTGAAAAGCTATTGAAAATCTACTATTTCTGGTTATTCTTAACACTGTAAACTAAAACTGCCACTTTTTATTGTAACAAAATAACTTCATGTAATATCGATATAATTATAATTAGGGCATAAAATATAATATGCTGTTGCTATATGACATGTATGACGCAACTACGAGTATATTAAAGAATCGTTATCAAGATATAAGGACGTGGAAGAACATAAAAACATCATATTATCTGCGATTAGGCGGTAATGACCATAAATCGTTAATTAAGCGAGCTACAGACTGGGGACAAGTCCCGTAATATTCATTTCTTACCTTACTTTACTTTATACATACAAAGAGAAAAAAATCTTATATGAATTGAAAAGCAAAATCAAAGTATACTTTATTCGAGTAGTATATAACTCGTGAATCGTTATTTTACAGTATAATATTGAATGTATGCGACCAGTTTAAACGTCAATAGCGCAATGGTTTACGGGCCAACTAGAAATGTAAAAAGTCACAGGATCTGACCCCTCGGGCTATTGTCGTCCCCATTCCTAACACAAGTGATAAGCTTAAAAGGAGGGGTAAGTAGGGATATTAGTAATTCCTTGATTAATTTGGGGCATTGCTATACTAGCAATCTTTAAAAAAAAAACAGTTATTCAAGTGTAGATTCTATCGAGAAGAACCGACACGAAACTCAATAGTTATTCATTCCAACATTTCACAACCAATTTTTTTTTCATAAGTGATAGTTAACTCTATGAAATGATGTATAACACTTGGATTGTCAATGGGTTGATTTATATTTATATATAATTCATATGGCAAAAGAAACATTGCGCGAAAACATGCTAGTTTCAAATCAAATTGTAACATTTATCCACTACTAAGTAGGTAGGGCCCTCTTGGTAGGTACCATCCAATCGTATGTTCTACCGCCAAAAATGTATATGTATTGTTGTATTCCAGGTAGATGGGTGAGTGACCTAGTGTAACTCGTGCCTGACAAGGGATATAGCATCGTAGCTCTTAATAGTTTTACAGTGCTCTAAGACTCTAAGTGTCTGTGGGCGATGATAACTAATTACTATCAGGTGGACCTTTTATCCGTCCGCTTACCTTATAAAAAAACGGGTACCCAGGAACAAAGCAGACAGGTATATTTAAAGGTTAGTTAGGTTACAGTTTTTAGAAAATCAAAATACTGAAAATTCCCCTCGTCTGACGACAATTTTATTTGATTTAGAATACGTATTATATACATATAAGTTTTAAGTATGAGTTTTATTTATATTCGTCCATTCCATGTATAAAAATACAAAATCGGCATTCGTAGGACAGAATGTTATTGATTGGGAAAACCAAATCCCATCAATATTCTTGATACTTTCGAAAGCGACGAAACGATAAATAATTAAGACTTTTTTATTTAAGTCTTAGATGGAGAGGTCTTAATACTGTGTTGTCTGTCTGTCCAGCTACATGTCTGTCACGTCTTTAGAAGTTTGTAAAAGTTTCGACAGCTGTGAATGAATCGACCCGAAAGACCGATAGATATTTCAGATACAAATTACTTCTTATACGAGTACGTGTACAAAATATCTAATTGTGTCTCATTGGTGTAGTAGCTTATAAGATTAAAGCATTAAGATCCTAGGATCAAAGTACCTCAGAAAAAAAAAAAAAATAGTTTTTGGTACAGAAATTCTCTAAAGTAGCTCTGAGTCTGGAAATAAGCAGTGTTTATATTCTCTTCTATTCTTAACTACATCGTCAGTCGGTTTTTTTTTAACTTCGGTAAGCTTATTCAGCAAAACGAGTTGATTGTGATACAGCCGTACAGATGGAGTCGTAGTTTGTTATATACATATCGTTTACTTACTTTATATGACGACGAGGGCGTAATTTTAAGCAGGATATTGTTTAAAAGAAATACATTTTTTTATGTATTTTTAGTAGTGGGTTTTAATAGTTGATCTTGTATTGAGAATACAGGATTTAAAATAAAAAAAAAAACTAACAGTATTTAAAACGGGATATTTACCATGTTTTCTATTTTTATTTGATAGAGCTCGATATTTCGACATTATCTACGAATGTCTTGTTCAGGAGATAATGTCGAAGTATCGAGCTCCACCAAATAAAAATAAAAACATGGTAAATATCCCGTTTTAAATATTGTTAGTAATAAAAATAACCATGTTAATTTAAAATCTTATATAAAAAAAACTAGTTTAAGGTTATCCATCACTCACCATCAATTATTTAGTAATATTTAATTCAAATATACTTCTTTTCTATTTTAATACAACTCTGTCTAATGTATGCAGTCGCCCTTATTCTGACTTGTAATAAAAGTAGCGGACGATATCATTTTCATGTGATCGTTCGTTTACGAAAGCATATTTTTTCCAATATTACAGAATCAGTGGTAAAAATATTATGTTCGAGTCATCTATATTTATGTGTTAATAAGGTATTAGAATAAATGTCTATTTTTTCTTCGATATAAAATTATTATTATATCTTGATATTTATTTTATGTCTTGCTAGGCTATTATCAAATAATTACATTAAACGTCAAAGAACATTTACGACCTTCGTGGTCGAGTAGTGCGTACACCGGTTTTCATGGGTACGCCACTCCGAGGTTCCGGGTTCGATTCCCGGCCGAGTCGAAGTAGAATAAAGTTCATTATTTTTCTATGTTGTCTTGTGTCTGGGTATTTGTGGTACCGTCGTTACTTCTGATTTTCCATAACACAAGTGCTTTAGCTACTTTCATTCAGAGTAATGTATGTGATGTTGGACAACAATATTACAAAAAAAAATATATAAAAATCTACTAAGTATTACTAAGACCGAATCTTATTAATAATCCAATAAATTTTTGTACGTTTTGAAGCTTAGAAATAACTATAATAAGATTATTTTCGCTTTGGAAATTTGAAAATAGCCAAACTACATTAAAAACTAGTACATACACATCAATTTAAACCTTATTTGACAAGAAACGCCATATTGTAATGAGAATAGGTTTTTAAAATGGCTCCATTTTTTTATTTCGGTGCTGCGTAACATTTATCTTTAGGCATTGTTTGTTTTGGTTGTTATTGTTAGGGTTTTATATATAATCAAGATATAATGTTTTTTTTTTGTTGTACACACGATTTTTCCGGTGACTTTATACGAAGAAAATTTGAATATTAGCGGAATATTTTGTGTCCCGAGTAATCCGACAGCTGAGTGAGTCTCGGTCCCGTCGGTGGGTACTATAGCTTTAGGTCCATCGTCCATCAACTCAAAGCAACACACAGATATGGTAAAAAAAACATCCGATGTCAGTTTTCAAGTTTAGTCGTACATTAAATTACCTGTTGCAGATTATTCCATGTAGCCTTAAGACGATTTATAGAATATCAGCACAAAGGTTATCTAGACCAGTTTCTTTGATCTTCTAACTTAAAGGCGTTTTATCATGTAATTACTAAAACAAAAGAGCAGTCAAGTGCAGCTCAGACGTAATATAGATAGAAAGGATACGATAAAAGTTTACCTCGTTTCAGGGGATGAAAACAAATAATGAAGCGAATTTTTCTCGATCGTAAAGTTTAGTGCAAGTCAGCCTAAGCAGCATTAATTTATTGGATTCATTCTACCACGAAAAAATAAATATTTGGTACTGTTGTGTTCCGGTTTGAGGGGGAAGCCAATGTAACTACAACAACAAGGGACGTACCATCTTAGCTCCCAAGGTTGGTGGTATGTTGGTGGTTGGTTGGAGGGCTTAATATTTCTAACAGGGTTAAGGTCTATCATGGGGAGGCTAATTTGCTCATCCGCCAACCTTGATTATGAGATGGTCTTATAGATAGGCTTTATTATAAAAGCACAAGAAAATTCAGTAAGTTTGCCTATATGTATTTTAATCAACGTATTATATTAACTGGCTTTGATCCTGAAGATAAATAAATCGTATAACAACGCGCGATCGTACGCTATATTTCAGTGGATATAGAACAGTAATTGGAATTAAAAACAGGTGCCGTAAAATGTTTCGAGAATTTTCTTCTCGTTGAATATTTACAATTGGAAAAACGGATGTCAGAATTTTGGAGATTACGATTTTTGTAAGAAATATTTTATTTAGAACTCGCAGTGCACCTTAACTGGAGATCGAAAAATTCAATTCAATATTTAAAATGGTATTTTTACAAAATTAAAAAAAAGAACCGTTCCTTTTAACTCCTTTATTCGCTCTGAAAATATAAGGTTTCCTAGACGCTTATTGTATATTTTAAATATAATATTTACAAAATTAAAAAAATAATCCGCTTAGTTTTAGAACGACTGCTTCAACAAAAAAATATGAAATAAATTATTAAGTTTGGAAATTGTATAGGGACGGTACTGCTCTACAAGACAATACAGAATTATCGGAAGCTTTAATTGTCTTTATCAAATAACAATACCCGAGATGGCCAAGTAGTTAGAACGCATGGATCTTAACCGATGATTTCCAGTTTCAGCCCAGGCAAGTACTTCTAAATTGCACTTTCACGTGTTTAATTTGTGTTTATAATTTACCTCATTCTCGGTGGTGAAGAAAAGCCTTGTGAGGTATTAGGTTTCATGTGTCGCTTAGATCTTAGTAGAATCCCTAAGTGGAAAAAGCCTTATTTCAGAAGTGGGACATTTATTTTAGAAATGCTATGGTTTGAAGGTTTTGTCAAGTCAAGATAGCCACCACTTTTTCAATAGGCGAAGAACGCGAATACAAACCCATTTTGATGCTCGTGAACTTCATTTCTGTTTATCATTCTTCTAGAGCTGTTTTTTTCATTTTAGTTTCTGCTATATTCTTACTTTTAAATAATTATAATTACGAAGATCAAATTAACAAATTATTTTATAGAGTGTTTAATTAAATCTACTATATTTGTTATTTACATTTCTTAACACACCATTGTCGCAGCCGATTTCAAGTCAATGCTTTAGTATGATATCATTTAATATTCTATTCAAGTTAAAACAGAACTCATAAATTGATACGGAACATAAAATACAATCGGTTCTTTCATACCGATTGTGTGAGTGTGAAAGTGTGAGTTACACATATACGCAGGAACGCACACATAAACATTTTGATTGATTGATAAACTCACTGCAGAAAAATGAATTAATTTCGACAAAACCCTTAAAGTAGCAATTCTGACTAAGTATAATTATAGAGAAATATTCGTAGTCGTCCCGCCATTATATCTGGTTTATAGTACCTTGTATTATAATCGAATGTGGCATAAATGCTCCTGGTTTTAGCTATATCATCAAAATGAACCGTTATTTTGGTGTATTAAGTATCCCAATCCAGTCGTGTATCAAGCCTCGTAATTGGATCGAAAATAATTAATTAATTTGACATAATTCGTTACAATATCACAATGTAAATGCGAGATTTTAATCACCACATTACTGTTATACATGGGACATGTTTGTTCATTTTATACTTATATTACTTTTTCATTCCTGTACCTAAATATTGTCCATATTGCTGATCTAGCCGTAAGGCCGCTTTTAGTATTTTATTTATTACATTGGAAGACTTTTTTTTATACGAATCATGTTTAAGTCGTAAGCTTAGAAATTGATTCCATTGAGGTGTATTATTTCTGAATACGAATATATAGTTGGATTTTGAGGTCTTAGGTTTTAATCCTGGACGAGCCGATAAATTTTAAAGGTTTTTAAGCAATTTTGTAATTAAATTTTCAGTAGCAATTCAGAGTTTGGAATTTGGCAGTACTAGCAATCCCGGAAGGCACGTTAAGCCGTTGGTCTTTAGTCCGAACATTTTCGGTCGTGTCGGATTTTCCGTCCCGACGGATAATCAGAGGAAATAGAAAGTGCACTTGAGTTTATAAGTCTATACTTATAGTCCTGCAGAATTGGTTATTTTGACAATAGTCACCGTGGTAGAAAACGCCCAGGAAGATATTATGTTTAGTTAACAAATCAATTTCATTTATTTTATTATTGTATTCATTTATAACGTTTTTAATAACACGTTAATGGATATCATCCTAGTGTTTCCGTGAATAATTGAGTCTGTTTGCAAGTGTGATATAAAGCGATTTGACAAAAAATTTACTGTGACAGTATAAATGATGACTAAAAGTTATCATGTCGGTAATAAACTTTATATTAACCTTAAGAGTCTATTACAAATGTAATTATTTTATATGAATACTTAATAATAAATATCCAGTATCACAAAATCCACTTAAACATATTATGGAATCGGCCATCAGTATTAACGTTCGCCGAATGAACATAACATTGCATCAAGTCTAATCAAGATTTCTAGTTCATGGTATAAACGAACTGCTGTTTGCCGCTTTGAAAACGTCAAATGAGCAATTTTCGGGCTATTTCAAATGCATAAAACTTTATGTCCCACCGCAAAACCACTAACCAGTCAATATTGAACTTCGCATAAACATGAGAGTTCTACAAACGTTCAGCTCGTAGTAAGAAATTTGGGAGGGGTGGTAGTTTAAGTTAAATTGGCCGCGGGAATCGGTGTAACTGTTAATTTTCAAGAATAGCCGAAACCTTTCCTCTTAACGAGCGGAGGTCATTAAGGAATGTTTAACAGCCGACGGAAATGCTCTGACCCGCGAGTGGCTTACGGAAAGTTATCAGCAATTAGTGACGGCGCCAGGTTAAAGTTCGCCAATTTCATTACTGAAAATCATAGATGGGTCTTTATTTGAAGAATTACTGCTAAAATTTAAAGTTTAATTAGGTTAAACTTACTTAAGCATTAGGTTCTCTCTTGCGAATTTCTCTTGAACTAAAAATAAAGAGATCGACTTTTATATAAAAATGGTAAATTGATCTAGTGAATCTTATTTCAAAAACACACGTACAGGATTCTTGTTTTTTAATATGGTTAAACATTACTCCTGATATAATAATATCTTTAACATCTATTATTTAAGAAGATAGAAGTTAATATAAGCCACATGTTAAAGTGATAACAATCTAACTTATAGTTTAATCAATACTGTTCGCGCCTGACATTAAATTAGTATTGGTACATCATGCATTGGTATGAGTGATGGATGCTCGGGCTTACTAGGTGATATGTTAGTGTGCATGATACGACCAAATGTAAACACAGAAAAAAACAAATTAGATTTGTTAAGATAATTTAACACGCATCCGTGAAAGAATAGATATATATATATATATATATATATAGGTAATTCGACGTATTCCCGTTAGGAGGTGATAGGGGTGACTATTTGCGATAATTTTAACCCATGCATCATGCAAAAGTGAACCATTTTTGAGTTATTACGTTTTTTAGATTTTTTTTCAAAATTAGTCAAAATTGCAACTTCAAAAATTTATTTAAAAAAAAGTTTCGATTAAAATCTACTTTTTTCTTCTGATTTATAAAAATGATTAAACACTGGATATTTTTCAATATTTTAACAATAATTATTGGTCCAAATTTAGAAATGCGAGACGGAAAACGATATTATTTCAATATTTTTTTTATTTTTTTCCCTCAAATATGCCTGAAAAACAAAAAAAAACATTATGAAACTTGTTCTGCAGATTATTTTAAAAACATAATCGTTTACTTAGCTTTCCGAAAATGTAAAAAACTAGGAATTTATTTCAAAGCAACCGAAATAAAATGATCAGAAAGGACGCTGGCGGAAATTCGTATTCGAACATGACCGAATTCGTACTAAAGGTCGCTCTTTAAAATTCCCACAAAATTGATTTAAAATAATAACCAATGTAAAAAAACTTACTTATTTACTTAACTTACTTACTTAATACAAATTTAAAATAAAATTTAGATACATAAACAGTTCAGTAGCTAAGTTACAAATAAGATATTTTGTAATTTAGGCTAGTTCTTGCTCGAAGTGACTTCCCCTATTGCGAACGCAATATTAACCTAATTGACGACCTCTGTGGTCGAGTAGTGTGTACACTGGTTTTCATGGGTACGCCACACCGAGGTTCCGGGTACGATTCCCGGCTGAGTCGATGTAGAAAAAGTTCATTAGTTTTTTTTGTTGTCTTGGGTCTGGGTGTTTGTGGTACCGTCGTTACTTCTGATTTTCCAAAACACAAGTGCTTTAGCTCCTTACATTGGGATCAGAGTAATATATGTGATATTGTCCAATATTTATTATTATTTAATATCTATATATATTAGTAGAAGAACAAGCAAATATGACAAAAGAGTAAGTAGTTACCATCGCCCATAGACATGGTCGCAGTAAGAAGTACATCGTTAATGTGTGTGGGCTTTAGGCTGTGTTTAACACCGGAAGTGACCACTTACAGTTAAAGGGACACTCGCTCATTATTTTCAAAAATATAAATTCCTCAATACTATTTAATGAGTATATTCTTATAATTCGTATTCCTAACCTATTCAGTCCATTTGAATGCCAATATTTTCTGTCCTGTTTACTATCTTATCAGACAAGATATTGCGATATTCATTTCAATATTAAGGTTATTTTTTCGAACTCGGAGACCATTTTCAATATAAGCGGTAATATTTCCACTACCGTTTCTTCACACAATCTCTACTCGATCACGGTCGGATTGCCGATGCGTCCGATAAACGCAGACTCCAATTTCCTGGTTACGTACAGAATAAGACTCTTACATATTTTCAGGGGTTTCGGTAAAGATATGAGAATATATTTTTAAGCTTATAAGCATTTTCACGTTGGAAAATTTTCTAGTCTAGCTATAGGATAGTTTTTAATTAATGTCTATTTTTCTAAGTACAGTTTCTTTTTTTTTTATTTCTATGTTTGCAGATCTCAGGGTGTGTGCTTAAAGTCCGGGTGAGGTTAGTTTTTTAGGAAATTGTTTCGATTTAAAATGGGTATGTAACAACATTCCTATATCTCAGAAAGTACGTAGAAGCAGTTTATTGTACCGTGGCCGTAATGAGTTCAAGAGAAAGTTTTTCATTGATATTTATTTTAACAAAGATTCACTCTCTGTAAATCAGCTTTAAATTTGGGCAAAATGACAATATTTAAAAAAGTAATACGAAATTAAACCTCGAAAGTAAGTTAAGTTATAAGTTCCTCTTCATTCATTTGAATATGTGTTTTTGTATGATATAGTTAAGCGGTCGGGTAATTGGGCCATTCCTTACATCGCCATTGCACTATCGCCTTGGGAACTAAGATGTTATGTCCCTTGTGCACTCCCACGTCAAACTGGAACACGACAATGCTCAGTATTTCTGTTTGGGTGTAGGCTTGCTAAAAGCCCTACCACCAAGAACGATGTTTATACCTATTTCGTTCACGTATAAATTAGTTTTTGTTTAACTGAAAAACTTTAAGGAATATAAATTTTATTATAAACAAATATATTCTTCGTAATATTTTATAGTTATAAGTAGCAGCGATCGTTGTCTGTACGAATCTAGAGGCTCGGAGACGATGTCCCGCATTTCGCAGTGTCCGGGCTAAGATTATAACGGTTTTTATTACCGCTTCGGGATATATGGACGGATATCCGCGCACTGAGCCATGGTCTATTAGTTACGTTAGGATATTCATGTTTATTTATAAAAGTCACTTTGTAATACAACCCCTATACAGTCACATAAGCAAAGCAGTGGCTAAATGCTCGTAGATATTTTATATATTAATAGTTTAAGCCGATTTTTTGTTATGGTCTAATTTTGAAGAGCTTCTGCCGTAGATATGCAGAAAATTAAAGATAATTCTTATTAATAAATGCGCAAGGCATAAAGAAGAAGCTTTGGCATCTTAAAAGATACATATGTACCTCTACAATAGTGAATTAGCAGCGGTTTGCTTAAAGATGATACATGTGCTTGTACTCTATACCTAAAGTAAAAATAATCCATGAATACGGATGAACAAACAAGCAGAGTATAAGATTTGGCAAACTAATGTATTTCTGTGAAAGTTTTCGATAAACAGATTTAAAAAAAGCCTCACAAGTGCTATTTCAATTATTGCTTTAAATGTATCCTGAATTTGTAAAGGAACTAATGTGGAGAGAATTTCATTTCACCGTAGATCCGGACAATTCTCGAACGAATCCGCAACCAATCTCCGAAGGAAAATAAATTACGGATCGCATTAGAAAGTTCCAATATCCAGCCAGCATTTCCAATTTTCTACATAAAACTACACCATAACTCGTTCGATATAATATATCTCGTACTATTTCTAAGTGGAGTCTCGTATCGGTTAACAGTTGTGGTGCTCCGTTGCCAACTTTGTTTATTTAATGTGATTTTAAAGCAATTGAGGAATTTCGGGAAAGATTTAAAGTGGTATGTTGGAGCTGTTCTTTGAAAACTAATTTAGTAATATTTTTTAACTTTAATTATTGTGATTTGATATTTTGTATATATTATCTGTCACTTGGTGGAAAATAAATACAAATAATGCTTAGTTTATTTGATGATTCGGAGTTATACGAGTGTTTAAGTTAGTTAAGATGAAATGACCCAGTGCACGAGACTCGTGGCTCGCTGAAGATCTTGGCTTAAAATCCGAGTCAGACTAATTGAGTTTTAGGGTAGGTACCTTGGACTTCCGGTCCAAGAAATCATCGTCAAATTTCGGATGAAATTCTACCATATTCGTCTATACGTACTAGACCAGCGTCGTAGAAGACACTCCAAGCCTAAATTAATAGATACGTTGTCGTATACAAAATAGTAAACAAAAAATATTTGACTTAGAACATTTTCACGGGCGATGATTTGGACCGAGCGAACAACCTCGGTTAAAAAGTAAAATAGGACAAGTTACGGTTTCACAAATTGGTATAAATACAGTAAAACCACTCCTTGGCTTCGATCCAAAGCACTTATTCTTATGCCACTTAAACTTTCAACCCGAGATTTGATACTGGAACTTGTAAAATAAAAAGTTGATGTGATTCCGATGAAGTAGAAGATGCTACGTTAAAGTATGCATTTGCTCCTGGTTGTTGGAAATGGTTCAAATACTAGAGTGGCTAAAGTCTGAATTTCAAAGTCACATGTCGAAGCATTAGTATTCAATGCTGAGTGCGATGAATAATTTCGTGGAATAAAATATCGAATTCAGTCTTTATTACGCAGTGAATCTCGGTAACTGAGAAATCTTTATAGGTAGTCGGTGCAAGTTCACAATATTTCGTTAAGTGATAAAACTGAATTCTATATGTTTAAGTGTAGTAGCTGGGTTAGTTAACCTTAATGGAATTGTAAGTTGGAGGCCGATATTACCTCAATGCTTTTATTGTTATAATGGACTTATTCTGATTTTTTTGGCAAAAGTATTGTTATTTCAGCTAAATTTGGAATCTGAAGAAATTGAGAGAATTGAGAGTGTGACACATGATTGAATTTACTTTAAAGTCCATCTCTTTATACAAATTCGTACCTATAGAATAAAAAAAGGAGAAAATGATCCAAAACATCTTTATTAATATAAAAGTTTAGAATTGCTGATAATATATTTATAGTTTATCGCTAATGTTAACGAAGCCTTTGATCACGAGGAAGTGAAATATATTTAAAAAAAATAAACTACTACGTAGCTCAGTATTAACACTTTTCCATTAATGAAATTACATAATTATGTTAATTGAAAATCAATGTTTTTAATTAACCTGTAGACCTTGCAATTAAACAATTGCCTGCAGGCAAATAAATATAGTACTATACTGATAACATGAAACATATATAAAACTTATGTACAATAAAATAGTACAGGTGTCATATAATCCTTAATTTGTTTCCGTCGATAGTTTTCAGATCTGATATATATCTGTAAAAACAGCTGGTAGATTTTCGACAAACAATAAAAAATAAAACGAGTACATTGCTGCTATATCATTTTAGATATTTGAATATTATTAACAATCGAAACGTGTTCTATATTTAAAAAAACATCATTAAAATCTATTTTAGCAGCAACCAACACGTGATAAATGAAAACGTCTGTTTGTGTCACGTATTAAGATATGAAAGACTGTCCCCGGAGTCGTACAATACGCGTCCATTGACCTGGATAAACAGGGGAATGATAAACCACGCTCAATAGATACATTGCTTGTCTCGTGAAATGTGTCCGACGCAAATGTACTTTTAAAACACGAAACTAAAATATAGATAAGATTATTATTGAGAATTATGCCGGTGTCGATCAATAAATGTTTCTGTTTTGATGTCGGATCTACTAAAAATTATATTTTTAGCCAAGTGTTATTAAGAATTAGATTAGCACCTAGTTTTAATATTGTAGAAAACCAGTGCATGTAAAATTATTTATCCGAGTTCATAGCAGATAAGATTAACGACTCGAAATGGTACAGTGGTTAGAACACGTGATCTTAACCGACGATTACGTGTACCCAGGTAAGTACCACTGTATTTCCGTGTGTCCAAACAGCGTGCGGATAAGGGTCGGTTGGTAAATCTTTGTTACTTCTTCAGGATAATTGCATTTTCTTTAGACTAATGCAGCGGATATTATAACATCATCAGGTATCATTATAAATTTCTTAGATATTAAGACATCTCTACTAATATTGTAAATGCGGAAGTAACTCTGTCTGTTACCCTCTCACGCTAGATCCGCTGAACCGATACCGATGGAATTTGGCTTGGAGTTTGAGTCCCAAGGAAAGCTAGTTTTTTCGCCTGTTCTTCTGGGAAGGGTAACATTTTCCCCATGCGGAGTGTCAGTTTGTGTGCTATAGGTAAAGTTTTATAAATTTCGCAAGGGTAGAGCAAGAGGTGCAGCTAGTATATAATATTATGATATTGTGTAAAATCATTTTTTTATACAAAAACTGTACCTTGCTTTGATTATCAGGCACAAGCATGAGCTGGTTACGAATGTTACCAAAGGACTAATAACTCGTGGGTCATTGTTCTCTTTTACATCAGGATTCGAGAAAAAGTTCAAATTATTCAATTGAAAAATGAATGTTTACTAAAGATTGGAAATGAAACAACCGCCTCCAGCTGTAAATAAATAAAAACATTGCGCAACTATTATTTCTGAAATAAAAAGTACTAAATCCCACATTTTTTATAATTATAATAGTTTCTTTTGCCGGTTCTGCTCAGGTCTGAGTTGATTCTTTCGATAGTCATTGGAGATTTATGACTAACAGTTATTGTAATGCTTTTATAATAAATAAGAATTTTGTATTCATCAGGCTTTTCTTTATTTACTTTAACAATTTATCAATGATTCGAGGAAAAATTAGAAGAGACGAAATGAAAAAAGTAATTTGTGAGCTAAGGCCGAACATACGACATTCTTCATATTTAAATATTATAAATATAAACGATAATACGATGTCAGTGATAATAATTATTAATTTTATGTGATTCAGATATACAGTAATTACTTGACCGAATAACTTTGATCGTATCGTAATCTTCAAATTTAATGAGCTTACAAATTCTGCAAGTTCAATAAGCTTTTGCATTTCACAGTTATAATTTTATAAATCAAACATCCCTATAAACACACATAGATATTTTATTTAATATAATAAACTCACATAATCGAAATTGGGGGTCTTGCAGGTGCGTTGCTAGAAATTTCATAGCTAAAGTTTCTTCCTTCGTGTACCATAGGAAATAGATAACCCTGCGTTAACGAAATTCGATTTGAAGGAATTCAATAAAAAAACATTTAATTATCATAAATAATTGGATTAAAGTGATTGTTATTGTGTATTTAAGTACGATATTATTTTTACCTGATTTTTTTTCCATGAAAATATATTTTCAAATGAATTAAATAGCATTCACCGTGACAGTATCCAAGATACGTCTGAAGTCCTCGGAGACTAACTACAATATGTAACCAGTGACCTGGAAACCAGGGGAATGACGAACCAACAGTATTGCGTTGCAAAATATTTTGGTATGGAGCCAGGTTGCTTTTTCTATCTTTTTTATGTATATACGTTGTTTGATGATATATTTATTCGAATATTCTGGAAACTGTTCTCGTGGGATCAGTTTCTGGAATTTAGATAAAAATATATATAGAAGTTAAAAATATATATTTTCAATTTTATTAATTGATGTATCTATTATATTTTATATTGACTGCCTCGTTGGTCTAGTGGCTATATATAAAGCGGCAGATCCCGAGGTCCTGAGTTCCTGAGCCCCAGGTGGGGCCGATAAAAAGCTATTGGATTTTCTATCGAAAAAATGTCAGAATCAGTCTAAAAGTTGGAAGGTCTAGGAATCGGAGAGAAGAATCTGAGGTCGTTTGTCTGAAATCTTTCCGGTCGTGTCGGAATTGCGGTCCCATTGGCTTATGACAGTAAGAGGATAGACAGTACGCCTATATTTGCACACACTTGTCTGGTCTACCATGAGAGTGGCAGCGATGGATAAAATTTGATAAGATGTTATCATATTTTTATATGAAAGGCCTGGTTGCTTCCTAGTTCTTCTTAAAACGTTTATTGACATTGCTTGCATTCGAACTTACGTCATTATCATTATCCTCTTGTCCTTATCCCAATTTTATTCGGGGTCGGCGCAGCATGTCTTCTTCTTCCATACTTCTCTGTCTGACGTCATCTCACAAGTAACATTCTTTCTAGCCATATCGTCTTTCACACAATCCAAACTATATCCTTACAAACTAAGATGTTGTGTCCATGTACATGATTGTGTACCTAAAGTTATAAAGGTTCACTCACCCTAAACTAAACTAGAACACAACAATTCTTAAAGCTTAGAACTTCTTTCACAATGCTCCCCCAAGCCGGTTGGTAGATGCAAACGAGGCAGAATTTTATCAGACAAAGAACAGGAAACTTATATCACATAGTTCACGTTTTAGATTGTATCGTTATTTTATTTATGTTGAGTTATGATGCTATATAAAAATATAGCATCATAACTCTTTATAATATTGTTTGATATATGCCGTGACGCGTCTGCAAATTTTATTCTTTGTATAAAAATCCGTTGAAATATTGACATAAATAACAACAAGTAAATTTTCGTTTAAATAGTAATCATAAGATAACCAAATATAAAAATATGTTTAAATAAAAAAAGGAAAGAAATGCAATTTTAATAGTACCAGAAGCCCGTAGACGAAATAATTTTTTTGCGTCCTCATTTACAGTATAGATTATTAATTTTGTTGAATTTGCCAAAAAATCAGGATAAAATAAATCGCAATCACGAAAATAAATAGATAGATTAAAAGTTCAATAAATTACAAAAATAGCATTCCGTGTCGATGGTAGGTTTACATTTAATTTAAACATCATAATAGCTTGAATGAATTATATTTCGATCTTGATTGATTTTATCTGAAAATGTTGGTAGTACTCTATTATATGGAAATCGTTGCAGATTAAATATTCAAATAAGTAATACTGATGTTTGTATTTAGTGACTTATCATTGATGGTGTAATATATATCTAGCATAATATAAGGCACTGGCAAACGGGCATGCCAGGTCAGTAGCTGGCATGCCCGCTGGCGTCTGTACGTCAACTGCTAAGCTTGGAGCTGGCTAGCTATTTTCTAGAAACGCTTAATGGACTCTTTCTTTATTTAATCGTTGAAAGACTTACTTATCGATATAATAATATTGCTAAGCTAGCCTCGAAAATACTCAGACATAATTTGCATCGAAAATATCACAGATATGTTAGAAGCCCCAAAATTTATCACTTTACAAGTAAAATAGCATATACCCGTCTGTTTGTATGTATTTGGGCTGGTGACCGCAAACGACTGGGTCTAGCGCTGCACAGCTGTGACCGGGACAGCCGACATCATTTGACACTTAAATTACGACAAAATGAACTTTATTTTAAAAGCAATAAAGAACATTACTGTATTCGAATTCACTGGTTATCTTAAGCGTTATATCTGGGGGTCGGTCATATCATGGGACTGTATTAAAGACTTAACGCTGAAAAAGGTCGTGATATTAATCTGTTATGGACATACTTTTAGCAGTGGCTTTATCTACGTGATTTGTTGCATTAATGTTGTTATATTAGAAAAGTAGGATTTCAATTTCCTTTCAACTTCCGCAGTAAATTCTGTATTTCGGATTTGTTGGATAAAGTTTAAAAAAATCGAGTATTTTAATAAAGTAATTGTAAGCCCTCCTGCAATTTCCTAACTCGGCAGAAAAAATATTTAGCACAGAAGTAAAACATTTACATACTGTTTTAAAAAGACTCCGATTTGTTTAATTATTTTCCCTAATATATATATAATATCATTACTGACGAGGCATTGACAGATTTTATCAATGACAATATGTGCTTAAGTGTGCTTAAGAAAATTCTAGGTTCCTATTAATAAAACACCGGTTCTAATGTGCACGATATTCTCTTTGAATCTTTGGCAAGTATTTATTGGTTAAGTTTCTCGATAAATTGGGGACCGGTGCTATGGATCAAACGACCTGCGACCTACTTGAAGTTTTTAATTGTCGTCAATGTTTTAGTTTGGTGAAATTTTTATGTATATTTAGTATAAACATAGTATTATTCTTAGATCGAATTATCTGTACGGAGAATTATACTATAAGTGTCCAACTAGTGGGCTTAACTGTAACGTTTTCCATCACGCACCTTGACTGAATGTTGCTGAATTTTCTGACGACGATCGTCACAATAAATAAAATGCTTTTCTCTGAATTTATTGAGTGCGATCTATATTCATTAATTTAATTTTATTCTTATGTCTTAAGTATATTCATGTTTGATGTTTGTAATGCTGTAAGTGCAACGCGTTGATTTTGCCTTGGACGATACTCTTCCACACTCACGGGTCATATGGGAATAATGAATGTAACCTACCTTAATTAATAGTCTATCTGTGACATAATTTATTTTTCAAATCAGACGGGTATATTCTTAAATAAGCGCGTTTAAACAAACTCTTAAGCTTTGTTATATTATTAAAGATTATCCTTTTATTGAGTTATACCACAACAATGTGGGAATTACTTTATGTTGTGAAAGTTTAAAATTGAATAACATTTTTAATTCCGTAGAATGGATAGGATGAAATTGACCTTACTTCCGTGTTGTCATCATTATTTTCCGTTAACCGTTCGCTGTAAACATACGAACATACATGTTATACGGAATATACTATATTTTATCACACCATTGTTTTATTTTTGTTTTATCCAAAAACATTGTTGATTTTCATGGAATTTGAAGTGATAATAATTGTATAAATATAAAATTGTAGAGCTCATAACACTAAAGTTTCGTAGATATTTTATTAATTTAAATTTGGAGTCAGTATTCGTTTTTTTACAATTCAATTTCAATTTTACTTGCGTATACTTTTCATCAGAGAAAAACGGAGTGAGTTTCTTATTGGTATTTCTTAATAGAAAGCTTTAGATTAATATAATTTCTTTATAACAATTTAAACGAAAAAACTAAGAGTCTATTTAAATAAAGTATATTTGACTTTTGATTAAAGCGGACCGCATCGTGTCTAAAGTACCATAACATTTTAGCTCCTCTGGGTAGGTACCACCAACGCATCACATATTCTACTGTAAAACAGCAATACTTTGTTGTATTCTGGTGTGAAGGAGGAATAAGCCAGTGTAACAATAGGCAGAAGGGAAATAACATCTTGGGTTCCAAGGTTGGTGGCGCATTGGCGATGTACTTTTCACAGCGCCAATGTCTATCAGCAGTGGCGACCTCCTAATATCAGGTGGGCCATCTTCTAGCTCACCTACCTACACTATAAAAAAGAAACAGTCTTGCTCATAATAAAGTTTTCGATTATATTAATTATTATAGCATTCAGAAATAAGTGCTTATTATACTGTTTTGTGTTAATAATTCAAAGACAGAGCCTTTTTTTTTTTCAAAATTACTTATCTTTCATTTCTTTTAATCTTTTGTTTACTATAATTTTTTAGAGTTGCTTAATTAACTTATAAGTTTAGTCTATGTCTCTTACTATTTGTGTTTTTGTGATAATATGTGGAAACTTAATGGGATATTTTAAGAGTATTAATTATTTATTTTTATTATCCCGATATTAAATAAGTATTTTCATTTATATTTTCAATATAAAGAAATCAACGTACGTGTGTCCTCGCTCACTGCTGGCGACATTTCAATGATATGAAAACAGCGCTGATTGAATTGTGATTGAAGCTGAACAATCGTTGATGGGCCTTTATACTGGTTCCGCGGGATTTCCCATTACGACCCATTCGACTCTCGTCGCCAACGTTCAACGTACTGGCATCATTTTTAATAGTTCCACACAGGGTTATTAACCTTTATTTTATTACGAGAATTCCTAGATAACTTATTAAATAACAGTAAATATTATGTATTAAATAGAAGATAAAAAAGCTTGGAGCTAATACTTGTTGACTTTCACACGTATGTATTATTTAAATGTAATTGTATTTAACTGAGATATATTTTTATCTCAAATGCTGGAAAATAGTAACTACTGAGTTTCTTGATAGTTCTTCTCGGTAGAATCTACATTCCGAACCGGTGATGGCTTTAAGTTTAATGCATTTCAGTAAAAAGACGTTTCAAAAGTGTTTATAAAAGCCTACTTGAATAAAGTATATTTTGATTTTGTACAATATAAACTTGAACGATATACCAACAGATGAAAATGAGCTGATTGGATCTTGACCGATTAGGCTTATTGGTGCATGATGTATTTAAAGAGAAAGTAGAATATAAGTAATTGCTTGAAAACAAACCGTAATATTGGGGTTTTTCAGGCGTTTAGTAACAAAAAAGATATTGATGAAGTAGCGAAAATGTTAGAGCCATTAGTTACATAAATTATTGATTTAAATATATATCCAATACAAACGAATTAACTTTTCTTTTCACCGTTAAACATATTTCACAAAACCCGTAAAGTTGTAACTAATTTTAATATTAAAACTATGTATAACAACACTCAAATATATCTCTGACTTCTCAATGTTTTATGAACGCAAAGGTTCGTGAGATTAACAACAATTGAGTTTCTTGTCGGTTCTTCTTGGTAGAATTTACATTCCGAACCGGTGGTAGCTTTACATTAATAATTCAATGTAACATGGCGATAGAAAAGTGCTCGTTTTGTTGTTGCCTATACAAAAAAGTATATCTTGATTTTGATTGGACGTTTCTTCAGAGGCTGGAGGATTGTCATCAGGAAAACAAATGAATATATAACAGAATTGCAATCAAATTAAAATAATAAAAAAAGACATTTAATTAATGACATTAACAATAATTAACAAATAACATTATACAGAATCCTTTTTTTTCTTATATTTTGCTTTTTTTTAAATCACTGTTTGTTACTTTTGCATTTTATGTATCAAAACTTTCTGTTAGCAACAGAAAGTTTTGACAATATAATAACCTTCCGTTAACTAATATAATATTAAATTTTGACGACCTCCGTGGTCGAGTCGTGTGTACACGGTTTTCATGGATACGCTACTTTGAGGTTCCGGGTCCGATTCCCGGTCGAGTTGATGTAGAAAATGTTCATTAGTTTTCTATGTTGCCTTGGGTCTGGGTGTTTGTCGTACCGTCGTTACTTCTGATTTCCATAACACAAGTGCTTTAGCTGCTTACATTGGGATCAGAGTAATGTATGTGATGTTGTCCAATATTTATTTATTAATTGATAAATTTGCATAATTCAATTGAATATTATATTTATTATGGTATATTGTATTTTTACAACAAGTAAAATGTATTTCACTTGAAATACAATTTAAAATATAACACTCGAGTCACTGCTGCATTTGAATTAACTCACCGGGATGTTTTCTTAAGAACCCTAACCTAAAATATGGAGGCTTAGAATACGTTTTGTTATCCGCATCTCTCAGAACTTGGAATGGTTTGAAATAATAGTTATCCAACACGATTTAATATGTTTTATAATGAAATCTTTTCACTAATTAATTTTTTCGCTAAATAATTCTGGTTACAAAACATATTTGAGCTCCATTTTTACTTTCACTTTAGATTCAAAACCGTCGGTTAAGATTTTGAGGCGTGCAATCACGACGAACTCTCTCAATTAACAAAATTATCCGCCAAACAGCAATGCTCAGTATTGTTGTGTTCCGGTTTGAAGGGTGAGTGAGCCAGTGTAACTATAGGCACAAGGGACGTAACATCTTAGTTCCCAAGCTTGGTGGCGCATTGGTGGTGTAAGGAATGGTTAATATTTCTTTCATCGCCATTGTCTATGGGCGGTGGTGACCACTTACCATCACGTGGCCCATTTGCTCGTCCGCATACCGATGTCATAAAAAAATAAATCTAGATATACCTCATTCGAGTAGACTCTTGCCAGCAGTTTGATATCATCGTATTACAGGATAATTTAAATTTATTATTATCAAAAATTTTAAAGTAGATTCTGCCTAAAATAATCTTTTCTACTAATAATATCAGTAATTATAACATCATTACATAGTATAAAACAAAGTCGCTTATCGCTGTCTGTCTCTTTGTATGCTTTGATCTTTCAAATTACACAACGGATTTTGATGCGGTTTTTTAATAGATAGATTGATTAAAGAAGAAGGTTGTGCTCATGTACATATAATACATGCACCATACAGTAAAGGAACACTGATCATTTTAGAGGTTTCTAAAATGATGTTGTAAATAAACACATTTTTGCGCTTGACATAGCGGTTTGATTGTCTAATGACTGAAAAACTGTGAACGTTGCACCCGCGCGAAGTCGGGGCGGGTCGCTAGTTTAATATAAAGTTATGTAATTACGTTTTATATGGAGAGATGCACTTAAATAACTATTTAATAAATAAGAATATCAAAAATTGTTTAGCACACCTGGTGTGCTAAGTACTTTCTAATTATATGCTAATTTATAATTATCATTTAAACGGATATAATATGTTGACACTGAAAAACCATGTAAATGGAAATGGCATCAGAGACATAATGAACTCGTTCCATTAAGAGTACATGAAAGACCCGAAAAGGGCTAATAACTAAACCGCAGATAAATACTCGCGCGAGTAGCACAAAGTCGGGGTCACACTGGGTTATTAAATAATGATAATAATTGCAGTTATATTAAGCCGCGTCATTCTTGTAGAACAGACGAGAGCATCTTTATCTTTGGGAATATCCATCAAACCATCATCATCGCCGCGTCTGTTTATCATTTTGTCGGGACGCGATTAACTCAATAAACCTAATACGGTTAAGGTGTGTTATAACAAATTAAGTTTCTGTATATTTGGGCTGAAATATGACGATAGTTCTTAAAAGAGCCTATTTTACAGACATTCACAAAGTAAACCAAAAGTTATTTTGTGCATTATGATTTAGTCGTTTTATTTTAACCTTTATTTACCCGTGCGGAGTTGGGACGGATAGGTAGTATACTATTTTAAAGAAACAAACAGCCAAAAACGTTTACAAATGTGATTTGCACCTTGATTACGTTCAATATGACTTTCTTGTTTAAATACGAAGTCGATGTTTATTAATACTATTATTATTTTTTTTTAATTTTCTTTCGCTTTCATTTATCTCGATGTGTCACTAGCTTTACTCAATTTCTCCCACAGAACAAGGGGTAAATCACAAAGTAATTTTCAAAGTTGCTTTGTACCAAGGAAATTATATCTGATGATGTCTTATGAACAATTTCGCCGGAAATTATTCGAAATATTAACAATATCTTCGTTACGACGCGTGATTACGAAAGATATGACGAAATGAGTTATAAATAACCTCCCGTTTAAAATTATGTTATCTTATTTGTTCGGTGACTTACGGCTTCCGAAATGAAAGGAGATCGATAGATGGATATGCTCATTAATACGCCTCGGTTTCAGGCTCAGGTACCTAATTTATTTTTATCCAATAAGTTTTATAACTTTTACAGTCAATATATCATATATGTCGGGTCGTCACAAGGGCTGTTAAAATGTTCTTGGCGGTTATCCTCCATGGTGGGCGTGATAATGGTAGAATATCATAAATAAAGATACGTTGTAATTGTTCAGTACACTATTATTTAGTTTCCCAGTACAAATACAAAGTCAAAGTCAAAGTCAAAAATCTTTATTCAATATAGAAGTGTTTACACCTGCTTATTGATAGTCAAAAATCTACCACCGGTTCGGAATTTAACACCTCGGACCTGAGAAGAACCGGCGAAAGAAACTCAGCGGGATATATATATATATATATATATATATATTTTAACCATTATTATGTACAATGATAATTATATTTTAGTTATTTGAAGCAGCCTGGAGGCGATCATTTCATTCCCAAGGTGTGCAGTCAACTAAAAAGTACACAAAATATAATACGGTTAGTTTGATTAACTTAGATTAAGAGCCAATAGGTTAGAAAGTGTCCGCCTCGTGCGACGGTGACAAGTTGATTGAATCTGTTCTCAGCACGTTTTTCGACACACTACCCTATTCGGGACTACCCGCTCTTAGCAAAAATATTCGATTATCACAATCACAATGATCACAAACAACACTAACGACATTAAAAATAATCAGACTATGATTAATTTTTATTTTTTTATTTATTTATTTATTTATTGGAAAAGTTACACCATCAACATGCATCATCACTAAGCACTTAAAATTAATATCTGTTGGGTAACATACAAAATGATACGTCTTTAAAGGTGTAAACATTAGTATTTAATACTAAATCTCCCTCTGAAATTATCGACGCGCCGTCATATATAGATTCTGACATTTCGAGCTCGTTTTCTGTGGTGAGATTCGAGTTTCTTGTTACAGAATAGTCTAGGGCTGTGTTTTTATTTCGAAATCAACGGGTTCGAGCTATAGATTTTCCAAATTTTCCAAAAATCGAATGAAGTACTTTAATTTAAACAAATTGAGCCGGAGTGTCTGAACTTTTTTTTGGCTATTTTTCAGTTTCGGATTTAGCCATCCACGTACGTAACCTCCTTTTGAGCATTACATAAGTTAATAAGCTGCAGTATCTAATAGCGAGTTAAAATAAAGTGAAGTAAAAAACATCCTCCATGAAAAAAAATCAAAAATCTTTATTCAATATTGAAGAATCGTTACACTTACTTATTGACTATCAAAAATCTACCACCGGTTCGAAACCAAACACATCGGACTTTAGAAGAACCGGTGAAAGAAATTCAGTAGTTTTTTTTAGATGTGTTATTTTACAATTATTATTTTCATACAATGATAATAACAATATCTTCGTTAAAATATGAAATGGCCTTGGAACGATCATCTCATTCCCAATGTGTGGAATAAACCAAGAAGTCATTAGTTTTGTAATATCCTTTAGCAACAAACGCTCTTTAACGATTCTTTAAAAATTGACAATAGATATTATTGATGGTTTTCTGGGACCCTGTTAACATCCATGGTAATCGTTTAAAAGTCGAAGTCTATTAATCTCATGCATATATGTATGTACCGACGCCTATTTTTATATAAGACATACCCAGTTGAAATTCTTTTGAAGCAGTTTACTCGAATAGTAAAATAAAAAACGTACTATAAGAAAAACCAATACGAGTACATTAGCAATATTATCCTGAAAGTTCTCGTCTAGAATTACTTTCGCTTATTTTAAACGTATATCTTTTAAACGAGACCAACCTCTTTCTCATAAGGTTTATCGTTCGTAAAAGCGTGTAATTTTTTTGCGAAAAATATCAAATTATTTATTTCCAACGCCATTGTTCAATTTTAAGTCGAAATGTGTATTTTCTAGTAATATTAAACTCGACTTGGGAATTGAGTTGCTAAAATTTTAGAAGCTGAATTTTGGTTAGTACGATTTTGTTCCTGATTTACGTGAGAAGTTTATAAGTGCTCATTTTATTTTTAAATTTTGAACAATTCACCGGTTTTAAACATTTGCCAATAAAAGTGGATTTTGTGGAAATATCGTGTATTAAATATTATTTATTAGCTTACAATTCTGAAACCATAATAGTGATTCAAATATTATCAAAATAAACTTTATATAAGGAGTCTTTGACGAGAACTTTTCAAGATTCATTTAAATGTATAGCTACCACCGGTTTAAAATGTAGATTCTATGAAGACTAACCGGCCAGAAAATGAGGACTCTTTTTCAGATACAAAGAGCACAGTTATGTTAGCTTCCAATTTATAATAAGGTTAAATAACATATTTTCCATATATCCTGCATGAAAATCAACGAACGCTAAGTATCTTGGCTCACCGTTAACAACATCTAAAGTTCGGTTTGCTAAACAAAATTTGACGCAGACGAGACTGTAAGTATTCGTTTTTATTGGATAAAAATAATCATACTTTGGTAGTGAACAGATATATGTATGTATACGAGTATATCATCAATTTACTGAGATCATTCTAATGTACAATGAAGTTATGGGATACTAAAATTTGGATCGATCAGAACAGTAGAAGTTCCTCAAATCCTTCAACAACTAGAAAAGAGCTGATATTCTTCAAGCACGTGAATAGATTTTCTTTTATCTATAGATATAAAATGAACTACATCTAAATCCGTTTTTCCATAACACTTTTTATTAAATACTATTATAACGCTATTGACGAAACACATCCGTTCAGTTCACGATAGTGCATATTTTTACTGAGCAAGAGGTATCGGATATCTTCTCGTAATTTAAACAAAGTAAGTGCCTACTTGCAATCTATTTACTGAGGTCATGACCGGTAAATACAGGGTAGGTGAATTATTAAGGAGACTCAGAAAATATCTCCCTTCTTCGACGCATTCAAATATAAGCCTTAATGTGTTATATTAAGGTTTGAAATTGAATAATTTTTTAGCGAAATTGAAACACGATTACAACTAAAAGAAAAGTTTCGTTTAAAATTCACTGACAATTTATTTTCTTGACCTTTGTTTTTTATCGTAACATGTTAGAGGAAATTAGTTGCTTGCTTTAAAGGGCACTTTATTTTACGTGAACTTACTCAATGGGGTACGGGAATAGTAAAAAGATAGATGTGCTGTTTTTTTCCGGTGTTTTTTAACGATAAACGACACTTACTACATTTCGCAAGTGGCTTATTGACAGTGTTGGAAATCTTACTAATATTGAAAATGCGAGAGGTTGAATGGGGATGGATGTTGTAACTTAATCACGCCGGAACGGTTGAACGGATTTGAATGAAATTTGGCACAAAGATAAACTATCTTCTGCAATAGTAGAAATGTAATTAAATTTTCATCTGTTTTATTTTTATGATATCTTTTAAGCCCAAATGTCTGCCCCTCCAGCTCCCCATATCCTTAAACACGATAATAATAATAAATATTTACAGTAACACTGATTAAGAACGAGAATTGTCACTTATTCGGTTGTCCATTTACTTCTCTACTTTGCAATAAAAAGATGATAAAGAAAGTCTTTATTGGATTATATCGGTAAATCGATTTAATTTAAACATTTCCTTCTTTTTCCATTCCATTGTGTTATTTTATGGCCGGCTTCATTCCTGTTTCTTGACACTTATTTTACGAATAGATTGTGTTTGATAGTTTATTAAAATAAACTTTGATATACATCTAATATACTGGAAAACTTAGGGAGCCAATAATAGGAAACATTTTACATTTTTTTTTTTATGTTAGAGGTGTCCAACGAGCAGGAGGCTCACCTGATGGAAAGTGACTACCACCGCCCATGGACATCTGCAACGCCGGGGGGCTTGCAGGTGCGTTGCCGGCCAAACGTTTTACATATATTATGCAGTAGTTGCAGATCGAAAAGCGTTATGCTTGTTGAAAAACAGTTTTTCTTAATCTGTCTTATCAATTCATGACACGTTTCATGGCGAAGACAAACAGTTTGAGGTAGTTTTTATTCCAACCAATACGTGCTACGTGGTGGTACGTTGTACGTGGATCAATAGGCAACGGTGTTTATTCCCAGTGGTGGGACGAGTCCTAAAATATGTTGTTATTATTGCAAATTGTGGGTAGGAATATTGGATGGGTAGATAGGGGATTAAATTTCAAATGGTGGTAATACTGAAATTAATGGTAAGGCTCCGCTATCGGTCATTTTATATGGTAATGGTACTGCCTAAGACTTAAGATGGAGGCTCACTTTGAAAGATGGCGGATTAAAGTTGTTAGAAACATTTCTAATCGTGACTATGTTTCGGAAATTGTGCTAATAAGCTTAAAATAAAATCTAAAGTTGTTTTGTGTATTTATTATAATTACTTGAAATTTATTAACAAATATGTAATAATTATCAACATTTATCGAAACGTATAACAGTAACCATTATCAAAATGCTTACAACGAACAGTCAATGACCGAAACTATTACAACGATCAATGTATTTAATAAAAAAATAGATGTTTTCTTTCGATTGAACAGTCTTAATGCAATGTGTATTCTTTAATTGCACGTTTCAAAGTTTACGCTCGACTCACGTATCTTCGAGTGTGTATCCAGCTTAAATGTACACTGCATCGGATCCCGCAGCGCAGAACGATTTACGTTATTGTCTAGCGTAATATGAAACAGAAGGAAATCGATTCTGAGCGAACTATTCTGTTGAATATCTTGACTTTTTGATTTAGCTTAGCGACACTTAGATAGAGCGATGCTTGAGCCATCTGATTGTAAATTCATCTGGATACGTAGACGCTGGCAACGTAAGTACTAGTCAAGTTACATATCTTAGATGTGAAGTGTGCCCGTGATAACACAAGGTCACTCACCCTTCAAACTGAAAAACAGTTACATTTAGCAGTTTAAACGATTAGGTTAAATAATCTGGGTACACAGACAGTACCTGTACAAGAAGAAAAAAGAACATAATATAGAGTTAAATGTTTTGTTGTATGTATTATATGCCCAAGTATTAAGTAAAGAGGAGACGTGAGGGTTGGAGAGCGTCATGCCGTTTGCTGTCACGGCATACGAGTCAGCTTTAATCCCAAGACGCGCCGACAGAATATTTTTCAAATCAAAACGATTGAAATTATTATTGGTCGAAATTTAAATAATAACCATTATAATCCGAATAAAAGAGTACCCACTACCTTTCTTGCCGATCCTCTATTACAGGATATACATTCCGACTGGTCATGTTTAATTAATATTTTAAAATGACGATTCCGAATTGCCCGTTTAAAAACTTACTCTAGAGCGTTTTGTGATTTTGATGAATCTGGATGACTCAGGGGATTATAACACTTGCTTAAATACATTTTTGCATTATTATGTTCAGTCCAGGTGGTCCGAGGGTTAAAATACACAAAATTTAAACTAAGATTGTGGCGGGCAATAATGCATTTTCAGCGCTTAATTTGTCTTCACAATTCATCTCGTGTTTGGATCAAAAAATCTGACTCATTTACGATTAACCAAAATTATTCTAGCAGCGTGATTAACTACATTTCAAACCTGTTCTCAAAAATAGATTAGGTCTTAGCCCAACGGTGGGACACCGCAGGCATTTTTTATTGCTTTACAGCTTGGTTTTATAAGCTCCAATTTAATAAGATCTCTAAATATCTCTGTTTTTAATTGTCTTTGTTTTATTTAAGTAAATTATTTCACATTATATTTACATAATAATTTTCCACGTAGTGAAATTAAAGACATTTCTTAAAGACCAGTAACGCAAAGCGCTCCTGTGTTCTTGGTGGTAGTCACTGTCCATCAGATGATTCTCCGATTTGCGGTTATGCCATTAATAATAACTATCAATATCATTTTACAGCTTAAGGTTTTAAAGTAATTTAAAGACCTGGTTATCCGCCTGCATTTGAGTAACAATGATTGAACTCTGATTGATTTTACATAAAAGAAGAATATTTGTCAAAGAGTGAAATTGGATTTTATTTAATTTTTTTTTTTAATTAATTAATAGAATCATAAGCTATGTCATCTCATGAAGCTGTTCTGTTTTACTGAAGTGAACTTTACCGTACATTTGCATTTACAGCTATATTAAAAGGTTCTATTGATTGTATCATACTATGTCAATAAAAAGGTTATCATAAATCTCAATTTCTATAAATTTGTTATATATTGAAATAACAGTCCATAAAAGTTTAACTGTCGAAAAAACGCAAGTTATTGAGAATTTCTTGTACGCAAATCTTATCCAATTTGACCTAATCGTGGATTAGAACCCAGATGCCGATCTATATGTTAGCCTTAGGACGACTTAGCAGACCAGTCAAATAAATATCAAGACTGTCTTTTGTACTGAACCGAGTTTTGATAATGATATACTAAGGATTTTCGATTATTTTTTAAATATACAAATACAAGATATATTTAGAGGGAAAAATGCTTGTTCCAAATCATCTAAGCCGCTTAATTCCTTGTTCCTTAAAGTTGGATCTGTGGCGACTCTATGTTTGTCTTATCTATAGTTCGCTTCGTAGTCCTACACCCAGACGAGACTTGGTAAGAGCTCTGTTCAATTTTATCTACTAGTGAAGTAAGTACTTTGTCCCTCGTTTATATTTATAGGAGATATGATAGGGATACTTTTGGTCATCCTGTCGAGAATGCAGATGGGAAATTGAGCACCTGAGGTGATTTCACTTTCTGATTTTCTTTAGCCGTTTCTTTTGAGGTCAGAAGTGATTTTAGCTTATGCACGTCTGACGATTATTCGTATATTGAATAAATATTTAGACTGAATTTAACCCAATAAATATTGGCATTCTTCTTCTTGTAAACACCTTTGTAACCAAGGGACAAATGGTACCGCAATATCAGTGGCAGAAAAAGGTGTTTTGTCCCTTACGTCCCTCATCCGTCAACCTGCAATACAATATTATACTTACTAGGCTTTTGAAAGACTTTCGAAATATCAGCAGTATTATTATAATGAATTGGATCCATTTATTACAGCGAAATTTTTATATATATTTTTTTACTTTGGTAGCGTTTTACAATATAATTTCTGAAGGAGAATCGTTAATTTAAAGGTATTTCTTAAATATGGATTCGAACCAGAAGAGCGTTTAGTACATTCTTCCGATTGCTAAAAATCCATTGTCGATATAGAATAAGTAAGATTTTGCGAGTACTTAGTAGTTTAGTTCTTAAAAAAGTTAAGTAAATAGAAAAAAAAAAAACTTGTTTTTACCTTGGCTGTTTTTTTAACCGATTCCAAAGAAAGAAGGAGGTGGAGGAGCACTTTTCTTATGTTTTCTTACCTCAGACCTCCGTTTCGTATAAACCGATTTGTATTCTTAATATGCAGAAAAAATTTAAGTATTTTTGCTAACAATTTATTTCCTATTCTTTTAACAAATTATTTGTTTATTATGTCCTGTTATTTATTGAATACTTTTCATACTCCCAATGTGCTATTGTGTTGCAATTAAACGTACAAGTCACGTTCACAGCAGTTCATATGTGCGATACGATTTACTGTATTATCGTGCAAAAGCTGTTTCAGTGAAATTTAACCAAATGCTTTGTGTTTTGGTATTTGTATATTACAATCGTTAATCAATTTTAACTCAGTTAATTATACCGAATATATAAGAAAATTAAGCTTAGATAGAATACGTGAGTCTTAACCGAATTGGGGATTTAAAACGGGGAAGCACCTCTTCATTTCCAGCAGTAGAGGAAAACATCGTGAACTTTCGTATCCGATGAAGTTGTGCTACATTAATATCAATCATCCTACATTGCAGCGGCGTGATGGGATAAGCTTTCTAATATTTTCCTCGTCTGGGGTGTCAGCCCAGCAATAGGACATTGTTCGGTTGTTATTTTTATACTGTTTTTAACTGTTTTTTCCGACGGAAAATTTCGATTAAGTAAAAATTTACAAGTAATGAATAGAGGATCAATTACTTTTTTCTTGTAGTTTATATAAGAATTATTAAAATTAACTCCTACAATATATACAAATATAAATTAAAAATAGTTACTGTATAAATCTTGGCCATGTGGAATGGTCACAAGAAGCAGCATTTCCCCGTTGAATCACAATTCCGATCCTCTGGGCAAAAAACGAACAAGCCTTCCCGTCACGAGAGGAGACAATATAAATAAATAATTAATAATATAAAAATAACGTTTATGTATATCTAAAGAGTTATTTACAAAAATTTAAAAAGAACTGATGTAAAGAATACTACACGTTTAAGTTATCCATAATCCAGCACGGTACATGATAGTCTAGATTGGTCTAGGTCATTGCATCTGGCTGTAGGAGATGAATATTTAAAGAGAACGCGTCTTGAGCTCTTAGCAAATTACTTCGCTTCAATAAATTATACAGTCAAATCACACTTGAGTCCCAAATTGGTCATTTGGTTTACTTGAGAGGATTTGCGCTACAGTACGTACTGGAAGTAACGACTGGGCTTTCCAAATTGTATCAGCTCATTAATTATATTTCCGACGTAACAAGATGTAAGAAACGTTTCCGTTTATTGTTGTTGCTTGGTTTTTCTTTTTCTTACTCCATTTATTACATATTCTCCGTGCCAATAGTTTTCGCAAAAATATATTATATTTTATATATTCTATATTAATTATTACTTATTCCCAATAAGATCTTGTGTCTGATATAGTTCAAGATATTTCCAAGCTGACCCAGTTACAAAACAGATAGAATTAACATGAAATATTATATCATGTATTGGTCGAGATACCCCTGAGGCTAAATTGAAGGTCAGCTAGAAAATTCAATAAGTTCTTTTCCATATAATCTAAACAAACTTCCAGCAATCATGTATTCACCGTGGATCCAACTGTAATTACTACTGAAAATTGTGTCTTTTCAACTGTAATATTATTAGTTTTATGATGCACTAGTGATTTTAAAATCTATTTAATAATGGAAACGCAATAAAAATACTCGGTTAAGTGAACTTAAAGTGTAAACCGTTTAAACTGAAATGAGTGATGTAGCCGCAACCGTTCCATGTTCGAACTTTGCCAAGAATATTCGTTTAAAAAAGTTGTATTACATCATACGTTAAAGAAAAAATATCTCTTTCACAACTACATAAAGTGCAATTTGTAATAGTATGGATATTGGAATAAATTTGAGTTTGGAAGGGGCGTTCGAAATTCAAAATGTGCAAATTGGCTGCCAGCGGCGCTAGACATCAGTGCGGCGGCCGCCCTCGCGGTTGCAGGAAGGAATGCGGTCTGCGCGCACGCGAATTACGGTGACCATGATTTTGATAATATTTATATTATAAGACTAATTAAACTTATAAGAATGTTATTTAGAGCTGTTAAGGCACATATATCATGACGAAATTGTATCAATTTTAGTTATGAACAAGTCAGGCAATATTGTAAATGATTTTTTATAATTACGAGTATTAACAGTATACAACATGTGAATCTTAACCAAAGATAGTGGATTTAAATCTAGACAAGTTCTATTGAGTTTTTATGTTCTTAATTTTGTTTAAAATACATTTTTGTTTGTATTTATTTCTAATAATAATAAACTTTATTCATAATAAAGAGATTTGAATTTATTTTATGCCTCTGATAAAGCTGTCACATTTCACTGTCATATAAACGGAGAAAATGAATGAGTGACAAATCATTTCCACGAGAGCTGAAATATCATGTCCCCACCAGTAAGAGATTTACGTTAAGTTACTTTTATATATTTTGTTGCATTAGCACCTTCCACACATTAATCATCGATTATATATGTCACCGTATAATTATAATTACCTATAAATTATAATCTATCTCGTGAAATTGTAAATTTTCGAAATATCATGAACCGAAACTTACTGCTTACAATTTAAAGCATTACTTTTCAGCATCTACCGAAGCTAATTAAAGTTAATTTATAAAAAGTCTAACCTGACCTAACCGAAATCATAAACTATCGCAATATTTGACGTTTTATTTTGAGTTAAATCACTTTCAATCTGAGAGATAGATTACAATCTAACGATATTTACAATTCTACGGTGATATATAGAACGTTTATTTGTAAATATATTCAGAACTATCCCATTAAGCTATACAAGCATGGTCACTGTATACAAGGCACTGCAATTTGATTCAATTAACACGAGGTAGTGTTACCTCGTCTAATTAGAGCTACCCGCAAGTTGCTAGCGAAATTACCCCACCTTTTATACACCAGACTGTTTCTCTACTTTTCTGTAGGACTTGGCTTATTTTGTACCTTATAATGTGTACCTACTTGTACTGATTTTAAAAATGTTGCTGCAAATATATTCTAATATTATAAACAAATGGTTTTGGTCGTATGTTTCTCAATTCATTAAAAAAATTGGTAACTTTTGTGTTGCCAACACATATCGGTGTCAAACGTTGCTCTTATTACCTTTAGTTGTGATACAAAATATTTATGTTATGTATAGTATAATATTGTGAAAATTGTTGGTGATTTTCTGAATATTTGACAAGAGACAGTAACAAAAACGGAAACGGAGTGTTCCATAAATTTTACTTCGCTATATCTTCTAGTTTCAAGGCAGACAATATTTGAAGTATAGTATACTAGAAACTTCGGTTCCGGAATTTATACAGAATAACTCAAAAATATTTCGTTTGTCAAAATGTTTTTCACGTTTTACAAAATTTTAGACGATTTTTGATGGTTTATTTAATACCAGGTAGGGTCCCGAAAATTTACTCAGTTTTTGAGTTGAAAAATTTCAGTAGCTGCCTGGAGTCTGAAAATTGGTAGTGTGTACGCTCCTCTGTCTCAGAAGGCACTTGATAGAACCTGAACCCTTTCCGGTCATGCCATGATTATAAGACTTTTGTTTGCGGACACACTTGTGCTCCATAATTTGTCAATAAATAAATAAGGGTGGTCACAACATCCTGTCATGAGCGAGAATATCAATTATTGATTTTTAACAGTAGAGAGATTAATACATTCCCATAGAATCTCCTCTAGTTTCTCCCAGAAAACATATCGACGCAGGTTAAATTTGAACGTTGAATATAATATAATTTGATTTTAAAACTAATATTTTTCATTCAAGACATTAATCTCAAAGTTAAGCGCCCGAAAGTTGAGAAGTCGTAGAACTCAACTAAGGTGCCATAAATTAACCGTCGCTTCACAAGAGACTGCCCGTGAATGGGGGACCCACATTGTTCTGTCAGTTCAGACAAAGCTTGACTGTCTGCGATTAACCGGAGTACATTTACTTACTGTTCAGAGTTACCTGTTCAATATACGACATACCACAGACTGGATTCAGGTAATAAGTTCAATCTTTAACCATAGACAAGAAAATATAGACTTAAATTTTTAATAAAATAGTAATATGACATTAGTCGAGATGGGTCAGTGAATAACACGTGAATCTTTCGGACGCTAAAAATAATACTATAGGGCACGATGCCCTACTGATTACGATATGCTACGCCATTTTTTACCTTATATTGGTATCAAACTACAAAAGCCTTTCCTAGAAGCTTACAAAGTAATCTTCTGATGACACAGGTGAAATTAATTCTGTCATATAATCATGAAATATGAATTTCACAGTTTCTTTGCTGATTTCTTTTCTGCCGTTCGGGTATTCAATTGCCCCCGTACCCGTAGACAAACTTACAAACAATATTTCTCAAAACTATATTATGATTCTTTGATAACAAATTGTATTCATAAGTATAGTACTGCTTAATAAGTAATGATTGAATTCTAAAAGTGAAAATGTAAATAAGTTTTTCACCGGGAGCATTCCAGCAGTAAATAAGTGAGTGAGAAGAACTGAACATTGCAGTATGGAGCCTGGAAGGATACAACTTGTTCGTCATTGTAAAAAGAACCTACTCGACTGCTAACGAATGCTCAAATCGAATATTTGATTGTTACGCGATTGAGGCGCGCGGTGCTGTCGGTGAGGGAATCCCCTTAAACAAATAGTCACTTGCGTTAATAAGCAAAGCTCATTCACTTACTCTTTGGTTGGAGCTGTACATGACACTACTTTAACAAGACTCATTTGTCTTTATGCTAATACATATTCATAAATAATCTACCCTGTTGTCACCTCTATACCAATGTAGAACTATCTTTAACCCGTGAGAAGGCGCGCTATGAGCACTTTGCTCACGCAAAATATTATTACGATTATTATCTATGTTAGAAACCCTCAAGCACTATGAGCTTCTCAGTACCTTCCCAACATTCCATCCCCTCTCCGCTGACGCTATTTGCGCCGCTCAGTGCCGCAGCGTCCGCGCAGCAAGGTGTTTGTGTGCATCGCATCGTGCTGCGCGGCATTTCGCTCATCGCGCGCCTATCCACGTAAGTATTTTTTTGTTAGTAATAAAATTTATTTTAACGTGTATTTTGTAATTATTATGCATATTTATGTAATTTATCTCAGTAAAAATATTGTTAATATATCTGTCAATTGTTTTTAGTATAAAAATTCAAGATGAACGATCAACGGCAGGCTCAAATTCTTAGTTGGCTAGAAGACCTTGAATCGGAGAAAGAAGAGCCATTAGATCTTGAGGATACAGGCGTGAATCGTGCCGATGATGCTGAAAGTGACGGTCCAGTAATAGAAGGCCTTCACGACGACGATACTGAACACTCCTCAGATGAACTGGAGAATGACGGAATGCAAGAACCAAGAGGTAGGATATCATATTATACAGGAAAAGATAAGACTATAAAATGGCTCGTCCATAAGCCTTTACGTAATGTGCGCACTAGGAACTGCGATATAGTAACACATTTACCTGGGGTCAAACAAGTAGCTAAAAACGCCACGACACCCTTGCGATCTATTTCATTGTTTGTGGACGATGAAATGTTAGAAAAAAATGTTTCTTACACAAATATATACATAAAAAAATAACAAGAAAAATTATCTCGAGAAAGAGATTATAAACAAACAGATTTAGTTGAAATTAAAGTATTAATTGGTTTATTATATATGGTTGGATTGAAAAAAATAAGTCATCTAAATGTAAAAGAAATGTGACTTGATGATGGTACAGCGTGTGATTTTTTTAAAGCAACCATGTCCATAAAACTATTTTTTTGTTTGATTTTGCTCTTTTAGTTTATTTTTGTTAATTAGTTAAGGCCAAAGATGATTAGCTATTTTTGTTTAAGCATAAGACTGCATTTTTTGTTAACTAATGATAAATAAACTCTTTATATAGTAAACTACATGTCTTTTATTTATTTTGATGTTATTAAATGTATAACATTTATCAATAGTTAATTAAAAAATCTTATTTGAAGTAATGTGAGCATTTTGCTCGCGCGCGCTTCATCGTGTATATTTTCAGGGCGCGCCTCCTCACGGGTTAATAGCATATCAAAAATACCGAAATTATATAGGTGGTATGGATGAATGGGTCTGATATGTGGTCATCGCCACCCATATAAACACTGACGCTATAATAATTATTAGCCTGGTGCCTGTAGTTAAACCGGTCAACTGTTTTCGAACCTGAATATAACAGTACTAAGCCTTACTTTTAGGTTAGGTTAGGAATATCTGATGAGTGCGTGCTACTCAGACGGGCTTTGACAAATGGACTAACGATGTTTTTTTAAATTTTTTAAGTGTTAATTTTATAAACGACAAAAATGTCTGTTATTTTTGTCGTGGCCTACATGGGGGTTTTACGTCAAAGCAATAAATTGGCTAGCAGGTGGTTCAAGTTTATCACTCGAGCTCCAAATCTCCCTTATTTGCAAATGAAGCAACTCATAATTACCCACTCGCGTTGAAATAAACCTTCATTGTTCTGTTTAAATATGATATTTGACTGTTGTTTATTATTTGACCACATGTATCGCGTTACATACACATGATGATTAAAACTTTAACATTTAATAGCACTCGACGTTGGGTTGTGCTCTCGAAATAATTTACTTCTGTTGAAGTTGTTACGTAATGGGATATATTAGCAACTAAGCCAATTGTGAGATAACTACATATTGTACAGTCGTCCCGCTTCGTCTGTCCGTCTGTCCGAACGCGATATAGTAAATGTACAAATTCACTAATGGTCATGAAAAATTTGATTGTATCATTGAGATTTTGTGCAAACTGTATGAATAATGACGATGACTGTTGAAGATTTAGAAAAAAAATACCTCGTAGAAATTTTAATGGCGTGCGCCGCGTGAACTAATATAGTTCAATATATTCCAATATAAACTTTATAAATAGATCCATAGTCGAGCCGTGTGAAGCTGGGGTGAGTAACTAGTGATGGATGTATTAAAGCTACAGGCGAAGTTTGTTAGTTTGGAGTATTTTGTTTACTGATAATTCCATCAGCTTGTTAACTATACATTTAAATGTGGCTGCACTCAGTATAAGTGGTGTCATTGGTTGTAGTGTGCTTAAACGCGATTATATTAATTTAATTAATCGTGTCGAAAACTGAGATAGTTTGAGGAACACGCTGTACCCTTAATGTGTGTTTAGAATTCCTCTCGTGCTCGATACGGATAAAATTTGTACATCTAGCCAGAAATGGAACAAGCTCCAACCCTTTTCCAAAAGAGAGGACATCTGTTCAACGTTAGGATAACGACATGATATCACTGTGTCAATTAAAGATCATGAAATTTCAGAGTATACATTAAAAAAATACCTTTTTATTGCAACTGTAATAATTCTGATAATATAATAATACTGATAATGTAGAATTGTGTATACCACCTTCAAACTGGAACACCACAATACTAAATATTACTGCTTGGTGGTAGAATATCTGATGAGCGTATGGTACTTTCCTAGATGGGCATTCATAAAACCTAGTAAACACATATCTCATGATTGGCACCAACAGTAAAAAAATTAAATCAATATTCTTTACTCAAGTAGGTACGTAAAAGCAATTTAATTTACAAGTTGCAGTATTGAAATGAATGTAAAGCTACCATTGGTTCGTATTGTTAGCTAGAACTGACAAGAAATTTAGTAATTAAGCACTGTTTTAACTATAGTCTACCTGGAAATCAACAACTCCACGCTCAAGATGTCAATATCCACAATACATGCCTATTTACTTGTGTAAATGTCTTATCTATTTCGAATAATGTTTTTTTTTAATTATTGAGTGTGTGTGCATGTGTACACTAAACTCAAACATGTGTGACTGAGACTGATGTTTTAACAGTTAAATAGAAATTATTTTCACCAATAAATTCACCTGATCGTATGAGTATACTAGTCTAATATTAAATATAAACAAATTATAACTCTAATTTATTAATATATATTATTTATAATACATAATTATGATTACTCACTCGAGGAAATATTACGTAAATAGTCAATTCGTCTCACGATTAAACGATATCACGCGATGTACCGTGAACCCGTAGAAATGGCAGATAATTAATAATTCCCTCGGTTAGATTTCCAACTTAAAGTGCAAAGGTCACTTAAAAACAGGAAACCTCACGCCACTGGAACAATAATCAGAGCAAGAATCAAAGAATCTTAATGGATAGAAAATGGATAGTGCGGAAAAAACATCGGAGTCAATTTTGCATCGTCAATACCACGGATAAGATACACTGGAATAGACAACTTACGAATTTGTTTCACCTCTTAAGGCATGTTGGCAATTTTTCATGATTTCGTTGGTATTATTTGTGTGTTAAATATATTTTATTTTGTTTATAACTAGTGGCAATGGAATTAGGCCGTGGAATTATTAATAAGCCGTTAACGACACGTCAACTACGGATTTGCGGATAATTTTACTAGTTCCCTCGCTGTTTGTTGATATTTGATTGTGTGGTTGGTATTTGATGAATATGAAATTCTAAAAATCTACTCCATATCGCGTGCCTTTATTTCGATCGATTGTGTAAGTAATTTTCAATCCGAGATTGAATTAGTTTTCACAACGTAGACATGCGCTTATTGAGCGATTGCTGATGACGGAAATCTTCATGAATTCTTGCATCATTTTATAAGATTTTGAGTTTATGACATTAAAATTAAAATAAATTTTATTCAAGTTGGCCCCTAAAAATACTTTTGAAAGTTATTTTAAAATATTATATTAAATGTAATGCACCAGTTCGGCTTTGGTTACCTTTGTTTTTAATTACATTTTTGTTTTGTGTACATCAGTGACTAATATTAGTGTTAGTTTATTTTTATAAATATAATTACATTTTAGATTTAATATTGCATCTCATGGCCAAGTGGTTAGAACACGTGCATTTTAAGGGATCATTGCGGGTTCACAAGTACCATTGAATTATCATGTGTGTGTTAACAATTCATCTCGTGGTCGGTGAACGAAACCATCACGAGGAAACCTGCATTTTAATGAACACACTTGCCACATTTACACAACATTTTGCCACATGCATAACCAGCGACCGGTATTGGAACAGCGTGGTTGAATAAGCTCCAAGCCTTCTCCTCGAAATGACGGGAGACCTTAGCCCAGCGGTGGAACAATAATAGGCTATTACTTAACATTTACTGTACTTGACTATAACTATAATATAAAACATTCCTTATTTCTACATGCATTTTTAGAATAATTTATTATCATTAAGTATTTGTTTCTTTTTGCTAAGCTGTTTGCATATTGTTAGGATATTGCGTTGCGTGGATTCTGCAATCTAATGGCTGGTCGCTTAGCTTCGTGGACTCGCCTCGGTTGCCGCTTGATCGCTCCTTCTTATTGCCATTTTCATGTTGTAATCCCTGCTTTCGCTCAACGCGGCAGTCTCCGTCGAATCTACTCGTGAGCACTGATAAATACTCGTATATTTCCACGCTCTAGCAAACAATATTGCGCCATCCAGTTTCAGTTCACTATAGCCACGTACCAGACAAGTTGGCCTTTGGAAAGCAGCCAAGCGCCCGCAGTTAGGGATGAAATTTAATACGCCACTGAATATTTATTTATGATAATGCTTAATGATTTATTCCCGCTTTCTTTAGCTAATGATTCTATATCGTACGAGGTTACATTGATTGTGTAACTGGACGTGAGTATTCGACTACTTTATTTAAATATATACATGTAGTTATTTAAAGTAAAAGCGTAAAGTGCAACACAGCTATAGCAGAAGTTAAGCTAAGTCTAGTTAGTTAGGCCACAGGGCTACAAAATCTGACGAGCACCTCTGAATTTGTTAGTGCCTAATAATTGTTGTTTTTTTTAATGATATAGGCGGATGGGCAAATGTGCCGCCTGGTGGTAAGTGGTCGCCACTGCTCATAGACATTAACGCTGTAAGAAAAATAAAAACATTACTTAGATGCGGTGACGCCAATGCGTCATCAACCTTGGGAGCTAAGATGTCACATATCCTTTAAACAGAACCACCAATAAATAGATATATGTTTTTTTAATTTATCTCGTTCTCGGCGGTGAAGAAAAAGATCTTAAGGAAACGTGTGTCTGTCGATTTAAATTCAATCCGTATTGGATTAACGAAAATAAATGTAATCTAATTTGTTTTTTTTTTGCAGTCTGTACTTTTAATAGTCTCACGCACACTAAGAGATCTTGTAAGCACGAGCGTCAATGCAATGTAGAGGGGCGTGTCTTCGTAAGTGAATAAACCATAACAATATATAACATAAATGTTTTGTGCCGAATTAGTCTAAACATTTTGTTACGATAAAATATCAAAATGCAAATTCTGAACTGTTATTCAGTTGACATACATTTTTAAACTAATTTAAAAACAAGAATAACATTTCAAAGAGTAAAAAGTAATTGTAAGTTACGATAAACATTTCCAAGAAGATTTTAAAGCTTGTATGTTGTATCTCAAAATGGTGTTCAAGAAACTATTTTATGGTAATACAGTTAGACTGGCGAAAGGATTTTTCTAGAAATGACTTAAGAGAATAATGGAAAGCTAACGTAGTTTGTAGAAACCCCGAGTCTTTTTTTACAAGATTACGACCGACTCTACTCGTAAAAGCAAAAAAGTTTTTTTGCGTCACGTAAGTTGATAAATCTATAACGGAAGGTTTTCAGGACCGTAATAGCCACTTGGAACCGTAAAAATACAATCAATTCATTTTATATAAAACCAACTGAAAATAGTGAAAATCTAGTCTTTTGATAATATATATTTAATAGAATAGGTAGGCGGACCTGAATATATCAATTGCGTTTTTATTAATAATGTATGGCATGTATGGAAAACATATTTATTGATATAATAAATTTATTAGAATTTATACAGAGAATATTTTATTTTGCTCTAACCGGTTTACTGGGGCATTTTAATTTTAAAAAACACTTAATATTAGACGAAATAAACTACGCCTGAATAACTAATCTATGAAAATAATTGTTGAGTTTAGGGATTTGCAAAAGGGCTGTAATAGCGGGCAACCGGGCCGGAATTATTAATTTTACTTTGCTACCAACGATTTACCATCAAAGAGCCTTAGACTGAGACTTTACTTACCGAGCGTGACTTCAAATAATATTTTGTCATACCTACTACTACAATACATATTGCAGAAAAAATTACTAAATCAAATTTTAAAATTTATGACGCAGGATTATAATTTGCACAGGAATTTCTTATCGATCGAGGGATTAAGATTTTTTTTTTTTTTCAAAATTCACCTCCTGAAGTTTTGAAATTGAGGATGGATGATTGTAAGGAAATTCTTGGTCACTGGTGTTAGAAAATTGGAAATCAGGCAGTAGAAAAGTGCCTGTAAGAGCCTAATCGAATACAGCATATTTTGACTTTGAAAGAAAGTCGAAACTCTACGAGCGTTCAATCACGAATAACATTTATTTCGTAATCGGCTTTACAACAAAACCGCTCCGCCTATCAACTCAACCCGGCCTTGAAGTTTTTTAAGTGGAATTTCGTCCAAATCTCCATCCAAAGAATTATACAATATCACACGGTAAAGGAATTCGGGGTAACTGCGAGCTACATAGAATATCAAAAACATTTCTCGGTTTCTTATACCTAGTCCCCGAACTAATGTGTTTTTAAGATCCTTCGATAAAATAAAAATATACATTTAAATTCAAAATAAAAAAATCTTATGATAAATGAACGTATGTAACTGGATTTGAACATATTTTTAATTATAAATAAACCAGCCTGTAAATGTCCCACTGCTGGGCAAAAGGTCTTGTATCGACGAGAAGGTTCTAAAGCTTATTACAGCACACTTTTACTTTACTTAATGGTAGATTTGGCCTGGGTGGGTACCACCCACTCATCACATATTGATAGACCAAGTGTCAGTACAGGTACAACGGTACAGGCCAATGTCTATAGGCAATAAAGACCTCTTACAATTCCCCATTTAGGTCATCCTCAATATTCTATATAAAAAAGACACTGTTCCAATGCCTGTTGGTACATGCGTATCCAACATGTTCCGGAATTTTACGCACAAGCAGGCTACGCATGTATGTGTTTTTCTTCACAGCTGAGCACGCGATGAGTTATGAACACATATTATAATTAATTTCGTACTCGGCGGTGAATGAAAACATGAATTTTTACCTTTTATGTTTACGATATGTTAAATATGGAGTTTTATTTACCTTTAAAGCCGTCAATAAATATTTGTAACTTTTTTATTTTTCGGAAAAAGTGACTAGAGCTTTGTGCAGGGTCCTACGGGTTTGTTCATTTTACCATCAAACATAAATACTATCTATATCTGTGTTCCAGTGTAAAGGATTACGGTGACTATAAGGGATATTATATCCTATGATTAGATTCTATGTTTTTTTTAATTAGTGTAAGCAACTTAACTTATATAATATTTATACATTTATTTATTTATTAACTTACTTGTTTGTTTGTTTGTTTGTTTGTTCGTTCGTTCGTTTGTGCGTTTGTTTGTTCGTTCGTTCGTTCATTTATTTGTTAATTTATTTATTTATTTTACACACAAGGTACTTTTGAGACGGCTCAGTGGTGAGAATATCTGAACATTATAAATGTTCAAAACCCTATCACCGTTACTTAATTATCATGTGATTAATTTACTATAGTGTATAAATGTAGTTTGTAATTAAACATTATTAAAATATATTACAAAGTCATTCGTCAACACAGATCTTGGAGATTTCGATTATCAAGTTAAAATATTCCGCTCCAAAAAATATACATTGTAATCGTCGTTTTTCTAAAACATTTCCAAAAAATTTAATTTACTTGGTGGTAGGGCTTTGTGCAAGCCCGTTTGGTTAGGTACCACCCACTTATCAGATATTCTACCGCCAAACATAGCATATTTAAGGTTGGGTCTCTCTAGTGAGCATAATACCTACTCGTGTCAGAGAGACCCACTTTTCCATAACATCGTGTGTTATATAAGCAACTAAAGAATAAATAAACTTTTAATTAATATAAACAAAACAAAATAAAATGGATAACTTTAGTAACTGTACAATAAGAAAATGCTAATTTAGCATTATTAATGGATAAAGCACAGAGACCATTAATGTAGATGAGAAACAATGTAGGCTTTAAGACACTACCTTGTGGGACGTCATATGTGATTTTTGAGTCATGACTATATATATTTCCAATTTTCACTCTTTGGGTTCTTTCACTAAGATAATCCTTAACGAGACCTAAAAAGGTATCTCTAACTTCAAGGTTTTCTAATTTTTTACAAGGATGGAGAAAGCTGTTGCATTGAAAGCTTTTTTCAGATCAAAGGACACAGCCAGAGTCTTCATACTGTTATCGAGATTTTTTACAATATATGAGGTAACAGCTTCAACGGCATCGTCGGTAGATTTTGTCTCTGTCAATAATTTATATTTAATAATCTACTATTTAACAATCTTTTCTATTAGCTTTGAAATTGAAGGTAAAACGGAAATTGGTCTGTAATTATTGAGATTGTCTCCGTCACCGATCTTCTGAACGGGCGTTATAATGGATTTTTTTAAGTAATGATGGGAAAACTTCTTTCTTAAAGCAAAGATTAGTTAAATGACAAATAATCGGAATAATTTCAGTTTTGGCAAGTTTCAAGAAACTAGTTGGGATATGATCCCTTCCAGGGGCACTGTCTGTCTTAAGACTCATAAGAGCATCATTCACTTCTTTAACTAGTGCAAAATAAAACTCAGTATTGTGTTACAGGCACAAGACATATGGTCTTAGTTCCCCAGATTGGTGACGCATTGGCAATGTAAGGAATGGTTAATATTTCTTACAGTGCCATTGTCTATAGGCGATGGTGACCACTTACCATCAGGTCGCCCTTTTGCTCGACCGCAACCGATGCCATAATATGTGTATATATATATTGACGGACACTTTTTAACTAAATTTGGTTACGTACAAAAAAATAATATGAAATTCATCAAGAACGCAACTGACAGTTCAATTTTTACCACCGTGACAACCCAAGATGGATGCCCCTTTCTTTAACTTCGTATGGCCGGTGACGTCACTTCCTTGACTACGTCACTCAGTTTTCATTCCGTAATAATATGACAAAAAAAGCTTGAAATTAGTATTCATTTATTTTATGAATGATACATTAATTTTATTGATATTTTTACATGTACTTTGGAAGATTAATGAAAAAAGTAACTAGTGAGCTTCTTGCCAGTTTTTTAAAATTTCGAGCACTTCTTAAAGTTACAAGCGTTTATTTATCTCGTGCTGGTATTAAGTGAATTGTACCAGATACAAATACACTTCTCGGTTACTGAAACATTTTGTGGTAAACATTATCTGTTTGGCAACACGCCAGCGTCTCGTGAACCTGTCGTCCCATCACTAAAAGTTAAACTACATTACATCACTACATGAGCCGAGATGGCCGAGTGGATACAAAACGTGGAGCTTAGAGTTTTGCGACTATCTCATTCGTGCTTATCATTTTTATTCTTCGCTGAGGCTTCTTTTTATTTATAATTGTTTAGATAAAAATAGGTAAACAGACAGGAAAGTGGACCACCTTCAGTGTATCAACAGGCAAACGGGACAACATCTTATTTAGTTCTTAAGGTTGGTGGCGCATTGTCCCCGTAAGGGATGGATTTCTTTATCTATGGTATTGGCTGTGTAAGAATTGGTAGTGAATGGTGACCACGTTCCATAAGGCCCATTTGCCAGTCTGCCTACTAATATGAAATCAATAAAACCCGTATATGCCAAATATTTTTTTTTTCTTTTAAGTAATGATATTCACAAGTCGATGACATTTTTATGCTACACAACAATTCGCTTAATAAAACATAAGACATCTAGCATCTATAGCTCAGTCTTATATTAGACGCAAACTAATCATATATTTAATAAAAAAATGTTATCCGTGTGAGGTCTACGCCCAGCAGTTTATTATACACATAAGCCTCCTCTACTAAGAAGAAAACACGAATTTAGGAAAGAACAAAAAAAAGATCTTTAATAAACGTCACGTTCAGAAACAGTTAAACAAATTGTAACTGCAAATAGACATTTTAGTTAGAGACAGTGGAGATAAATACCAGTATTATTACTTGGCGCTGTGCCAGCCTCTTGGGATGGACCTCAGTTTCACCCGTTCCCATTCGTACCAGTTGCTGTGGATATCAATCTGTAGCAAATGAAATTAAATTTTAGACTTCGAGATTGTATTTTGTTGATAACCGCATATTTTTAAATGATATTTTATTTCTTTCTCAATAATGACTTTTCCGTTCTTGAATTTTTGATTTTCCACTGTAATACATGTTATCCAATCCTTACAACATTGACGCAGCGCCAAACAGAGGACTCGAGGTATTCAATTAGTAAAGGGTTTATTTTGAAAATTAAATTTGATTCGGGGTACTTAATGTCCCTTTCTGATATCCTAACCGCGACTATTAACGTGAATCTTAAATATTTGTATTTAATAGATAGTAGGTTCAAAATTCAAAAAGCACTACTATGTAATACACAAACTGCTCAATGATCGGCTAAGGAAAACATATTGAGGAAACCTGAATTTTTATTGCCAGATATGTCAATCTTTTAATCGTCAAGTTGCATTGGAACTTTCTCTTTAAGAGGAGAGATCGCGTAGCAGCAACATAACAAGCAATTATATTAAATTTAAAACGAAGTTTACATATCAAAACATTTACCCTCTAAAATTCATACATAAGTTGTTTAACAGAATATATTAAAAGAACATCATCTTCTCGAAGCAATTCCATTGCAATGCATTAGCTTATTACAACAGTCTTGCGCGTTTGCAGTTTTGGTATAAGTTATCTCGAATAATGCTGACTACGCCCCTCCCCAGTGACCAGCTGACGAGTTACACTGGGAAATGTAACTTTCAACTTTGTTATTCTTTCTTAGTGCTTATATTTTTCAGACTTTATTTTGACGTGAATAAGAATACTTATATTTGTCCGTAATTTAGTTATTATTTGTCTTGCAGATTTATTGTTTTTGTTACCGTTTCTTTTATAATTTAACTGAAACAAACCAAGTGAATTGGCTTTTCCGCATGTCGCTCTAACGTTAAAATGAAATTCGACTCCGAAATGTTATTTTCTTTTAGATGAAACTATTTTAATAGTTTTATTTCCTCTTGAATTCTCCGTCAAAGCTATGATTCATTAGAAGGATATTATTTGTTAAAAGACTTAGCGTTTAAAATATTTGTATTTTATATTAGACTAGTGATCCGTTCCAGCTTCGCACGGCAGCCGTTATTCTTTTCACAAGAACGATTTTTTGGTTGCAAATAATTTGTAATCGGTGATATTTTAATGAGATATACGGTATTAAAAGGTATTTCTTTCTGACTTGTAAGATAAAAATGTTGATACGGACGATATACATGTCATTTGTAGCCAATAGCACGGGAATATTGTAGCTTCTTACCAGTAAAAACACAATTTAATTGATTTATTAGTTCCAGAATTAACCCCCTACATACCTCCTTATAATAGAAGTATAGGTAATATAAAATAATGTGGAATCACCCAGTGTAAATATACCAGTAGTTGTAACATTTTAGATCTCATGACTAGTGGCTTATCGATGGTGCTACGAGTTTCTTATACTTTTTAAAGTATCAAAAATGTTTTCTTACAATTCTACTTTATAAGAATTTAATATTGAAGTATTTCGACTAATATAATACAATAATAAAAATAAATTAATATAATTTAAACCCAGATATAGGCAGGATTGAAGTGTGAACGTACCGTATTTTTTGTCCCGGTTTTGGGTTGTCTAAATGTAAACATTATTGTTGTGGATGTGGTGTAAAAAGTGTACCCAGAGGTACAGTTTTATAATTGAATATTTCAAAGTATTTTATTTTAAGGTAAATATAATAAATAAGTTTTTTGTTGTATTAGAATCACATTTAACCTAAAATATGACATTACAATAAAATTTTAATTTCTTTTAATAAAGTACAAAAGAACAAAAACACTTGTGACAGAATCAAAATAAACACGCAAATTATTAATCAAGTAATTTTCAATACAAGGGCTAATGTTTTAATAGTAGCTGACGTCGCTGGGGTAATCATGGCATGGCATGGCATTAGGTGATTAGTATCAAGCGCGTCTTAAAGAAACAAGTGTAACAAAGCAAGCATAACTGATAGTATCGAAACTTAAATCGATTTTGATATTTGCTTAAGATAAACACTATATGTTTTGATGGTGAACTGTATGCAAACCTATCTGGGTGATGAGTACTTATTCTATCGACCAATCTGCTATTCGTAGTATTTTGGTGTTCCGCTTTGAAGGGTGAGCGAGTGAGTGTAATTATACTCCATTCCATTCAAAGAAGGAAAGGAAGGAAACAAATCTCAGATTTATGTATGATTCTCTAATAGCTCCGCTATATTGTGCACAACTAACAGTTCTTGACTAATACATCATTATTTAAGCAACACTATTCCACTAATCTGCTTATATCCACTTTAATTTTACTCCCAAAGTTCCTACCAGCTTCAGAGCGCCGTTTTTTCGTAAATCCATAATGAATGTCGTAGATCATTCACGCTCTCGACCAATGATATCGCTTCAATTCAATGTCAAATGTTGTTTGTTTGGCTTTTATCCTCTTGTGGTTGGAGTACACAATATACACAAGGTATATTATATCTCATATCTTATTTCCCGAGGTAAAGAACGGATATCATTTCTTATAGTGGTAATGTAAATCATTATTATTATTCATAAAAATAACAATAATACATATTATATAAAAAAAAATTATACTAATAAAATATTTCGTATATTTTATTAAACACGTGCGATCGTCGATGAGATAAAAGATGATTAGATTATTATGATTGTTTCCTAATTGTTTACTCCATTAGAATCTGCAAATCCACTTAAAATTTTCATTCTACAAAATTCAGCACAGGTATACTTGCCAAAAAATAAACTTATCTTGCTAACTTAATCGCTATAATTACAGCACTAATTATACAACCCGTAACACAGCTTCCTCGGAGCACACTGCTACTTGTTTTTAAGTTTACACTAAGTGGAACTGCTTTTCTTTTGTTTGTTACAAATAAATAGTTGTAGTATTACATAAACCCAAATAATATATACCGCCCTTTAATTTTAATCCGCCAGAAATCCCTTCAAGGCAGTTTATCTGGCATGAATTATTTATTAATATAACTATGAATTATTAATAAATCGCTTCTAGATTCTAGAAGGGTAAGTGTTTAAGGTTTGCGGTTAAAATTAGTTATATAATGGGATATCCTAATTAATTTGAGGTTAATGATATGATTACCATTTATATCAAGTGGCACATTGAGTTTAAATAGCAATAAAGGAATTTTACCAATAAACTTTTGGCTCTAAATCGTTCATCTGTAGATATACTATATCTTAGTTTATAAGTAACAAGTACCTAATGTTTAATATCCAAATAAACAAATTAAGCAACAAAATTGTAATCGTTTTATTGTTACATAAAACATAATCAGCCTGTAAATTTCCCACTGCTGGGCTAAGGCCTCCTCTCCCGTTGAGGAGAAGGTATGAGCATATTCCACCACGCTGCTCCAATGCGGGTTGGTGGAATACACATGTGGCAGAATTTCGTTGAAATTAGACACATGTAGGTTTCCTCACGATGTTTTCCTTCACCGCCGAGCACGAGATGAATTATAAACACAAATTAAGCACATGAAAACTCAGTGGTGCCTGCCTGGGTTTGAACCCGAAATCATCGGTTAAGATGCACGCGTTCTAACCACTGGGCCATCTTTATTGTTGAACACCTTCATTGTATATATGTCATGAAAGGCTGACAAAGCTGAGAATGCGTCGAAGAAAATAGTGTCAACTGGCCACTAAGTAGATGCATACTAGTAGAATAGTAAGACATTTGACGAGTGTCAAGCGTAGCTATCACGCATACCAAGACAATAAAGTAGATTAATTTGACACACTACCTAGATGTAGAAACGATAGAATAAAAAAGCGCCCAGCTTCCTCTTTAGTGATTAAGCAACTTCCAACAGAAATAAATTCAATCCTTGTCCACTTAAATTTATAACACTAATAAAGCAACATGGACCAAATCCCAAAGTGCCGTCTGTTAGAAAAACAATTTGCCCAAACTAAAGATCTCGCTGCGTTTAGAATCACATAGATTCCTTATCGAGGGAGTCTCGGCCTACTGACTTAAGTCATTAATCTCCTATATAAAGAATCATTGGATGCCATGGGATTAGGAATCCTTGGGTATAAATAAAGTGGACACACTGTGTAATGGCGCGTGGAGCAACAACTCCATTGTCAGTGCAGTATCGTAAATCTTTGCTAATATATTTTTGCAATGGACAGTTTCTTTATGAAACATACTTCATATTTCCTTTTCTGAAACTGTTATTATTACAATAACAATGCACTCTGTAAACTTTATTGATGAATGAGAAAAATATTTTTTTCACAACCAAGTATATAAAATCATATTCATTCAAACCGACTTTTGCAAGTTGATTTGAATAAAGCGTTACCGACACTATGCAATTGAGATTCTCCCGAAATTCCCTCTCATTATTTTTTCACAACGCACTAAATGAAATATAACTTAAAAAAACATACATATATCTCCACCTTCTCCTGGGTCACCCGTAACGAAGTTGCTTTCTTTGTACTTTATATATTAAATAACAGACAATGGAATAAATTAAAAACGTTTGAGAATAATAAAATTATTATTAAAAATCCGTCTAAAACAATAACAAAAAAGCGGCCAAGTGCGAGTCGGACTCGCACATGAAGGGTTCCGTAGCAGTAAGTAACAAGGTTTATGTTTATGAAATTAAATGTTTTTTTTATATTTGAGTTGATTGAATGAAAGTTAAATTGCGGTTTTCGATTTATGACGTATTAAAAAAATAACTACTTACTAGATCTCGTTCAAACCAATATTGGATGGAAGTTTGCATAGTAATGTATATTATATATTTCTTTTTTACCATTCTCTTACTTCAGAAATTACAGGGGGGACACACACATTTTACCACTTTTGAAGTGTCTCTAGCAAACTATTCAGTTTAGAAAAAAATGATATTAGAAACGTCATTATAATTTTTGAAGACCTATCCATAGATACCCCATACGTATGGGTTCAATGAAAAAAAAAATCAGTTCTAAATATGGGAAAAACCAAAATTTATTGTTTTTTTTTCTATTTTTGTGTGAAAATCTTAATGCGGTTCACAGAATATATCTACTTACCAAGTTTGAACAGTATAGTTCTTATAGTTTCGGAAAAAAGTGGCTGTGACATACGGATGGACGGACAGACAGACAGACAGACATTACGAATCTATAAGGGTTCCGTTTTTTGGCATTTGGCTATGGAACCCTAAAAATAAACTTAAGCAATTTTACGTTAGTTACTGGGACTTAGCATTATTGCAAAATTTAAAACAAAGTATACGATTCACAACAAAATAAATAATTTCGTGGTATATAATATTTTAGGATAGATGAGATTAATTTTTTTTTTATTATAAAAAAGTTGGCGTGTTCTCTACTACCCTTATTAAATATATGCATACTATAAATCAGTTGAATATAAGTAATAATGACACAGTTATGTTATATCAAAATAAAATAAAGATTAGAACGTATGCAAATATTTATAAGATATTTGTAAGAGCCTGTTTGAATACAATTTTGATTTACATTTTAGGCCCTAATAGAAATATGAACTTTAGCTTGAACACAAATTTCAGTATCTAGAATTGTATGACAATTATACCTTACATAGACAAACAGTGAACCGCATTTTAATGAAAAACCACATGGTCTATAATATGAAGACAACTAAATTATTCTAAATTAATTGAAATCTTCCATATTTATCGTTGAATTCAAACACATAGAAACAGCTCAATAAATCCGAAATCGTGTTACTTAACAGAGCGTTGAATTACGAGTGTGTTATGTTTTATTCGTTCTAGTTTTCGTAAAAGGTAGCGGGACTAGAGCCTTTTATGATCGTAGCATACGCTACAATAAACTTTTATTGCTGGGTCGCCAAGCCCCGTTTTTATATATATATTTATATATGAATGATTTTTTTGTTATGAAAATGCTTAGGAAACTGGCGTATTGCGGCTTATTAACAAACGAGCTTCCTTATTCAGTACACCTCTGATAATATTCGCAAAACAATTATATCTTACTTAGTGGTAGATCTTTGTTCAAGCCCGTCTAGGTATCACACACTCATCAAATATTCTACCGCCAAACAGCAGTATTTAGTATTGTTTCGTTGCGGTTGAAAGGGGAGTGAGCAAGTGGGGACATAGGAACATGCGACATAATGTCTTAGTTCCGCGGATTGGTGGCGAATTGGTGACGCGAAGAATATTTGTCCGTTACAATGACATTGACTTAAATTATTTTAAAGTAATTATTTTTATTATTAAATTTGTAATAGCCTGTAATGCGACGTTGGACTTGTGGCTAATTAATATGCAGATTTCACGAATATAGATTAAATTCCAAGGTTGGAACCAATTTCAAACATTTGGTTTTTCCTTTAACCCATTTTCAGTAGTTTCTTGGAATTAGGTACTCATCAATTTTAAATATGTTGGTCCTGTGCCAGATCTCACTGCGATCGTGTCAGATTCGAAGGGAATACCCTTGAGAATACATCTGTGTTACCACACACACTTGCCTGTGCCTTAGTATATCTTCTGCACAATTGGCTAGGGTTTAAGTTTTGTGTAGAAGCATTTTTTAATGGAATTAAATATTCATTGTTCTATTTAACAGTATGTTATAATTTATAGTCGTATTTTATAATTTTACGTTTAAATAGTTAATTTAATATCAATATATTCGTGGTTTGAGTCATCATTATAACTTTTGAATTGTCGTATGACTGGATTAAATTGAACGTTGATTCTATCAAGGAGACCTAGCAAGACATTGGTTCTAAATTACACCTTGTATCAATGATGTATTAGTGTGCTATATATACCATAAACACGTCATATGGTTCCTTTGAATATCGTAACCTGACATAAGTTCAAGTAACTTATTATAACTTATAGTAAGTTTCGGCTGCAAAATGCCACATTTTAATATCGGATATTTTTTATTTCTAAAAAGTATTTTAGGCAGGAACGTTTATAAGGATATCAATTTCAAATAAACTTGAACAAGATTTGATAAAATTGGTCAACAAAGTTCAACATTAAAAATCGTTGTAATAAAAGGCATCAGACTGTTGCTAAATTACTTTGAAAAACCAACCCTTTGTAGGGCACTACACAAGGTTAGAAGTCTTTGAGCTAGCTCAATTAACATAAAATATTTAGCAAGAAATTACAGGGCTGCCTGGAATGCGACGTAATTAAAAAGTTACGGGTAGATGAGGGCGGAGCGACGGGTGGAATTTATTTCTTACCTCTTAAGATATTTTGGTATATTGTACTTTCATCACATGAAAGTCTTTTATTCAAATATGCTCTTACAGCACTTTTGCATCGTCATTTTACAAGATAATTTAAATTTTACTTTACTTGGTGTTTGTAAAACCCTGGTTAGGTACCACCCACTAATCATATATTTTAGCGCTAAGCAGGAATACTTAATATTGTTGTGTTCCCGTTTGAAAGTTGAGTGAGCCAGTGTAACTATAGGCACAAGAGATGTAACACCTCAATTCTCAAGGTTGGTGACACATTGGTTATTTACGCAATAGTTAAAATTTTACACGATGCAAATGTCTTTGGATAGTGGTAACTACTTAAATCAGGTGGCCCATCTGCAAGAAAGCCTACCGATGCCTGAAAATTTTCAACTGGCTTGCAATATGGAGTTTACCGATAGGTGTTGGGAAGAAACTCAGTAGTTACTCGTGATCATCAATCACGTGCAATAATCATACACAATTTATGTGCACGTATTGTATAAAAATTAATAAAATACTAAATCCAAGTTCTTTCATCTACAGTCTCGTACAAAATATCATTAAAAATAAGCAATTTTTTTTTTGATAAATGTAAAATGTTTTATAACTTTTAATAGCTCGCTCGTCATTACAAATTATTATGAATTAACAACCAGCAGCTCTAAATGGTGATACGATGTTGATGAGGTAATAATAACTGGTACGAGGGACGTAACTTCTTAATAGCCAAGGTTGGTGGTGCATTGGCGATGTAAAAATGGATATTATTTCTTAAGGCGCCAATGTCTAAGGGCTAAGCAATTTCCATCGGGTGACTCATTTGACAGTTGGCCAACCTAAATTAAATAAAAATAAAAGATCGCATTGTAAGTTTGATTTGTATATAACAAATGAAGATGGGTACAAAGTGTTATATTACATTACATTTTTTTTTTACATTAGCAGCCTATAAATTTCCCACTGCTGGGCTAAGGCCTCCTCTCCCTTGAGGAGAAGGTTTGGAGCATATTCCACCACGCTGCTCCAATGCGGGTTGGTGGAATACACATGTGGCAGAATTTCGTTGAAATTAGACACATGCAGGTTTCCTCACGATGTTTTCCTTCACCGCCGAGCACGAAATGAATTATAAATACAAATTAAGCACATGAAAATTCAGTGGTGCCTGCCTGGGTTTGAACCCGAAATCATCGGTTAAGATGCACGCGTTCTAACCACTGGGCCATCTCGGCTCCTTAAAAGTCCAAAGTGTTATAAGTTAAACTTAAGTCTGCGAATGTCTCACTGCAGGATTAAGATTTGGAGCTCACTCCACAAAGCTGTTACAATGCGGGTTGGAAACTCGTGGAAGATTCTCGTTCGCCACATACATGAAAATACAGTGGTTCGAACTCCGAATCATCGGTTAAAATTCACGCTTTCTAGCCACTTGACCATCACAGTTCCAAAGTAAAAATATATAAAAATTATAATAAAGCCAGTGTAAACTAAAGCAATATACAATTGGCAATTAATATTTACGTTCGAATAGGGATGCGAAATGTCGACGTGGAAACAATTTTAAAACACCAATATTTGTCAATAACTCACTGAAATTCCAATTAACTATCGCGATTGGTAACACGCTGTAATGGTTGAACGGTTGATACATTTGATGGGTGAGGAGAATGAAATACGAAAGGAATAATTCAGACTGGGGGCTTGAGTGCATTTGAATGGAGTTCTTGCGCTACTCCTCTAATCCTTTCGTGATTTGAATTCGGAACATTCACTTTGAATAGAAATTTTGGTTATATTTAATTTGGAACAAAGATTTTACTTCCTTTTCATTTATTAATTGGAAGAGGGTGCAGGTACCCCGTATCCTTCTCTGTATCCCTGACAATGTACATGCAAAATTGACTAAAACAAAATGACAAAACATTGACTATTTCACACTATTTATCTAGAGGAAGTCTATTATAATTTATTTATAAGCATTTTGGTCAGCGAATACAGGCTTTTATAATTATTACATGTTTTTATTTTATAAGTGGCTTAAAAAGTAAGACCATAACAAACAAAAAAATAAACAAACTCACGTTTGTAATTATGATACTACTGGCTAAACCTGCGGTATTAATAAAACTTTACCCAAAGACTTTACTGAAAGCCTTTACACAAATCGTCACTACCCATTTCACCCCTTCGAGGGCTGCTCGTAGTTCCGGGGACTCAAATCATCTCCACACCAAATTTTATCTATATCGGTTCAGCAGTTTAAGCGTGAAGAGGTAACAGTTAGAATTACTTTCACATTTATAACATTAGTATACTAAGGATTAAATATGTATGTATATTAAATATCGATTCCAATAATTACGTCGAATTAATATGCGTTTGGTTCATTAGTTAGTCGTGATAATATACAAACAGATTCAATAGTTGATTGCCTGCTTTTCTGGGTCGCTTTTGTTAATATAGTTAAAAAAAAAATAGTTGATTTTTCATCTTTAACAGCCTGTAAATTTCCCACTGCTGGGCTATGGAATCTTCTCTCTTTGAGGAGAAGGTTTCGAGCACATTCTACCACGCTGCTCCAATGCGGTTTGGTGGAATACACATGTGGCAGAATTTCGTTGAAATTAGTCACATGCAGGTTTCCTCAAGATGTTTTCCTTCACCGCTGAGCACGAGATGAATTATAAACACAAATTAAGCATATAAAAATTCAGAGGTGCATGCCTGGGTTTGAACCCGAAATCATCGGTTTAGATGTATGCGTTCTTACCACTGGGCCATCTCGGCTCATATATAATATAGTTGATAATTATCAAATTTATTTTAGGATTTTATAGGAATCTAATCTTTATCATTAAGAAAGTAACGGTCTGTGCATGAAACATTAATAAAGTAACTAGACTATGTAGAAAAAAGGGAGTGTTTTTATTTTTACACATCTGTATCTCACCCCCCTTTTTGTGCTCATGATGATGGTTTTCGTAAATCCAATATTAAGTTATTATATTTTCAACAATATTTGGGAGCTGATTTTCAAAAGCCACAATTTAATGGATGAAAGGTCGAATCGACAAAACCCAGAATAAAATTATAACAATGAATAACCACGATAAAAAAAATATACTGTAAAATAGTCTGATGAATACGAAAATAAAAACGTAGTCAGGTGGAAATAGTTAAAAATAAACGAACAAATATGATACGTTAGACTTTATTATTATAGGAGCATATGTGATATAGATTAATTATAGATTGTAGGGAAATACTTTAAATAATACGACAGTAAGTTATTATTAGGCGTCCATGTCTTACACATTCTTATGTATTAACAGAGGTAGCCGCGGGTCGTTCCGTGCCGTGATTCGCTCGTCGCGTGGCGGGGCTCCTCGCTAATGCGTACGGCACGAGGTCATCACGGCTGTCATGTTCTTCAGGGTTATCTAAGCAGGACAGGTGTGGCCCCACCTTATGCTTATGCGTCCACGGCCCAGGCTAACGACCTTTTTTTTTAAGTCCCTGACGGGTCAAGCTCACTGAGTCCGGCCGCCCTTTTACCATTTTAATATAGTGCCAATTCCCATGAGCGCAAGTTATCACTCATAAGGGGTTCATTTACTAGACTTTGACACAATTTTTAATTCAAAAAATAATTTTCAACTGTGAAGGGGACATGGGATGTCAATCTGACAGCCATTCTGAGGCACGGTAGTACCCACATGTTCAACTTACATACATACATTCATATGTGTGTAAATTTCCCACTGCTGGGCTAATGCATCCTCTCCCTTTGAAGAGAAGGTTTGGACCATATTCCACCAAGCTGCTCTAGTGCGGGTTGGTGGATACGCATGTGGCAGAATTTTATTGAAATTAGACACATGCTTTCACGATGTTTTCCTTCACCGATGAGCACGAGATGAATTATAAACACAAATTATGCACATGAAAATATTGGTGCTTGCCTGGGTTTGAACCCGCAATCATCGTGCACGTGTTCTAACCACTTGGCCATCTCGGCTCCCATTGCAATTTTCAATGGCATCTACTTCCGGGCGGGCTGCCATTCTGACTTTTTTGAAGAAAAATCTTAAATAACTTTTTATTGAACCTAGCTGAGTTCTGAACCCAGGAGTTTGGGGTTTGCGAACTAATAAACAAGACAACATACTAAGGAGCCTTTCTTAGAAAGAGGAGGAACGTCGTCTTTGTCCTTAGAATTAATTTAAAGTTTTTTTTCGTGGCTTGTCTAATCTTTTATTATTAAGTTTATTAACTTTATTGTCTAGACAGATTTATTACAAGCATTTGTATTGTCAACGTACGTGTTTCAAGATATTAACTATGACAGTATTATCATTTTATTTTATTAATACTTTTTTTAATCACATTGCCTTAAATAAATACATTAGACAATAAATTTTTATAAAGTAATCTTTATTATCTTTATTAATTTAAGTTTTTGTTGAGAAGTAAAGAAATATCAGTTTTGTATGAATATATTAAAAATAATATGAATACTTGTAAATGTCCCGTGTCTTCGGAACTCTTATACATGTGATTGTGTCGCGAAGATTAGGTTTAACACGTACAAATGTGCCTCGAAAATTGCGTAGAAAATATTATTAAGTACAAGTATATTCGCAAGAAACGGTGCACTCTCTATTCTAGTCGATAAGAGGGCATTTTATTTTTATTTTTTATTTTTATTTATTCTGAATACATTTCAGAGTTGAAATCAGGTGCAGGACCTACGGCTTTTCATTATGTTAGAGGTGGCAAACGAGCAGGAGGCTCACCTGATGGAAAGTGACTACCACTGCCCATGGACATCTGCAACACCGGGGGGCTTGCAGGTGCATTGCCGGCCTTTCAGGAAGGAGTACGCTCTTTTCTTGAAGGTTCCCAAGTCGTATCGGTTCGGAAAAACCGCCGGCGAAAGCTGGTTCCACAGATTGGTTGTGCGAGGCAGAAAATGTCTTAAAAATCGCGCTGTTGTAGATTTTCGGACATCTAGGTGGTGCGGGTGATATTTGGAATTTTGACGAGATGTCCGCAGGTGAAATTCAGCAGCCGGGATTAATCCTAACAATTCCTCTATAGAAGATGCAGAGCGATCCAACATCTCTACGCAAAGCCAAAGGATCAAGCAGATCATACATATCGTCAGCCTATAAATATGCCACGAATGGGCAAAAGCCAACCCGGGTATCAAACTTGGGTATTCGGGATCTAAAGCGACAAAAATTATTATTTATCTGATTATAATTTTTCACTTTTTGCATATTTTTATAGTTGAAAATCAGAGCCCCACTTACATTCACGAGACAATATTCGAGTTTAGTTTTTGTAGACTTTCTAGAAATAGCGAACGAAGCGGTCCTCGTGGAATTACGAGAAATTTAATATAAAACTATGGGACAGGATGGCCATATTTCAACTCGGCGGAACACATCTGTGACGAACTCGCTTGTATTTTTTTAAACTGGAAATTTCGTTTCGTCGGAGTTCGGGAAAAAACGTATTAACAGTGAAATATCACTATCGGTGTTTGACAAAAGTTTAAATTAAAATTTTGTATTTTGGGCTATGAAATATAAAATTAAAATGCTTTTAACTTTGAACACGTACTTTTAGCATTTTTTCAAATTAACCTAAATATATACGACAGTTTTAAAGCCTAGCGTATGCTTGAAAATTGTTGGATTACATTGGATGGATTACAACATCACAAAAGTAAAATAGCAGCGCGTAAAATATATCCCACTGCTGGGAGAAGATATTTTTGATAAAAACGTTTGATTATTGTTCCATCACGCAGATCTTCCGATTTTGTTTTCCTTTATTATTATTAGCTTATATTAAAAAATAAAATCTGTAGTGCTTGCTCCGGTTTGTTTGCCGTCATAAACTAAAAACCGTTGTGACACTTGAATCTTAAGTTTGAACATCTTACATTTTGAACGCATTTATCGACACTAATAATTTTCGTATTTTCTTATAATGATCAGGAGGACCTGACCAATTTTAGTGACGGCAATCAATCGCAAAGCAAAATAACAAACTAACTACACAGGACACAATATTGGGCCAAAGTACGTGTTCCAACACAGGTTCACTTACTACTCCCCCATTCTCATAATCCCATGCGTAGGCAAGTGCAACATGACCAGAAAGGAGTCATATACATGACCAAAGGAATTACGTGCTTTCTGAGGCACGATTCTAAATTCTAGATTCCACTGTCAACTGTGAACATCCAGGCTGCTACTGAAAATTATGCGACAAAAAGACTGAATCACTTTTTATCAGGGTCAGTCTGTATTTTTTTTTTATGATAAGTATTATAAATAGAAACATGGTTCCACATTGCGAATTTCAGATATTATTTTTCAACGCTAATGTAAAATAATATTGTGGTTTCATTTGTATCAGTCAGTAAAAGGCAAATAACACAATGTTAAGTTCTGAACTCTGGACTGCTTTTTAAAAAAATATTTGTAGTCTGGGCCAATGGGCCATCTGATGATAAGTGATCACCACTGCCCGTAGGCATGGGTGCCATAAGAAATATTAACTATTCCTTACAATCACAATGCACCGACGTTAGGAACTAAAATGTCCCTACAAATACTGGCTCACTTATCCTGAAAACCGGAACTCATTAATACTAGGATCGCTCTTTGGTGGTAGAATATGTGATGGTTAGGTAGTACATCCCTAGGGCTTGCACAAAGCCTTCCCACGTGCACCCATAATTTCGGAACAGAAAAACCCAATCATAATTTTTACTTGTTTATTTATTTTTAATCTTTTGCTTTATAAACTAGCCACAAATCCGACGAAGCAGTCAACTTGGAATTTATAATCATGGAGAATATATTTCTATTTTGGTAATAGATGCTTATCTTTAAATCCCAGTTTCAAAGAAAATTAAAGCTATTTTTCTAATACATTTTAGATATAAAATAATAATAATAAAAGTAAACGCGAAGTTTCCTAGAAAATGTTCAAAATATATTCACGTATGTTGAAATGAAATGTATCGAAAAGTTATCTAACTCTGTTACAACATGCACTGGAAACTGGAAGTTATGCAGTGTAGGAAATTGAGTTTTGGATTGTATATTTTTAATGTTTTCCTGTTATATATTCGCAAGAGTTGCGCTCGTGTTGGGCGAATTTGTTTGGATATTTGACACGATGGTACCTGAATCCACGAAATTTCATAATAACTGGTGGCCTAATTCTTGAACCAAGGGGGCCAGTGATTAGAAAACGAAAATCCTTATTAAATATTGCCAGTCAAACAAACCATTGAGTTTCCATGAACTCGGGTAAGGGAGTTTTTTTTATCTTAAGGATATCTGAACGTGGCGATGCCAAAGTCCAAACAAATGTACCTCTCGAACAGGAGAGACCTTACCATACCCATAGGTGAGGCATTAACAGGATTTGACAGAGGATGTGACCACTTCTACGCTTACCAACCACAAGGGAAATTAACTTTAAAAAATAATAGCCCAATAACTATCTGATTTTATAATCATTTTATAGTATAAAACAAAGTCGCTTACCGGTGTCTGTCCCCGTGTATGCTTTGATCTTTAAAAGTGTGTAACGGATTTTGATGCGGTTTTTTTCAATAGATAGATGGATCCAAGAGGAAGGTTTATATGTATAACAAAGGCACAATATAGAAGAGAAACACTGATTATTTTAGAGGTTTCTAAAGTGATGTCGTAAATAAACACATTTTTTTGCGCCTACATTGCAAATGCTGGCTGTATCCTACGAGTTAGATCCAAATAATGTACTACAGTATTGTACACCATAAAAGGTCTTCAAAAACGTCCGCGATGGTATCTCTTAGGGATAACCTACAATAACCATTTTTTATCCTTTACTTTTTACGAGAAATAATGCCTTATTTTCGAAGCGATTTAAACACAGCTTTAATTCTTATCCAATTAAGTACCTTAAATACATTGTGCATTCAATATGACCCTTTACATCATGTAATTTAAATGAATATTTTCGAAAATATTACAGATTTAAAATGCAGGGACACAGCGGTTTGTATTGTCTAATGACAAAAAAGCTGTGAACGTTGTAAGACATTCTGTAGTATATTTAGTATCAAACATTGCACCCGTGCGAAGGGCGGGTCGCTAGTAATAATCCTTTAAATGAATAATAATGAATAAAAAAAATGTAAATGTAAAATAGAATGAAAAATTCTTGAGATAAATCTCTTGAAATTCAAAAAAGGTTACACGTACACTACAATGAAATTCAACTATCGTCTTGTCCGTGTGTGGGTAATATAAATAGTAGATGTAACGCGCTCTGGTGTGTGTGATCCGCTGATCTGTGGAATATATCCCGTAGCGATAGCGCCCTAAGGATGGTTTTTGTAATTTTATTTACGCCACATATGAAATTTTATACGCTACGTATAAAGTGATATAATACAACAATGAGTTAGAACATCGATTCATTTCTTAAAAAAATATACTTACTTAATTGCTAGCTATTTAAAAAATTAATTCAAAACATTTGGATAAACAATATTTTTAGTTTTTCCATTGATGGAGTGGGAATAAACAAACGGCTGGGGGTACCGACTCTGGAACAGGCAACATAAAGTTGGCCGTGTGAAAAACATGATTCTTCCAAATTCACACCACAAACATGAAGTGTATGCCCTTGGGCCTTGTTGATGGACATCGCAAATGATAAACGAACAGGATATTGTAATCGTTTGAACTCGAATGGCATATCAGTTTGAATCATAGGGATACGCCGTATCAAACAAACTTCACCTTTAGATTTACCATCTAAGATCGTAGCTTCGATCAAATTTGGCAATAACTTTTTCACTGTCAATCTGGTGCCATTACACAGTTTTGGTGGATTAATATTTCGCAATAATATAATTAAAGAACCAACTTTCAGATTTAAGCAGTGCGGTGCCATACCAGCCGGTTCCAATGAATTTAAAAATTCAACTGGAAAGTACAATGCCTCATCTTGATTCATAGCCCTGTCAATTGATTTATATGTCGTGAATACACCTGGCAGTTTCTCTTGAATTTGAAAATTAATAGCATTGATATGAATGTTCTTTGGTGCTAAAATAGCGCGTTCTCTCAACCAATCATGATTTATATAATTCTGAAGAATATTCGGAAAAACACATTTAATCAATTCATCTATCGATTGCACAATAGTACAAAAATTGTTCGGTATAGCGATCAATCCATTGGTCCTGTCGATTTGTATTTTGCCATCACCAATTTCTAACAATTGTTTTGAAAACTCATGGGCAGCTGGATCACTTTGTAGGTTAATACGCATATTAATGTTTCCATGTCGGACGTTTCACCTGAAAATGTTGCCGCATCACAATGTGGACATATTACGTCCATCATTCCAATGTATCCGTAAATCCTATAATAAATCTGACTTTTGTAATTAAAAGTAGCACACATCGTTTCAGTCAAAGTAGCACGACGTATTCGTGATCGCCGTGGAAGATTCAGTACAGGCACAGGGTCAGCAGATCTATTTCGTGCACTACGTTCACGCTGCGATGCATTCGCTTGTGTGCGTTCATCTGCAGTCTGTGATCGTCTTTGTGATGTCACATAATTTGTATTACGCGTTCGCCGACCTATATTTGCACGTCTGGCTCGTGGCATTGATCCTTCATCCTTCATATACAAAAGAAAAAATTAAATTGAAAACAAATTGCTACATTAATAGTGGTGTATCAGTATTTATACATGTGTGTCTCGAAATATACGGGATGAAATATTGGTGGTTATTTTCCCGCAAGATATCGATTCAGTTTCGCGTAAAAATATAAATACAAAAGGAGTAGGTATTGACTACTAAATCAATTCTTTGCGGGAAAACAAGCAACAAATTTCACACTGTACCTATATAACTGCATTCGTTGTCAATGTATAAAAAATGTCAATAAAATAATTCACTACAAAATAATAAAATACACAGCAATATGTTTTTTCAAATTAAGAAACACACATACATGTAATCACTTCAACAGTTCAAAACTTACCGTTTGTGTAAATGCGTTTGACAATTTAATTCAAATAAAGCCTGCTAACTACATGAAACACCGACAGCGCACTAAAAAACTGAGTAAAATTTAAAAATTGAAAGTACACGCTATTTTTAAATCGACAAACGTAAATAAATAATTATATGATTTTAGTTTTTAAATAGCTAGCAATTAAGTAATATATTTTTTTAAGAAATTAATCGATGTTTTAACTGATTTTTGTATTATTTCTAATGACAGCTCAATCATTTTTAAAATAAGAAATTGTGTTACATGCCAGTATTTAATGCTATGCCATGGGTTATTTGGAAATAATAAATTGAATTAAGACGTATTACCTAACGAAACTGGTGGATGAGTGTACTCATTTTTAATTGATACTTACTTTTAATTTGACAGACAATTCCCCGTCTAAAAAATCTCCATTAACAAAATTACCCGCCATTTATTGAAATCATTTGTTACAAAAAGTGTGCTTTGGATAGATGAGCCCGTTCTTGAATTATAAAGTGACAACGAAAAATGCCACTTATTTTTATATATAAGGTTATACAAATATTTTCAAAATATAAGACTGTGTATCCAGAACTATTCTGTAGTGTATTCAAATATCAGTTGTCTAATACAAATGATTACTGTTGACTTAAATGCCTCGTTTGTCTAGTGGCTACGTATGAGCCGCCGATTCCAATGTCCTGGTTTAAAACCCAGATCGGGATCGATCAAAAGTAATTTTATGTAAATGTATATATTTTATATATTCTGATGTTAGAAGTATTATGAAAATGAATATAAAGAATCAATATAATTCAATACAATTAAAGAAAGTTAAGTTAAGCCTTTTTTTAATTCATAGCCTAGGAGAGTAAAACTTAGAAAGAAAATTTGTATGGAAGTTCATCATTCTTGAAAATTATAAATATGGAAATTAGTGTTTAAGAATAAGTCTTAGTATGAGTACAATAAACCTATTAAACCGTTTTTAAAATTCATGACCCAGAGGTAAAGTTTGTAAAGAAGTTCGTGTTTTTACTGTTTTAAGTATTTTAAACCCGTATATGGGCATCTGTTTGTAAGTAGAAGACAGTTCTTAAAAATGATAAACTTATCACGTCAGAGGGTAAAATAGAGATGGGTTACAAAGAGACTTTGTTGTGGCCGAGGTAAAATGTGCTCATGAGTAATGCAGTTTACCAAAAATTTTATTATTTATGAAAATTCAGTTTATTTCTGAATGATAGTCCTGATGATATATCCCAACGGGTACAAGGTAAGATCAAAAATGAACTTATCATGATTATAAATTACATTTAAATTTCAGGATTTTACCGAGAATAACCAACAAAAAAACTCAGTAGTTCCTCTTTTCCGACAATTAGTTACATAGTTAAAATTGAAATAATTGAATTATTAATTATTGCATGGAAATCAACGAATACTAACTCCACGCAACTTTTATAAACTTCTCTTTTATCGAGTCATACGGTTCACTAATCAAAATTTTTGTTACATGTGGCTGAAATTAATTGACTGGAAAAGTTAAAAATTAAGGATTCTTTTTATAGAAGCGAACACGTTGCCCAATAATGACTTGACTTTGTGGAAGCGGAAACCAGGTGTTACAAGATCTTCTTTACTTCTCCTGTTCATTATTATTATGGATATAATAATATTATTATTATGGATACTAGAAGTAAAGGGTATCTTTCATGTAATAAATGTCTTCTAAAGTACCATTATAACCTTATAAACGAAAATTCTTACACAACCTTATTTTGAAATTTCTTCCATTAAGTATTCCCTTTGTAAGACAAAACAAAAACTAATTGCATTTCACTGAAGCTGACAGCCCTAACTGCCTTTTTTTATAAACTTAATCGCTTTCAGAGTAAAAAATCCGTGTTCCCGAGCAAAGTTGCAACTCCATTAGCTCGAAAATGTTTAGTTTTGCCGAAGGCGACATCAGTTTCAGACGGGTCAATATTATCTGTGTATATTTCATCGAAGCTTCCTTAAACACTATCGTACTAAGTTTATAAAAAACGTATTTGCATGAAATAGTTAATAATGTTTGTATTTTCGAACCCGCCTTGGGCAGCAGCATAAGATCAGCTGATCGATTGAAACGCCATGTAATGTACATATGTGAAGCCAAGTTACGAGGATCATTTTGCTTGTACTATATCGTTGATTATTATAACTTACTCCAACGGCCCCTTTGTTCCAGTGGATAGGTATAAGGCCGTAAATTCTCGTAACCTTATATGCTCAAAGTCCTGACTTCAAACCTCACATCGGGTCATTATAAGGATTTTGTCTTTTAGGTGCTCAAAAGAATGATGACGTAGAAGTTATAATGAAAAGTACTTAAGAATTCCGAACAAAAAAAGATTCAGATATAGACACGTTTTTAACTTTTCATGTTACAATTGACGTAAAAACTTATAAAACAAACAAAGTTCAACAACGATTTGTTCAATAAAAGGACTTGGAATCTATTAACTCGCTAGCTATTTTTAATTGTAGTCGTATATTTGCATATGAGGTGGGTATCAAAAGACCTCAACACGTCGCCTCAATTTACAGCGCCCTCTTAAAAAAGCATTTTTTTTTTAATAAGAAAATTATTATTTGAACAATATATATATTTTTTGTTATATAAAGAACGAATAATTATTATTGTATTTTTATTCTGTGTTATGATAAAATTAACTATTTATAGGCAGAGCTCTCAAGTTACCACATCAATCTTTATCGAGCGTATGTTTCACGACACACCAATTAGCTATTCTATCCATCTTATACAATGGTTAATAAACATAAAATTAATGATGACAGATGAGAACAAAAGAGATTTAGATTTGTGTCACAGGCAATCAAAATTATAATTGATGTCATAGAATAGTTATAAAGTACAGAAATTTAATAATAACTAATGGATATTCGAAGATCCGAAATTCCGACATCAGGATTTGCGAGGACGGACTCAGCGGAATGTCGGGCTTCTTCATTAAAGACTTGAACGATTGATTCATACAGCGCAACAAAAGTATTGACGCATTAAATTTTATGAAAGAGCAGCCGAAGCAGATCTTGGTTGAGATTCTTGTTATGAGCCTGGCATTTGTCACATTGTGCAGTTAGATTTCCAATGTCTAATGACGGCAGTAGTTTATTGGAGTCGAGTGCCGCCAGTATTTGCGGACTGTTGAAACGTGTCACACGATCTTGGTTTTCAACGGCCACTCGTATCACGATATATTAGCCTCTTCGAATGACTAATAAAAATAGTTAATATTCTATTAAACTGCTGTTACAAATATGTCACAGTATTTATATTAGTATAAAATTTATAGTCATTTTCCTTTTTTTTTAATATCAAAACTTTTGAAGTCAGCAGCGAAAAATTATTCCTTACTTGTTTCGAGATAAACGTGTCAATAAACTCTCGCGGTACTAAAACATCTTAACCACTGATTACACATTATTTAAAGTTATTAAATATTTTTTATTAAGACACAAACAAAGAACAACGTATGTCATAGCTTCGAAGGTTTTTGTATTTGTTTTTAATATATACAGCCGTAGCGCTGCTCTCTAACCAGCCAGTAACTTTTCTCCGCTCTCTAAAAATTAATTGTTTTTTAAATTGTACCAATTTAGTAAAACTTGCAATCAAGGATCTTCTTCAATTTTCTGCACATCTACGACTGGAGTTATTCAAAATGAGATCATAAACAATTTTTTATGTGCAGCAATCGTCCCATAATCACTGGGCCAAAAAACTGCTTACGCTATCAATATAAGATTAGATAATATTCACCAGTCTTTTGTCATTAATTCTCGTTAGTCAGAATTCAGCTTAATAAAAACATCTTGTAAATGTCATTTTTTATGAAACATCTCAACTTCAGCCTTAAAAGCTACTAACTAAATTCAAACTCTCATTGCAGACTAATTATGTCATGGTTGAAGAAATTCTATCTGTACAAAAAAAGTTATTTCCCCGAGTCGTAACCTTAATCAAGTAATCTGGTCGAATAACCGTATCATCAGTCCAATAGGTTCCGTTTAATCTGTAAAGTGTTTATTGCATCGCGAGGGTGCTCATCAATCTTCCTGGACGTGTGATCGACGTACAGAAATGAATACAAATGAACAAACGTGCAACTTGTGCGATTTACATGTATTTCAAAGGAATTCAGCCTTTATATCTCTAGGATTTCAGTTTAAGGTTATTTCGAAAGAATTATTTATGAACTAGTAATAATTATTTCAAGATTAAAAAACAGAGTGGTTATCATTCATTCATTTTAGATTATAAAAATTAGAGTAATAGGAAACAGCACTCTTAAAAAAAACCGAATCGATATCTACCTTCCTTTTTAAACCTGAGAGTGAGAAATAAAATGGCCAAGTAAATACCTAGTAAATGGTTTAAGGTCGAAGATCACGGATGTATCTGGCATGCAACACTATGTTTTTATTTTGATTTTGTTTAATTTCCTAAGGAAACCTACACGAGTTGATATTACTTATCGCCTAAACCGCAGTGATGAAAAAGAGCTCTAAATATTCTCCTGAAGGCGAGTTGGTCATTTACGTGTTGTCACTTGAATTATACGAGTAGATCAATGAATTTAGCAAAAAGTATAAAAAGTTCTCATTAATATATTTGTCGTGACATCATTAATATGACATTGTAATCTTCTATATTTTATTACCGGAGTCGAAACACAACGTGCTACCAGGTTGCACCGAGCAGTCTGAGTCGCAAGCGGTCGCAGTTGCTTAGTGAACGTTTGTAACCACACTACCTACCCAGTAACTGCTCAGTGTTCAGTGAATTATTGTGAATTGAGATTACTTTAATGATTATGATGAACGCTGTCTCATTTTGTACGATACCTACGTACGCCGACACTATTACGTCCGCAAAAGTTGCCTTTAATACTATTTTTGACCAAATAATCCACATATTTATAAAATAATTGCTCAATTCCCGTTTATAATATTTCGTAAAATAAGTCGCGGATTTTATTTAATTACACATGAGCGTTATAGTTCGTTGGTCCCCACAAAATTGAAACAAAATTAAACAATTTCATGTTAATTAATAAAAAATATCGAGTGAAATTACTTAATGAAGTCGAAAAATACAGCATTATTTTGTAAAAAATCATTTGCTATCTCACTCGCGAAATTTTGATAACCGACACACAGTGCTGCGCCATTATAATACGTGTTTACTTCAAACTTTATAATATTAAACGTCAATGTCGCAAATCAGCTTCTGAACTTTCACGATTACGTTATGCGGTGAGTTTCGAACTCTTATAGAATAAATCTATACGTTGTCTTGTATATAATTGTATTCTATATCTTAATAACAAGTGCCGATGATCCATAAAGCCCATATGAATCTTACTTACTTTTATTTTTCAAATTATTCTGAATATTACTTTATAGATAACTTTTAGATTTAACATCTTAGATTAAGATTCAAATTCCTGTATTAATCTATTTGAATATAGAATAATATATTACTTATAAAGCAAAATAAAATATCGTCGTTATTTTTAAAAAAAAAAGTAATGCTATATGTTAATTCAATAGATAATAGCAGAGTTTTTATTTAAGTAAAATATTTAAAAGAAAGGAATAACACAACATTTAAATCAATAAATTCCGTTAAAATTGTGACAACATTAGGCTTCAGTTTCTGAAACAATATTCTCAAATCGTAGTTTCGTATCAAAGTGAAGTCGTATTAATGTCCTGATTAAGACCTACCTATATCTGATTGGGTCTCGCGCACTGAGGGTTCCGATCACAGAGACAGAAAACAAACATACATGTAACGAATTTACGGTTTTCGGATGTTGCCCCTATCCTATACTTACGGGAAGGTAAGTAGACGGGATGTATCCTACAGGATTTGATTTCTTTTGTGAATGTATGGGAAAACTGGCATAAACGGCTATAGCTTTTAATTGCGTAATCGCAGAGCTCCAAATAACCGCAGACCTGAGTATTTAGTATTCATTTCAACTTTATACCTTTACTGGCGACCCGCCCGGCTTCGCACGAATGCAATTCTGATATTAAGCATACTACAGAATGTCCACATATACAACGTTCACAGTTTTTTTGTTACACAATACAAACTGCTATGTCCCTGCATTTTAAATTTGTAACAACTTCTATAATATTTATTTAAATGAGATACTATAAAAGCCATATTTATCTATATTAAATGTACAATGTACTTAACTTACCTGATTGGTGAAGGATTAATGCTGTATTGCTTAAAATCGCTTCGTAAATAAGCCATTAACTCTCGTAAAAAATAAAGGATAAAAAATGTTTATTTATGGTTATCCCTAAGAGATAGACATATAACATCGTCGACTTTTTTGTAGACCTTTTTAAGGAGTACAAAACTGTAGTATATTATTTCAATTTATCTGGTAGGGTTCAACCAGAGTTTGCAACGAAGCGCAAAAAACAAGCGTTTATTTACGACATCATATTAGAAAAGTTATTAGTGTTTCTCTACTATATTATGCATGTATTATATATATATATATAATATAAAATATAAAGCTTCCTCTTGCATCACTCTATCTATGACAAAAATTGCATCAATATCTGTTGCGTAGTTTTAAAGATCTAAGTATACACAGCGACAGACACACAGCGGGAAGTGACTTTGTTTTATACTATGTGGTGAAGTGTTCCAGACATACGGACGGACAACAAAGATAATTTGATTGTTTTGGTTTTATTAGGGTTCCTTTTTTACTTTTAGAGATACTGAATTCTTTGTTGCTCTATTACGCTAGAACGACTAAAGAATTTTAATAAAATTGTAATTAATGGGCCAAAGGCTGCTTTTTAATTACAATAAAAGTATTATTAATATTAAATTTACTCCCAGCGAAGCAGGAAGAGGCAAGTTTAAAAATTAATAGCAGCGATGTACCAAATTTTTAGACTCGTATGCGTTCGTCTATGTAAAGAAAATAATAATAAGCATTTATATGTACATATTTACCTGTAGGCTTTGAATAGTTCCACTGTCAATTTCCAAGTAAATATCGCTAACAAGATTGAACGACACAAAATAATAATAATAACACCGTTATACGTTTCACGAAATATCTTAAAAACAAAATGGCGGAGTACGATTCCCGCGCAAATTGTCACCGCACCCGCTTTGGCTCAAAGCAATTTTACAGCCGTGAAACATTCTAGTTACGCAAATCATGTCCCTGGTACATGCCACGGTGGAAACTGGGCCCTTTGTTTTGCAATGTTACAAAAATTGCTGAATTTATGTATGAAATTGATGTGTATTTACTACTATATTATTGAAAAACTACTATAAATATGTAGGATATAATAAATGGTATTTCTATTGTTTGATAAAGGTCAAGTCCAACTGTTAAGGAGGATGTAAAGCTTATTCAATCACGCTGATTTAAGGTCGGTTGGTGGACATTTGGCAGAATTTCAGTCAATAGTTCCTCTCATTTCAGTTTCTCCAGTTTCCCTATAATGATTGAGTCAGAAAGGTGTTACTGTTGATGCCAAGTTGCAATATATAAACATATAAACTCAAGTTGCAATATATAAACTCAAGGAAATTAGATTATTTGCCTATGATGATATGGCTCGTAAATATTAATGATTTTGTTAGACAATGTGATACTCATAGCATTAGTTACTCGACTGCATAGAGTCGATGACTTTTTGTTTAGGCAATGTATACGGTTCTACAACAGTATCCCAGAATGCGTTAAAAATGCCTTTGTTGCTAAATTAAAAAAATTGTTAACGAACGCTTGTGTATGAAAGCCTATTATACAATTAGTAAATTGTTACATGATTAATAATTGACCTTGGAAATAAAACGATACCCCCTTGCCGTTTTTTTATGTAAATATGTAAATAATCACCAATTGACAAAAAAAAAAGGAAAAACCCTGCTGAGTTTGTTTTGCTGGTTGTTCTCAGGTCAGGATATTTTATTTTCATAACCGGTGGTACCGTTTAATTTGACAATCAATAAGTAAGTGTAATGCTTCTAGATTGAATAATAGAATTTGTTTCAACGCCGACCGCAATGTAAATGAATTAAACACAAATTAAGATCACAAAAAAATAATATAGTGCTTGCACGGATTTAAAGTCAATACTACATACAAAAACATTTTATCGCAATCCTCGTGATTAGAATTCATGATAATAATCGTTACAAAATTATTAATTTTGATAAATTTATTTATTAGATTCCTTAAAAATCATATTCTGATATCTCTTCGAAAAAGTTTATAGGCAGTTTAATAATGTTAAAGTTTAAAAACTGACTGACTCCCTTATTGGATTGTGGTCGTCATATCGTTGCTTTACAGGTTTGCCGTTCGACGCGTGTTATTTGTAAAGTTAGTAAAGAATTGGCATGTTTTAAAATATTCTCAAATAGTCATTAGTGAGAAAAAGTGGCTCAAAAATATTTTTTACAGCATTTCCAAAGTATTTTTGTCGGCACTATAAAAAATCCAGCAATTCGTAGTCAGAAACTAACTCAAAGATTATCATTAGTTAAATACATATTTGATCAAATTGATAATGTGCTATCAATAGTCCTGATAACTTATTATTATTAAGGCAGCAGAATGATACAATCATAGAACATTAATTGCTGATCAATTAAGTTATGTTTGCGTTCCCTAGATGCAGCTCAGCTTACTTTGTTTGCGCATAAAATACACTTTGAATCCTAACCTAAACCACTTAAATTAGCAGACTGTCTAAATGAGAACCCTTTGCAAGGGACAGCCCGTGGGACTCCTCAGAATAAAACTAGCATACGTGTGATTATACGAATAGTTCAATTCAGTTCTCTATTATAATAGTTAAAGCTTATTGTTGATTGATCTTTTAATTAATTTAATAATTTTTTTTTGCATATATTGTCGACATACAATATTTTAATTGATAAAGAATCTCAGTATATACCACATTTTGCGGATTTCTGTGAAAACCAATAATATTCATTCGATAAGTAAATTATCAGAAAGTTGAAAATAATCAGAGCGATTTTAAAATTTAAATTAAATTAAATTATTGAAAACGTGAAATTCGCTAGAGCGTGTTCATCCCGGCTTTAAAATTTTGCAGAGGCATTTACAAGCGTTTGTAACGTCGGATCACATATTGTTCAACGATGTTCACACTTAGTGCTCTGTTATTAAAGCTTAAAATGTCTCAGCAGTTGTGATATGTAGGAGGATATTTGTGATTACTTGACAAGCATTTACGAACGAGTAAGCCTATTTCGAAATTGTTCGAAATGACAAATTTAAAAGGCGGCTATGAAATTAGAAAACGGTAATCCTATTAAAACTTACGACAAACAGAGTTAAAACTCGCGCCTCGAATACGCAGTAATTAAACTATCTGTCTAAGTGTCTGAGTTAACGAAATACTTACAAAGTACTTTGTTTGTTGTAACAAAGGAGTGTCATCTCCAATTTAAAAAAAAAAAACAAAGTTCTATTGCAACTTGGTGGTAGGCCTCTGTGCTAGCCCGTCTGATGTTCTACCGCCAAACAGCAGTACTCAGTATTGTTGTGTTCCGGTTTGATGGAGCCAGTGTAACTACAGGCTCAAGGGACATAACATCTTAGTTCCCAAGGTTAGTGTAGTAGTTAGTAAGGAATAGTTAATATTTCTTACAGCACCATCGTCTATGGGCGGTGGTGACCACTTACCATCAGGTGGCTCGTCCGCTTACAAATATCATAAAAAAATTGTGGCCTAAAAACAAAATTCCTCCTGACTGATTTCAGTCACAGCTGCCATTCTTAACATCGGAAACCCAGTAACTTTTATTACCATGACAGGGATTTTGTGCTTTGGACCTCACGATCTTCGGCTTTATATGGTAAACACTAGACCGGGCAACGAGGCAGTCCAAATATCTATCATTAATACTAGAGACGTAAATGTTGGGGTTAAATTTTATATTTAAATATGCAACGCACATGCCCCCGGTTGTGGTAAATATCCACGAGCGGTGGTAGTCACATTCTTCAGGTAAACCTTCCGCGCGTTTGCCGCCAATTCTATAAAAAATAATATAAGAATAATAATACTAGAGTTCCGTAGCTATATAATTATTCTTAGAAAAGGTATCGTTAAATGAGGTCTATATATTCAGTGTCTTCATAACAACTTACACAATGTATTTTACTGACAATAAGAATATTAAAAATTCAGATTATAAACATAGAATTACAGAACACACTTAGAACAAAATATTTTATTTTATAATAAATAAAGTAACAAGGATTATCATCTTGGGTTCTACACTAGTATCACAAAGAGGTGAAATTAGTTTGTTTGTAGGAGGTAAACCCCGAAAGTAATTTTCCAATTCTAACGAAATATTCACTGGTAGATGACTTCATTGTTCCTGAGTACGCCCATAGCGTATACATCGTCGTGCGAAGCCGGAGCTCACTAGTAGTGAATAAAATAATTTATAACAAAAATATATAAAATGTCTAATGAATTAGGGATATTATTATATTTATTGTGGATTTAGTTCTTCGGAAAAAAAAAACGATAAATTTAAAATAGATACTTTGACAAACATGTTAGTCATAACACATTTTACATATAAAAAATAATATTCGTATATGACCTATGCACCATGAAAGTATACCATCAAATTATTGTATTTAACCTTTTACATCAACCACTACACAAGAAATCTCACTACTACAAAGTAAGTTATTTTAGACGATTACAAAAATTCCGTTTTGATTTGAATTTGGAACACATCAAGATGACTTAAATTGATACAAATTGAAACACAAACATGTCTCGTTACGATCATCGCAACAAAGATATCTAATATTTGCCAACCTACTCCAGCAATCCTGCGTCAATGCATCGGATGCACACATTTCCTCTGCAATCCAATTTGCAACTACATAATATCCTATTATTGCTTTGTAAGCGAACGACAAAGGAACCGTGTACAATATGACACAGGCCGCAGATACACAAGCCCGAATAGAAGTTTAAGCCAATTTAAACCTTATACATATTGTAATAAGGCATTCAACAAACACACCTTACAAACTCAGGCTGCAACTGTGTTTAAATTATTGTAGTAATATTAATTGTTTATTGAGTTTATTTATGATCTTAAAGGTGAATAATTATTTTTGGTGTATGTATATATGGCATTTTTAAAGCATTTTACAAGCCTGTCTGGAATGGTACCACCCACTCCTTATAGAATATTCTACCACCAAGCAGTAATACTTAGTATTGTTGTATTTCAGTTTAAATGGTGAGTTAGTCAGTGTACAAGCACAAGGGCCATAACATCTTAGTTCCCAAGTTGGCGCATTGGCAATGGAAGCAACGCTTAATATTTATAATGGTGTTATTGTCTATAGGCAGTGGTGAACACTTGCCATCAGGTGGTGCATTTGATAATTTTATAATAATAATAATAAATAGCGAAGCCTATATGACCCAGTAGTTAGAACACCTGAGTCTCAATTGAAGGTTATAAGTTAAAATCCGGCCAGCAATAAAATAATGATGAAAATTTTCGAAAGGAGAAGAGAATTTGGCACACGCCTCCACCATTCCGCGTTGCTCCATCTCTTTCCTTAAACGGGGAGTTTTTCTTAGCTCAGCAGTAGAGCGTTTACAAGCTGTTACTTTTAAAATATATCTATAGGTCATAAGATTTGGTAACAATGACTTTGTAAACAAGGTATGAAAATAAGATTATCTTGTGTTTCAGAAAATTCTAAGTCAAATACATCATTCTTGAGGCAACAAATTCGTGACTATAATTAGATTCCGTGGATATGTATTACTTTGACCATTCAAATCTTAAGTTGATTTCAAATTGTGATTTTTTTTATTGTATATTATATTATTGTAAAATATTCGATGTCTTTGGATATAATTATGTACGGCATAGTATAATCTTTGTTATCAAATTATATTATCAAAGTTGATAACTTATATCTCTAAGACTATCTGACTCTGAACAGTAGTTGTAGAACATAAGAATTTAAATTAAGATCCGTGTATTATATAATATATAAAAGAAACTAATTGTATCAATTAAATATTTCGTTATATATTTAGCTTAAACTAATGAATAGACTCACAGAAAATGCTTTAAAGAGGTTTATACGAAATGATAATTTAATAGCTTTATAACCAGCTTTCAGTCCCGGCTTCAGGCAGGTAAAATAAGGGTATATATACTACTTTTAGACTAATGAAAAAACATTAAAAAAATAACAAAAGAAATATTTATTTTAATTATTTTTATTTATTTTTTTGTACCGCAATATACTTGTAATATACATGAATTGATGGAAACAACATAAAAACTCGTTGAGTAATTAAAAAGATCTGAAGCGACTTTGTTTTACACTATTTAGAGATCATTGATAAGAAGTTATTAAAAGAAGAGATAACATTACCATAAAAATAGACTTGAAAGATCGACTTGAGGTTAGGATCGAACCGTATGCCGCGACGGCAAACGGCATGACTCTGCCGCTGCTTTCTGCTTCTTTGTATTTATATGGCGCGTGTACCATATGCTATATGCTTGTATATGGTTCGTCGCTATATATTATTAGTGCATGTAAATTTATATATTAGTTAGCGAATTTATAGCGAAAAAAATCCTTAAACAAATGAAATAATATTGTTACTACAATACATATAAAATAATAGAAGCTATTATTTGATTTGTTCCGCTACGTATTTATTTAAAGTCTTTTTTTTAATTTCAAAGTTCATCAAAAAACAACAATTTCAATATCGCATATTTGCCGAGAGTTCCGTGACGGCCGTATTTATTAATTGTTAAAACATGTAACTATTTCTTGGTTATGCCGCTGTCTGAATTATCTCGTATCTAGATATCAGGTTAAAATTCTGAGGCCTGATCCTTGGTTTTTGTACCAACATATTCTGACTAGCAGGTAGGAGTTGGCAGGCTTCCCATGGCTCAAAAAGCTAGTACAGTTCTGTCTGAAATCCGTCCGGTCGACAGATTACTTGAGTGGTCGAATATAGGAGCTTTATCTTTTGCAATGCATTATTGAAGTACATATAGCGTTTTCTGTGCCTCTTTCAAAAGCCTCGGAGTAAGAGTAATACATGAATAGCATTTTATGATTTATTCCGTGCCTCGTTTATATTTTGTCAAGAATTTATAGTATTCCGCCATGTGATTTTGAGCGACCCCTATTAAAACCACAAAAAAATATACGTATGCGTCTCGGGACGCCCGACAGAAGTTATAACTCAAACTGTCCGAAATACGGCTAGCGCTGTGGATTAGAGTGAGGGAGCCTGCCTACAGCTGTCGTATGTGTATGAGAAAGGAAAGCCAGACATACTGGCGTCGTAACGCTTTACTTAACGAAGCGGTTTAACCTCCCAAAAGAAGTTATCACTTCAGAAATATAATTTATACCGAAGCAACGAAAAGTTGATTACTTTTATTTTACTAGTGGTAGTGCCACACAGCATACTTTCGGGTTGCAGCCGATTGGGCCGGCACGCCCAGGGAAGTACCACTCTCTCACTTAAAATCGGCGTAAAGTGGTAGCTATGCTACTGCGGCTCGTCCGGTATATGAGACTCCTGGAGGCTGGATCCCCCTCCCCCCCAAAACATAATGGTTGTGCAGAGTTTACAGTTTGCAGTGCATTCGGCGTCGTCCCGAACTCCTGGAAGACTGCTTTGGTGCATCCGATCCCTATAAAGAGCAACCGCTCAGACCCGTCCAACTATAGGCCTATAGCCATCACCTCCTTGTTCTTCAAGGTAATGGAGTCCATTATAAACTGCCAGCTCCTGCGGTAACTAGAGGAGTACCAGCTTATTAGCGACCGCCAGTACGGTTTCCGTCGGAGTCGCTCTGCCGGTGATCTTCTAGTTTACCTTACTCATAGATGGGCGAAAGCAGTTGAGAGCAAGAGGGAGGCATTAGCAGCCAGTTTGGACATAGCGAAGGCCTTCTATCGCGTGTGGCACAAAGCGCTTCTTTCGAAGCTTCCTTCCTATGGGCTTCCCGGGAAATTATGCAATTGGATTACCAGCTTCTTGGCAGATCGGAGCATCAAGGTCGTTGTCGACGGTACATGCTCCGCCCAAAAATTCGTCAATGCTGGTGTTCCACAAGGCTGCGTTCTATCACCCACTCTGTTTCTTCTGCATATCCATGGGCGGTGGTAGTCACTTTCCATCAGGTGAGCCTCCTGCTCGTTTGCCACCTCTAACATAAAAAAACAAAAAAAAATATACTTCGTTTGGCGCAAATAAATAAGCGGATAAGAAATACATTCTCTTATTCTTATTTCCTTACACATAAAATCACAATAAAGGATTTTTTTTTATATTCCACGTATGTTCTTCGAATCGTGAAACCGATAAGGAACGAACTCAGCATTGATTATCTGAGACAGGTAACAGGTAAAGTGAAACACGCGTTCAATTTAACGTTTCGCCAACAAAAGGCTCTCAACAGACGCTATCGCCTCTGAAGGACTATTATGTAACGGATACTATCTATTCACAAAGCGACCTAACTGACGTTTGTATAAAAAACAACTTCAGAAAGTATTTTTCTTGAGTTTCGTTAAGCGTTAATGAATAAAGATAATGGCAAGGGGAGGCCTTTCATGCTGTGTACTATTTATAGGCTTAATGGTTCATATTTATTGTTAAAATAAAATATTAGATCTTTCTTGAAATTTCGTTTCCTTAAATAAAATTTCGCGAATATTTTTCATTATAATTAGTAGTTATATATTTCTAATCCATACTGATATTAGAAATGATAAAGTAACTCTGTCTGTCGGTCTTTTCTTCTTTCAAGGTCATTCAGCGAATCAACCGAGTTTGATTAAATTTGGTATGAAACGAGCTTGTAACCACAAGGAAGGACAATGACCTACATCTAAACCGCGAGCGAACTAAAATAAAATTCTATACGTGATTTACGTGTTATTTTAATGAATTGAGTAGTATGAACATATAAAATTTATAGTTTAATTATATATTTAGCGTACGCGTTGTCTGATGAGAAACATCGACTGGATGCGGTCGACTGGAACGGCACATTTGTCCCTTAGTGTGGGCTGTGGTTGAGTCAAGACACAATTTTATACTAGATCCGAATAACATTTTGAAAATTCGCGAAATTGATAAAACTATGGTTCTGAGTTCTCATGTACCTCACGATGTTTACCATTAGCACAAGCACGACCCCAACATTGAATTCTCTAATGCTACGCGTGTTAGACCACTGACTATAAAGTGTTAGAAATAGGAACGGTAAAGTTTATAAAAACTGTTTAAAATAAATCAGTGGTCGAAGCGAGGAAAATATCTATTCCTTTTACGCAGTTAGTGTTACTAGCGAACATTTTAAAAAGTACAACTGTTCGGCTTCCGTGGTATATTGTAACATTTTAATTGTTCCCAATGTTTAAACTTTTAAAATCGGTCTTGTTCAAGCAATCGGAGCCCGCGTTCACTGTAAAGTAATTAATTGAATATAATAAATACTCTTTAAAACATATTTTTCGTTTGGCAAAATTTAACACGCAACCGTATTTTACAATGACAAAAATCTCCACGTTAAAGTCAAAACGCATACATTTCTGTTAGTAAATAGTTACGAAATATTATTCAAAAATATGAATTTCAATATTTCCTTTCCGCTATGAGTTATATGTACAAATTTCGAAGAAAATTTACTTATTCCCGTCCGTATTTTCATGCATGCAACCCACCAAAATAAACTTTCGTCGTCATGAATAAGTATTATATGTTTATACTATAATCGAATAAGTATGGGGGCGTTAAGATATCGTTTTTCAAATGTACTTAGTTACACCGTAACAAAAATAACAGAAAAGAAGAGATTTGTTACGTTGGAATTGAACTAAGTAACACCTTTCTTTTAACAATAAAAATGAAACATTTAAAGCCGTAAAGGAATTGTGCATATCGAAGTTATAAATAAAAATGCTTAAGTTATGTTAGTGCTCTAGTGTTTAAGTAAAATGTAATTTTCTTATTTTGAATGATAAATATCTTTAACAATAGAAAACTTCAAAAATTAATTGTGTATAAAATGCAAAAATAGCAATTTCTTCCAAAAAAACTTTAAGCATTTAGAGCATAGCTTAAACCTTAAATGCACTCATGACCAGTTAAATTCTACATTAGACAATAGAAAAGGTGATTCTGTAAAATTATTCACACTTTATATAAGTATTTAGCTTCAAGCTGTTCATAGAATTATCTGTGTAGAATATAAATCCACAGAATAGAAGCGTATTCAATAATAGAATGAAATTGAGTTATAGAGCAGAACCGAAGTTGAATACTGTTTGGATTCCTGACTCTTAAAATAAAATCATATTCATACACTAATATGTATAATGTATTATATTTCGAATAGTGTTTGTTCCTTGCTTGGAGATATTAGCATATATTGTCACAGCCCGTCATAAATACATAGGGTACCATTGAAAATCAGAGTTTGGGTTTTGGAACCCAACTTGGAAGCTGAATGGTATTTGCTTACCAAATTTCTTTTTTTATATCTATATTCCTTTTTGTTGCGTTTTTTCAGCACGCTTATATTAGCTTCACTTGTAACTATGTATGTAAGAAAATCTTGGAATCTTAATTTGCCCCACTTCCCGGTCATCGATTAGGGTGAAATTTTGCACACGCTCTGAGTTCTGATAACAATATATGACTAGCTAAGTAACGTCATTACAAATCCAATACGGTGGCCTCCCCGAGATGGCGGACTGGCTTTTTGAAATCCACTCCCATGATATGCATATCAAATGAAAGGGTTTGCTGTCAGAAATACGAAAAAAATTGTCACGTGACTTAAATCTAATATGGCGGACGTCCAAGATGGCGGTAAGGCTATTTGAAATGCAGCCCCATGATATAGATTTTCTTTGAGATATTTTAATCTTAACCATAACGTTTAATCACTTACCAAACATTACTTTTAGTAAAGTAAAATATCAAGCGCTTCAACTAGAATTACTATCACGGATAACTTGGACTTGTTCGCGAAGACTTCACATTACAAGTAATACTTAACCTCGTTGTGATTAATGGCTCCAAACGAAATTTCCATAAACAATAAATTATCCAACTACAAGGAAATTATGTCTTCACAATGGACTATTAATTTGTATTCGGGATGTTCAAGTTTTTCTTCGTTTTTATGTAGTTCTATTTGTTTGTTTTCGTTACGTAGATGTAGTGAAATAAAAAACATTTTTCATATATAAAATATTAGTATTAGCCTGTAAATTACTCTACTTTTAGAGAAAGGATTTCTCTCCCCTTACAGATAACGTTAAAGGCTTATTTCACTAAGCAACACACAGTATTGTTTTTTCTGATTTAAAGTGTGACTGAGCTAAGGTCACCGACATAGCCCGAAGAATTGCCACACTTACGTGGCAGTGGGCGGGGCACATTGCTCGAAGAACCGATGGTCGATGGGGCCGATGAGTTTCCGAGTGGCGACCTCGGATCCGAAGACGCAGCGTGGGTAGGCTCCCCACAAGATGGTCTGACGACCTGGTGAAGGTCGCGGGAAGCCGCTGGTTGCGGGCTGCACAAGACCGGTCGTTGTGGCGATCTTTGGGGGAAGCCTATGTCCAGCAGAAGTCGTCCTTCGGCTGACATGAATGAATGAATGAGCTAATGTCACTATAGGCAGAAGGGACATAAGTTCTTAGTTACCAGGGATGGTGGCGTATGCGTTTTGTAAGGTATGGTTAATATTTCAAAAGTAACAAATTAGTTTTTAATGACACTTTTGGTATAGTTGCGGGAAGTCGAGTTATCGCAAAAAAAAAAATTACCCCCGCTTCCAGAAAGCTAGTCTTGTCGACATTTTCAAATTAAGCTTTTCTAAGTCTTCCTTAAACGATTCCTAAAAATCAGTTCTCATTTTTTATATTTTATTTCCGTTACATTTAAATTCATCTGCCACGTAGACAGTCTAATGGCCGGATATATATTTTCTGAATCAAAGATCAATCGGAGCAATCCTGTTTAATTACAAGCACAAGGGACACAGGATTGTAGATCTATTGGTTGACCACGTTAGACACTAATTTTATATTTGTAACAATGCTTATATATTATTCGGGTGAAGGCATGGTGACAAGCATCAAGCGACCTTATTTTTCGTCTGCTCTTAATATAAACAAAAAAAAAATACCAAGTTGTAGTTAAGCGTAATAAATTATTAAGTTATACGACAAAACAATGCAAAGCGTTCCTACTACGTGAAAAAAATATCTTGTGATTGGAGAACCCTCCCCTACATTGGCGATCAAATCAGAATATATTTCTTTGAGAATTTTAATGTTTTTCCTTTTTGCCACAGATTATTAATAATATTCGTATCGTACGAAAATAGGCTAAAGTTACATGTCAAGCGTTTCCGCTTGCGACGGCCATTGTGAAGACGGACTTTGTTCTGACAAACTGTTATTAATTTGGCTATGGAACGTCCATTAATACACGGAATTGCTATATAATTACTATACAAATGGATTTATACCTATTTGCTCGCAAGTTGGTATTATATTTTATCTCTTGTTTGTAGAGGTTTGTGCAAGCCGATTCCACCCACGCATCAGATATTCTACTGCTAAACAACAGTACTTATTACTGTTGTGTTCTGGTTTGAAGGGTAAGTGAGCCAGTGTAACAGGCACAAGTGACAACACATCTTAGTTTCCAAGGTTAGTGGCGCAATCTCCACAATCAAAATCCACAGGTTTAAGTGATGTCAAGTATCGTCAGCCTACGCGTAAATAAATAACGCTTTCGACATCAATACGATGACGTAGAACAATTATCAAAGTGTTCTACGTCACCGTCACATAATTATCTGACTATTATGAAACGAATTATATCTACAAAACTTACGATAGAATGTCGCACGAATTCAGAAAAAAATAGACACGGAACAAAATATACAAATTGCTTGTATTTTATAAGCCAAGAAAGTAAGATGTCTTGGCTTACAATATATGAAAGTATTACGGCTGTCATTTGATAAAATTGCTATGGATTAGTGGTGTACTTCCGAAAGGTGATAAGCAAATTTTGTGTTGATAGATTTTTGGCGCTTTATTGTTTGCCAAATTATCGCTCCAAATACGAAATGTTTTAGAAGTTTATTCAAGTTTTGTTATTAGACAGCACTTAAATTATATTTTAAGTTTTGTTGCTTAAATAAGGTGATATTCTAATATATATACAGTTGTATGATAATTGTTATTAAATACCACTTCAGTTGTATCTAAACATTTTTCGTGACTTTTAATATTATTATCTTTTGAATCTCTGTATTATTTATTCCAGTAATATGAATATTAAAAAAAAAATTATAGTATTGTATAATTTTGTAAATCATCATTGTAATGTATAATCGATTATATTTAAAAACTATTATATACAGAAAAATACTGAATAAAAGAAAAAAAATATAAGAAAATATCACTTGAACTTTGAAGATACGGTGCTGGTACTGAGCTCCGAAGTTCAATAATAATAGGTCGGCACGAGGACATAAATCGGCTGGTTTTATTGATTCTTTCTCGGTAAATGGCAATCTATTGTGTGTCTAAGTTCTTGTTATTGTTCCGAGATAATCGATTAATTTAACCGTGTACGTGGTAACTAGAAATACTAAAGTTGTATAAAGTTTGTCCATGTTCTACTACACTTTGAATTATAAAGTATAAAAAGGGAATTCAGAGAAAACTTCCAATTACACACATGTTGAAAGGATGCTAAACACCTTACCAAGAACAAATTTAATTTAATTTATAGTCAATTGAAAGCATATTAAAATGATATACGTTTTCGTGAAAGGCAAAAAGGTCTTTAGAAAAACATTAATATAATATTTTAATATTGTAATTTGAAATCAAATATAAAATTCAAGTACGACAAAATAATAAAACTACGATTCGAATTGTATTAAAATAACAAAATATTTCACAAAGTATCAAGTGCAATTTTAAATTATTTATGAATATTTACACATAAAACTTTAAACGTGAGACGTTTCCTCTGAAATCCATAACATCGCTAAAACGTTCGCTTCAGATTTCTGAGTTACACGAGCTAACGGTCTCCAGTTGCTTGGCTGAAGTCATAAGAACTAGCGTTTATTGTGATGTGAATTAATATCATCGATATTATATTATTGACATAGAATATACCTTATATTGAGTAATATCCTTTATTTATCAATGTTTTAAATAACTGCGGAATCTTATTATAGAAACGAATACCGAGCCCCAGGAAGGAAATTTTGACTTTGCGAATTCTAAAACTAGGTGGTATAAGTTTTTCTTTACTTCTCACGTTTATACAATTGATTGACTGTCACTGTTTCGTTCAAAACGATCTGTATTATTCTAAGCTGTAAGTTAAATTTAAATTACTATTTAATAAACATCCCCAACTAGAACTCTTGGCACACAGCATTCCGAGTCAGTAAAAAGTCGTCGCCGTAGATTCAATACAAACTAATATTTGCATAATATGACTACTTTATTGGCTTCAACATCCTTTAATTAAGATTTATTATCAATATAACTAAATTATAGAAAACATCGATCTACCAACGGAAAACATAACATGTCTGTAATTTTTTTATAAGTCCAAAATAGAAACTGGAATGTCAAATGGGGCCAACTACTAGAGTTTGGGCACGACTGCCCATAAACATTTGTATTGTAAGAAATATAGAACAGTAACCTTACCCTGCAGTGACACTGGGCCACTCACTCGAACTGGAACACAACTATACTAAGTATTGCTGGTGATTAAATGAATATTGGTGGTACTTACCTAGTTAGGTCAAAACCCTTGCCACCATGTTTTTTAGTTTATTCAACAAATCCATTGTCAGCTACCGAAGATTGACAACTATCAAGCCTCGACGGATTTGTCAATAGCTTAGTCTTCGTTTATCTTGGCCAATAAACTGGTTTCTCTTGTACTTATATGCAATTTATTGGCTATAAAACGCTTCCGCTTAGAACTCACGTCAAATTAACGGTTATAACATAATACTACCTCCGTCGGTCTACCGGTTAATTTAATTTTTCCTTCACCTAAGTAGTGTAGCTGCGGTCAAAGTTTTTATCCGATGCCATCGAAATTTCGTTAGTCGATGATAATCTGAACCTCAACTCTGACCTACTCTTTAGTATTCTATCTCTTTCACACCTAGAAGAGGAAATAAAACGAAAAGAAAATGAAAATAAAAGACAATCTTTAAATCTTTTTCTTGCTTGTGCCGCAGTTGGAATAAAATAATATTAACTTTCCAGAATCGAAGTATCGTGAATATATTATTGAGAAAATAGTCGTGTACCCGATGGGATATCTCACCGGAAACATTAGGTACTCGGAAACACAATATTTTTTCTTAAGTATTACTATTACATTATATTAACCTTGCTTTGCTTTACTTTTATACTGATTTCCAGGCTAAATTAACACACAATGAGGAACTTCCGCACAAATTTTCACCCTCTTAGGTGGCGAATTTTTAGTCATGGGCAAAAATCTAAATATTCAATTGAATGTTGGTAACATTATAAAATGTCGAACTTCCGTACAAAATTTTACCCTAAATTTGACACTCTTAGGAGATGAATTTGCAAAGAAACAAGTGTCTTAATTATTATTACAAAATAGTTACACGTAATATCGTTTAATATAGAGTCAAATTGTCTTTCATACTACATTCGCATGAATACTTAAGATGATAACATCGTTTCCAAATTACGCGCAATGCAAACATCTTGTGCTGTGCAACGGGAGCTCAGATAGCTAGTTATTATAACTTTGTGGGAAATTTAAAGAGCGACCTTTAGTACGAATTCGGTCATGTTCGAATACGAATTTCTTTCAGATCATTTTATTTCAGTTGCTTTGAATTAAATTCCTAGTTTTTATACATTTTCGGAAAGCTAAGTAAACGATTATGTTTTTAAAATAATCTGCAGAACAAGTTTCATAATGTTTTTTTTTGTTTTTCAGGCATATTTGAGGGAAAAAATAAAAAATATATTGAAATAATATCGTTTTCCGCATTTTTAAATTTGGTCAATAATTATTGTTTAAATATTGAAAAATATCCAGTGTTTAATCGTTTTTATAAATCAGAAGAAAAAAATAGATTTAAATTGATACTATTTTTTTAATAAATTTTTGAAATTGCATTTTTGTCTTATTTTGAAAAAATCTAAAAAACGCGATAACTCAAAAATGGTTCACTTTTGCAGTATGCATATGGGAGTTAAAATTATCGCAAATAGTCACCCCTATCACCTCCCAACGGGAATACCTCGAATTACCAATAACCCTGTATAATTAAAATATATATTTATTTTAGTTATTTTTTGTATATTTTAGTTATTGTTATTTTCCTCGCATATTATACTCATTGGCATTATGTTAAGTAAAATCCTGTAAAAGTTCCACTGCTGGGCTAAGAAGGCTTAGATCATATTTCATCACGCAGTAAATTTTATAGAACACAAAATTTTATATTAATTTATTAATTTGTTTACTTTAACAAACAAAACGAAAGTATTGACGTACAAAAGTTTTATTGTTATACTTAACAACAGTCGCGTGTCCAAACCCGTTAGGGCCCTTGAAACATAAATATACCGACGGGCAAAGGAAACGAAATTAGCAGTAAGTAAAATATTTAACTTCAAAACCTTGCGACCGCCGGATTTATATATTTAAAGTAATTCTTACTTGGGTAATTTGCTTTCAAAAGACCGAAATTATATAAAATAACGCCTGAGAAATTTCGCGCACCAACTTTAAGTAAATATATCTGGCATATAAAATGAACGGTGTGAATGATTTAGGTAGGATAGCCTTCCTTTACATGACGAATCAACAATAGGCCATTGTTATCATACAGTTTCGATCGTTCTCTGATTTATTTAATAAAAATATAAACATGAATTACGAGTTGAGATATCTGATGAGATTTTACCGATGTACAGACTTTGTTATCTGCGTGACCCAAAAGGTAGTATTTCAATTAGATTCATTTTTTATGTTTTATTCCAATGGAGTTTTATTAGATCGTTCTGAAATTTGGAAGGAACGAGAAGAACTCGCAAGCGATAATATAAAAAAAACAAATGTGTATAACAAAAAAACTAGATCGTAATGTTTCTACGAGATTCAAGCCATATTTTTTGTCGGGTATATATTCTGAAAATTCTGAAAGAGAGTAATAGGCTTTACAAATGATGTCATTTTTAATAAAGAATTGAAGCCTTCTCGGTGGCAGTTCAAGTGTATACTGCGGAATTTAATTACAAACTACCTATATGAAATTGTTATAAGTTATACTATACTTTTCGTAAAAACTATTTATTAACTCGTTGAAATTTGGTGCATTGGATTTCTTTTTACAAACAAAAGTCGTTGTTTATTGCATCGTTAATTAAGCAAAATAACAAAAACAACAAAAACAATTTTTTGGTGTCATAGGCAAAAGGACTATCTGATGGACATTGTTAACTTAAGAAATATTATAATTTATTCGTCAATCTTGAGAATTTAGATGTTTTGTTCCTAGTGCCTGTAGTTAAACAGATTCACTCACCTTTTAAACCAGAACAAAATAATACCAAGTATTATTTCTTGGCGGTAAAATATGTGATGAGTAGGTAACCTTCCCAAACGTACATGAGCGCCGCCCTACCACCAAGTAAAATGCAGCTACAATATGATCAGGTGATACACATGCCATAGGATTTCATCCGATTCAGTATGATAGATTACCTGTCCAACACGAGAAAATGTAACCGTGAATTATAAAAAAAATGTATTATAAAATTATTTCAACCCTAAAAGTAAGCTATAATTAAGCTTTCCAGCAATTTCCAAAACTGTTATTAAACCGTAATCCAATCTTGAATAACTAATGCGAAGGAAACGATTTTGTTTTTTCTATTTTTCTCACAATCTAAGCACCAAAGCCGTATAAATCTAAAGATTTGTTGGATTGCTTCTACGCTAGATATATCCCGGTTCATATTATTTTTACATTTGCTTGATACAAATCTTGAAATGGAATTTATCTGAAGGCGAATCTTATTCTGGATTTGAAGTACGTTAATCTTTATTATACGGCTGTACTTTCTACAAAGTTTGCGTAACATTTGTTTATAATATGTACTGTCGACATATTATGACTATGAACATTTATTGGGAACTTAATAATTTTCCCGGTTAAAAATCAATCTGAATATTACACTAAGTGTGCTATACTGGAATAATTTCGTAGCTTACTCATGATATGTTGAACTGAATTAACGTGTTATAAATAAATAAATAAATATTGGACAACATCACATACATTACTCTGACTCCAATGTAAGTAGCTAAAGCACTTGTGTTATGGAAAATCAGAAGTAACGACGGTACCACAAACATCCAGACCCTAGACAACATAGAAAATGAATGAACTTTTTCTACATCGACTCGGCCGGGAATCGAACCTGGGACCTCGGAGTAGCGTACCCATGAATACCGGTATACACACTACTCGACCACGGAGGTCATCAAATGTCATATTTCATGCTATTTAAATGTGCGTTAAAGGGCTCTCCCCCAACGGGAGCATTTGGCTGTTGTAGTTGAGATTCGAGCACTACATAAGTGATTATGATAACAATTTACCTGCCGTTGTAAAAACAATTGCAGGCGAATGCTCAAAATCAAATTAGATTAGATTGTTCCATTACAGGCGCGTGTGGGCGGTGAGGGACTAGCCAAATATTATAATTATCATATTTTTTTGTAATTAATGTATGTACGGTTGTAATATACATTGAGAATGGATTTTGATACTACAGGATATCTATACCCAAAATAATTAGGAATGTAGATGATAAATGAAATCATTAAATTAATAAGAATTTGAACTTGGGTAAGTAATAATGGCTAATGAATGATACTCGTTTGGACACGCGTGATCAATATAATATTATTTAATGACTATTAATAGTACATTAAATTACGTTCGGATGGTATATTATATTGATATATTAGGCAATGTTATAATGTTCTATGATATTGTATTTCAGTTTGAAGGATGAGAACCGGACGCAAAGGTCACAGCACTTAGTTTCCACGCTTGGCGGCGCGATATTAATGTTCAATGCGGACATTGGCAATGGCTAAGGATAGACATAGGACAACTACCCGTCTCCAGAAATAGTCCGTCAAATTTCAACCTTCTGCAATTAATATATTTTTGTTAACGCTCAGCCTCCACTGGAATGTTTAAAAGCATACATATTTGCACTGAAGTTTCTCATTTAAAGTAGATAAGAACAAAACGATTTTTGAAAATTATATTTATAGACTTACAGTTTTCCATGGATATTCTTCCGGTTTATTGAAAGAGATTCTCATGGTTTTTATGTCTTTATTTAATTGCAAAATTTATCGCTGCGACCAAAAAAAAAAAAAGAGAAATTCAGCCATTCTCATACCTCTAGCACGTGTTGTTTAAATTCTCATTTGACAATGTATATAGTCGAATATTATCATTACAAACATCGTAAACACACAGGCCCACTGACACACACATCGATCACAAATTGTCGTTATGACAATAATTACATTCTAGACACCTTTTCTGTAGCTTAACCCTGACCTTAGGTTAAAGTATTTCCACTTGTGTATTATACATATCTATTATATTATAGTCAAATAATTGTCAAGATAAATAAGAATGATAAGTAATGTGACCGAAATCTAGAACAAAAACTGTATATTGTACGATAAAAACCTCATAAGCTATGATAAAGATAGTACGCTGCACCATAGATATCTCGCAGTAGATTAAATAACTCGGATTTATTACGTGCTCTGAATGTCTAACGGATAAATAGTGGGTTCTGTACAACGAATACAAAATAGTTCTAGGCCAAATCCTCTCACATCGGACCATTACCATGTACAAATAAAATGGACTAAATATAAAACTAAATTTGATTGTACGATGTACATTGCTGAATAGCTAAGAAGTTCGTATATCTTTGTCATATAAAAATAGTAATGGATATTGTAATAATTGATGATAAAGTAATGGTTTCCGTTCGCTATGAATAATAATATGTATGCTGGAGGGAAAAGCGAAAAAATTAAATTAGCGAAGTTCCAGCGCAAGTTGGTTGGACTTGAGATAAAAGTAAACATTGAAAGAAGACGATCACGCTTTGTTTATTCCGATATTTTTTCCACATTATCCACTTCTCGGAACGATTATATTAGAACTTTACGCGTTCGTATTATTTATTTTATTTAGCTGTCCGTGATGAGAATATTGTTAAGATATTACCAGCTCTCGTATTGATTATATTAAGGACAAGAATTATAGTTGAGTCAACTTTTGTTTACCATGTATCCTTCATTAATAATAGGAAGATTATTTGCGGGTGACCCTTATCAAATATAATTATATAATATTTACACGCACAATATAAAATACACGTACATACAAAATTATCAGATTCTTATTCCGACCGATCCGTCTTCTAATTGTATCATGGTCATCAACAGTCAATGAGTGCCTTCTAAGCTCATCTTAGAAGTAAATCATTTGTTATGAACCAAAACGTTTACAAATCAATTTAGTACACCGACGTGACTAATATCTTTATAAATACTAAATAACTGCGTTTTTAAAGATATCTTTCGAAAATAATTCTGATTGACACACAACCATAATGGCATAGGTATCCGGAAGAGCAAATAGGCCACCTAACAGTAAGTGCCAATTTTCAGAAATTAGCACTAGTATATGAATTTTTTAACCACTTCATATATAACCATTGAGCCACCAGCATTGGGTACTTGTTATGTCCCTTGTGCCAGTAGTAACACTGGTTCACTTACACTTCAACTTTACATTTCAAACCGGAACAAAATAATACGATCAGAGTTTTTTTTGCCCCTATTTTGCCGCCAAATATTATATTATTATATTAAAAGCTACTACCGGTTCGGAATATACTAGAACATTCGACTGAGAAGAATCAACAAGGAATTCAGCAATTGCTCATTTTTTCATGGTTCTAAAAATCGTGCGAATATGTTTACATTAACATAACATCGATTTATTTAAGGCCTTGCGTCATGATAGAGCCGTGTCAGAATAATTGTCGCTAAACATTTTTTATAGTGCACTCAACGCGTTCGTAAATCATAGGCCAGTTTACAGTGAGCTTGTAAACCAAAGGTTTACGATCGTTTTGATGTTTTACATTGATGTAAAACCCTTACTAAAAGTGACTTTACACGAAAATATGTTGCAGAATTTTAAATAATATTAAATTAGTATTTATATAATTGAAGTTTTTAGAATTGATTAGTTACGTTGTTATTATAGTTGAGTAATAATATTTATTTAAAAGTATTTCTAGGTACCGTATATGTGAATGTGTATTAAGATTGGCACAGTATAGATTTTTAAAGCTACTTGGCCTTCATTAAAATCTTCCAAACTCTGAAGATAAACGATTATTGAATTCACCTTTTTAAATTGAATGATAGCAAGTGAATACAGATGACGTGTTAACGTTAAGCTAAGTAAACTAAATGGATTGTTACTGTCAGCTTGGGCTTGGAGATTGTCAGTCTCTTCCATAATATTTACATGTTCGTGCACTCGGCCCCGCTTGACCGGGCTGTCGTTAATCACCACTCACGTTGTTAACTCTGTTAACACGAATACCGTGCCATGTGTTTAACGTGTCGAGAGCATCGCTTCGCTGTTACGCCTCTATATTACAATTTTTATTACCCGCCCGTCAAATCTAATTAACTTCATAAAATAATTTCATGAAAAAATAACTTAATTTATTTAAAATGTATATTTTGGTAGATACCTGAGTGGCTTTTATTTAATTAAATCTAGTTAATCCGAAATGTATTGCAATGAGTTTTTAAATTTCCCCGCGTCGCTCATGAGAATATGTTGATGGTACTATGAAATAGCATTTGAAATATTAGACATAATTACTACTTAATCGCAGTAGAAGATGTGACCGTATTCTAATAGACCAAGATAAGTTTGTCATAGAATAGCACATTCATTCATATTTGATTTTTTCAATATTAATATCAAATTTAATTTACATCTAGTCTAGCAAGTTATTTTAGTGTCTATGTGACCTATAGATGAACGCGTGAGCTTTATGTGAAGTTTTTGCGGGTTCTTACCCGGGCAATCCCTTCTAAAGCGTAGTAGCGTAAAGGAATAAGCTCCAATACTCCGTCTTTAGAGGAGTGGAGGTCTTAGACAAGTAGTGGAACACAAACGTTATGCATTTTTTCTTTTGTAAACTTTTATCTGTTTATGAAAATTTTAGATAAATATATAATCAGATTTACGCTGTACAACCATAAGAAAATAATATACGATCCAAACAGTTAAGAAAATGGTACTTATTTGGGAGAATTTCGTCACAAACAATAAATTTGGTGGCAAATTGAGAACGAAGTAAGTGAAATATTATATCATAAGTTTTAATGACTAACAAGTGTATAAAAGTGGCAAAGAACAATGAAAGCTAATGAAACAAACACATTTAAACATTAAATAATGAACCCCTTTATTGCGACACGTATAATTTGAAATAAGCCTGAATAAAACGATTAAAATACAAAACTTAGATCAACTCGCTTTTCTACTAATGACGTGGTCCAAATAGTTAGCGCCAGCGGTTACTTGTTTGACGAGTACGAGCTCTTATGAGAATAACAACCACCAAGAGAACACGCTACAGGGCTACTATGCACATTTCAATAAGGATTAGGAATGACTAAAATCGCGAATAGAACAACATATTTGATTGTTGTTTTTTATCCAAGCCAATTAATGTGGAAACGTAGACTATTTGTCAAGGTTGTTTTTCAAGACCTCGTGTTAGAATATTTCAAAAGAAGTTTGATAAATTTGTCTCCTGTGACATAGACCAGAACTCAAGAGTTCCTTGAGACAATAACGCTGTTTGGTGAACTCCATCCCATCAATTTTATTGTATAAGTTTGCAAGTTTGCCCCAACTTGCCATTTCGCCGCGTCACTGGAACTCTGGGAGATGATCCTGCGGTAATCACAGATCGTCGATGTTCGACATCTTATGTAATTAACTGGTTGGAACATGAAATGCTAATTTATTGAATAGGTAGTATTAAGTCGATTCATGTCCATATTCATTAAATTTTATAATAGTGTATAAAGGTATTTTTAAATATATTAAATAACGATTAAAATCTTTCCTCTGGGCAAAAAAATAACCAGCTCTACCATAACCAGTTGAGGCAAAAAGGCGGAAAAGCCTACCTGAACCCTTTGGATGTGAGGGACTCTGGCGTCTAATCTGAAAGAGTGCACCTTTCCACATGGTGATCTGTGCTCAAAGCACAGCGGTGTTCCCATTCGGAAACCAATTGATATGCAGAAACATTTATTCTCTTAAGAATTACTAATATTATACACCACTTCAATTAAGTATAAAGTTTCTGCTTGTACGGGGATGACAATTGTCTGTCGGTATCGAACTCGTGACTTTCACACGGGTGGCCTGTAGACGTTTCGCTATCAATCCTTTTATATTATACGCAATAATTTTTTACTCATATTTTTATATTAGATTGTGTGAATGAGATCAAACATTATAATAAAATAATTTATCACGACTAGCCTTATTGAAATGTGCATATTTAACAACTGCCATACTTTATTGGCTTGTATAAGATTATTGCTGATTAAAACGTTCTAATTAAAACAAAACCGAAATATACTGAATCATCTAACCCTGTGACTTTAACCAAGACATTAGAAAAAGCCGAGGATTTAAGGATTAAGAAATCAAGAGTGCGGATGTATGGAAGGGGAGAATAATCCTCGCTGATGGATCGCTGACCTCAATCTGTTTTTGCTTGGACCTTGTTTTTAGCATTGTGGACTCCTTGGAAATCTTTTTAGGGCGGCTTATTTGGAAGGCAAATGACAACGGTTCTTTAAAATAAAGACTGTTTTTTTTATACACTTTATTGTTTCTCCTTTAAATACTTTTATAAATTTGTATTTTCGCGTTTAATATTTATTTGCTTTTTAAAAGATAAAATATTTTGTTTGCAATTTTAAATCATTCACCACCATTTGCTTTTACTTATTGCTTTTATTTGGGGTCACTTTACTAACGGTAATCTTCACCTTTTGTGGATCTTCTTCTATTAGAAATGCTAAAATATTTTTCTTGTGTATATATACAACGTTCCCGCGTAAATATAATATATCATAATATACATGCTTGGTTGGATGTGTTTATTAAAAACTCTTAATGCTCTAAGTTCGACACTCTTGAGCTTTTAATATGATTCCCTACCAAATTCGACTCACTCTACGTTATTATTATATAGACGTGTAAAATGTCCTCAGAGATTCTGAATTTCACAATATTGTTTTTTATATTTTTTTAGTTAATATCCTCCTTTATATTAAAGCATTTTCCGGGTTTATATTACAGGAAAAAGCTTTAGTAAAAATTGGTCAAAATTACTGTTAAATATAATCCGTCTTTATTATTGTTTCTCTTTTATGAACAGAAATATATATTTTATTTTAATATGTTGTTATTATTTCAATTTTGTAAGCTCTCTATATAATATATATTTTATTAACATTACACGAAAATACTTTATATAGTATTTGATTAAAAAAATAATGATTTTCAAATAGAATTTATAATATTTTATTATATTTTCTCACTTATTAAAAGTACCTATTTGGCTTCAAGATTTAATTTAAAAAAATAATTGAATTATTTATAAGATGTAAGCAAGTAAAGTGTTAAAATGGATATAATATATTATTTCAAGTAAAACAAGAAGGAAGGCTTAATAAAACAGAACATTTATACGTTTATAAAAGGATAGTTGCAATCGTAGAGAGCGAGGTGAAAGAGTTAGTAATTTATTTGGGTAATCGAGTAATTTGTCGCCGAGAATTGGAGCCATTCGTCCTCAGGTGAGCGCCTTCATTATAGCCTGGACTCGTCACGCTTGCTGTGAGGGCCATTACTTGTATGAGGGTTGGATCATTTTGATAACCAACGCCACCGATTTATCTTTATTACGACTCTGATGGCTTTATTTACACATTATTCGCTGTTGGTTTGGATAGAAAATTTAGATCTGTATTGTCTGGAGTAAATCTCATTTATCACAAGCTTTTAATTTTCCTTGTTGTTTTTTTTTTTACCAACACGCATTGGTACAGCGTGGTGGAAAATGCTCCAAAAACCTTCTCCTCAAAGGGGAGGAGGCCTTAGCCCAGCAGTGGGAAATTTACAGGCTGTTAATGTAATATGTCAGAATCAAATCTTGTAATCTTTAATTTATGTCAGTTCCATTAAATCTGGCTGAAATTTTATACATATAATCATGGTAGAGGTGACAATACAATTTAATTTATATAATAATAAATCTATATTAAAATAAAAAAGGATAATCAAAAATCTTTTATCAGTTCGGGATTACATACAGGATTCGACCGTTATTAACTGACAATCAAGTAGTTCCTATTTTTAATTAATTAAATTACATATTATATCAAGCAAAATTACATTTATTAAATCCTACATGAAAATTAAATTTTTAAATTGTTTTAAAAGACTGCAATGGCCCAGTGGCTAGAACAGACGATTCTTATTGGGATTTCAAATCGGGGCTGTGTCGTGAATTCTTATGTACTGTTTATAATTCATTTCGTACTTGACAAGGAAATTATGGTGAGGTTTTTTCACACTTAAAGCGATTGTTTTATACCTTTAACATTCAGAAATGCTAATAAGATTAATCATGCTGAGATGAGACAAATATTATGTAATTTCAACATCATTATATACATATTTTGAACGATCTTGAGTCAAAGTTACGACGTATAATATCAGTAACATACCCGATATTTGATACGAGCAAAACCGTTGGCAGATATTCACTGTCATGTTTTATGTACGTTGCCCTTTTCGTATATTGGTTTAGTAGATTTTTCAGTTAGATAAAATAAACGTATATTTTTTTTGTCAATTCGCCACCAACCTTGGGAACTGAGATTAGATATCCCTTGTATAGTTGACAAATATATATTTGACTTTAACAAAAAAATGTTGCCCTATGTTAAATCGTTTCGGTCGTATGAAATACAATGACATGACTAGACAACGCAACGGTTCCCCTCGTGACTACCGTAGGTTATATCAAAGGAAAAATTTTGCTTATTCCCGTCGTATCTTTGCTTATCAGGACGTATCAGAAATGATGAATGAGCCGAAGGTGTTTGCGGCGATATATCATCCTATCCCTCACCTTCAAGCATTTTACTAATAATCCAATAGAAATATTCCTTCAAAGAAAATAGAACAAAGTTTACAAATATACTATATTCGTGTTCAACCACCACTGCACACTGCTATGGTAGTTTGGGTAAATACTGGTCATTTAGGAGCGTGTGACATTTCCTATTTACTGAAAACAGTCAATGTCAATATCTTTGAGTTAGGGTCCATAAGCGTTTATGTTGGACAAACAGATCTGGCCAAAAAACATTTTTTTTTTGGTTTGCTGGCGTACATAAAACTTGTGATATGTTCTAGATTCATCTTATTGCATGGATACTACAGGAACGCAGAGAACATTACACGCAGTTACGGGAAGTCGAAAATCAACCACGGGTTCCGATATAATAATTGAGGTTACAATTTTATCAATAAAATTATCTAGACCTTAGGCTACAATATATCATCCTAAGTTTTAAGAAAAAATGATATTTTATGTAGCTATAAATAAATTTCAGGAAGGACCATTGAACTTGGCACCCATTTAGATCTCACTTCCTTTGTCGTTGAAGTCAACAACCAAGGTATATATGATAATATTGAACTTGGCTCGCATTTTTATATTTATGTTTTTGATGGGATATTTTTTACTCGAAACTGTTTGGAGGAAGTCATTAGTTTTACGATATTGTATACTAAATACACAAAATACATATTAAATCTACACAACTACAATTGAAGGTTTTGTAATACTTTTTGAGATGTTTTATGGACTAAAAAATAGGCTACCTGATGGTAGGTGGTCAGTGAGTTGTGGTTCAAGTAGCGATACAACAATACTATGTATTGCTGTTTGGCGGTGGAATGTATGATGAGTGGGTGCTACCTACCATCCGGTAAGAGACCTATAAAGCTAAAGAAGCAAATGTGACCTCAATAATCGATTGTATCAAAAGAAGTTCGAAATTTATATTCAATGATGACAAAACATATAAATATACATATAATATTGTGTACATGACTTTTAAGTTGTTTTTTTTTCTTTAAATTTTTTTTTTTGTTCACATTGTAGAAGTCTATATTTTTATTAAATTGACAGCCCATAAGTATCAAATGGTTGGACATAATATGTCGCATAAAAAGTTCTTAGTATTGGAAACTGTTAAGCTGTTTAGGTAAAATATTGAGATCTGAATTATGTTATCTACGTTTTTATAATTTAAAGTAGTAGTATCTTAATATCCCACTCCAGGGCCAACACTTCCTCTCCTCTTAAGGAAATCCTTTGGAACTTATACCACCATGCTGCTCCGGATGCTGTTGGTGAGTTTCCTACCCAAAATGCAGGTTTCCTTACAAATTTTTCTTTTTTCTCCAAGCACGAGATAATTGTATCCTTTCAATGCCCGAATTTAAGTCTTCAATATTTAGTTAGATTAGTTACCGATGTACTTATTCTCACTATTGGTAATTTCCAACTTAATATATTACATTTGGCCAAATTCAATTTGCGAATTAAGTAATTAAACACCAACTTTGATATAAACGTTTATCTAATAATCACGCATTTGCCTAATTCAACACTAGTGCTGTTTACTTGAACGGGTATATACCGACTGTGCATATACCCAGATCTGAACTGAAGCATCAACGCAAATGGACCACTTGCCATTCGTCCACTCCCTGAGGCCTTATTCTGATTGTTTTGATCCACTGATATCTGTGGCCTGATCAGTGTATGGGAAGATGTTCTCAATGTTTATTTCCACGTTTGTACTTTTAAGTAAAACAGACGCCCTGCCATATGTTTCTACTCTAAAGAAGTAGTCTCTTTAAATTTTGGATGAGGTTTTCTACAACGACAGTTTCTGTAAGCAATTTGAAGAAATTATTTGATATTAAATGTAATATTTGTGATAATAAAAGTTACTATATAAAACTCCAATCAAATAGAAATAATTATGTTGCGGAAATTATTATTTGAGGCTTTAGACACAGACAGAAGGTAGTATAATTATTAAGCTTGAATCGATATTGAAGTTGGCCACAGTTATACTAAGTAAGGATCTAAAGACGCTCCTTTAAAGACGTCGCAATAATCGACTATTAAATTGAATATTAAGAGGTATTTAGTTTCAATATGCATATGTTTAATTATTATTGTCTTGAATTAAAATCATCGAGCTGAGAGTATCTATAAGAAGTGAATTACAACCGACTATTTTGGACTCATATTGTGTTAATTTATCGTAAAATAAAGCTCATACCTGACTGTAAAAGCAAATATAGTGAAGAAATCTGCAAGTATATCGTCCTAACCTCCAATAAACAAGCGTGGAGGGTTTACCTTTATACCTTCTTCATAAGAAATTACGCATTATTTTGAAATTAAGAAATAATGTGTTTACCTAAAACAAATCAAATTAATCATCCTTGTTTGTCTCTGTTACATTTATTTCATTTTAGTGCAGAGTCACGCGGAGAAAATGATATAAATAAATAGATAGATAATACTAATTAAATGTTCATAAAATTAGAAAAAATTCCCACGTCCAGAATAAGTCGTCTCATTCGAGTCCAAGCAAATAGCTCACGAAGCGTGGGAGGCGACACGACGCACGCATTAGCCGGAGAGCCACTACAACGAGGAGAGCCGTCACGTTGAGCCTTGTATGCGTCTCCACTTCACTAGCTGGAACGTTGAAATTCAGGTGGCACTGCAATGCGATTTAACCAAACTTGCAAGTACGTTTTCATGAATGTACGTTTAAAAATAGGATATGTTATTCTGAAATACTTTCAGAGATTAAAATAATAATTGATAAAAAATATTAAGCTTTTTCAAACGAACGAAAATCTTAAGTGACTTATTAATTAAGTTGATTAATTTTAGATATTATTAATTAACGGTAAAACAATAAAACATTTATATCTATAAATTTATATAGGATACTTGAGAGGTCCGTTTGTGTTGTATTCTTACTCACTAAAACCCCTTCGATGACCTTCATTGACAAATATAGGAAGTGAAAGGGGATTGTCTCCTTAGTGGGCGAAAATGATTACGTCTACACCACTTCAACTATGAGCAGTACTCTTCATAATGTCTAGAGGTATTATACTCAATGATATTTATATCTTTACTTCTAAATATTAAATTAATGGATAACAGTTTCCCACCTTATTATTTTTTATTATATACATAACCCTATATTATTTAAAAACATTAATTAGGGCTTCAATCGATTTAAAGGTTATAAAACAATGAAACCTCCAGATAAATGTCTATATCTTCAATAAAATTGTGTATTGAATTTTTCGACAGAATAACCTAATAACATTTTATCGTCCTGACCTGGGATTTGAACCCCCGAAATTAGCCTTACATCTAAATATAAGGTTAGACAAGTGTCTAAACACTTGTCTAACGAAAACAAAATATCAACTGTTATCAAGATCTGAAAAAGTAACGAGAAAAAGTACAAAAGAACGAATGACATTAAAACTCAGTGATACCACGAATCCCTTTGAGTCGAGCTAGTGAAGTGGAATCAACAATTTAGCACCGAGTTCAAGTTAATTCAAGACGTCCAATCAATAAGGATTTCGCTTACTAAAGCCTAACTCAACTAAGCAATGCCGGCATCTCGGCAGTCTGTTAAAAGACCATTCAGTTGGCACATTATTCGGTGGGACAAAAGAGATTCGGCCGTATGTACCCAGTGAGCGTTTTATACCCAACGTCACGAGGTGACAACACTTGAAACAAAAATATAACTTTATATAGTTTTTAATTTCAGATTTAAAACTTATTATGAGTGTTAACCCTTTTTTTGTGGATTAATATTTAGATTTGTCAAATCTGAAATACTGTTTTGTGAGTATCTGACACAACTTAAAACTGTATGTTGTACTTTACATTAGCAGCCGGTAAATTTCCCACTGCTGGGCTAAGGCCTCCTGTCCCTTTGTGGAGAAGGTTTGTAGCATATTCCACCACGCTGCTCCAATGCGGGTTGGTGGAATACACATGTGGCAGAATTTCGTTAAAATTAGACACATGCAGGTTTCGTCACGATGTTTTCCTTCACCGCCGAGCACGAGATGAATTATAAACACAAATTAAGCTCATGAAAATTCAGTGGTGCTTGCTTGGATTTGAACCCGATATCATCGGTTAAGATGCACGCGTTCTAACTACTGGGCCATCTAGGCTCAATATTAATATATTGTACTTTACTATTGATTATTATAAGAATTACTAACCGGTTGTGTAAAATATAATAAAATAATAAAATGAATTCTAATAAATCTTAGACATTTTTTTATCTGAGTAGTTACAAAACGTTAAAGTACAAATAATAGATTCCACTCCGAATTTTGATAATAATCAGAAACTGTTTTATATAGAAGTAGCCACTGGAAAGCAGGTTTGTGGTCCTCTCCCTTTTGTGGCACTACACGTATGAGACGAGTAAATCTCTAAATGAATCTATCTTTCATTTATTTCAAATAAATTGAATACCGAGTCGTATCGCTGTCGTGTCGTCTGTATGCAAGTAAACGAAAGATCGTAATACTTATTATTTCCCGCGAAGTGACAAATGGCGTGGAGATAAAGCGTCTCGTTGTGGGGAGTTCCTTTATTTCAGAACTCGGACGTCAAAAGCCGATGCTGTACTCACTATTGATGTGCGTATTTTAACTAAATATTGCGGCGTAATTATGTATGAACGTTCGTTAATTTTTTTTAAATGGGCTAGGTAAATGGGCAAATGGAACATTTGATGGTAAGTGGTAACCACCACCCATAGACATTGGAACAAGAAATAATAACCATTACTTATATCACCCTTCAAACTGGAACAGAACAATACAAGGTATTGCTGTTTGACGGTAGGATATCTAATGAGTAGGTGGTACCTACACAGACCTAAACATATTCCTAACATAATTAAAAATGTGTGTGTGTCAGTGATATTATTTATATGTTGCCTTTGTGTCTTGGCTTTCATATTCATGTCATTCAAGATTTTTCGATTAAATATTTTAATAAATTCTAGCCGTCGTTTTATGTGGTGGAGCAAAACTGACCCTTGGGTCGGATTATTGGCTTCGAACCTTTTAAGGGTTCACTTTAGAATGGCTTATTAGACGCCTCGTTTCACGAAATCAGTCTAATCTTGATTCTATTTTTAATTAATGTCGAACATACAGCTATAAATTCAGCGAACACCAAGAGTCTAAACTAGTGCTTACTGATAGCGCCTTATGAAGCGAGTCGTGCATAGTTTGAACCGCACGCCGGCACGGAGCATACTTTCCTAACTACGCTCTTACAAAGCATTGTTTAAGTTCCTGTTATGGAAAAATTATAACTTATATAAGAGTTATATTATATATATATATATAAGAGTTAATTATAACTTATATAAGAGTTATATATATCATATAATAGCTACATAGTATTAAATAGCAACGTATCAGATGAGATTATAACTAAAATCAGAAACAACATATACTTTAGGTTATGTTTCAGAATTAAATTGAATTTAAAATTACCATTGTTTTGGAACGTAGTGCTGTTAACAATCAGTAGAAAAATTGATTAATTATTATTATTTTTGAATTAAAGTACATTACATTACATGAATATTGAAATATATACGTCTTGTATAGAGATAAACGCATACTAACTCCACAGTCGTGCATCATCTGTGTAGAACACGGTTTTGGATTGTGTAAGGGTAATTATTCGATTGAAGATTTGTTACGATTTTACAAAAAAAAATTATAAACACATCACTCCAGTAAAGAGTCATTTACTTTGTGGATTGGAGTCGACAAGTTCTTAAGTGTTTTTGATTTAGAATAAGAAAATACGTATTTATACATTTGAATAATTCGCACTATCTCTTAAATCTAATGAATAATTAAAATTCGCATTCGTTAGCCGTGAATGTACTCGTACATTATACGTATATATCAAGCAATGTTACTGCGGCGTTCAGCACGTGGACTATTATCTGAGCTCAGGTGCACAGATGGTCTCTAATTTACCGGCTAATGTTTGTTGTGCAAATAGCCGGCTATTCACAACGCTACGGCTGCAACGCAACGATAATTGGAAATTGAATTGTTTCACGTTATATTAAACACTTCGGTAAGTTTTATATATTTCACTATAAGCACTCGTGTCCTGTTATTGGCTAGCTATTGCCCTTTTGTTGCGTGTCCTACCTTCGTTGTAATTTTGGTAAAGAATTATCCAATTAGAGCCGCGTGTTACGTATTTCACGTTGATGGAACTTTAACACAAACATTGGTGCAAGTATTTGTGATACGAACGCCAATGTTTGTGAGCTGTTCAAAGTTTTATCTCAACCGAGTGTAAATAGTTAGCAAACTATAAATATCCCACCAAATCTTATTTTGAGGTTTTTTTTTATGTAATAGGTAGGCCGACCAGCAAATGGGCCACCTGCTGTTAAATGGTTACCACCGCCCGCAGACAATGGCGCTGTTAGAAATATTAACCATTCCTTACTTCCCCAATGCGCCACTAACTTTGGGAACTAAGATGTTATGTCCATTGTGCCTGTAGTTACACTGGATCACTCACCCTTCAAACCGGAACACAACAATACAAGTATTGCTGCTTGGTGGTAGAATATCTGATGAGTGGTCGGTACCTATCCAGACGGGCTTGGACAAAGCCCTACCACCAAGTAAAGAGGTTCAAAGATTACGACCACCGAGCACAAGATGATTTAAAAACGAATTAAAGAAATGAAAATTCACTATTTTTCACTCGTTATCATCCGTTAAGATTCACGTGTTACAATAATACTCGTACACAACAAAAATACATAACGCGCTGTTTTTTTATTAGTGAACCTATATATTCGTATTTGTTCGTATCAGCTCGTAACTCACCTATCATATCTCATCGCTGTAAATCGCTGGACATAAATTGTGGTCGTGTTTTCCCAATGCTTTATTGCTTTTGAATAAACGGCTAGTTAAACCGTATGAAAGGGATAGTGCTATACATTCGTTTAGTGATTGAAAAAAGACAGCAAATGTTTATTGTGTGTAAAATGGGAAACTAAATTGGTATTCAATTTATAAGAGGTGTTGTTTTATGTAATTGCGTTAATTAAAAACGTAATGGGGAAAATATTAGCTTTGGATTTTTAGTATATGATTACTTGACTGCTAAGGCAGGCAGGCTCTCGTGTTAAGAATATGGGCGTGGCAAAAGTGCTAGGTTTTACCTTGAGGGGTCTTCAAATGTACTCCAAGAGTATAAATAACTATTAGGACTTTTCGTTGAGTGACCATTCTTAATGTGATACTTATATTGCACTATGTAGAATTTAATCCAGTGCGATACCGCTGTGGGATATTGCATATAATTCACATTCCGCCTTAATCACCTGTATAGCCTACATGTCCTGTATAACCTTCTCTTTGGTCTATTGATTAGCTTATATAGTATGTCGCTACGAACTACATTATTAAGAAGTTTTTATAATTTTCTGTAAAATTAGGAATACAAACTTTGGTGAGGGAACACCTTTGTGTGAGTGTTGTGTGTGTGTTTGTGTTTAAATAGGGTGCGTGCTCGTCAATTATAATTTATCATGTACTCCTTCAATGGACTTTTATAACAGTTTGGGTATCCCCATGAAAATGAAATAGTGTCTCCATACGATATAAATGCTGTAATTATATCCTTACTAGCGGTTCCGGCTTCACGTGGGCAAAGTAAGTATTAAATTCTTCTAAAATTGTTCATATTATTTTAAACATAACAATATTTATATTCTAAAATCTACAATCTGTGAAAGACAAATATATTATGCCGACTTTTTATAGAGATTTTGGATATTTGCAAAACATTCAATCATAATTTTGCATCGTGCATTGGATGTATTTGTACAGCGTTCGGTTTGAAAGGAACCTGAGCGAAAACCTTACATAACCTATGCGTTAAATATTATGAATATTCTACATTGGCCAATCCAAAACTTACCTTTTTACAAGTATAATATTTGTTATAACCCCATTCTATTTAAAATCAAGTATAGGTACTTGTAAAATAAATATATACACAACAATTGACCTAAATCTTCACACGTGTAAAAAATAACATCTACATGATTCTCGAATTTAAAGCATAAAAGTGTGTCCAAACATGAAAAGCGCACTTGACCGCAGTAAAAAAACGCAAAAAAATAAACTTCCCTTGCGACGGACTCTTTTGACAACTAGCAACATTACTACGCCATTTTGAGTCGACGAGTCGGAATAATTTAATAGAGTAACGGCTTTTGAATTCCCTCCATTTCTGTTGCTTAACTTTGCGATGACAAAAAAAAAATCACAGTGCCATTTTAACTGCTATATATTTTCTGGACGCGGGCTGTAATTCACTTAACTTTTCGAGTGATCTACTTCGTCAATAGAACTGCGATATTGATTAAGCATATTGACACGGCGTGGACTGGTTTTGTTTGTTAAATATTGCCTTAATTAAGGGTTCAATTCATATTTCATTTTTTATGACAAGTTGTGCTTTTCAACGTTATGGGATTATTATTTATATGTTCGGCGAAATGGTTTATTATTGAAAGACAAATTGAACTGTTATTGGCAATATCTTCATTATTACAAAAACAAATACATATTTAATCAAACCAAATCAATTTTATTCAAGTAAACTTCACAATGAATCAAAATCAAAATATACTTTATTCAAGTAAGCTTTTACAAGCACTTTTGAATCGTCATTTAACAAACTAAAGTAAAGCTACCACCGGTTCGGAATGTAGATTCTACCGAGAAGAACCGGCAAGAAACTCAGTAGTTACGCTTTTTCGACAACTAAAAATACAGTCATGTTAGTTAAATACGATAAAATATGTCTCCTGCCTGGAAGTCAACAAGCATTAACTCCACGCTTTTTTATCATCAATATAATCTTGTATCGAATAATATGCTATATCGTTTTTGAATAAAACTGTTAAGCTTGCGAATAGCGGGCTAACCTGATTTGGCAATGTATTGAGATTTAAGAACTGGCAAGAAACTCACTAATGAACAATCAAAAATATATTTAATATATAGCTACTTAAAACTAAAATTATACAGGATATAAAAGACGGATAGCCTTTAAAGGAGATGATATATAAAATTGAAGGTGTTGTAGATGTTGATTGGTATTGGTAGTGGTATTTCATGTTTAATGGCACTTCCGAGACGTTTTCTAGTATGGTATTACACACACATTAACAGTCTGTAAATTTGTCACTGCTAGGCTAAGGGCTCCTCTCTCTTTGAGGAGAAGGTTTTTGGAGCATATTCCACCACACTGCTCCAATGCGGGTTGGTGCATATACATGTGGCAGAATTTCGTTGAAATTAGACACATGCAGGTTTCCTCACGATGTTTACCTTCACCGCTGAGCACGAGATGAATTATAAACACAAATTAAGCACATGAAAATTCAGTGGTGCTTGTCTGGGTTTGAACCCGCAATCATCGATTAAGATGCACGCGTTCTGACCGCTGGGCCATGGGTATAGTATGTAAAATAGATGACATGTAATTCATATGGCATTTTTTCTACAATTACATTTGCATTTGAAGATTCCTTGTACTCGTAGCGGAAGCCGCCATGATTTCTTAACTTTATTTAAGTGGGGTCTTACAAGTCCTTTGAAATATCATCTTATAACATTAATGTAAAGGTACCACTCTGGATTGAAATGTCGTTTCAAGAAGTCTTAGAATATAATACACGCTACATATACTTCAATAATAAGATTTAAATTCCTTAATAGGTAAAGTTAGTAAATGGAAACTCAACGCCATTACGCTACGCATACATACATAAAGTAATTTCGTACATTAATGTTTAATGACATCTTAATTGTAATAAAAAGTTAAAAGTATAATTTAAAATGGCTTAATAAGTGTGTCACACCCGGCAGCGTGTCGGCCAGCTGTTCTTGCGTCGGTCGTAATCCCCCTGTCAGTGAGCGCGCACATTCATCAAGGAGCATTAACGCGTCAGGTGCTGGCCGAGCCAGGAGAACGGCTCTTCAACTTTTTTCAACAAATTAAGATAGATAAATTTCGTTTCAAGATATAAGGTAATATGTTTATAATGGTACTATCGGTGTTCCTTTTTTTTTGGATGATCAACTGAGCTGATTGAAAGCAACCTTTGCAACGTCGTTTAACTTTAAAATAGATTTGTTTTATATTTATTGGAAACTTTATTAACTACTATAAGTACTTTAGTTAGCGTTAATAGTCCGTCCAGAAAAACAATTATAAGCGAAAAAATGGTTGTTTAGACAGACAGACGACGGTATGACTCTAGTTCAGTTCAGGGCCCTACGATAAATAAAAACTTGTATATGTTGAAGAGTACCTCCACATGTTTGGTGGCCCCACTTAAAACTCAACATGGCTTTTATTTTGCACCAATATTTCCGACGCGTCAGTTATACGACAGGTTTTTTACTTCCAGCTTCGAATTGGCGTATTTTATATAAAAAAAAGTTGTAATTGGACGATATTTCTCTACGCGAAACAATTTGCATACATTTAAATTTTTAAATTTTCTAGGTTTTTTTTTCTGTTAGATACTGAATTCGGAATATAAAATAAGTATGTAATATTATAAAGGTTTTTCACGCGATTGTAGGTAGTCTAATTACAGGTGCGAAAAATAAATTTAACAAAAAAAATATTATTTATTAGATGGTGTTCGTATACACACTGTAAGCCTATAAATTATTTTATATAAAATATTTATAAATAATTATTAAAGATTGTGTAGCTTTTAGCTATTGAGTTATATTCAATCACAGAATTATATAAATGTGATGAATACTTTTTGGTTTGACATTTTTATAATAAAAGTAGAGGAAGAATATTTCTGAATTTGACATGGGAATTGTTAATCCGGGTTGAAAGGCGAAACATAATGGATGATTGTAACAAAAACTGGAAAAATAAATATTGTAAACTATATTAAATATTGTTAATTATTCGTTCCTATTTACTTGAAGCTGGGTCTTCAATACGTTGTTTTGTTCCTAGATCATATTCTTCATGTGTTTCATTTTCAAACATATTTTCTTTATGTCCGTATGGGAGTTTGGTTCCTCATTATAACAAGTGGGTGCTTATCACATTACCAACTAAGAAAAGACAAATAAAAAAAAAGTTGAATTTATTCTGTATATTTTGTTATTTTAATATTTTTAACAATCGAGGAATTATCAAATTATGACGTTGGAGAAAATATGATTACACAAATATGGAGTACTTTTTTCTACTCTGGGTGGCAGTTCACCGGTACCAACCGCATTCGAATTGCTGACGATCAAGCCCTCTCCGAATTCTTTTAGCCTTTCGCAAAGGCTCTGCATCTTTTATCGCTATTTTTCACAAATCAATCTCACGACAAACTTTTAAATCATATAAATTATGTCGAAAGTGTCAAATTTGAATTGACGTTATAAGTTAATAGTAAAATTTTTAGTGTACAAGTTTATTTTTTTATGTAATATAATGCTAATAGCTAATGCTAAAAGCTTTAAATATAAGCTTGTTTTTAAAGAGGTTTTTACTTTTAAGTTATTAAAAATACGAAATGGTTATACAGGAAATAAATCGGGAGCTCGTATAACCTCGGATCTAGTTTTATGAAATTTGTTATTGTAAGTTGTTATTCAGTTAAATAAACTTTGTATAGCTATACGCGAAGTTACAATATTTAACGTTTCAATAACTGTAGTTTAAATTACAATGAGACAGCAATGGCAACATTAAAAAGCTAAGAACTCGTCTCATTTTCTTTGTTTAAATTACAAAAGAGTTAAAAGGTGCGCGATTGTTGTCTTCGCTTTAAAGTAAGTCGTGGAAAAGTCGACACAATTTATTTAAATTTATGATATTCTTTATTATTTTATATTTAAATAAACAATTATTTCTTTCTCAAGTAATCTTTTCTGTTAGTTTTATTTTGTTTTTATTTACATTGTTTTTTATATGCTTGTATGTTTTTGTAAGTAGACCCCACGATCTGAATTTTAGAATTACGAATGTCTATACAATTTTTTATTGAAGTCTAACAACCATGGAAAAAAGTCCTATAACAATATATACATATATTTATGTATATTATGTATTTTTTCATGAACAATATCATAATACAATATACTTAATTTAAACTACATTAAACTGGACGATTAGTGGCAGGATATCTGCTGCCGGTTTCTGATAGCAATTTTTTTTTTAATATTTAAGCCCAGGATTATTTATTTACACCTGTTAAGTACATAGAAATTGGATGATACTTGAACCTATTTGAACTGATAATGCATAATTGACATTTATATTCAAACTATTATATAATATAGCACATATATCAGTACGTAAATATGCTCCTGGGCAGAGACCTCCTCGTCTCTTGAGAGGATGATTGAAGCATATTAAACCGCAATCGTACTTATACGACGTTTTTTTCTACTGTCGAGCAAATATGTTTACCTTACAGAAAATACGCTGCGTATAGAAATTATAAATGTAGTTGTTAATTAAGTTTTCATCTTCGATCTATTATTATTGTTATTCTTTTTTTTATATTAGTAGCCGGAAGGGCAAAAGGGCCACCTGGTGGTAGGTGGTCACCGCTGTGTGTGTGGTTAGCACTGTAAGAAATTTTAAGCATTTCATATATAGCCAACGCGCCACCATCCTTGAGAACTAATATATTATGTAAATTGTACCCGTCATTACCCTTCAAACAGGAATACAATCATACTAAGGATTATTGCTTAGCCTTAGAATATCTGATGAGTAGGTGGTACCTACCTAGATGGGTTTGTACAAAGTTCTACCGCCAAATAAAATATATAAATTAATAAACATTTACTTTATTTACGACACGTTTATTAGTCCCAGTAGGATTTAACGGAGGCATTTCTTAGGAATTTTATCCGTTTCTAATCTCTTCCGTATATCTCCTCAACTCTTACCTTCTTCATTATATTTTATTCCCTGCAACAATTTCGTTTCAAGATGATGAAATTGTTTTATAACAGATTTTACGAAAAAATCGAAATTACCTCGTTAGTATTGTGCGATGAATATTCAAAAAGTTTTAATAAATAAAATCAAATCGAAATATTCTTTATTGAAGTGGGCTCATACAAGCAATCTTGAAACGTCATGTTTTAGTATTGAATTAAATGTAAATCTACTACCGGTTCGGAACGTAGATAAGGCCAGGAAGAACTGCCAAGAAACTCAGTAGGTATTCTATTCCACCATTTTAATACAGGAGCATGTCACTAAAGTAGTAAGTAGTTTCATCTTACCTAATATAAGATAATACTATATAATATGTATCGAGTAATATGCCTTATTATCAACGGTTTTTTGAAATAAGATTTAATATTTTTAAAAGGCTAAGTAAAAAATAACATTTAATTTTACCCATAAAAGTAAGGCTAAATATCTATTTTTATAATTCTTACTCTAAAAACGTCGGACTTCCATACAAAATTTAATTTTAACATTTAACCCTCTTAGATAATGAATTTATGTGAAAATAAAAAACATCATTAACATAAATGTCTATCTATTTTTATATTTCTAATATTAGAAATAGCGAATACACCTACGTATATACTCCATTCAACCCTTTTAAGAGATTAATTTTGAGAAGTCCTTCTTATTGTATTCAAATATATTTTCATACTTACAAATGAGTGGGAATTGTCCAATGATTAGAACACGTGCATCTTAACTGAAGTTTACGTACTTAAATCCAGGTACACACAATTGATATTAATACGCAAACATTATATGAAAATCTGCACCTGTTATTATAAAAAAAAAATGTCACAAGTTTATCCGCCAATCCGCATTGTAGCAGCGTGGTTGAATACGTTCCGAACCTACGTCTCAAGTGGAAACCCCGACATAGTTCAGTTGTTGGATATTTATAAGTTGTTACTTCACTACTTAAAGAATAAATAATCCATATGTTACTAATGCACGGTAACTCGCAGGCAGGTTACTTCCCTCGTTGGTATTCAGGTGGGCGTACCTTCCCTCTATTCAGCTCACGAAATAAATCTTTATCTTATTTATCATCTCCACAATCCATTGTTTTTTCATCAGAGTTTCCTTAGCGATTCTTGAGTTTCCTACGTTTGCATAACCAATATTTATTTTAGGGTAGGTCCTGAAAATCAGAATGTGTGTGGTGTTTCTAAATCCAGCTTCCTAGCTATATGGTCCGACTTAAGAACACAGGACGTTGAAGAAATTGCAATATATTATGAGAAATATATTATATTATAAGAATCAGTAAGTTGAGTAAGCAAATAAGCCAAAAGTTAAGTTTTGCTATCTTTTTATTTATACAAAATATAACATAATATGCCGATAAACCAGCAGACACGTTCCATCACTTCATAATATAAAACAAAGACCCCCGCCTCGCATGTTTGTATATCCGCTTAAACGTGGTAAGCCCAAAAACTGCCGAACGAATTTTCATACGGCTACACCATGAGGTTAAGATGTATGATTGGCTAAAACAAGACGAACTGGGAGCTTTTCATCAAAATCAAGAGAGTTATGTACAGTCGGGGTAAGAAAAGGTTCGTCACCTTAAGATCTATTTTCGTGTGATTACCGATTGAGTATGACATATTGCATCGCAATGTCATAATAAGTCGCATCTAACAAAGAGCTAACCAACTAATATTATAAACGCGAAAGTTTGTGTGTATGGATCTGGCTGATTTCTTTGAGGTATGGATGGATGTTTGTTACTCTTTCACGTAAAAAATACTGAACGGATTTGGATAAAATTTGGCACACAGATAGAATATGTACTGGAATAACATATTGGATACTTTTAATGCCGGGAAAACATAAAATCTCTCGGGAACGCGGGTGAAACCACAGGACGGAAGTAGTAAATAAAATAGTAAAAATAAATAGTAATTATGGTAAAATTTATTCATTTAAACAAACCTTATTTATTTTATTAAAAACGAGTATATCCGCCATTCGTATCAATCACAGCTTGTAGTCGCTGTCGCATTGATCCAACAAGGCGAGAGCATAATATGTCGGTTCCTCTGAAGCCCTCCCAGACACTTCGGCAATGTTTTACGACAGCTGCTTTGGTTCTATCGTTATTATTTATCCACTGCTGCACCATCAAACCCCATAGATTTTCGATATCCGCCGCTTTTGCAGGCCAACGAATCACCACCACTTCCCGGTTCCGATGGGACCACTCATCACACGTCACGAATAATATTACAATCCTTTATATTCTAAGATTGCAATATATTGCAAGAAAATGTATAAAACTGACAGACTTTGACAGTTGACAATTAAGATATCATATTTTCTACAATATAATTTAAATCTTGTAATGACTAATTAGGCCATAAAAAAGTTTTTATGTTGATATGACACTAGACGTAGTCCAAAGATGTTACGCAATTTTGAACCAAGTTTTCATACTATGTTGGTTTAATTTTATATACAGTTATCTGTTTAGCGTTTTAATTTCAAAAGGTACTAAGAGTTTACGACTTGATAAAGGAATGAATTTGAAAACTGACGAAGGTTTTCTTACTCTGACTGTACTTACATATGTATTTCGAAACGTTTTAGATAGATCCTTATTCTACTCGTGCGATGTTAGGACGAGAACCGTTATCATAGTTGTTAAAATACCCAAAATATTTAACAATAATAAAGTCATAAAAAAGAAAAAAAAATACAAATAAAATATTTAAAATAACACCGCAAATTAATTAAGATCTATATAAAAATAACAACTCCACATCAATGTCAACGACAAAATCAAAGATAAAAAAAAAAGAAACAGCAATAAAAATGATAAGCCAGCACTAATTAAAACGAAGTGTAATTAATCCGCTAACGAGCCAGACTCGAAAATGCTTCAATAACTCGCTTCAGTGTCGAAATCTTTGTTGTAACTTTTCAAATTATTCTCACTCTGTATTTAATTGCCTTTTATAAAAGTTTGTAATGTTTCAGACGTAATTTCCTTTTTTAAAACGGTACATAAATTAAGATAATGTTTTTTCTGGAAGTAGTTATTTATTCCAGTGGATTGGTTTCTCATGTAACCGATTCTTTCTGACACTCACTAGTAATGTCAATGTCCATTTTTAAAAAATCGTAATAAACTCTCCAATTATGGCCGGATTTAGATATTTAACATTATAAGACGATGACAAAATCAAATATCAAAATATATTTTATTCGAGTAGGCTCATAAAAGCACTTAGAAACGTGACGTTAGACTATTGAATTAAATCAAAAGTTACCACCATTTATATTATACAGAAATTTATTATTTACATATTATTATCATTATATACATTCGTAAAATAAACCTACCAATCTAAATTTGAATTATTAAAACTTCCGACTAAAAAATATTGTTCTATTTATTTTGAAAAATAGTTACTAGCTCCATTATTTTGTTGCCTCAGGACTTTCAGACTTTTAAACCCGTGCCTCTAATTGAGCGTAAAGCTTGTGCTAAAAGCGGAGACAACAATAGCCCCAGGTTTAGGAACTGAACCTGCGACTTTTACTATATTTGCTGTTAACGTTTACTCATCAATAATTCCGCCAAAAAATTGTATTTTCAATTGCTCTATTCCGTTTTAAAGGTATATTACTAATTTTGGTTAGAAAAAATTAGTTTTGCGAAATTACAAATACAAGGGGCATAAAAGCTAAATAACTTAATTCTCATGTTCACTAGCGTGTGGCCAATAACTGGCATTACTAGTAAATCATACAACGCCTTATGTATAGGCAGATAAATTACCGGAACACCTAATAGTTAAAGGTTCGATCCAGAGCCCTTGGGCTATCGTCGTCCCCAGTCGGAGGGTAAATATTACTTAATAGTTAATATTAGTATTTGTTTAAAATGAGCCATTGCTACTATTAATTTTAATAAAACGGTACAATTTTAGTTGCATAACATTTATAGCTCAAAAATAAAAGAATGTGAATTCCAAAAAAAGAACACTTGCAAAGGAATCTACTCAATTAAAATCATCTTAATATAAGAATATGGTGTTATTAAATTAACTCGATAGTCTGCAACGTTTAATTGACCCATTTATGTATTCATTTGAAAATGTAACCATTTCGAAACTTTGGTCGGTGTAGATGAAAACACCGATAACTGTTATTCAATGTTATGTTCCATAATATAGGTTGAGGACACATTCATAAGATACAGCGATTTAAATAAGAATTTAATTATATTCGCTTTATATTGACCCTAATGCCCCACAAACTATAATATCAAGCTAAATATATGTCTAACTATTTATTTACAGTGAGTAGATCGTAATGTTGAGTAAAGTTGGATTTGAATTTATTGTATTATAATATTTCATTATTATTTATAGAATAATATAAAAATAAAATTGCTAATATTTGTCATTAGTGTTCTTTTAGTTTCGATGTGAATATCAGATAACTGTCTGATATACTTTAAAAACATGTGCTTATAAAGTATTAAATATAATTAAAAGCAATTACAAATATGACGTCCTAGTACACGGACCCGAAGAAAACCTTTTTTGAGCCTTAAATACATTACATTTTAAATAAATACATTTCAGAACTTAGGCCTCATATTGGAGCTTGAAATTTTTTATTAACAATTCATATCTGTGAAATTAATGACAGATTTGTGATACATTACCCGCTATATAAAGTCAACATGACCACAGCCAAACCCTTGAATATACTGCAGCACAAGACGTAGTTGTAATAACGGCAAATTGCCATCAAATAGTCGCCAGAGCAATTTGCCAGTCGCACGTTGCTCGGCTTTGTCCGCCATTAACCCTTCGATTGACCGGCGAAATTGAAATGTCTCTTCAACTCGCTATTAGTTTAAGGATGTTCTACTATCTTAATTTGGTGGTATTGCATTTAGTCTGGAAACGGTTAAATTATGTTTGGTAATTGTGAAAATATCTACATACATCGTCTAGATACCTTTTATTTTCGTGTAATATTTCATCTTATTTAAGAGAGCCATTAATTAACTTCTTTTTTTTTTAAATAAATTTATGATGTAATTATGAAAAAAAAAATGTTGGTATACTGGTACGTATAATTGTTGGACCGTATCTTTAATGAATAATTATTATTATATGAATAGTTTACATATAGATTTTTTATTTAGATTGTTACAATTTTTAATAAAAATAATATTTTTACATTTATCAAGATCATTTACAACTACACATCTAAAACGGAGTCGTGTAGCTAGTAATCGAATTTGTCTTTAGTATCGATTTATAAGCTTTATAAGGCACTCAATATATATGTTACAGTCATAGTGATTAAACAGCTATTATACATAATGACTGGTCATTATGTATTATAGCAAAATTCACTTGACAATGTGATAAATTAATCACATCATCCGGATATTATTCATAATAGCGGGTCAAAGTTAGCCCAAGTAATAAAACGGTCTAATTTACTTAATAAATTAAAGTGAAGTAACGTTATAACAATGTTAATTAACATATAATTATTATTCATGACAATGGTATTATTATTATTATTACTTTTAAATAACAGTATAATATTGCTACACAAATAGTTAGGTATAATCTTAACCTATACCTACTTGTTTTATTACATTATCCAAGTCTACGGAGATATTATTAAAAATCCTAGTTAATGTGATTACTTCTGTGTCAATTATCACTGTATCTAAATTGAGTATATATTATAAATAATGGCTAGATAAGATATATAATATCCGGATTTATTACTTTGTCTGTAACATACACAAACCACGTCGCAGCTCCGCCTGAGGATACAAGAATAATCCAATATATTAATAACTCGACCACAGCGCCGTCTATTGCATTCAGATTTTGTAATATTATTTTATACAGTAAGCCAATATATAAACCGAACCAAATCATTTTGGTCAATCTGGTCCAGTCAAACGCATTTCCTATCAGATCCCAGCAATCAATATCAAAATATACTTTACAAGCACTTTTGAACAGTCATTTTACAAACTATATTAAATTAAGCTACCACCGGTTCGGAATGTAGATTCTACCGAGAAGAACCGGCAAGAAACTCAGTAGTTACTCTTTTTCAACATTTAAAATATAAAGTTATGTCAGTTAAATACAATTATACATATATGAATGTACATATATCATAAATCCTACTTGAAAATCACCAAGTATTAGCTTCATGCTTCTTTATCTTGTTTTGAATAATTGGCTTTTTTATTGAGGTATTTTTTACAAATGATTTGAATTTATGAATCATCGCTAAAAGAAATATTTCGTGTGAACTTGCCCTTAATGGGTCAACTCATTTAAAAGTTACATGGTTACTGACAGACGCATTAATTACAGTATAACGTAAAGATAAACCCTGATAATACTAGTTCATTTAATATAATACGAATTATTGAATAAAAATCCTTTAAAATAAATTTAACAAATGGTAAACGAGAACACACAGGCATATATCAGTAGTGCGAATTATCCGCATAAATAGGGTTATGCGGGATATCTGTCAATAAATTGCAATGAAATGACCGCGCAAAACTATATTTATACCCAAAGTTCCGCTGCGAAATGATAAAATGGTCGCCATATTTGTCGAATTTTCTGTTTGTTTGTAACCGCGATGTGACGTCATAGCCTACGTAATAACTATAGCAGTTGGTCTGATTCATTTTAATGATATGACTTATTGTACCGAGGAGTAAGGGCGAGTACGTATACTACGGTACTGGTAAATGTTTGCTGTGGCGTAGTTTATTTTATTTTAGGAAGAGCCTTTGCCAATTGACTGGCATTTAACATACGTGTCAGATCTGTGGTAGTCACCCAAACGGGTCTGTAAAAAGTTCTACCACTGGTGTTGTAATGAGTGAGTATGAAGGTCGATCCAATAGAAAGTAATTGTGTTTATCTTTCAAGAATTTCTCAGCAACCCAAGCCTTTGAAATTGACAGTACTTACATTATATTTCCTGTGTTGTCTCGTCTCCGTTCAGAATAACCGCCATCAGAACACCATCATCATCATAATTAGGGCAAAGCTATAATAAATTCTCTTCACGTTCAATATTAAAATGACGGAACATGATCACAAATACAAAAATGTCTATTTAATAAGAACCAACTGGGAGGGCTGTCCCTAGGCTATACTATGATGTCACGAATACGGAAATTAAGCAATTAACAATAATTCTTTATTCGTACACGAAATCGGTCAAACGAAGCCAATTTCATTTCGATAGGATATTTTTTGTATACGTATTCATCCCGCTCCAATCATTTGGCCGTAAATTTTAATCAGCCCATGTAAATAAGTTATATTTCTATAAATTGTTTCAGGATTGCTATTCTGAAGGAATATACATATGAAATTAAATGTTGACAACCGTTTTCCGGTGATACGTTCTTTTGATTCGTGTCTTTGAAATGTTATAATTGATAGTTAATGACAATTAATATCTAATAAATATTGCTTAAGTGTACATATTTCTACATAATAATTGAAAAATTGTACTGCATGAGCCGAGATGGCCCAGTGGTTAGAACGCGTGTATCTTAACCGATGATTTCGGGTTCAAATCCAGGCAAGCACCACTGAATTTTCATGGGCTTAATTTGTGGTTATTATTTATCTCGTGCTCAGCGGTGAAGGAAAACATCGTGAGGAAACCTGCATGTATCTAATTTCAACGAAATTCTGCCACATGTGTATTCCACCAACCTGCATTGGAGCAGCGTGGTGGAATATACTACAAACCTTCTCCTCAAAGGGAGAGGAGGCCTTAACCCAGCGGTGGGAAATTTACAGACTGTTAATGTAGTGTAAAAAAAAACTGCAGGATCACATCATAATGTGCCTATAATAAGGATAAAATTTGACACCACTGGTTGCAGTTGAAATGGATCATTTATTATATTTATGTTACAATTTCGAATAATAACAGATGTACATTCTCATATAGTTGTACGTGTTGGTCTGTTTACAATTATTCTAACATTGATGCTCTGCATCGCTGTGTTCCGTTTTAATGGGAAAGTGAGATTAAAGGCTCCAGAGATAATATATATTATCTTAAAGTCCATTGTTGATGACTGGTTCTTTGGTGTCGAAGTAGTTTATATTTCTGGCATTACTCATTGTCGTATATGGACGCTGCTGATTACTAATCAGATGCACCATTTTTCATCCGTCTTAAAAGTTGTTTTAACTTTAAAACAAATTATGATATAGCTTGGCAGAGGAACAAATTGTCTGATGGTAAGACAACACAGCCACCGTCCATAGATATTATAGCTGTAAGAAATATTAACCATCGCCTACATTGACAATGCGCCACCAATCTTGGTAATTACACTGGCTCACTCACTCTTCAAACCGGAACACAACAATACTAATTATTGCTATTTGACTGTAGAATATTCTAGAAAATGTTTTGCTTCTATATCCATAATATGTATTTAACATTAAATTCATTTAATTTGAACTCGAAAAAATCAAGTCGTTTTCTAACCGACAATAATATACAACATTGTTTTCTAAAAGGATTATAACGTTTTGTTTCATTTCGAAAATGATATAAAATCTTACCAAATAAAACCGACTTTAAATTTTACTTTAATTGCCATCCCATCAACCCCATCCCAAACAAAATTCGGTTCATAAATAACTGAGGTCTGAGTTAACAAACATGAAAAAATACAACCGAAGATTATCTCCTTCTTTTTTAAAGTCGGTTAATAAAATCTATAAAACAATTTCTTTGATGACAAGAGGTTAACATCGCTCTTAGACAATGGCGCTGATACTAAATAATGAACCATTCTTGACACCAACATTTCGCACCAACCTTAGAGAACTAAGACGCAATGTCTCCTGTGTCTGTAGTTACACTGGCTCACTCGCCTTACAGACCTTATCATTTCTTTATCTGATTATGTAATCTGTTGATTTTAAGTAACACATATTACAATACAGATAAAAAAATATATATTTGTCGAATGAATTGTTAGGTTTTTAGTAATTTAAGTAAAATACACGTTCGAATATTCGAATATGTAGTGCGATCGTAATCCGAATCGGTTGATTCATGGAGTTGTGTTAATTTCCTGACCACAGCGCACACGTACCAATGTTTAAATGTTGTTATCAATGTTAAATCGCCACAGAGCTTTGTTTACTATATTTTAAACTAAGATTATCAATGTTTATTTGTAAAACACTATTAACTCACCATGTTATTTTGCTAACATCATAAGCTACAGATTAGTTCTATGCCATTCAACAGAAAAATATAATAAATTTTCCAAAAAAAAATAAAATACCTTACACTTTCTCTGACACTTTTTATATCTGTATTTAGTAGCGTGCTACTACGTCACAACTCCCGTGCGTTGTGATTCATGAATACATAATAATAGTACCTACCTATGTAATGTCATCTGAATGACATTTTATTCGTCAATAAATGCCACAAAATGACCTGAATCTTTGACAAGGATACATTTTTTCATTTACCTAGATTATCTGATGTGAAAAAACAACAAAACAAGGACTATTAAATATGTACATACTATGTTGTCAATGTAAAACTATTACCATTTGATAAAAGTTTAAATTGCTTGCATATCTTGTAGGTCTCGTCAGTCAGTCCACAGTCTCTTCATGCTTAAACGGATTTAGTACTGGTAATATTTAAATATATATAAATATATATATTATTATATATTGCGTACCGAAAATCAAATTACAAGGAAACACTGCTCGACCGCCTCTCGACGAAATATTAATGTCCAAATAAACAGGTTCAAACGACGCGCGACCGTTATCCTTCGGTTTTAATTCTGAAGTATATCTGTACTTATCAGCATTGGAGCAGAGAAATGTAAACAAAATTGCATCCCGATTGAAAATTTTCACTATGGGCTCCTTGTCTTTGCAGAGTGGTAGAATATGTATGAATCAACATTTTAATTATCCTACATCTCATTTTAGTACAAAAGTACTTTATTCAAGATCTATCATTCATGTCACGTGCACTATGCATACAATATTAGGTAGTACACTATTTTATAGAATTCGACTGTACTTACTCGTAATACCAAATATTCTCTTGACTTTGTGATTCATTTGTAAACAAAATGTATATTCAAATTTAGGTCTGTCTGGATGTACTCTCCATTAACCGTATTTATGGTTAACTTTCGGTTTTGAGAGGAAATAGATCGTGTCGTTTGCAGTGAATTGATGGTGTAAGAAATGGTGGTGAATCTATAGTTCATGTCAATGTTAGTTATCATCAGTTTATGTTTAAATAAGGCTGACAAGCTTAATTGAAAATGCCATATAGAATAATATACATATCACTAAATGATTATTATATTAAAAAAAAAAACAAATTGAACAAAATATACATATTGCAAAATAAGCCACAAAATATCTATAACTTTTCAGTTTCCTTGTTAAGCTGAATAATTAACGCCCCAATACAGAATGCCAACCACGTGGAATCCCCCTGTTTACTGCCTTCAACAAAGCCTTCTAACACGACACGGTTGCCCGGCCGTCATAACCCCTTTATTAAACTTTTCAAGATGACGAAACCTCTTTAAAAACGAGAGCAAATACAGGGTTATTTGCGAAATTTCCATATTTTAATATGATTACTTTTATTTTGTTCCATTCGTCAAGCGAATTTCTCATTGTTCGAGGAGGAATATTGCTTATTAATTACTCGTAATATTATGCGAGAAAATTGAGTTACATATTAAAATGAACTGGTAAAATCTCGGTGGCAGTTCTGGGGGAGGGAAATATCCACAAATACTTGGAAATTTTATTACGGTATCGGTTATTATTTATTTAACATTGAAGTAATAATGCTGTTGAACCCTATCCGATTATGTCGGATTGCCATTCCTTTGTCGAAACTGAATACCTGAGTTTGCGTTAAAATATATTTTATTATCACGCTATTGGCTATCCTCCGTTGTGTATCCACTGCGATCAAAATCAAACAGGAGGATATCACCTAGACTTTAATAATCCATGACTGCAAATAGAAATATCCGAGGATAGGTAAAATTCTTTATTTTCGAATTTGAATTCTAATACGTTAGAAATATTATATCTGCCTGAATACATTATTTTCATAGTATAATTAGCCGTTGCCCGCGTCTTTGCTTAAAATATAACGTTAAATAAGGACCTCTTTATGTACCACATTGGTATGTATTTCACCTTTCAGGGGTAGAATAACCATAAACGCTTAAATCTACTCATTTTTATTCAGTAGCCCAAACATAAAGTTTCAGGTTTCTTACTTAAAAAATGAAATTCAACCCCAATTTCACCCCATTAGAAGTAGTTTCCAAAATTCCTTCCTTCCAGCACAGAGCACAGCCTCAAGACATCTATACATAAACGCGACATCAGAGTCGCCGAGGCTGTGCTCTTTCTAATCGAGCACGGAGCAGGGCCCGCTGGATTGCAGTAATTAGGATAAAAAAAAATCAACATATATCTGGTATATACCTATGTATCGTAAATATTTTATTATCTTTTCCAAATCCGAAAATTTCATTTTCTTATTCCTTATGTAATAGCGAAACAAATTGAAGCAATTCAAATAGTACAAATCTGTGCACTGAACGAAGCAATCGATGCGTGTAATGCGCTCAAACGAAATCTGCCTGAGATACGGCACAAAGTGCCATCACTTACGAATCTATCAGAAGCAGTGCAACTTTATTCCTTTTATAAGTTATATAAAATTATTAAAGTCTTCCAATAAATTTATTTTTGACATTATAATTTGTCACCTCTACAATGATGGTTCATTTAAAATGATTTTAATTTAAATTATGATTTCTTATGATTGCCTGGTACTTTATCTAAGACGACTTATATACTGCTGTGCAAAGGCTGTCGCTTTTCCCATAAAAAACTTCTAATCTCTTTGAAATATGTATTCCTAGTTATCTCATAATCGTCTTTAGAATATTCTGTAAAATAAATTCGGAACTAATCGTAAAACTCGAGCGTGAATTTTCAGAATTTAATATAAACTTTAATAATAATAACATTTATAGGATAAAGAGTAAATAAGTAAAGTAACATGTAGGTACTGTCCTGCCGTTGGGCTAAGGCCTCCACTCCCTTTGAGAAAATTTCATCAAGATAGACGTATCAAAATTGCGTATCGGTCGACATTTCACGGGTGAGATATGAGTGAATTATTACAAAATGCACTTCTGGTACAATATCTTAAATGTAATTGCCAATGCTATAAAAACTTATTCCAATATACGCGAATGAACATCTAAAAAGAACGCCTTCGCGCAAGACTGATTCATTTGTTTTATATTCCCCTATTCTATGCAATTCTACTCTCATACTGTCAAAATAATAAAAGTGTAAAACATCACCGAAAATACTTTTTCAAACAAATATGAGAGAAAAAATTGTTTCAATACAAAAGCCTAAATGATATATCCGACCCGTATTTGAGAAACAAAATACAACTTAAAAAGCAGATCTAGATCAGATTGATAAATAACAGAAGAGTGGCTTGAATAGCTATTTAATATTTATATTATAATTTAAAAACGACGTAAAAGTACTTTTGCTGCCTCAGAAAATCATAGAAAAAAAATCGCAATTAATTATTTCAATACGCAGAATTAAACTTCATTCAACCTTGACGGAGCTTTGAATAGTGATAATTATAATAATTTGTGCGTCCAAATTAGATCCGGGGCAGAGTTGAGCCAATATACCGCACGTGCACCTTACGACTGGCCCAAAGTTCGACCGATTGCTACACCAATGAATTAGTTTTAACTGCTGGGGCTTTTCATCCCTCAGGGACCATTTTTATGACCCCATGTCTTTTTAACGTTCCTAAATGTCAATATTAGTTGGAATCGTGCCATTGTTTGTTTTGGATTGAGATTATTTGGTAAGAAATGTCTCATAAACGATCACTTTAATGGCGTCCTATGTAACCATGTATTCAATAGTTAATATGAAAATATAGTCGATTTGATTCAAGTTTTAATATCAATTTAATGTTATAATGACAAGAAAAATGGCAATGTAACATTGGGTTTTAGTTTGAAAGAGTGATACACGGGATACATACCGGTTTGGAATAATGAAGAGTACGACTAAATAGACAATGTATCTATACATATAATAAAATTGGAGTGTCTGTTTGTAATATTAAAATAACCGCGTCTTACTAAATGCATACGTATGTAAACACGGTACATGTACCTAAATAACATTTTTTACATTTTTTGTCTGGCTGTCTGTCTGTTTATTCCGCCTAATCTCTGGAACGGCTGGACCGATTTTGACGGGACTTTCACTGGCAGATAGCTGATGTAATAAGGAATAACTTAGGCAACAACAATAACCATTTTGTTCAATTCAAACGCGCTTGAAGTCGCAAGCGCCGCTTGTCGATAATAAGACGTTCAATGAAAATCTAAGAGCAAAGATTGTAAACACACATCAGATGGACCATGGTCCAGTAACTAACGACTCGTAAAAAAATAAACCATGCCGAACAAAATCTATGTTTTACTTTAAAAAATCGTGCATAGAACGTGTTGAATATTTTTTTCTTTTTGAATATTTCTCTGATTGAATTTCTTATATTTTCACTTATCGCGAAGCGTTATAGCGTCATATATTCCAGCGTGCTGGCCGGCAGCCAAATTGGACAACTTTTTGCTTGAAAATTATATCAAAATGTACAAATATCGGCTTTAAAATTGAGTTTCAGATATTTTAATAAACTTTTACTTTAAATGGTTTGGGATTGAGCGGGGGTCGTATTTAATACTCACTGGTTTTCAATAGTTTATTATGTTCGCCAAAACTTGTAACTGAGCACAAATTTAAACTATATATTAAAATAATTAAAAAAATATGTCTGTTATAAAATAACTTGTTTAAAAGATTATTTATGTCGGATAGACCAAAAATGTTTACGCATTTTATTTTTATTTTATTATTATGTTCTAAAGGGAACATTGTATTATTTTTTATGGTAATCGATGTTCTGAAACGAAATACTTGTATCCATTTTATCCCAAGGCAAATAAACTAATTAGAAAAAGTGTGGAAAATACCCTTTTAACATAATAATAATGTGCAAATGAAAGCAATTTGGAAATTTAGTACTTAATGCTGTGAGACTATTTGGTTGAAACTATTCAAATTATTCATTATTATAGCGTAACCTTAATAAAAATGTTAATAAACAAAAGTATAGCGAAAGAGGAAACTATTAGTAAGAAAAATATGATCGAATCTCAGTAAACTTCCAACGAAAACATCTACGCCAATAATAATAATCGCAATAGCAACTGTAAGTCCTAATACAGAAACAGCAGTAACACTAAAACTGATAACCATAACAGCGTAATTTAAACCTAATCACAATGCCATAGACGCTAAAATAGAAATGACGACGGAGGTCGTAGCGTAGCAACCATAGAAAACTAGCTATGATGTTAAAAATCAACTGTATACGAACGAAATAAGGGACAAAGAATATGAAGTGGATAAGTGGCTCTGTTAGCAAAGAGATTCAGACATTGAATTTGCGGGCTAGGTTAGACACTTGGACGCGGTGACAGTACTCTAAAATAGCTTAACAGCATGTAAAAGTTACGGTCATAACATATATGTTTGTTGCTACAAACCGTGTTCCCACAAAGGGTATACTCTAAGCCGTATAAAGAATGCTCTCAAATAGAAATGTCAGGCTACATTTCGTTATGATGCAGAGTTGACATAGTTGGAAATTTTAAAACGTTTGTGAAACAAATCAATCTTGTTTGTGTTTTGTTGAAGGATTTTTGAATTGTTCCGTACGAAGGTATTTTATTATTATATTGTATTTTTATCATATTGATAGGATGACATATTGGTGGACAAATGCGCCATCTGATGGTAAGTGGTCACCACCGCCTATAGACATTGCCACTGCAAAAATATTAACCATTTCTTACATCGATAATGCTCCATTAACTTTGAGAGCTAAGATGTTATATTCTGTAACTGTTATACTGACTCAATCTCTCTTTAAACCCGAACACAATAATACAAAGCATTGCTATTTGGGCAAGAATATAAGAGTACATTGTTAAAGTAAACTTTACGATAATAAAATCTTGATAATCGCCAATATTTCAATTCTACCACCGTTTCGGAAAACAGCCTCCAGCGAGAAGAAACGGCAATAAACTCGTTTAGTTGCTCTTTTCAAATAAACCAGATTAGTATTCACAATTATTTTTCTAAATCAGCCCTGCGTTAGAAGCCGAGCCTAAATCCAAGAATTTTTATCCAAAAAGTATTATTTTATCAAATAGGCGAGATTAATTAGACCTCGTTACATAATTTACACCTCTGTACAAATTATAACCTGTATTGGAAAATGAATAAATTTATTACTGATATAGTAATATGATGACAAATGGTTGTCTGGTTTTCTGCCTAAAGATTCTCAGTAACAGCCCGGAGTTTGGAGGATAGGAGCGTGTGTACACGCTACATTCCCGTACCTAAAAGGGTGTAAAGCCATTGCTACTTAAAAATAAAATTAGTCAAATTGTATATTAAGCTTCCCGTCCCAACTTCATATGGCTGAAATAAAGAAACCTGTTAATTTTTTTACATGTCTCTTCACAAAAGGAATGTAATCTTTTCAGGATTCGTGTGTATGAATGAGTTTATGTATTCAACCATAACTTTGTTATGTCTGAACAGATTTGAACGTATCGTTAGAATCCTTATAGCATCCCGAGTAATACAGAATATAAAATACATTTTATTTAAAAAAAAATGCATGGCTGTCGTTTTTTTTAATTCATTTGACTAATGAGATAAAACATTCGCCAACCGATCTATTCATCGGTACCGTCCTAATACATTGCACGTAACACGTCCTACGTTTTGTTTTATGCGAGAATTTTAATTCTAAGAGCCAAGATGGCCCAGTGCTTAATTAAATTCCGCCACATATGAATCCACCAACCTGCATTGGTGTGGAAATGCTCCTAACCTTCTTCTCAATGAGAAAAGAGGCCTTAGCTCAGCAGTGGAAATTTTACAGGCTGTTACTGTTATTTATCTTATTATTTTAGTTCTAAAATTACAGATTCGATTTATAATAATGTCTAAAAAGCAAAATGTACGTTCCTAGAACGTTTCAAATTCTTATTTTTTATAAGGATTAATACGTTGTGTCATAATTTTTCAAAATTTACCTTTATTTTTAAAAACATAGAATCGGTTGCTGTGTCTATTATATAGTTGACTGTGTTTTGTTAACCCAAATATTGTAAAATAGATAAGTCGCGAAGAGGTGAATCATAGCTGATGATTCTAAGTTCGAACCCGAGCAAGCAACAACCAATTTTCACGTGCTTAATAAGTGCTTATAATTTATCTCGTGCTCAGTTTAACCCGCAATGGAGTAAGGTCCAAACCTTCTCTTCAAAATTCAAAAGTCCTTAGCTCATCAGCGGAAAATTTATAGTCTGTTACTTTTTACTTTAGATAAGTGTTTATAACTCCAATGTTCACAATTTGAAGAGACCTACGTGAGTCTAACAATGCTTACGCGCTAAATAGAAGCCGCTATGAATAATGCTCGCTATTGATGAAACGATTGCTTATAGATTATGTGTTAAAAAATATGGTCATAATAGATATATAGATCACTACATGTATGTGTGTGCACACTTATAATAAAATCGAACATTAGAAAGAAAAATATATCTATAAAAAATATTTCTTTTAATAATAGTCACAATATGATTAATTATTACTACTATTATTATAAAGATTACAAATCGTTACAAATCAAATAAAAGTAAGATATCATTTTTCTATCGAAATTATCAAATATTATCAAACAATTATAAATGAACATTTAATTAAATCATTTTATAAAATAAATTCGTCAAAATAATATAATAAAAGAGCAATTAAATAATACCACTAAAAATGTTACAAATAGATAAATTCTCCAAAGTTCGCAATGAGCAAGTAACAGATGGTATTTCCGCGTCCGGTCGCAATTTGAAGTCGTTCCCTGTGATGAATGGCCAGCTTTAAATCTTAGCGATGTTGCTCTACTTGTGCAGCTGAACTAGTGGTTAACACGATAACGCTGAGTTTAATGTACCGTGTATAACTGAATTTATACACTGACTACTAATTATTATCGTAAAGGTCCTTTAGTTTTGCTATAAAAATGTGCACAGCGATGCTTTCAATATTATTTAATGTCAAGTTTATCGCAAAAAAATACATTTATTTTGATATTGACTATTTCATATGAGAATATTATCAACGTACTGGAAAAGAAATTGGCAATAACTAGCAATGATTACCATAATATGATTGGTGAGTTTGATAAATTAATATAAAATAAAAACAACAGAACATTGATATTACACTAGTTGGCACTCGCAGCTTCGCTCGCATTTTAGGGATTGGACGTCAGGTGTTAGGCGTAAAATTAGCTTGTATCCTTGGAATTCAAGCTGTCAGTCAGTGTTTTGGTCGTGAAAGGACAACAGACAGACAGAAAAAGAGACCCCATTTCCTATTTATAATATTAGTATAGATTGTTGGGCATCTGCAATGTTTTGTTAATGAAACTAGGCGTCCAAGTTCCGCAGAGGTGGTATATGCTATGATGCAGTGTCTAATAATATACCTTATAGATATACGTATATATGTTTCAAGCAACGATATTGCTCTCTCTTATTGTATGTTTATCGATATTCTCAGTAATTTTTTCCTAGGTAATTTCATCTTTATGGTTCTTTACCTTTCCAATTAAATTTGATTGCAAATACAAGCCTTAAAAATGTATTAACAATAAACTCGAGTTATTATAGTTTAGAAGTTTATTCATCAAACTTTAAACAAAAAAATCTCGGTATCTGTTCTGTTGGTGTTACGATAAAGGGTAAAATTGTAAGTGCTTGGGTGAAGTTTAAAAACATTGTAGCGTTGTCTGGCGATGGTGAAGGAATTTCATTAAACTTGCCTCGTTGGACGACGTCGGATATTACTGGCCGGAGTCCCTGTTATACGGACGCGTAACTTTAATTCGTGTCCATGTATAGAACGATGGCTGTACAACCTGACTTTACCAATGAAGTTTGTAATTGGAATTTCGTAAGTCAGTACAGTATGTATTTCTATATATACCAATAAACTTTTAGTTTCTGAACTTTGCTCAAGCATTTGACTTTGAAAAGTGATTTCCTTAAGGCGTTACCGCGAAAAAATATTATTTTTAACTTTGATTTATACGCAGTACCCTTATGATTGTCATTCTAATTTTCATTCCGTACAACACAACTATACAGCGACGATCACAATTTTTCTTAGTAACATTTAATGCAATATTTTAAAATTTCTGTTTTGCCCTTGGTACATTAGGTGACAATCAATGACTATGTATGAGTGAGGGAGTTACAATACGGTGTAAATGCGGTAACACAGCCGCTTTTTGATTTTATAGCCGCACTAATTTCATGTCTAAGCGGTGGGCACTTTGTCATAGGTTTCATAAAACGCAAGCTACTTGTTTTCAAATCTGCGTTTTATCTTCCAAAACTTCAGGTGTTGCTAGTTCAAGTTTTAGTTCAAATTTATTATAATTGATCCTTGTGGTTTGTTTAAGTCGTTAATTAAATGTTGATATTAATAGTCCATGTGGTTTTGAAATTAATGGCTATATAAATTGTTTGGGAAAACAATAAGTGGTTTATATTTGAAGTAATGGGATTTGAATATTATGTTAAATTAAAAAGGAATCGATAAGGAAAGGCCAAGTGCATATAAACGTGGATATTTACTGAAAATCACGGAATTTCTTCGTCCTTGTGTTTTTTGACTTCTGTTTATAATTCATCTCGACGATAAAAGTAGGTAGGTGAAAAAACCTGCACGAGTGACTTAAAATTCTGCAGCATATGTATGCTCTGTGTGCTTATATTTGCATGTGAACCCAGGCAAGCACCACTGCGTTCATGTGGTTAATTTTTGTTATAAACTCATCTCATACTCAGCGGTAAAGAAAAACATCGTGTGGAATCCTGCATGTGTATAATTTCAAGGAAATTCTGCCACATGTGTATCCACTAACCGATTCGGAGCAGCGTGGTGAAACCTCCAAACCCTCTCCTCAAAGGGAGAGGCCTTAGCCCAGTAGCGGAAAATTCATAGGCTTTAAGTAAGTTATTATCTAGTAGTATTATGACATGAATTATATTTGTAAAAATTCGAGGTGTTTCTGTTGTGTACTGCTATAATCCGAGGTGAACAGTAAAACACAGCATCTCGTTGAAGGGTTTGATCTCAACTCCATTGCCAACCGTTTACGTTGACAGCTGTCATAAAATAAGCATTCACTATAGTTTCTATTTGACAGAACAGTGATATGAGGATTAAGCTTTTAAAAAATAACAATAAACCTTAACAGTAAGGTAACTTCGCTCAAGCGAATTTCACTTTCTCTTATTGAATTTCATATGGGTATATGAGACAATGGCTGACAGGCCCCAGGGGCATAGTCAGTTTATCGCAGGTCTAATTACGTGATGTGAATGGCTTCATTGCTCTGATGAGTGTATTAATCATAAGAATGGGTGCGGCTTAATGAGACCATTTTACTGTTTTCGTTTACATTATTAAATAAAGACAGACTTTTCGTACAGACAGATAATAATCTCTCAATGATTGTGGTTTGTAGCTCGCTTGAAAAATTACTTGTTTTGGTTTAATAAGTGGAACTACGTTTAATAAAAATGAGGTTTTATTTTATCGTGTATCGTAATAAAATAAAAGGGTTTACAGAGTTTAACATTACATCTTATTTTTGTAAAAACATATTATTAATTACGGAGTCTTCTGATGATTCCAACAAAATTTGGCCACAGTGAGCTGTCTCCAGGACAATTTGAAGATGATATATATATTTTATGCAATTGAATGTATTCATTATAAGGTTTAAGCAAACACAGGTGCACTTTCCACTCTCTAAATATAGTAAACATAGTCCGTTGGATCCAGTCCAATAGATCACGATCGGAGAAAAGCACAGAAATTACTGCATTTCATTTAATTCAGAATGAGTTTAAATATAAAGAAGAATCATTTTCAGCATTTCCAGCGACTCTACGAGGCCAATATTGTTAAAAAATTATTGTTAATTGTGACACGCATACGTCGTCTACTTATATTCGTACTAATTAATTAATTATAACAAATTAAAAGATATATTTTTGAAGTGAACAACTATTTTAAAGTGTATTAGATACTCAAGTTTAAATGTGCTTGATAAAAACTAAAATAATAAACATTAAAACTTAAAATTAACGAAAATATCAAAATAATTGGTGTAAACTAGTGGAGTGGCCAGTGTGTTGTATAAAACGCGTAAGCGACACGGAATACACGGCGCTTACGACGTTTTGGGCGTGACATTTTTATAAAGCAAAGTAATACTTATGCAGTGTTTCTTTCTGTTTACCTGCCTCACATTATAATAACAAAATGGATTGTAAACAATGTATGGATATGTTAAAACCTGAAGTATCTATTAAATGCGTTAGATGTCAAGGTAACTTCCATCACGAATGTATTGGATTATCAGAAGGTGATTTTAAGAAAATGTTGCCAATGAATAAGGCCAAATGGAAGTGTCCTAATTGTAAAATTTCTAAAAAGATTGGTCAAAGCAGTCCCCAGGAGCTGACCGCGTCTCAACCGCATTCTGTTTTAAACGTTGATGCAAACTCTTTAATGTCTCATTTCGATGAGCGTTTTAATAGATTAAGCTCAACCATCGAGTCATTCAAAACTTTTATAACTGAGGAATTGAAAACAGTTACTGATACGGTCAAGAAGTGGACTGAAAGAATTGTAAACATCGAGTCATCTGTAAAAAGTGTTAATGAAAGAATAGATAATTTTGAGGTCGAATTTTCTAAAATCCATAGTTTGCAAGCGGAATTAAATAACTTAAAGACATTGATCAAGGACTTAAAGGAAAGCCACTGTAAGAATGAGCAATGGGTTCGGCGCTCTAATATACAGATTAATGGCATACCTCAAAAAAAGGGTGAGAATTTAATAAATATAGTTAAATTACTTGCTGAAAGATCAAACTTTAAATTGTGCCCTGATACTGACATTGACTTTGTTACTCGAGTAGCCACCAAAAATGATTTAGACATTAAAAAGCCTAAACCTATTATTGTGAAGATGCAGGCTCGATATAAAAAGGATGATTTCTTGTCATCACTTCGCAAATTAGGAAGCATCAAGGCGTCTGATATTGGATTTCCAGGGGTGCAAAATCAAATATATATTAATGATCACCTCTCCACGCGTAACAAAGCATTATTGAGAGAAGCTAAACGTCTTTCTAAGGAAAAAGGTTATGTCTATTGTTGGGTCCGGAATTGCACGATTATGGTACGAAGAACAGATAACTCGCCGGTACTCCACATTACATCTGAGGAATCTTTAAAAAAATTTCATAAGCGTTAACTCGTTATTTAATATTTTTTTTACTTACTTAATTTATTATAGGCAATCGTTATATTTTTTATATTCTTATATTTTTTATGTAATTCTTTGCATTATATCATACTTTATACCTTATAATCGGATCAAATTTGATGAAATTGCTATGCTTGTCGGTGGTTATGATTTTAAATCTTGTGATAAGTTAATTTTACTTCTTCTATTTAATAAAAATAAGACTAGGGGTAAGTGCTCACATATTAGCACTCTACTTAAGTATTGGATAATGTTATTCGAAAACTTTAGTTGGATAATTCGTAATAAACAGAATGCATATTTGTATATTTTTCTATATCCGCCATGATTTTGAATATTTTTTACCACAACGTTCGTGGTTTACGTACCAAGACAAAACAATTTTATCTTAATGTATTAAATCATAACTATGACATTATCTGCCTAACAGAAACGTGGCTTTTGGAAGGTATTTTTGACGAGGAATTATTTGATACCCGATATACTGTATATCGTAATGACCGTAAATATGACTGTCTTGATATGGAGAGAGGGGGTGGAACATTAATAGCTATTCGTAAGGAATTTTCTGTAGACATGTGTATTAAAGAATTTTCACCAACTCATCCTCATGTCGATATTACATACTTAAAAATTATATTGCGGCACAATTTACTACATAAGTCAATATTTCTTTTCTGTTGCTATTTTCCACAAAATTGTTACCAGGCTGAATCACAATTGGAATTTTTCGAATTTGTTTCTGATTTAATTATTCATCATCCATGTCAAGACATTGTTATGGTGGGTGATTTTAACATAAGTAAATCGGTTTGGTTATATAGTGATGATAACAGCTCTCTTAATATTTCAAATCCTTCTGTGGATGTTATAACATATCAGTTATCTGCATTTATAAATTTTACAAACTTGCGTCAGTCTAATCACGTTCTTAATGTAAACGGTAGGTTATTGGATTTAGTTCTTTCAAATTTACACTGTGATGTATATCGTACCGCCCCTTTATCTGAACCAGAGGATGCCCACCACCCTGCTCTCTGTCTTATGATAGATATTTGTTCAATTGAAAGGAATTTAAGACCTAATAGGCGTATTGTTCGTTTATATCGTAAGGCTGACTATGAGGTTGTTAGTGCTGAATTAAACAAAGTTAATTGGGAGCTTCAGTTAAATAATAAAAATATAACCGAAGCAGTTGATATGTTTTATCAAATCGTGGACCAGATCATACAACATTTTATTCCATCAAAAGTAATTACTGAAAACAATAAATATCCTTGTTGGTACTCTCGGACACTAATTACCTTAATAAATAAAAAATTAAAATGGCATAGGAAGTGGAAAATTTATGGACGAATATATGATTACAATAAATTTTCGGACCTTCGGGCTCAAACGAAAAATATTGAAACTGATTCTTACAATTTATTCGTAGAGAGAGCAGAACATAATATATATTTTAATTCTAAGCATTTCTGGACTTTCATAAAATCTAAGAAAGGTCATAACAGTCTGCCGGATACTTTATATTATAATAATGAATTCAGTTCTGATGGACAACAAATCTCGAATATGTTTAATCAATTTTTCAATTCTGTTTTTGAATTGGATTCAGGGTCCATGTCGATTATATCGTCTAACAACTCTTGCAATCAGACAATAATAAATTCAATTGAGATTACTAATAACAAAGTAGAGAATTATCTTTCAAAGCTGAATATATCTAAGGGTAGCGGCCCAGATGGCCTACATCCTATTTTTCTAAAAAATTGCAGCAAGGCACTTTGCACTCCTTTAACTATTCTCTTTACAAGGTCCTTGAACACGGGTTGTATGCCACAGGAGTGGAAGAAATCTTTAATCACACCTATTTTTAAACAAGGCGATAAAAATAATGTTAAAAACTACCGTGGCATTTCAAAATTGTCTGTGATTCCTAAGATGTTTGAAAAAATTATTTTTGATACCTTGTTTCCCTTATTAAGGCCTTTACTTATACCAAATCAACATGGATTCATCAATAAACGCTCAACTGAGTCAAATCTTTGCGAATTTCTTGATATAGTATTGAAAGCTATGGAAGATGGTCACCAGGTGGATGCCGTGTACACCGATTATTCGAAAGCTTTTGATAAAATTTCTCATAATCTGTTGCAAAAAAAACTAGAAAACATCGGTGTACACGGCGATCTTCTGCGATGGTTGACATCCTACCTTCGTGATCGTACTCAAGCTGTCGCAGTTAAAGGGTTTACTTCTACTTTTGTACCAATAACATCCGGTGTGCCTCAGGGCTCCCACCTTGGTCCCTTATTATTTAACGTCTTTATCAATGACTTAACATGCTGCTTCTTAAACTCACAGTTTTTACTCTATGCCGATGATACAAAAATTTTCAAAGTTATAAGAGATAACCAAGATTGTATCGAACTCCAAAATGATCTAAATAGGTTAGGACAGTACTGCAAATCTAATGGTTTACAACTAAATTTGGCTAAATGTTGTATTATAACATTTTCAAGAAAAAAAATGAAACAACATTCTTTCAGTTATTCAATGTTTGGTGTTAAATTGCGAAGGGTTACTGAGGTACGGGATCTTGGTGTACACCTTGATAGCCAACTCGTGTTCGATAAGCATATTGAAAAAATTACTTTAAAATCTTACCAAATGTTGGGCTTCATCTCAAGGCAAGGTACTGACTTTAGGAACCCTAATACACACATTATACTTTATAATGCTTACGTTCGGTCACACTTGGAATATGCATCGACTGTATGGAATCCATGTTATGCTAAGTATATTCAAGCAATCGAAACAATTCAAAATAAATTTCTTAAAAAATTAAAATATAAATTTGGTCACGATTTGCCTACTCTACTGTCCTTGAAAACTAGACGAGAACATAGAGACCAATTGTTTCTATTCAAAATTATTAACAGCCTTATAGATTCGCCTTATCTCCTAAACAAAATATTATTTAACTGTCCTCGCTTAAATGCTCGGTATAAAGCCACTTTTGCAACTCCAAATCATAAAACAAATTATTACAAAAATAGTTTTATAGTAAGATCGTGTAGCAACTATAACGATAAATATAACCACATAGACTTGTTCAGTAGTGGTCTCAGTAAGTTTAACTCGATACTTAAAAATAATTAGATTAAGATTTGTTACTAACGTTTTTTTTTTCCTTTTTCATATTTCACATGATATAAGTTTGGTTTATATACATTTTTACACTTGTTAGTTTTTTTTTTTTTAATTACCATACATTTAATTTTACTGTTTTTTTTTTCTTTTATATATATGTTCACTTCCAGATTAATTATTTGTGGAAACTGTATTGGCATATGTGTTATTTAAGGTTTATAAGTTTTATGTAATATAAAATATGCTGTTTGTTTCTCTTACTTACAAATAAATAAATAAATAAAATAAAATTGTTGATAATGAATAATAACACCTATATGCTTAAACGTAGAACTTTCTATAGTACTTCAAAGAGCTTTCTTGCTTAAACGAATAGCTTATTACTACTTTCTTTCTACATCTGGCTCTTTAGCCTAATGGTTAATTTATAGGGTATTTTCTGAGGTCATGGGTTCAAACCCCAACCAAACCAAACAAAGTAGGAAATTAGTTAGTAACAGCCTGAAGTCTGAAAGTTACAAGTATAAACGATTACGTGCATTGGAAAACATTTAAAAACCTTTGGACTTGCGTCTGAACTCTCTCTGGTTGTGTCTGCTGTCCCATCACACCGTATATTATTGTGTACCAACTTACACTATAATATGTCCAGCATAGTGTAATTTCAGTAGTTCGGGATGGCAAAATAAAATTATGTTTTTACAATGATGCTCCAATCTCTCTATATATCTTTACAATCCCTCACAATCATCCAATTGTTTTCCTTGTGACAGCTCAATCATTTTTAAAATAAGAAATAGTGTTACATGCCAGTATTAAATGTTATCCCATAAAATAATATTAACTAAAGTTGTACAAATTATTGATCAATTAATTACAATAATAATTGTATATATTTATAATATCCTATGACGTAGCTCCGTATGGAGGCTAGGGCTAGTCTCGTAACAATAGCTAGTCCTAGTCCTAGTCTAGTCTACCCTTGTCGAAATCGCTCAGGATGACGTCACTATCACTATTAGTGAAGTTTAATATGGGATTGATTTAAATTAAAATCAAAATGAAAATAAACTTTATTTAAGTAGGTTTTTACAAGCACTTTTGAGTCATTTAACAAACTATATTAAGTGAAGCTATCACCCTTTCGGAATGCAGATTCTACCAAGTAGAACCGGCAAGAAACTTAGTAGTTAATCTTTTAAATATATGTCGACGATTCGACGCGATCTGATGATGTATACTAAAATTTACTTATAGTTAATAAGGTCAGACGAAATGTTTGATTCTTTAATACAAGGAGTTTATTGTTATTCGTATCACATGTCTGTCGAATGTCTTTTTTATGAGCGGCCAGTGATGACGCGAAGGATTTTTTACGTCTATAGTAAAAAAAGCATTTTGAAGAAATCTCGACAGTATATTTTTTATTTATTTTAATTATATTTAATATAAATGATTACGGTAGGTAAGGTAGGGCTTTGTGCAAGCCCGTTTGGGTAGGTACCACCCACTCAGTTATTCTACCACCAAACAACAGTACCCAGTATCTTTGTATTTCGGTTTGAAGGGTGAGTGACCAAGTATAACTACAGGCATAAGGTATATATCTTAGTTCCCAAGGTTGGTGGCGCATTGGCAATGTAAGGAATGATTAAAATTTCTTACAGCGCTATTGTCTATGGGCGACCACTTACCATCAGGTGGTCCATACGCTCGTCCGCCGTCCTTTACCATAAAAAAAAAATCTTGATTAAGATTAAAAATGCCATATTAACATGCTGTTAAATATAAACCCATATTTTCAATACACTGCGGATAGGAGGAGATTGTTGTTAATTCTATCAACTTAATTCCCTCATCAATTACCCGCTCCTCGAAACAGACGTTAGTGGAGTTATTTATTAAAGCATCTGATATTACATTAGTTAATCAACCATGAATAATATTATGAAGAGGTTGTCGATAACTAAGCTTTGTTTACGATGTTATTTATAATTTCATCATCATAATATATACTTAATTTTATGAGATGTGTTGAATAACAATATAATTAATTTAGTAACAATAAGTATTTTCTACATCATACTTATTGCTTTAGGTACTTACTGTCTTATATACAAAATAATATATAATAATGAGTAAAAGTGGCTTATCAGTTTGATCTGGAAAGATATTTTAATAATAGTACTACAAGTCACAGCGATAATTAAATACTAAGTTATCTTAATGTCATTCAACTATTCCTTGTTAATATAATGTAATGATAATAATAATAAACCTTTGTTACAAACCAAGACGAAACAGTTACAATGAAAACAAAAACACAATGTTTGTAAATTCGGCTAAGCGGTTTTGTTCAGCTAAAATGCAGATTTTTCATCAGACAATCTAAGGATAGAGGACAAATGACTCTATAAACATATAAAGATTTAAGTGGCATTCCTATTTATAGTATATTATGACAAAATAATTTATACTAAAGTCATAAATACGAAATTAACTCTGTTGATCTTTCACGACCAAATTGCTGAACTGAATTTTATGAAATTTTGAGATGAAAGCAAGCTTGAACTCCAAGGAAGGACATAGGCTTCTACGCTACTTGGCCGTCAGGTGCTATTTATGCCTAGCACCTGACGACTAAACTCAGAAACATGAGCGAATCCGCGGGCGACAACTAACCATATATATACTTATTAACACATTAATTACTTGGCTGTACAACTCTGTGCAAGCCCAACTCTGTGCAAGCAAGGCAGGCACCACCCACTCATCAGACATTCTACCGACAAACAGCAATACATACCGTTAGTACACCAGTATAGATACATTTAATCCATTATTCCTATAGCTCTGGCAATTCTTTTGTTTTCATTTTGTAAATTAATATGATTCAAAGAATCTCGAACGAAATTTTGAAATGATTTTCCGATAATGAGAAACTTTGACAAGCAATCCTTTTATTATCCGGCAATACTATTGAGTATTAATTATTAGCAATTCTATTCAAACAAAATTTGAAGTTGTCGACTGAAAAACAGAATTCGAAGAATCAATAGCTCATCTGATAATTAAACAAGTTTTTGATTGATCCGGTATATTCAATAGATACAATAAAGATATGACAAGGTTGTATAAGCCAATATTTAATACGATGCTTTGAGGATTTTGTGTAAGTTCAACTGGATATTTAAAGTAAAATAACAGCCTCTAAATATCCCACAGTTACTAAAAGTCTGATCGTCTCTAGGTGAGAAGCTTTTGGAGTTTATTTCACCACCAAAATTAAATGGTGCTTCGGATTTGAACCCTAAACCTTCGGTATCACGTATTTTGCGAAGATTTATCGCCAACTTTTCAGCTTATTGTTGTGATCAGAGCTGAATGGTAAGGAGGTGTATATTTTTGAATATCCAGGAACATAACCTCGAGCATATAAGCATACTCACAATGCGAAAAATATTACTTGAGTATGTCTGTGTTCTGCTCCAGTTAAGGGAAAAATTCTAATAGCTATAGAGTCCATTGGGGTTGACCCTGTGATTTGAACATCGCTGACTGTGTTCCATATATCCTTGAGCTTGAGGTTTACAGTGCACCACAACCATTCCTGGTGGCAAGTTAGAAAGGAAGGATAAAATTAAAGAAGGGCCATTAATTGCCTTTTTTATTTTTGTAAAAACCAATGGTTTTACAACTCAGTTTAATTATGAATTATATATAATAATTAATATAATTATTAATTATAAATCTCTTACTGTCAAGTAAAGAAACCACTTAAGATAGGGACAGAGACGTACACGATAGCATTTTTCAAAAGTTAACTTAACTCTAACTCATATCAGAGGACAAATCGATTTGATTAATCGGGGCGTCCAATTGGTTTCACGCAACACTTTAATAAAGGGCTAATACTGGCAAACTTTTCAGGGATAATGAAAAACTATTACATTCCATTTAAATACTAGTTAAACGAATCCACAACTACTTTACCATTCAAATATTATTCTACAAATGTTTCGTATGTTCCAAATGTTTCTGAGACTATTAAACTTTAGTATATAATTCAATTAACATTATTACGAGACTAAGCCTGAACAACTTTACACGCTGTAATTTGCTAATAGAAACTGGTTTTCGAATCGAAATCAAAATTTCTATCACAGGACGTAAATTATTTCGAAATAGTTCTCATTGGAAACACATTGTAATATCTGATATACGAGGCGTACATTATGATTTAATAATGTGTTTGGTTCAGCTCCACCACGACAGTCTAACGCAGATTAGTAGATACAAAGATGGTGGACGATTGCTTTTATGTAAATTTATCTGAATTTTCTCGGGCTTAAACTACAGGGTCATCTCGGCTAATGAATATTATGATTAAACACAAACCGCCGCTAGGCAGGATTACGATTGTCAAATGATGCTCTTAATGACGTTAGTATAACTTGTAATAATAGATGGTAATGGAGAAATCTCATTTTGTGGCGGAAACTCGTATAATTGAATAGCGCTGACGCAAACCAATGCATAGGGAATTAGTTGTTGACTTAGTTTGGCTAAGAGATTCGTCGTGAGTGTGTTTGATAGAAAGTTCTTATGGTTATAGTTGTATATAAAATATTTACTCACTGAAGACTGACTTATATTTATGAAGCGATTGTATTAATAGCGTAATTGAAAATGGTTACTGCACATATCGACTCATCCAGTGGTGCCAAGAATATTAGCCATATTTCCTCGTTGATTCGTATGTCCAATTTTTTTTAATGGAAAATGGATCAGCATCATGTCATCAGTGAAAGCGTTAAATAAAAAAACTACATGCTTAAATTGCAAACGGATTTTATTATTTTAGCTATGTATGATATGTGTTTAACTAAAATTGACACAACAGGTTCGACAGGATGATGTTAAATGTAAGAAAATTGTGCAACGTTTCTATGCGTCGGGATACATCACTACTGTGACGTTTATTGATTTGCCATTTGTTTTTTTTGTTTTTTTTTTATTTTTTATAATATAACATTAAGCGTATCCAGTTCTACGGTATTCGTTCTATACTTACAGACACATTGACGTCCTCCTGACGTATCTCGGCTATTAAGAACCTGTAAATGTCCCACAACTGGGCTAAGGCCTCCTATCCTATCGAGAAGATTTTGAAGCTTATCTGTATTCCCAGAGGCTAGTTAAATGTGCACGGCATAATTATGTATAGAGTAAACAAATTTATGCGCCATACATATATTGGGTGGACTTTTCACGTGGAAAGAGTTCAGGCGCAAGACTTACTTTGCGTACCTTCCGATATATTGAAGAATAAATAATGTATACTAATGCTAATTTTTATTTTCAGGCTCCGGGCTGTAATAGGCTGAATCTGTGGCCTTATTGCTAGATTAATGAGACAATCATTTAAAATTATTAGAGTAAAAATGCAAATTAAATTCGAGGGTAGATTTATTATAGTTAAATTGGCTAGTACGTTTCCATAAATAATGTAAATAGTCAAAATAAAAGTTATAAATAAAGAATGTTTAAGATATATTAGTTCTCAAGTAAAAAGTAACAGCTTGTAAATATACTGAGCTAGGCTACTGAGCTACGGTCTCCTCATCCTTCGAAAAGTAGGTTTGGGGGTGATTCCATCACGCCGCTCGAATGCGGGTTGGTTTTCATTGAAATTAGACACATTTTATTTTAATTTATTTTCGATAGGACAAGCAACAGTAGATATAATATAACATTATTATTTTTTTTTAATCTTGGCAAATGTTCTACTGTTTACTATAGTCTCACCATGCACTATGACATTGCAAAATATGTATTAAAAAAAATTAAACATAATGATAAGAGATAATTAATTATTTAATTATAATAATATTTTAACTATTATATAATAAATAATAATTATTAAAACCAATAAAAAATACCATAAAATTAGAAATGAGCCCAAATAAAATTCTTTATTTTTCGATTGAACTGAGGGCGTGACAGATGTCTAAATCTTTTACTTGCTGACTAATTTTAATTTTATTTATTAAATTAAATTTATTAAATTTAATTTAATTATTTAATACACCGTTCGCCAGGCGCGTGTAATTAAGTTTATATAAAAAATTAAAGTGGGTACATCACCAAATATCCAGCTACATGTGGATATTGTTTATATCTGAGGGAACAGGCATGCCATCCTTGGAGTTGCACCAGCAGCTATCTGGACACACTCAACCAGGAAACTGCAGCCGTCCACACTTAATATTTCAAATCCATGTAATGGGTAAAAAAAACCTCCTGCAATACGAAATATACAGGTTCAATAATCAAGTAAATAGCCGAGAGATAAATACCTTTAACGAGGGATGTAAGCAGTAATTTACCTTGTGGAGGTTAAAGTCCTGCTTACTTTAAATGATGATTTCAACTCCGGAGAATCATTCCAATGGGTCAAAAATCACTGTAAATCACAAATTAAACATGACTACGACTTTCTGAATTGCAAACCAACGCATTTAAGCAAAAACAAGAATTAAAGACTTACAATTTTTTAAGGTCGGTAGAAATATGTTGTATAAAGTTTTTATCAAACTTCAAAACTCCGTTATAAATATATTCTGAAAAGATATATGCCGTTAGAGCACTGAAGTAATAATCAATCACAAATTAAGAAACTCAACTATTAAGGTAACTCACCGATATATTCAGTATATCGAATTTGAAGTTTGAATTCGGTGTTAAACCGAAGATGTAAAAATGCAAAAAGAACGAAATCGAAAGTTCTTGAAACTTTGAAAGGTGCGGGAGTGTGGCCAGCATCACCACCAAAATTAAATAGGAATTATATCCATATTTAAATCAAAGAAATAATTATGGAATAATTATTTTATTTAATAAAAGCCAATTATAAGCCAAAATAAATATGTCATAATAAATTTCCGACATTTCCATACAAATACTAACCCTTTATTGGATGACAGCAATAAAAACGACATTTGGTAAATAAAAAATAAAAAAATTACAGTTAATACACAATTAATTTTAATAATAAATAAATATTTTCCATCAAATTCAAATGAAATAACACACACACAAATGTAATACATCATTGTTGTCATTTATTTTACGATGAAATGGTTAATTAAATTTTATAATTCCGTGTTGATCCTGTTTATTTCAGACTTTTATACCACTCTGAATAATTAGAATATTCAATGGAAATAATTATTTTCAAATAGTTACCATGTTTTTAATTAAACATTTTTGTGTTTAATGACAATAGTTTAAATTTAAGGAGTGAAACAGCGAAGCATAACCATTTAATGAATAATATTATATTATGTTAAAACTTTTGCGAAACGCCCTGCATCTTCTTTTATAAGTTTTACATATATTGGCTTAGGTGTTTTTTTTTTTCAGTTAGAAAAGGAAGGAATAACGTGGCGTCCTTATAAGTATAAAAGGTACTTACGCTGACAATTAACGGTTGTAATTTTTACATAAACTTACAAATGATTAGAATCAACACAAATGTGATATCGCTCTTGCAAATAACAAAAAAAATATCAAGCGTTGTCTCCCAGAAAGTGGATTAGAGGCTCTCAACTCGGTAGGAGTCGTAAATCTGACTACTGGAGTGAATTCGGAGTCAGTACCGCCATCAATACCCTCAATGTCCAACTGACCTCCGAAGAAGGCATCCTAATGAAGGCAGCCAATTCATAATTTTGTTCTTATAGTGTCATCTATACATATAATAAAATTGGAGTGTCTGATTGTAATATTAAAATAACCGCGTTTAGTAAAAACTAAATGCATATGTATGTATACACGGTACATATACCTAAAAATCATTTTTTACAATTTTTGTCTGTCTTTCTGTCTGTCAGTCTGTCTGTTTGTTCCAGTCTCTCTGTAACACCTCGACTGATTTTGACGTGACTTTCACTGTCAGCTAGCGGATGTAATAAGGAGTAACATAAGCTACTTTTATTTTAGAATGATACGTAAAATAATAATAAAGTCACGCTTTTTTATTAAATACAAACGTGCACGAAGTCGCGGGCACAGCTAGTTAAATATAACATCCCCAAATATATAGGATATTGAATAACGACTATGTGATGACGATATTAAGATGAAGCTTTATTGAAAGAATATCGTTGTGCCTAAATTGTACAGCAACAGGTTCCACTACTTGCGATTCCTTTTTAATTTTCAATTTTAAATTGTTGGCACTAAATTGTCTAACGGTGATAATAACACTAATTTTGTTATTACTACGTTAATTAATTGGGAATTACTTAACGCGTATAATATAACACTATAACTAGGCCAACGATGAATTTCACGCATGTCATCAACAAACTGTTGCTTTATCAAGAAATGTGGTTGAAGATATGAGCGTTTTAGTTGAATACCTCAAAGAGTTATAACTCGAACATCATTTAACAAGATTTGACCTTAATAATGTTGTAATAAGGAATAGTTAGGCACGGTCAAAATGATACTTACGTATTTACGGTATTGAATATTACATTCTAAAGCAGATTCCAGCTGCTTTGTCGGCTGAACTGTTTACAAAGCAAAAACTAACTGGGCTTTGCAGCGCTTAAAACTTTGCCCATACTAGAAGTCGGGATCAGAAAGTGTATTACGATAAGGCTTCGCAAATTCGATTCGCTTAATGTTTGCGCTCGCTTCACTACTAATGAACTACAGGCAAAAGTTTCTCAGTTGGAATCAAATGTGAAAACCGATTAAAATTTCTCTCATATAATATTAATTTCCATAATATCGAATAGCGTATTAAATCATTTTATCGTATATTTGATCATATTTTAAATCGAATAAAGAACAAAAATCTGTTTAATTCATTGAATATTTTATAAACACATTATATTATAAAATAGAGGATCCCTTTTTATCGTGGCATTTAATGAAAAGGAAAACACGATCGAAATAGAAGAGGAATATCTGTGAGGACACATATTGAGGACTTCAGTATCGCCATTGAATCGCAATTCCGATCCAATAGACAAAATTTGAACACTCCTGTCAACAGTGAAGGCAATAAGATGGGTTCCAATGTTACATAATTTTTGTGTTACTACTCCAAGATCCAAGTGATTCAATAGCAAACTGCATAGTGTACACGATTCAAAAGCTTAATACCTATAATCGATTGTAGGTCCAGCATTGGAAACACTTGTTCGTATCGAAGAGGGCATGAACTCGACCAAAAATTAATTTTAATTTGACACTTTACGCAAGAAATTTGTGGATCAGAGGGCCATTAGCAATTATTCATAAGGGTTGAAACGGACCGATCCGCTCCATAAATTATACAAATTATACGAGTTATACAAATTATACAAAATTATCGCGATACGCCGAATGGTCCGCTCGTCGGACATTAATATTAATATTGCGACAAATTTTAATAATGGCGCTGGAGTCGATAATTAATTTCGTGGACGCGTTAATTATGATACTATTGCAATTATTAAATTTTTAGGATATTGTTTCAAAATTATCTGAATTTGGTACAAATTTTAATCGAAGCTGTTTTGTGTTTAATATTTATTATGCATTATATTGCAATGAATGCCTTGTCTATGCAAACGATCAATAGACAGGCACAAGTGAATTTCTTAAAGAAGTAAAGACAAAAGCTCAAATGATCCTTATAACATCAAGTATAATACAGGAACTTCCACGATAAAGTGGATCTCGGTCGTAACGTGGATTGCTTGTTACTTGTAAACAAGTGTTTGTGTCGTTTCGCTGATAAACGGGTATAAGTTTTATTAAAATTTACATCGCAATTGCGGCCAGTAAGAAGATAAATAAATAAAATGTATTATGCAAAACAAAAGATTATCTTCACTTAAAATAAATCTCATTTTATAGTGATTCTAATTGAATATATATTATTTGGACCAATTTTCTGGATACTCCTACTAACATTTGAGCACCACGAAAGTCGTGTCAGGATTAAATCGTAAGCACATACATATATATTTTCGACAAAGAGCTGCGGCATCTTCTTACCCACATCTTCATACTTTAATATTTTGAAACGATATCATAGACTTCAGTTTTGACCAAGATTAATGTAATGGATACATCTGCAAGCACCCCAGTGTTGCAGATGTCCATGGGCGGTTGTAGTCTTTCCATCAGATGACCCTCCTGCCCGTTTACCAACAGCACAATAAACCTTATGATAAATCAAGGATTTCTTAACCTTAATCTTTTTGTTAATCCGATTTTGGATCAGTCGAATGTATACTTATATATAAGGTACTCGCTCTTTCCCCGGACTATTCTTGAACTGAGAAATTTCCATTAAAAAAAACCGTACTTGTACTATGTACTTTACCGTGTTATATTGTAATTTGATTATCTCATAATCTTTTGTAAATCTCTAAACAAATTCACTACTGACTTAGAAGTACTTCATAATATATCAAACAGCTGAGTTTTATGTCATAACAATACAATTTTAAATAATATAACAATATAATTTTCTTAACGTTTTTCCATTTCAATAATATCAAGAATATTTATCAAAACCCAATCAATATTTAAATCGATTCCTCAAACACAAGGCAATTTGACGCCCTGGGTTTCTTATAAAGTAATTATAAGAAACATTGAAATTTCAATCAAACTTTTCATTAGGTCTTCGTATACACTCGCAAAGAGCTGCTAAGTACAAGATTCAATTCCATTCAACACCTGAGCCGGTTCGAATAGGACGTGACTATTCGAAATTAGTTCTCAACTTAAGGTATCTGCACACTTGGCCAATAAATGGAACGAAACGACAGAATTTATCTCAATGAAAACATAAGAACTTTAGAATTTATCTGAAAGTAACTTTGTTTCTTCTTGAATTATCTTATTTCGCTTAGAACTTTATAAGTAGAAGAACTCAAGAGGTTGATTTTGTTGGAGTTGGGGTATATAATACCGTTTCATTAGCAATCTTTAAGACGCGGTACTTAAAAATATCAATCAATGGTTTTATATTGTGCAATGCAATTTACCATACAAGGTACCATGTGTAGTGTCAGAAACCCTTAAACAAATAAAATAACTAGAGAAGTTACGACTTATTTCCTTTTGTTTAGTTCTTCCCATAAATAAACCAAATGTAACGCGTATTTTGGACAAAAGACAGTTTGGTTAGCATTTGTACCAATGAGCTTAATATGACAAAGATATGCGTTTTAATGTGAGACATTAAAGTGCTTCAGGGAAATCAGAAAGTTAACTGTCGTGTCCCCATGATACCCTTTGAAACGGCATTAGTTTGAGCTGCATAAATATTAAAACAAAGTTAGTGGTTCCCTGTTGAGTGTATGCTGATGTACGTTCACTTTCCTCGAGGGATATTACACCTTTGGTGGAATATCAAGTTTATAATACCTGTCGCAACTGCACACTATCGTTCTGGTTACTGGATGACGCTGAGAAGCATCGGTCTATTTTGGACATGCTTTGATATAATTTAAATGAAGCCTTCATTCCATTTTTAATTTATTTATTTATATTAGCTGAATTTTACATCTGAGATTCTATTCTTCACGTACTCTTCGCTAATAAACGCATTGCTTTCTAAATTATTTTTTAAAATGTATTTTACCTTTTTTTTTATTTGGATATGATTATATATTATATAATTATTATATTAATAAGTATTAATCTATGAAAACATCGCTGTTTTTGAATGCACACGAAAACTGTTGAATCTTTTGACATTGAAAATGTACCATTACGTATACAGCGTGTTTTTCAGAAGGTTTTACCAAACGTAGCCACATTCTACTAATAAATAGGGCTTCAGGATTTTTCTGTCAATCATTTTTTTAGGAACAGTCAGTTCTAAGTTTGAAAGATCGACCAACAAAAACTCATTATAATATATACGCAGTAGCTTAGCTTCCAATGCTAATTGCTTGCGTGGTTGAATTCGGTCAGAGGAATATTATCATCATTTTTATATCTATCCCTCCTTCTTATTATATTCCTCTCCACAAAAGTAATTCCATCATATGACACAGATCTCATAAATGTTTCCACTGCTGCCAGTTTTTAAATGTTATTTTCAGTTAGCTGATCTAATATTCATAATAGGCGCTGTAATATTTAGCTTAAATGCAATGAACACTCCTCTTAAAATACTACAGCGACCGAAGTGCTATATTTCACATTTTCAGCATCAATTATTAATTAAAATCGCAGTGGTGCTCTTTTTACCTTCTCCGTCTCTTCCATTTACTTTTTGTCGATTTGAAGTTATAATGGAAGTGAGAGGCGAACTGTAGCCGCTTGAATTATTATTTTAAGCATTTGAATATACTTTTAAAGACGTTAAAATTAAAAAAATTAAAGTCAAATGTATGTAAAATAACTTTATCTTGAGTTTTCCACCAGGTGGTTATGTTAGTATAGGGAGTGTTTCGATGAAAGCTGTGAATAGAATATTCACGCATTGCTTGTATGTATTTGTAATAAAATATTTAAAGTTTAGTCTTTGATCATTGACTATGTTATACGTATAAAGGCTTTGACTGGCCATAACTTTCTAATTGCCCTACTAACAATCCACTGTAGTATGCGTTAGATAGATATGAAATTTTGTACAGTAAAACAGTCTAGAGCCCATATAAGAAGGCCTATACCTCAACCGTTGATCAGCGTTGTAGAATTGAATAAAAAACACTTCTACTAGAGGAGATTTGTAAGCAAACAGTGATTATTGTTACATAATTTTTTTTCTATACAAATAGATAAATATATAGCTATGAATCAAAAATCCCACTAATGTCTCACGAAACTAAGGTTTTGTTCCCCAAAAAACAATAGTAATTTTCTTTATATCTTTATTCTTAAGGCATTCTCTTAAAAGCCAGCGCCACGGCCATTACCGCGTTGGCTTTTAGACGCGCATTCGTTGGAGAGTGCGCCGGCCAAGGGATATCAGGCACTTTAAAGCGATAGTTGATATGGTTTGGTAGCGGTCGCTTTTTATGCAGCAGATTTTCATTGATATTTTGGTAAAAACAGATTGAAAATTAACTTTTACCGTTTGAGAAATGAATTGCTCCTTGAAAGATCTTTAAAATAATTTGAATCTACATTTTATGATTAATCATATAGTTTGAGTTGATGTAAAGGTGAGAGGAGACGGTCTAGTGGCTAGTGATTGCTAGTTTGATCCCCGGCAAACAACACTGAGTTTACATATATTTAATTTGTGTATAATTCATCTCATGGTCTGCGGTGTAGGAAAACATCCCGCGTTGGTGCAGCGTGGTAGAATAAACTCCAAACCTTCTCCTCAATCGAAGAGGCTTTAGCCCAGCAGTGGGACGTCTACGATTACAACGATCTAAAGCTGACTCTTTGTACAGTCAAAAGAGTACAGAAGCCACAATCAATAATTAACAAAATGTAACGTCTATTCTCATTTAAACTTTGTTAACATTCAAACAAAGCGGGAGTCAAGCCCTGGACTACAAATGGCCAAAAACATCAAGCAACAAATACCAAAGACTGATATATTAGCAACTGGCAAAACAAACGCTACCCTTCCGTGACGAGGGTCCTTGATACGAACATACCTATTAAAAGTTAGATTAGTGACAAATTTGAAATAGATTTTCGACAATACTGAAACTTGGTATCTGTAATCTCCGTCCCTTGATGGATTCATCGAGTTTTACAGAAGCTTGTTTAGGACTGTAATATTGTAATTATGATAATACGAGATTACGGGTCCAGAAATTTAACATTTTTGACATATAATTATGCTGAGGTACTGAGGTTGATGCACCAAGAGGTAAGTTCTACTGTTTCATTTATTATTTAAAGTAAAACAAGTATAAATTGAACTTAGGCGCATTGACGATGCAAGCGACCACCTCCTAATAGTTTGTGATGCTGTTAGGAAACAATCCTAGATGTCTTAAGCATCAGATAAAAAAAACATCGCTGATTTTTTATCTATAATGACAATAGTAGTATTATCCTCGTATATTGGAAAGTAACACTGTCTGTCTCTCTTTTACACGACTATAACGCTTAACCAAATACGATAAAATTTTGAAGTAAGCTCAAATCCCAAGGAGGAATATAGGTCACTTTATAACCCCCCCCCCCCCCCCCTTTAACAGCGTGCTAAAACTAGTTATCTAAATATACTATTGAATTTTTAGGATTTATATTATGTATGTTTGTTTATGGGATTTTAATAATATTATCTATTTTCTTTCATTATATACAATTTTTTTTGTTATACAATAAAAAACATTATCTGTTCGTGTATCACTCGATATCTGTTTGCATTTAAGAAATAAAAATAAGGTTTTAAATCTAGAGATAAATTAATCCGGTCTTCTACCTTAAGACATTTGGCAACTAATTATCTTTAGTTCACCAGACTGAAGAATTCCGAATCACTGATTCTATCTTATATAGTTATGTAATAACGATTCTTCCCGTGCAGACTAATTGGTAAAATCTTTTACGCGATATTAATTGAGTTTATTTGAGAAACCTAAATTAATGACTACGACTAAAAGATGATGACTTAAATCAATATTTTGAAATCAATTTATTCTTGCATTGATTTATATGTATCAAAAAAGATTTAGGCAACATGATAAACAGCTACATTTAAAATAATCTTTTAGTAATTAGACTTAAAGTAAAAACTTTGAAACTCATTTTCCAAAAATACCATTTGGTAGAAATTTCTTCCTATCCTCTGACGGCATGTCATCTATATTTGCCCACTATCATATTTCAATGAGACTCCACACTGGATCTATACGTGCTTTCCGAGGCATGGGACTATATCTATGCGAATATCCCCAAGCTTCAATACTTCCAAGCTGGAAACATTGGTAAGAATTTATTGACAGAATAAACCAATAACATTTTTATAATTTTTTTAACCATTTGACCCAACGACCTCAGTATTTACAGCATCATGACGTAGCTAGTCGACCAGAGGCATTTAAATTACTTCATATAAAACGTGGGTCGTGAGAAACATCGTTAGTTCTAATGGTTTTTTGTAGATTATTGCTAGTTATTCTCCTTTGTTTCTTCTCTAATATACCTTAAATAATTTTAGAGCACGCTTTACGAATCTAACTTATTATTCTTTCGTTTAATTTAGCCGATGGAATACGATCAGGGGTTATTTGAGAACATTATCGACGCGTCACGAGTAACTTTGTATTACAAGTTCGCATTTCTCTTAAAAGTGTTTTAGAATCGTCATTTTAGAAAAATATATTTCATGTAGGACTACAATAATTTTGTAATGTGGATTTGATCAAAAATAGATCACCTAGTGGTAGGGTATTGTGTGAGGTACCTACCCTTGTGGGTAGGTACTACCCACTCGTGATATATTCTTCCGCCAAATAGCAGTACTTAGTACTGTTGTGCTCCGGTTTGAAGGGTTAGTGGGCGAGTGAAACAACAGGCACAAGGGACATAAAATCTTAGTTCCCAAGATTGGTGGTGCATTGGTGATGTAAGGAATGGTTAATATTCCTTACGGCACTAACGTCTATTATCGGTGATGGCCTATTTGCCGGTCCACCTACACCTGTAATAAAAGCTCTATGATTAATATTAACCTAAAAGTAAATTAATAATAAACAAAATTTATATATCCTTGAAAATTAACAAATATTGACTACACTTTAAGAATGTGTAATTCTTAAATTGACTAAGTAGTTTTTTCGGTTAGACCTTACAAAAAAAGGCATTTTTTTTAAATATTAAATTTACCTTTGGACAGAAAGCCATAAGAATGAGAAGTAACTCTTTAATTATTCTGAAAATATTAATCCAACGTGATTCTTGTTTAAAAACTTAATTATAATTTTCATAACATTAAATTTTCTTAGTCTTTAACCCAGGATTAAATGTTGAGGAAAACTAGACTGCGTGTCCGAAGTGGGTTTGATAATATTTTCAACATTTTATGAAAGAAAAATTATTTTCTCTTTAAAATTATATCCCTCATTAGTAAGTTTTTCGAAATATTTCTAACTATTCATTTGGAAAAAGTAATGAAACAGTCACCTCCGGTGCCATTAGACCGTGAAAAATAAATCTCACTTTATATGACAAATTAAAAGAGCCTTAATATGAAACAATAACAATTTCTCACATTTCTTCGCTCTTATTGCTGAAACAGTAAGGCTCAAATTCAATACTTGCATAGCAAAATTAACTTTGTTACGACTTTATAGCGGTCAAGTTCACCTGCGTTTAAATTATGTCTTATTACGAATTGCATAAGACTTGAAATTGTTTGATGTATGAATTATAAAGTATTTAAATTCGCTGCATTTTCCATTGAGCGTCACAATAATTATGACAAGTGACATTCTTCGTGACTTTTCGAAGAGGCAAATAACTGCACTTTTAGTTAGATTGCTCAAAGAAATGTTTTAAATAACTTGAGTTTGCAAAATGGATATTAAGTTGTGAGTTCTTTACTTTATATTGAAGAGACGTTTTATTAAGCGACTTGTTATCATACTGATAGCACAAGAGGCGGTATAAGAAATATATACCCTCACGTGCAGTTATTTGATGATGATAAAGATAAGATCTATGTAGATGATTATGATGATGATGATGTCATCCTGACCGCTTTCTGAGGCTCGGAGCTGTTACTGAGAATTATTCAATAGAAATCCTTATTACCCTTTATGAATTTGATCTGGGATTTAAGCCCAGGACCTAGGGAATTGCAGCCTTATATCTAGCCACTAAACCAACTAGACAGTCGATGCTTAGATAATACCTATGTACCTTTTTGTACCTGGCAACTTCATAGTGTATTAAAGGAAAAGTAGGATTCCTTTTTTTTATTCCTACTCTAATACTCGATTTTCATCAATAACAAATCGCGGAGGTTGATCAAAAAAGGTTAATTACAGTAAATATTATTTTACAGTATCTTTGTTGTTTAGCTCGGCAACCTATTTACGATTTATGTTATCTAACAAATATCTTTGTCAATAACAGATGGCGATTGAGTTTAATTAATTTCTTGTTAGTATGATGATAAGCTAATAAGATGGTTAGATGTTGCAGACCCCAAGGACTTGCTGCAAAATCATTTGTCAGGCTAATAATTTTGTATTGAGTGCTTCTTAGTAGTTCACAGTAGCCGCTTTAGGAAGTTAGCAGTACACCCTGGGGCCTCGGAAAACACGTTAAAAAGTTATTCCTTTACCTGGCTGCCTGATTTCTCTTTGTCAGTATAGATATGTCAATGTATAGATATGTCAATTTGTTCTCTCATAAGATTATGAAAGCTAGAAATTTATAAGAGAATGAACCGAAGATTGTGCACACACTTTTGTTCTGTAATAATTCTTGCGCAAATGCTGAGCCTTCGAGATAGGGAGAGAGGTCTGCAGTCGTTGAAATAATCAAAACGGAAAGAAAAAGTTTATTTTTTTCTTTTTTAATTGTGTATTTCTTAGTACAAAGACTAAAGGTCGATAAGTAAATATTTGTGGTGGCAGATAATTAAGTATGTTGCTTTGTTCGTTTATATAGTTTGTTGAATTAAAAAAGTCCATCTATTTGATTAATGGTATAACCACGAAACGCTTGTTTATCCATATACTAGCCTGCCTGATGTCACAAATCTTGGAAATACTTTTCGTGATAGGTTAATCGTCCTCCATTGTACGGATATACTTTGATAGATTCGTTTGAGAATAATTCGTCTACTCTATGCAACCGCAGGTAAAAATGGATTTCTACTCTAGCAGAACCAAACGGTGTAATTTACCTCGAGACTCTCTTCATGATGCTTATAATAAAGTTGGTGTACTTACAGTTGCAACACAAAACGTTTATATAACATTGATAAACAAGGCATATTACTCAATATATGATTATATTGATGTAAAAAGCGTGGACTCAGTGTTTGTTGATTTAGGCAGGATATATGTAATTTTAATTATTTTTATTGTACTTTATTGACCTACTATGTAATTGGAATGTTGGAAAAGAGTACTGAGTTTCTTGCCGGTTCTTATCGGTAGAATCTACTTTCCGAACCGGTGGTAGCTTTTCATTTAATTAATCACTGCAACATGACGATTCAAAAGTGCTTTTATGAGCCTAATTAAATAAAGAAGATTTAGATAATGATCTAAATTAAGTGATGTACATTATATGGAAATGATTAGTAAAATATATTAAACTAGCGACCCGTCCCGGCTTCGCACGGGTGCAATGCTGATACAAAATATACTACAGAATGTCTTACAACGTTCACAGTTTTTCAGTCATTAGACAAAAATAATAAAATTGCTTTGAAATAAGCCATTATTTCTCGTAAATAGTAAAGGATAAAAAATGGTTATTGTGGGTAATCCCTAAGAGATAGACATGTACCATGGCGAACTTTTTTGTAGACCTTTTTAAGGTTTACAATACTGTAGTACATTATTTTGATCTATCTCATAGGATTCAGCCAGCGTTTGCAAAGAAAGCGCAAAAAGTGTGTTTATTGACGACATCACTTCAGAAACCTCTAAAATGATCAGTGTTTCTTTACCATATATTGTATGTATTATACATATAAAACTTCCTTTTGAATCAATCTATCTATTAAAAAAAAACCCGTTGTGTAATTTTAAAGATCTAAGCATACATAGGGACAGACAGGTGTAGGCGACTGTTTTATTCTATGTAATGATTAAGAAAACATTAACAAAATCATTTAAATTCTAGAGAACTACACAAATTCTTCATTAAGACCAAAATTCAAATAACTCGACTACATACATAGTGCCGGCTCGTATTAATTAACCGACCTTAATCTTATAATATTAACATCCTTAAATAACAAATGTAATTTACTTATTAGAGTTACCGGAATATGGTCGTACGGTGTAATTAATAAATATTTCAATTATGTAATTTCATTAAAATATTCGTCGTTATTAAGAGATTGTAAAATTATGTTTATTAAATTAAACTTGAGATGGTACTTAATTTGTTTCAGAAATTTCGAGAAATTATCATACTTTTTGCAACCTTTGGACCAGTTTAATAGAGACCAATTAAGTTTAAAATAAATTTAGTAGAGTTGATGGTATTAGCAAAGTGCAGTGTTTGCGTGTGTGTGCATTCAGCTCAATTAGTTCTGTGGAATTGGTAGATTTAATTGCTAGACTTGACCCACACAAGAGTATGTGTGTGTTCGAGTCAATCAGTTTAGTGAAACTGGTTTGATTCAGTGGCAAAGCTTGGTCCACACATATTACAATATGAAGTAAAATTAAGAATAAATATTTTAGAGTATAGATTACCGGAAAATGGCATCATTTCATCGACTTTTAATTATTTCAATTTCTAAGATACATTAAGACTCGTTAACAGTGACTATATTATTGAAGGATTATGCCAAGACGAATTAAATGTCTATCATTTTATTATATATTTATTAATATAAGGAGTCTACAGATAACTATTTTTTTTTTAAATTTATTTTCATCATTGATTCACAAAACAGTCAAAGACACAAAATACAATTGTATGCTTAAAATATAAATAATAAAGTAACAATGTCTGTGTAGTTCTTGCCTCGTAACCACTGAACCGATCGTAATGTAATTTGACAAGGACATAGGTATATTAAGGGATTTAAGTGGAAAAAAATTGACGTCAGAAAAAGCCAGTATGTAAATACACTAGCATGTAATATACACATGAACAAAGATTCATAATTTAAACGTTTACAAAAAAAAAGTCTTGAATTAGTCACACACACAAACACACATACACAAATACTACACCAGGTACTATAAAGTACATAAGAGTTAATATCATAGTATTATATAAAATATATCGTGTATTGCGCTCTTTTATATTTTCCTTGAAGCTAATATTTTAACTTTCTAAAGGTTACCAACCTGCATTGTTTGCACGTCCTAAGTATATACAGGCAGGCCGATGTGAGTGACGGTGACAAATGGATTCCCAAACCATGCTTCTTTGTTTAAGCTGTACCGGACAGGTAAAGTGTACGAAATGATGCTAACGCCACAGATAATAAAAATATACAGAACAAAAACTCAGCTTACCAAATCGATGAAGCAGTTGACCAAGACAATTTTGTAAGCGATGTTGCCGTTACTTTGAATGGAAAATGTTTAGTCTGTGGCTGTATGTGTAGAGATAAAAGGCCAGTGCTAATGTTTTTGTTTAGCGACGGGGCTTTCGCAAACACTTTTGAAGACGGGGGAAATTACTGGAAGTATGTTGTTACCTGTCTTTGTTATAATCCGCTTTTCTAAATGTTATTTCAAGAATCATTCTAACACGTTCTTAGAACGATAAAAAATAAATGAACATTTTCTTCGCCTATAAATACTTTTTACCACATTAATCGAAGTGATTAAATATTTCTGTTTGAATTAACATTAGTTAAAGATAGACCCGTGTTACCCAAAAATACTTGATGGAGTGAAAATGTAATGAAGGCTACATTACTCGCTCGAGGGGACATTACAGTAATGAGGTCAGCCCACCTGGGGCCGAACCCGATCGAAGAGTTAAAACAACGTGAAAATCTGTCGGATTAGCCTAACATTGTGAATTAGGGACAGATTCACTTTGTAGCTGGTTGGTAACATAATGCTTTTATAAAACGAATTTTATTTCTGTGGTTACGTCGAGTTAGTCGGATTTAAGTATTTTAAAATGTGATTTGTATTTTCATGCAATATTTTGATACAAGCTAAAGTAGGTTTAGGTAGGCTAAATAGGTGGCGTACGTCCTGAGCATGGATGCCCAGGCTGCCCTCCGAATTCTGGGGGGGGGGGGTTCAATTTTGCGCGCGCCACGCGGAGCAGGCATCATAAGGCAACCCCTATCACCCTCACTGTGGACTTCTGCAACATAAGGGGACTCAACTCCAACTTGAACGCCGTTCACTTTCACCTTGACTGCGACGACCATCCGCGAATCTACGCGTGCCTTTATAGGTCCCATAGCAGTAACGTCGAAACCGACCGACTGGTTGAACACGTCCAAATGGCTACAGATTCCGTGCTGCAGCAGATCCCATCCGCAGAGATCGTAATTCTTGGCGATTTTAATGCCCACCATGTCGAATGGCTTGGATCGCGCACTACCGATCACGCGGGTAGATCTGTTCTCGACTTCGCTTTAGCATATGATTTGACACAACTGGTCACCTCGCCAACGCGAATACCAGACGTGGAGGATCATACACCTTCCCTGTTGGACCTTCTGCTGACTTCCCATCCGGATAGCTATCAGATTATCATCGATCCCCTTTGGGCTCGTCGGACCACTGTCTCGTTCGGAGTACAGTTGCACGGTACTCACGACCTCGTTTCGTGGGCTGCCGCCGCGTGTGGCACTACAAGTCAGCAGATTGGGATGGGATGCGGTCCTTCTTTACATCCTACCCATGGGGGCAGGTTTGTTTCTGGCCGGATGATCCGAGGGTTATTGCTGACTCTGTTGCCGATGTGGTGCTTCAGGGTATGGAACTGGTCATTCCATATTCTGCTGTGCCCATCGGTGTCAAGTCCCAGCCCTGGTTTGGTTGTTTCTGCAAAACGGCCTCACGCCGAAAATGGGAACGTTACCATGACTGGGCTAACGCATCGGCGTCTCGTGATGTAAAGACCAACGCATTCAGAAAGGAATATAACTCTGCCTCTAGGTCCTTCAAAAACGTGATTGCTAAGGTGAAGACGGAGTACATTGGCAGAATTGGCGAGAGACTGGTGCGTCTCCCTTCAGGAACACGTGCGTTCTGGTCTCTCGCTAAGGCTGTCGTAGGGTATTTCTGTCAGCCTTCTTTTCCATCTCTGCACAAGGACGGTGAGTCATTGGCCCATACCGCGAAGGAGAATGCTGATCTTTTAGGCTCTATCTTCGCGGCGAACTCGACTCTGGATGACCGAAGAATGTCACCACTAACAATCCCGCGGTGTGATATCACAATGCCGGAGGTTAAATTCCGGCAAAGTGTAGTTCGTAAAGCACTTCTTTCCTTGGATATTCATAAGTCGAGTAGACCCGATGGCATCCCTCCAATCGTGCTACGGACTTGTGGTCCCGAGTTGGAGCCGGTCTTAACGCGTCTTTTCCGGCAATCCTATGCATTCGGCGTCGTCCCGAACTCCTGGGAGACTGTTTTGATGCATCCGATCCCTAAAAAGGGCAACCGCTCAGACCCCTCCAACTATAGGCCTATAACCATCACCTCCTTGTTCTCCAAGGTAATGGAGTCCATTATTAACTGCCAGCTCCTGCGGTACCTAGAGGAGTACCAGCTGATTAACGACCGCCAGTACGGTTTCCGTCGGGGTCGCTCAGCCGGTGATCTTTTAGTTTACCTTACTCATAGATGGTCGGAAGCAGTTGAGAGCAAGGTGGAGGCATTAGCAGCCAGTTTGGACATAGCGAAGGCCTTCGATCGCGTGTGGCACAAAGCGCTTCTTTCGAAGCTTTCTTCCTATGGGCTTCGCGGGAAATTATGCAATTGGATTACCAGCTTCTTGGCAGATCGAAGCATCAAGGTCGTTGTCGACGATGCATGCTCCGACCAAAAATTCGTCAATGCTGGTGTTCCACAAGGCTGCGTTCTATCACCCACTCTGTTTCTTCTGCATATCAATGACTTGTTGCAAATCAGTAACATTCACTGCTATGCAGACGACAGCACCGTGGACTCCTCATACACCGGCCGTGCTAATATTTCTCGGGAAAACGTCGAAGAAAACCGGAACAAACTTGTGTCTGAAATCGAATCTTCGTTAAACAAAGTCTTGAACTGGGGTCGGCTTAACCTAGTCCATTTCAACCCCAAAAAGACGTAGGTAAGTTTGCGCGGTAACTGCCAAAAAAACACCATTCGTCGTATCTCCACGATTTGAGAACATTCCGATAGTCGCCACAGCTAGTATCGGAATACTTGGCGTTGATATTTCGAGTTTCGTTCAGTTCCGCGGTCAATTGGAAGGCAAAGCGAAATTGGTATCAAAAAAGCTCGGTGTTCTCAGCAAGGCAAGACAGTATTTCACGTCGGCACATCGCCTAAGACTATACAAGGCGCAAATTCGGCCTCACCTGGAATACTGCTCTCACCTCTGGGCGGGTGCTCCCCAGTAGTACCAGTATCAGCTCCTTCCATTTGACCGTATCCAACGTAGAGCAGCTCGAATTATCGACGATCAAGCCCTTTATGATCTGCTCGATCCTTTGGCTCTTCGTAGAGATGTTGGATCACACTGCATCTTCTACCGAATCTTCCACGGGGAATGTTCCGAGGAATTGTTTGGATTAATCTTGGCAGCTGAATTTCACCTTCGGACATCTCGTCAAAATTCTAAATTTCACCCGCACCACCTAATTGTCCGAAAATCCACAACAGCGCGATTTTTAAAACATTTTCTGCCTCGCACAACCACTCTGTGGAACCAGCTTTCGCCGGCGGTTTTTCCGAACCGATACGACTTGGGAACCTTCAAAAAAAGAGCGTACTCCTCCCTAAAAGGCCGGCAACGCATCTGCAACCCTCCTGGTGTTGCAGAAGTCCATGGGCGGTGGTAATCACCTTCCATCAGGTGAGCATCCTGCTCGTACATACATTAAAAACATAAAAATATATATATATAATCTAATACCATTCAGACGAATAAACATTAGTTTTAGTGAATACATTGGAGAAGAAACGCTTTAATTGTTTTTGCACTTTACTGCATTAAAAATAGAACCTTTAAACACCAACAATTTGCTTGTTCAACTTAAGAGAAGAATTCCGAGTTTAATCTACCGAGCTGCTTAAATACGGGATGTTTATCAGACTCCACTGAAATTGAATTAAAATTATTAAGTAAGAATCTGTATTTCAGACAAGACAATTTAGAGTTAATTTCGGTTGAATAATACAATAATATTTCCCATACAATATTCTATACGTTCCAACATCTTGTCTAAAATATTTCGCTAAAATAAACAATAGCCAAGAATGGACCAAAACAGACATTATATTCCCATTTCACGAGTAAAACGTTTTCTCAGACAAATGGTTGAAACGCTGGGATAGGCTACGATTTATCTAGGTGAGGAATGTCTGCGGTCGCTTAGCTTTTTGTTGAAAGACCAGTTGAAGTTGGTGATAACAACTGACCAAACGACTCGATTTATTTGATAAAAGATTAGGAGATGAAACTTTTAATTTTAGTGGATAATTTAGGTTAAAATAAGAAACCGATTTACGCAAGCGATCTCGCAAATGTATATAAGTCGCTTTTTAAGTCACGAATTAATAATGAGAGTGAATTTGTTGAAAGTGATTCTATTGTTGCAGATAAAAAAAATTGTTTCATAACGACTGTACCAGTAGGTACAATATATATTTTAAACAACAACAAGAAACTATGTTACAAACATAAGTTCTAGTTTGATTACTCGCTGATTTTAAATATTTTAAAATTCATTTTACAATCGACAAATATTTTTTTCCATGTTCAGCATTGCTCTTTTAAATATAAATAAATTTGTCATGGCACACGCGGCTTGACCGAAAATGGTATTATTATATTATAATATGCATTAAATAACAGGCATAATTAAATAAATTAATAACTTTTGAGAATTATTAATTATTCTTTATTATTTTTATTACTACATAAAATAAAATTGTTATTTAAAACTTCGTGTGAATTAAAACAATAACAAAAAATAATTTGAATAATGTTGTATAAAAGCGTATATGATAGAAAGAGACCGAGAGAAAGAGAAAGGGGGGAAAGGTCGCGTGGAGGGGGCATGACGCTTTTTCTTTACTTGACTATTTCTACCAGTTCCGTAGGCCGAGTAACAAAACTACATTTAAAAAATAAAGACAATTTGTTTACTAGTTTATGCTTAATTAGCAACCGAATCTTAAATATGATAATCAAATAATTTTATTTCAATATTTCCAAAGTCTCAATAAAATTAAGATAAGACTAAATGAACAATCTTTTGTCTTGATTGAATCTGAAATATTTATCACTACTCAAAGATAATCCAGTAAATTAAAACGACGGCTCAATGGAGACGGATATACAGTTGATGGCTTGTTCAGACGCTGCAAAGGTGTAATATCCCTCGGGAACACTGAGCTCCCGCACATCAGATTCGCGCAGAAGCCTCAAAGGAATACCAACCTTATATTTAAAATATAAAGCCTATAATAGAACGAGCTACTTTAATAAACAGAGCTGTTGTGATTTCTTGAGATTATCTTTCGTTAAAAATCCCGAGTGAGGCTGCCTTCATCAAGGACCTTTTGAGGACGCAATTTTTACGGCTGAAAGTGAGTGCTCCGATATTATCAGTGTTTCTCTATACCTACTCGTTTTATTTAGTTTGTCTCGGGTTTAGTGTTTGTTTTGTGGAGCAAACAATTTCCGCGTTACTGAGATGTTGCTTCGTTAAAACTGTGTACGTGGTTTCTGCGTTCACTGTTTTAATGAATTTGAATGTTTTAAGTATATTCTGGTTTACAGACTCTTGCTTTTCAAGTTTTAATTCGACATACCTACGTTTGTTTTAATATTCATTGTTATATTTATGATGCTGGAAAAAAATTGAATCTCAATTATTCACTCAACGTTAAAACGTCAACGTAAGTTCGGTCTTGGCCCCTTGGACTTTTGTTGACCTAATTTGTAACACAAGCAATTACTTTGATATACAATATTAAGAATTACTATTATTTATACAGGATTTTTTTTTTATGATATAGCTTGGTGAACGGGAAAATGGCCCACCTGATGGTAAGTGGTCACCATCGCCCACAGACAATGGTGTTGAGAGAAGTATTAACGATTCCTTATATCGCCATTGTTATGTCCTGTAGTTACACTGACTCAATCACCCTTCAAACCGGAACACAACACTACTGAGTACTGCTGTTTGGCGAGGTGCTCTAGTTATTTTCTACATGGCTAGAAGTTTACGAGATCTAATCCAGATAAGTATCACTGTATTTACATGATCGTGAATTTGTGTTCATGCGGTGTAGAAAAACATCATGGCGAAACATGATTAATTATGTCGTATAAAATTCTTGTTATTGTTGCGTGGTGAAATAAGCTTCAAATCTTCTCAAAGTGAGGACTATTTAATCCAGGAGGTACATTTACATGCTAGTCGTAGCATGAAATCAAGATATATTATTGAACCCGGATATGATCTCATCTCAACTATTTAGATATCACTTCCTCTGTCAACTGGGCCAACTCTGATGTTGAATAAAGATAATAATAAAACAACCTTTATTTAATTTATTTTAATTTAGATTAAGTTTAGTCCTGCAAACTAGCTTAGTAAGCAAACTTTGTTTTACGATATATGTAAGCCAGTTAATCCAGGGCGACGGATCCGCGTACCTCCTCATTGTAATTTAACACCGTCGCCATATAAATTAATGAAGTGGATTTAAAAAGAGATAGTATTGTAAGAAGTTTTTATATTGAAGTAAACTGAATACATTTTACTTGTTAGTACAACAATAAATTAGTACAGAGTGTATCTTTAGAGTCATTTACGACAACGTAATTCAGTTTTTCTGTTTGACCTAAAGGTTGACTGGCAGAGAATGCCTTCAGGCATTAAGTCCGCCTTTTGTCCCATTAACTTTATGGTGGTCAATAAAGCATTTAAATAAATAAATAAATAATTCAGCGTGTCAATCATTCAGAAATTTAAACGGGGAATTAAGTACAGTTTTTGCAAAATTTAATTTAATTTTTGAGCGAAAAATACGTCTAATATATTAAATTTCCTGTTGTCTTAAAATGTAATATGTTATATGACCGATGTATTATGAGTTATTTAGTATAAAGAAATGTTGCGTGTGTTCAATTAGGAAGTCTAAAGTAGATTTTAAAAATCGATTCGCTTTGTTTAATAGAATTGTTAAAGAGGTAGTAACAATTATTTGCTTTACACTACTGTCTTTGATTCGCAACAAATTGAATCCGCCTATTCAGATAAATAAGTCAATGGTAAATTCTGAAATACGTCTCGTAGGCAATTGTTTTTTGTTCGTTATCAAATCAAATTATATTTTGGCAATAATAAACGAAAATTGAGAGAAAGGAAATTAAGGTTATCCAGCTTTGTCTAAAATAAAAATAATTTCGTACAATATAAGATCTTCACGCAAATAAAACAAATTAAATAATACATACATACATATATTCGAACAAACAGCAACACTTAGTATTTTTGTGTTCCGATTTGAAAGAAATATGAAATATGAAAATTCATTTATGTTTTCCTCTAATTTTCAACAATTATAATTTTGGTCGAATTTTGACCACCTAATGAGTACTAGTATAGGTACAAGGTCAATATGTGTTTCATCTGAGATTAATTCCCTCGAAGAAATCCGGAGGTAAGGCGTTGGCGGTATTCGCACCTTCTATGACCGCCGTAAGTGTAGCGGGGACTTCTTTGTTCGTCGGTCATCACGGTGCCCATGGTGCCCCCCGAAGAGATGGAGACCGTACCACTGACTGTACCACATACCGCATTTAATATGTCCCCATTTGTCTAAATGTATTTTTCCAACTAATAAAAAAAAAGCATACGTAGTATCATTTACGTATCCAAAATAAATGTTCATCCATTTTAACTCACAAACAACACGAAAGAAGACGCGGACACAGCTGCTCATTAATAAACTTGAATAAAACTTAAAATGTTAAATTAAACCGAACTTAAGCGCCTCTACTTTGAACACAGTATACAATTTAGCGTAAGCCGGCTAATCCGCGGCGGCAAAACGTGCGTTCGCACTGCAATCTGATGGCGCTGACACGAGAAACGAAGTTATGGGGCACATAAGTGAAAAAGACTCTTTCTTCTTTTTAAAATTCGTTATTTTTATAAATAAAAACGTGGACTATGAACTGTAAATTCTGTGCACGTGATGACCGCTACGCTATGATACGATATTTTAGACGCAGAGTTTATTTTCTGTATTCAATAATTATGTGTGTGTGTTTTGTTTAATCAAACTTCTTCGAACATGATCAGAGTGATTTCAGGGTCTGGTGTAATTGGGAAATGTTTTCATGGAACGTTTTAGTAAAACGGTTTATCGCTAGTAGTTGAAGCAGTTTTTGTTAGCGGAGGCCTAACTACTGCATAATATTAATTAGTGTAGGTTTTTCGATCAAGATATTCTAAGTAAGCAGATATTCTAAATAGTTAGACATAACCGTATAGCGAGAGTACGTAAAGCTGTTGGTCTAAAGCCTTAAATCTTACTGTTTGTATCGGATCCAGTTTAATTTTAGTTTTTATCGAGTTATGCTTGACAAAACATTAGGGGGGGGGGGGGTAAACCCAACGTCATGGAAGTAGCTTAACTGAGTGTGAAATTTGGATCGATTAAAAAATCTACATTAACTATATTTTGAGTAAATTTGAACTATGTATTTTATGTTGTGAAAGCGTATATTGTTACTGCCCTTTGTAACAAGAGCTCTGACTAGCTAGGAATTTCGAAAGAGAAATTCTAAAAATAAATTCACAAACAACGCTTCGCTCGCTTTACAAATACATGAATCATTTTACCAAGTCCACGAATAGTTCACAATATTCTGGTTACCAGCGCTCTGAAAATATAAAATTCCGCCCCATGTGCAGCAACCCAGGTAAAGATTGCTTTGTGAAATACAAGTAAAATTATCAGATTGTAAATATCCAACTGGTGGGCAAACCCGGCATCTCCTCTTGAAATGCGCCACAGAGTGCGAGATGAATTATTATTAGCATTTTACTTGGTGATAGGCCTTTGTGCGAGCTCGTCTAGGTTCGTCCTGCTTAGTATTGTTGTGTTCTAGTTTGAAGGGTGAGTGAGCCAGTAAAACTACTGACGGTTAATAAAGGTAGACCCATTTGGCAGTCCGCCTTTCTATGACTTCAAATAAATAAAAAAATAACAATAAATTAAGTGTATGAAAATGTCCTCTATTTTTATCCTACTTATTTTTATTTACTGAGAAATGACTCAGTATCAAAGCAATACTAAGTAATTCATAATATGAAATTATGAACGAGAATACATTTATTCATTAAAAATTTATTATAAATATTAACAGTCTTACTTGTCTCACTACATTTTGCATATAATTTACAAGAATTTATCACTACATAGTAAACCCTTAATATATTCTGGACACATATAGTTCGCTCAAATTAAAAGGGTCCACATTTTTGGCGTTCCACGAAAGGAAAGGTCTTCAAAGGGAACGAACGTGGGTCCAAAGTTAGAGCTGGATCCCTCACGTCCCACGCGTGGATAATCCTGAAAAAATATTTGAGGAAAATTCATATATCTTACACAAGCTAGCCGCCCATACTTCTATCATAACTCAATATATTTAACATAACCAAAAGAAATATAACTTACTATCAAAATTGATCGTTTCCCCTCTAGCACGCCTCGCCCTCCTTAACGTGTTAATAACTGACTTTATTGATCTGCCGTAGCTAAGATTATAATGCTGTAGATTCCGTTGCCAAAGCCAACACCATTATTATTTTTTTCATTTATGGTAATATAGTGTTTCGTTTAAGTACTATCGATAAAAAACATTTTTTGTAAATATATTATTTTTGTGTGATAATGTACGCAAACGTAATAGGTTTTTGTCAGTCATTGTGAGGTGTACTTTTAACACTGGGGAACAAACATACAATTAATTACCGTATATATTTTTACAATAGGACGCCAGAAAAGGTTTAAAAACATTTTATTGTTAAATATCATTAGTGTCGTTAGTGCAATAAAATATATTACAGAATTAATGACATTTTAGATCATGGCACACCTTGTAAATTTAGTAATCGTCTCCAGCCTATTTAAAATAAAAGTATATAATTTTATTATTTTATTATGAAATTTTAATTAAAAATCCCGCTAATTTTCTTTCGCCGTTTCTTATCAGGCCCGACGTGTTTTTTCTCAACGGTTGGTAGATTTCTGACAATCAATAAGCAAATTTAACGCTTCCATATTGAATAAAGATTTTGGGTTTGACTTTGATAAATTATGTATCATTCTACTAAGATCAATGGTACCGAAACGTATAAATACCATCTCCAAATAATTACAGTCATTATTATAATTATATCAGCTTATTACGTAATTAACGTCTTAATTAAGGTGACCTATTTGCCCGCCTGCGTTACAATTTTAAATAAAAAGCATCGTATTGAAAGAAATTATGAAGTTAAATTGATTGGAGCGTGTTTTATTAAATTAGCACAGATCAGGTACAGTCAGGTCTTGAAGTTCCTGTTTAATGTAATATTGGAAATGTAAAAAAAGTTTTAATCTCATTTTTAATTAGATTCAATAACAAAAATTGATAGCTTAATAACTTTTCCGGTACACTAAAATTTGAAAATATTAATCTATATTTCGCTGGACCACTCTCGAGGTATCTTCGTCAAAAATAGATTAACTAACCAATTTACAAAAAAAATTGTCGATAACAGCGACCAACCTTAATTTTTCTTATTTAATTTAATTCCGTCCAATTCAAGTTTACATATACCCAAAAATAATTCATTAGTTTCTAGTTGGTTTGTATTTAAGATATTACTATACAAATCTAATGAATAATGTCCATATAAAACTGTAGGCCAGCGAAGACCGAGAAGTACCACCGAAACATCACAATAATATAATATGTGCTTTTAATTTATCTAGTGCTCGATGGTAGAGATTTAGAGTTACGGCTCGGGGGGACACAAAAGGAAGTCTTAAGTTATTATTTTCAACGTAACTTGAACAATATTTTTCAGACCGGTGTTTGAATAATTTATTGTGGAACAAATTAAATTCTTTTAATTCGTTATAAAAATGCCATCTAAGTAAAATATAAGTATTATAGTTATTTTTTATCTAAATCTACTCAATTATTATATACATTGAGATTATTTACTCGTCGGGATTGAGAGATTTTTTGTTTTAGAAATCTATATTGTAGGTGTCCCATACCTGTGATGGCATGGGGACTTTACTGATTAAGTGGATTTACGTATTGTCCACTTAATGGGCGCCGTAATAAATTTACACAATTATTTGTATCGCAATGCGCCACCAACTACGCCACAAACCACGATGGCTATGCTTCCTTCGAACTGGAACACAAAGATGACAAGTACTGTTTATCGGTAAAATATATGATGAGTGGATGGTACCTCTCCAGACGCTTGCACAAAGCCTACCAAATATATATTAAATGTTAACATAACAAAGTTAAATATATATAAGGGATACTTACAAAAATTCCAACAATTACTTATGAATAAATTGAACTTTCTAAACTCATTTTTTCCCAAGTTGTGAAATATATCCTGCTACAATTATTATAAATAAAAAGTTTTCATATAAAAATGTCATTATGAATTAATTTAAAAGGATTGTTTTACATTTATAAAGAAACAAACGAAATTTACCTTGACTTTGTTTTGCTGTATTTTGATCACTTAATTAGTATTATCGAAGCCCATTTTCACTATGCCAATATTTGTCATGTGACTCAACACAAGATTGATTCGTCATTAATACGGACATTGTAAAGCATCCTCTATATTTCCACACCGGGGGTGAAACTCAAGTGCCATCGGTGGCGCTTTGTATGGTCTTGGTGGCGAGTGAGCGAGTTGCTTAATAAACATTGGCCGAAACACTACATGCATATGTGATTATTTAAGACTTGTAAATACAGCCACAAAGTTGTCTCATTTTTTACAATATCAACTAACACTAATCTTCAGGAAACGTAGACCATAATTCTATTATTTTCTAAAGATGTGGAGTATAATTTGATTATAGGCAAGTTATATATCAATTTAATTGTATCGGGTTGACGTAACTTTGTAATTGAAATGATGGAAAAAATCACTGAAAATATCTAACACCACGTCTTACTTTTATTAAATATTAAATACTTTTTTCGTTTGTATCGCCTGGCCCTTATTTGAATTTTTTTCATCATCACAAGAATTTGTTATAAATATAATCGTTGCAATTTAACTGCAATTATATTGTATCAGAATAAAACTATTATTTTATAATTTTTATTATTTATAGTAAATGATTTTCATCTTACATCTGAATGAATTAATGAACAAAAAAAACGATATGTTTTTTTTTTATATGCGTTCCTAAGCCATCAATCTGATTATGGTTAATTTTGTCAGTTTTTCTGTAGGTTCCAGCCTAACGACAGAAAGTTTTAAGTTAAACCAGGGTAGGTAGTAAGTTTTAAGTAAAAACTAAAATCGGAACTAAAATTATTTAAATTTCATAATTAACTTAAGTCATGTACGACGAGATCCCATAAAACATTTTATTCCGTTATCTGTAATACATTAATCTTATTTTTATAATTCGATCAATAAATTAATCGCTCATCGTTTCATTCGCTCACTGAACAATAGTTCACAGTGAATTGATTCGAACTGTAATCAATTTTAAACTTGAAAATTCTTTTGAGCAAAAAGACCGACATTCCAAGAATGAGCGATGCCATGGAATCTTTAAATAGATAATTATTTCAAGGCAATGGAATTAAAAAAAATGATGCCAGTGCACACACACACTCATAAGTTATTTGAAATTTCAATACACACATTCAGATTTGATATTACGTATATGTCGGCTTATTTTTCTTTTTATTAATAGTTTTCATAATATATCTTGTCCTTTCCGAGATCTGCTTGATCCTTTGGCTTTGCATAGAGAACATCTTCACCTTCTACCGAATTTTTCACGGAGGAATTGTTCGTTCGTTCGCACATCTCGTCAAAATTCCTAGATGTCCGAAATTCTAAAACAGCGCAATTTTCAAGACATTTTCTACACCACTCTGTGGAACCAGCTTTCGCCGGCTGTTTTTCCGAACCGATACGACTTGAGAACCTTCAAGATAAGAACGTACTCCTTCCTTAAAGATCGGCAAAACATCTGCAAGCCCCCCGGTGTTGCAGATGTCCATGGGCGGTGGTAGTCACTTTCCATCAGGAGAGCCTCCTGCTCGTTTGCCAGGTGGCGCATCACATAAAAAAAGCTACTTTCGCATTTATAATATTAGTAAGGATATAAATAAATACTCAAAAGGTATTAAATTATATTCTTAATATTAAGATTAGACTTCATTTAATTATGATAGACAGATGATATATTTGCATTTATCATTTCACATTTATTTATATCAAAAAAAAAGAAAAACTTTACAAAAATGACGTTGCTGAAACACGTACCTTCTATCTTTGATTTCAGCTCGGGTGAGGATGATAAAACACGTGAATCATAACCGACAATGCGCGCACACTCGCGCAAATTCTACTTTACATAAATTTGGAATGATAATGGAAACCGGGGCACAAAATCTGTTCAAAGATGAAATCATCTTAGAGTAGAATTAAAATTTGATGAAATTAAATAATCACCAATAATTAACAACATGCAGTCAAATCTCTATGTAGTATAAAAAAAAGTCGCATTTTACAAACATTTTACAAATACGCAACGGATTCTAATGACGTTTTCATCAATGAACAGGGTGATTTAAGAGGAAAGTTAAGAGGTTATGGAGAAAAGCCGAGAATTTCAACTTTCTTAACCGGAAAAATTATACGACATTACTTTTTATGCTTGTTCTTCAATCAGCCGGGAAAGTGAAGCCGGGACGGGTAGCTAGTCTGTGATAAAGTTAATTCAAATGATAAAAGTCCGAGGAGATCATAATGATGACTTTTTTATTTTGACTTGGTACTGAAACAATTACTATATAAAAATATTGACGGGCCCCGTGTTTTATCTTTGTAAGATAATGTTTTCACAGCCTTTTTCATATTATTATTTTCAATGACTTTCTGATGAAAACGTGTAATCACATAATATATAAATTATATTTCTCAATTTGTATATAGGGAACGAAAATAAAATTAAACTAATTATTTTAAAAAATATCTTAACTTATTGCATATAAATATCTTAACTATATTCCGAGATGGCCCAGTGTTCAGAACGCGTGCATCTTAACGGGTGATTTCGGGTTCAAACCCAGGCAAGCACCACTGAATTTTCATGTGCTTAATTTGTGTTTATAATTCATCTCGTGCTCGGCAGTGAAGGAAAACATCGCGAGGAAACCTGCATGTGTCTCATTTCAACGAAATTGTGCCACATGTGTATTCCACCAACCCGCATTGGAGCAGCGTGGTGGAATATGCTCCAAACCTTCTCCTCAAAGGGGAGGAGGCCTTTAGCCGAGCAGTGGGAAATTTACAGGCTGCTAATGTAACTTATTACATAAAAATGAAAAATGGATTTCAGGATTTTTTGTTAATTGGAATATTGTCTCGCCATTAGTATAATTTGTATTATGTTGTGTTATCTAACATTTAGAACTGTTAGAATACTTCGGTCCGATATAATAACAGATAAGATACTTGAAGCTGATTAAATCGCGATTTTTATTTGGTGAAGATAATAGAAAGATTCAACTGCTTCAACTGTCGCTTAAATGTACATATGATTTCAACTCCCGTATGGTCTAGTGGCTAGGATACCTGGCTTTCACCCAGGAGGCTCGGGTTCGATTCCCGGTACGGGAATATTTTGTTTATTGTGTTGTAATATTTTATATTTGTGTTGTAATGTTTGTATATTGTAAATGTATATCATACATTTATCCTATAGGTACTTATAATATTCATTAAATTTATCTTGTTCTCTGAACGAAATATACTCAAGGCTATCATTGTAAGGTCTCCAGGACACAACATCTTAGGGCTCAGACGAGTGTAAAGTTTCTAGCGTCAGATGACGTCAGCGTAAGACTCATCATCACACATCAGTGTCAAGATATAAAATTTATAATCTATTAAATTATACTTCTATTTAAATTTGTCTTCACATTTTTAACTTAATTATAGTTATGAAGTCAGACGGATTAATAGTTTAATCAACGAGCTCTTAATCATAGTGAGGCACGAAGTTGAGCAATAATATTACATAGTTTATGGCATAATTTATATCGCGGTGAGAGATATTTTATGGGGCCTTAAATGTATTTTGATATGTGGTCCTTTATGGCTTTAAAACACCACTTTGAAGATGATCTCATAATTCATGAGCGAATATGTTATTCGCATAAACATTACGCAATAATTAATGATGTAAGAAAAACTTTTATTAGCATAGGCTCAAAAACTTTTTATTTTGCGGTAAGGCTTTGTGCAAGCTGTAGAGGTAGGTACCACCTACTTAACACATTCTATCGCTATACTTAGTATTGTTGTGTTCCGGTTTGAAAGGTGAGTAAGCCAGTGTAAGTACAGGCATAGGGAGGTAACATCTTAGCTCCCAAGGTTGGTGTAGTATTGAAGATATAAGAAGAAGTTAATATTTCATGAGTGGTGGTGACCTCACACCATCAAATGGCCCGTTTGCCAGTAAAAACCCCATCAAATAAAATTCAGATTGCGTTTCTCCAAAATATGGTTGTACGAAACGTTTATGAATATTTTAGCAATAGCCTTTATGCAGGGTGATATAGACTCTGTCTGCGCACAAGATATTTTACCACAAACCTACAATATTTAAACGGGTAATATCGTGAATAAAGCCTATGTTTTAATAATTTCGGCTTTCCGTAGAAATGTATGGCGGTCAGAGACACACACAGTTTAGATTTCCAGCACTAAAATATTAAGTTCTAGTCTCGTATCATTTATAAAAATGTAATTTTATCTCTCCGACGCCGTTGCTTCTCAAACGTGATAAATTATTACAACACGTACTTATATATTTTGCAATAAATTTGTCTACCGAGGATAATTTGAAGCCAACATTTTTTTTTTACGCGTTCTAATAAAAATATTATATTTTAAGCACTCCAAAAAGAAAAAAAAAACATCAGGATGAAGCACTTATTTACTTTTTAATATAGTTTACTCCGCCGCTTTTGTATTACAATAATCAAAGTCGTCCTCCACCATTTTTTTTTACATCCAGCTTTTTCGTGTTTTTCTATTTACATTGTATTAAGCCCTTGTAAAACAAATGAATGTCGTATTTGCTATCTAGACAATGGTCCATTTGTACTCCGAAACATAACCTTCATGACTCGCATGAACAATTGCAAATTTTGTGATTGTGGCTTGGGTCTCTTGGGTCTATCTTGGGTCAAGTCAAAAGAATTTGTTGTTTGGACACTGGCCATAAAAATTGGCGCTGTAACAAATCGACAAACCTTCGAACTGGAATACAATAACGCTGAGTACTGATGTTTGGCGGAAGAATGTACAAACAGTATGACGGGTTTGTACAATGCCCTAAAATCAAGTAAAGTTAGTGATTTCGTTTCTCGGAACTTGCGCCGATCTCTCTTCGATTCGATTAGATTATTGAACAAAAGAAAGGCAAGTCTCCTGCTCGGATGACTAATATACGCTTAGAATAACCACTGTGGACGTTCTAAATACATTTAAAAATAACAGTGGTGATCAATATTGAAACAATAATTTATGACCTTGAAAACGAAGATGGGAGTGAGTGTCTTCCGAGGATCTTAAAAACCAGTGTAATTTGTCAAAATTACAGTCATATGAAGATCAAAAAGAATTAAGAATTATTCGTAGCAAAAGTAAAAATAGCTTTTGGGCTCGATTTCATGTTGGCTTCAGCAACTCGCGTCCTAATTCCACTTTGTCTAATCACATTCAACCAACATTGTGCTCATAACATATACTTATTCATATGAGCGGTTCGGTCTTTTGTCGTCCGCTTTTGTCCCTTTGCGGCTCATTCATCTGAAAATACCTCCTGCTTTTAGAATTGTACGAATGATATATTTTTGAAATGGGTATTTTATAATTTTCTTTGTTCGAAGGCTAATTACGAATCGGTTATGCTTCCAGGGATTGCAGTATCAAATATATAGTATAATCACATTTTAATTTTATTTATGGAATTGAATTGAAAATATACCACAGAATGTCTAACAACGTTCACAGTTTTTCAGTCACTAGACAATACAAACCGCTATGTCCATGCGTTTTTAGTCTATAATATCTTCAAATATTAATTTAAATTACATGCTGTAAAGAGCTATATTTATCTATATTAAATTCACAGTATATTTAAGGTAATTGGACAAGGAGTAACGCTGTATTGCTTATAAAAATCGCTTTGAAAATAAGTCATTATTTCTCGTAAAAAGTAGAGGATAAAAAATGGTTATTGTGGGCTATCCCTAAGAGATAGACATATATCATTGATTTTTTTGAAGACCTTTATAAGGTGTACAATACTGTAGTAGATTATTTTGATCTATCTCTTAGGGCTCAGCCAGCGTTTGCGCAAAGTAAGCGTAAGCGCAAAAAATGTTTCAGAAAAAACCGCATCAAAATCCGTTGTGTAATTTAAAAAATCTAAGCATACATGGGGACAGACAGCGGTAAGCGACTTTTTTGTTGCTAAGTAATGATTTGGATATAATAGATGATTGTTTAATGTAACTAGTATATTTTTTATTTGATGAAGGATGAATGCGGATGACCGAGGAAAGTCACTACCAACAATCCCGCGGTGATACCACAATGCCGGAGGTTAAATTCCGGCAAAGTGTAGTTCGTAAAGCACTTCTTTCCTTGGATATTCATAAGTCGAGTGGACCCGATGGCATCCCTCCAATCGTGCTACGGACTTGTGCTCCCGAGTTGGAGCCGGTCTTAACGCGTCTTTTCCGGCAATCCTATGCATTCGGCGTCGTCCCGAACTCCTGGAAGACTGCTTTGGTGCATCCGATCCCTAAAAAGGGCAACCGCTCAGACCCGTCCAATTATAGGCCTATAGCCATCACCTCCTTATTCTCCAAGGTAATGGAGTCCATTATAAACTGCCAGCTCCTGCGGTATCTAGAGGAGTACCAGCTGATTAGCGACCGCCACTACTGTTTCCGTTGGCGTCGCTAAGCCGGTGATCTTCTAGTTTACCTTACTCATAGATGGTCGGAAGCAGTTGAGAGCAAGGGGGAGGCATTGGCAGCCAGTCTGGACATAGTGAAGGCCTTCGATCGCGTGTGGCACAAAGTGCTTCTTTTGAAGCTTCCTTTCTATGGGCTTCCCGGGAAATTACTCAATTAGATTACAAGTTTTTTGGCAGATCGGAGCATCAAGGTCGTTGTCGACGGAGCATGCTCCGACTTAAAATTCGTCAATGCTGGTGTTCCACAAGGCTGCGTTCTATCACCCACTCTGTTTCTTCTGCATATCAATGACTTGTTGCAAATCAGTAACATTCACTGCTATGAAGACGACAGCACCGTAGACACCTCATACACCGGCCGTGCTAATATTTCTCGGCAAAACGTCGAAGAAAACCGGAACAAACAAGCGCGTTAACTGCTAAAAAAACACTATTTGTCGTATCTCCACGTTGTGAGAACATTCCGTTAGCCGCCATAGCTAGTATCGGAATACTTGGCGTATATTTCGAGCCTCGTTCAGTTCCGCGGTCAATTGGAAGACAAAGCCAAATTGGCATCAAAAAAGCTCGGTGTGCTCAGCATGGCAAGACAGTATTTCACGTCGACCCATCATTTAAGACTATTGAACAAACTTTTGCGCTTAGGAGTTCTTAAGGGGTCCTAATCAAACACTGTCGTAAGGTTCATAATTGATCATTTTATTGATCATGTTATCACTTAAATGTTCGGTGCGGAATGTTGATTGCGCGATCTAATATACAAGTGACGCCATCTGTTGACGACTAGCGTCAGTTTTACATTGGACAACTATACAAGGCGCAAATTCGGCCTCACATGGAGTACTGCTCTCACCTTTGGGCGGGTGCTCCCCAGTACCAGCTCCTTCCATTTGACCGTATCCACCGTAGAGCGGCTCGAATTATCGACGATCAAGCCCTTTCCGATCTGCTTGACCCTTTGGCTTTACGTAGAAATGTTGGATCGCTCTGCATCTTCTAAAGAATTTTTCACGGGGAATGTTCCGAGGAATTGTTCGGATTAATCCCGGCTGCTGAATTTCACCTTCGGACATCTCGTCAAAATTCAAAATATCACCCGCACCACCTAGATGTCCGAAAATCCACAACAGCGCGATTTTTAAGACATTTTCTGCCTCGCACAATCACTCTGTGGAATCAGCTTTCGCCGGCGGTTTTTCTGAACTAATACGACTTGGGAACCTTCAAGAAAAGAGCGTACTACTTCCTGAAAGGCCGGCAATGCATCTGAAAGCCCCCCGGTGTTGCAGATGTCCATGGGCAGTGGTAGTCACGTTCCATCAGGTGAGCCTCCTGCTCGTTTGCCATGTCTAACATAAAAAAAAAATAATTAAATATTAGATATTTTAAATAAAACAAAATATTTATATGAATACTAATATTTAATAGTCTCTTTTGGAAGTTAAATTTCGTAACTGAATTACGTTCTCTTCTGAACCATAAGACTTAGAGAAATAAAACAACAACTAGTTCGACGTTTAAAATTGAACTATTTAAATTTAATTTTTAATAAGTTTTTGCCACCATTCCGACCAGTAATGTCAATTAAACCCACAAATGAATGGCAAACTTTGGTTATCTGTGGCATGCACGTGCAATAATTAGGGTGGTCGTCCACTGTAACTGCGCAACTTGACTTTCATTCGTTAGGCTCGGGCACATTACGTCGTATTGGACTATTGCCAAACGAAGACGCAAAAGTTTACTTGTATGAGTTAGTGTACACTGCAGGAACCATAAAATGTACTCTTACAATTATTTTGTTTATATTTTATCTTCAACTTTTCTTTTATATCTTTGCGATAAATCCTTAAGATTATATTTTACCTGCCTGATAAAGTATTGAATACAATATTTTTGTAACTTATAAGTACATATAAAAATATATATTTATTTTAAAACAAATTTACACATATCGATACTTTATATAACGAACTACATAAAATGACCGGATTGTATAACCGTACTCTATTATTCTATTCTGAATCTACACATTTTGCACTTATTTTGACGTACGCAAGTATTTTTATCTTTGTTATTTTAAACATATTTTTAGGTCACTGAAATTATTGTTCATCACCAATGTATTGCATTTTATTCAATAAAGAAATCAATATAGAGGCTACGTACTAGTAAGCCAAAGTCACTTATCACCAATGTATAGCCTACCATGGTAGGTATCTAAGGTTTATATTCCTTGTGCCGGTAATTGCTCAATCATCATTTGAACTGAAATATCAATGCCAACCACAACAATTTCAACAAAAGTAACTTGGATTTTGGAGACACATTATTGTTAGTGATTGGTTGGTCTTTCTAAGAGAGTATTCGTCATGAGATAGAAAAAACTTATTTAGATCAAAAATTATAAAAAATCATCAGAACATTGCGGCTAGCATCTAAAGAAAAATAAAGTTGGGTACATAAAATTTGTGTTAGTCAGCAGTGTACGCGTACTGCAATGACAAAAGTAATTAGACAAAACTTATACAATTATTAGCAGGCCGTGGTCTCTGCTATACACCTTATGGTTACGACTATATTGAGAAACTTCGCCCTTGTCCTAAATTTGACGTCTTAAATAATAACATTTACTTTTGAGTTATTTACATTTAATATGGGGCTGACATGGATCAGTTGCAAGTGAGATATTGTTAGCGCACTAATTTTAGTTGTTGATTGCTGGTTCTATTTCAGGAGTTTCAATGAAGCAGCTTTATTTTGATTTTATTTAGTGAGAATAAACTCCATTTTTTTTAATTAAATTTATGCGATGATATAAAATATATAATTAATAATAAGTACAGTGTGATAAATTATTTTAAGCCAAAACGTGTCAATTAAAATCAAATAATTTCATTTTTAAATTTCAACAACCGACGTTGAAATAATTCATGTTCGTTTTTTAAACAAATAAAAACTCAAAGTTTTTAACCTAGAAAAAATGCAAATCCGCCATTTTAGATATCAACCGGGTCACCTAAGAAAGTGCGCTGAGAACTTCACTGTCTATAAAACTAGAAGTAAAACCAATCAGAATTACGTCACAACAGCGCCCGCCGGGACAAAAGGCAATGAACGACGTTTAATAAGAAAAATAAACGTAAAACTTTGCACGTCGAAAACTAAAACCCGGTGCCAACTACACTCGATAAATTAACGGTGCCATTTTTCGTAGTAGGTTTTATTGGATTGGAATTATTTATCCAATTTTTATTAGCATTTGAGATGAAAATTGGATCGAGATCGTCGAGTGTATAAAATGGATTAAGATCAACATCTTCAGCTGATCGTTGGAGTTTATCATATATTTCAGCAGATCAGCGGGGAAGGAAAAAGTCGTGGTACCTCACACACTTTTTCAAATAGTTTTATTGGAACATTTGTATTCATAAGCCGCACAGTAAATGCTTAGGTAAGCTGCTAAGAGGCAGCGTCTTCTAGCGGCGAGTTATTAATGTCCGATGAGCAGGCGGACGAGCATATAGGCCATGTCAGATAAATGATCACCAATTCTCATACACATACATTAATAAAGACCGCACCTTGCATCGCCAAAGCTCCACCAATCTTGGTCGCTAAGATATTATATCTCTTGAGTACACTGGCTCTATCACCCGGAAATCTGATTGAAACCGGAACACAACAATACTAAATATTTTTCTTTGGCACCAGGCTTGCAATAAAATTATAACAAAATATATAGCCTAAAACAAATATCCATCAAAAATACAGGTCGAAATCTATTAATCTCAAACAGACGTATAAACATTCATTCATATAATTATATTAAAATAAGGTAAACCCTTCTCGCATAGGAAGTGAAGAGATGATTAAATATTTAGAAATAAAATTAAAAATTCCTCGAACACATAGGCGGTACGGAGTATCGAAGTTGTTTTTAAACTTAATTAATTTTAAGTCTTCTTTTATGTTCGAAATTCAAAACTTGTTAAAAGTTGCCAATAATAATAGACGGTAACCCTTCTTGACTCAAAAGAGAATTCTATTCATCCCTTGTATAGGTTAGAGGGGAGTTTTCAAGAGTTCATAATAGACGTAGTGACGCGTTGTGGTATGCCCTCAATCTATTTTAGTTGTGCAAAATTAGTGACATTTCCAATAATAAATGACTAAGAATGGTGTGGTGAGAATAAAAAGGTCAAAGGTCATGCCCCTCAAACCGATTTTTTAAAAGTGGTCATTCGGATAGGTCTCGGATAGGAATAGTGGATTCTGCTATTCCACAGGGTTTATTCTGATTGAAGAATTGAGGAATATGCGGGATATTACTCTCTATTCTCTTACTCTTACAGTTTTAGGTACGACCGACAACTTATGTTTGTTCGAGGGTGTTTAAAACAATTTTACTTGGCCGTAGAGTTTTTTACAAGCCCATCTTGGTAGGTACAAAACAGCGATACTAATTATTGCTGTGTTTTGGTTTTAAGTGTGAATGAGCCAGTGTAACTACAGACACAAAGCACATTACATCTTAGTTCCCAAGTTTGGTGACGCAGTGGCAATGTGAGGATGGTAGTATTAGTAGTTTTACTTACAGCGCTAATGTCTATGAGCGATGGTGAACATTTACCATCTGGTGACCCATTTTCCGTCCGCCTATTTATATAATAAAAAAAAAAACTAGCCAACGCCGAATATACGTTTAAATCGAATCTGAAACCCCGTGATTTGCATTTGTACCAGCTAACCACTAAACTAGACGCTATTTTATTACAACATGCATAAGCAACTAAGTAGGAATAAACTAAGAAAAACGCTACACCATATAAAATTGTTTAAAACTCGTAGAAGGAAAAAAAAATCCTTATAGAATAAAAAATATACGAATATACTTAAAACCGACGTAATTTCAATAAATTATCAAGATTTAAATAACCCTTTATTTTAATGTAATACTCACTATTTTGATTACGAATTTTATTAATAATCGAATTATTTATTTCAAATAAATAATTCGATATAATATAAGCTTTTGAGTTCAAACAAAAGTCGATATAGCGTAGTGGTTCCGATCTTCCGACTTACCTAGGTAACGGCTACAGAATTCCACTGCTAAAAAAACGCCAGGCAACACCACGTAAATTTAATATTTATAATAATAAATCTCGTGCTTAGTGTTGAAGGAAAACACGCCAACCCATATAGGAATACCTGGATGGAATCTCAAGGAACCTCAAGGAGAGTTGAAATATTAACAGTATATATAAATTAGGTTGTTGTTTTAACATTTATTGAGGAGACGGTAAATATTGAAAGACATTTTACTACTATTATTGTAAATGTTGTATACTAGATGAAACTTTACTAAATAACTAGAGCTTTGCCTGCTTTTATATTCTTCTGAAATTTGCTTGACTCATACTAAATTTTATCAAAATCAGTAGTTTCGCCGTGAAAGCGTTACAGACAGACAGGCAGATTTACTTTTGCATTTATAATATTAGTACAGATATGTACTCGGCAATAACTTAAGCAATAAATTCCGTTTGTTGCTGCAACTAGAACAAAAATATAATATTTCTGCATTTTCGTTGCGAATAATTTAAAAATTGATTTCAGCTTGAGTCAGCTCTGTATAATAATTCAAGATTATCCTTAGCAGTTTTGGTTTAGTTTATTTATTCTCCTGCTGAAATTTTATTTCTACTTCCATATTTTACTATTTTATCTCCTAGATTAATTGAATACCATAACTTAAGACTTAAATAATTTCTTACTAGTGTCTAGACATTCGTATCCATTGATCTAGCCTACGCGACGGCTTGCGACTTTTTAAATTACTTTTTAGTTAAACGTTTCGGGTAAAATTATTGTTTCTATTTGATTCAAATAATGGCCCAATTGCTGGTGATAAAAGTTTATACTTATAGATATTGGAAACCTGTTTGATGACCATGTTACTAGAACATGTGGATTACATGCTCTATGTTACCTACATAATCAGCTCATGTTCGGCTGTGAATGACAAAATAGTGAGGAATCTGGAATTTTCCAAATGACAATCAAATAAACATGAGTACCCACCCACCCAAATTAGGACAGTATACTGGAATACACTCTAAACCTTCACCTCAAAAGAAGAAGATACTTTAGCCCAGCTATGGGACATTTATAGAATGTATTTATTTTTACTTTTTAAACTTCTCGCTTTCACGTGCCTCGGCTCCGTAAGTTTTTCCTGTTAGGCAAATTATTTAAAGTTTTGCTCAACGGTGTAACAGATGTCTTAGAAATTTTAACGGTATGAGTAAGTTTAAGCTTCGCACTAATTTTATTCCAGAACCAAGTTAAACCGCAAGCTTATATTTGAATACTGAAGAAGTAATTTTTTATCAGCATTAGGTCCGTTTTTGAGCTTTTTTGAGATTTGTTTAATACTTATTCCTGATTGTCCAGTGATTGAAAGTCTAAACCGTCGTACAAATTCAACAAGGAGATAGACAAACTGCTAAATAACTTAATAGTAAAGAAAAAATCAATTACGTTTTTCTAAAATCACTAACAAATCTCACATTTAGCTGTTAAGTTCCACGGAAGACGTCCTAAACTTTACCTTAACAGCAGATAAGAACATTGAACCAAAATAGTACATTTGGCGTACTCAAATGAAAATGTATTTGAACGGATATACATATAATATACTTCATTTAAATATAAACTTTACAGTAATAAAACTGTACTACGCTTAGCAATATGTTACAAGATTTATCGCACAAACTTTGTTTGGATTAAATATATTACTTGGGGTGTTATTTGTCAGATTCTTCGCTCGCAAGGAATCAAGCTCCATATGTAAGTAACAGCGCAAAAGATACTGGGAATAAATATTCCATCAAAGGAAGGAAGGCTGGTGGGCACGGTGGAAAATCAAGAAGGTTCTAGAGTGGAGACCGCGAATCGGCAAGCATAGTGACGCTCTATGGCACGGTGGAGCGATGATGTACTGGCCGGTGGCCGGTAGAATCTGGATGAGAAGGGCCGAAGATTGGGCTCAGTGGCGCGTCTTGGGGGAGACCCATGACCAACAGTGGAATGATACAGGCCGATCATGATGATGATGATGAATAAATAATATATATATAAATATTGGACAACATCACATACATTACTCTGAATCCAATTTAAGTAACTAAAGCATTTGGGTTATAGAAAATCAGAATTACCGACGGTACCACAAACACCCAGACCCAAGACAACATAGAAAACTAATGAACTTTTCTATTTCGACTTGGCCGGGAATCGAACCCGGGACCTCGGAGTGGCGTACAAATTAAAAACCGGTGTACACACTACTCGACCACGGTCATCAAATGAAGAGCATTCACAAACACAGGTTCACTCTCATAAACTGATGGGACGACAAATTCGAAACAACCTGAAAGAGTTCAGGACCAATTACTTGACGTGCTTTCCGAGGCACGAGAGACACGGCCAATTTCCAGATTCTCGGCTGCTCCTGTAAAAGTTCTTATCAAAAAAGACCAATAGTTTATTAGAAGCCCCGTTAGTGATGGTATCGCATAGAAATATTGAGCGATATTAAAAATAGCTCGTATAAAATTTAAATAATGACCTATATCGAGCCGATGACGGAGGTCAGTCCCTGAGGGCAGAGTATCGTAGTATGGTAGTTTCCATTAAAAGTTGTATTAATGCTCGACTTTTGTACTTCGCTATCAAACCTCCAGGGTCGTGGGATTGACGAAGGTTTTATTTTCACTTTTGATTGCTCTACACCAATGTTATTGACAATCATTATATATTTTTTTCAAATATAATTCAATGTTAAAAACGAAATTTAAATGACGTTATGTTTTACTTCAAGGCTATAATATAACACTTGACGCTAGATTATATTCAGAGAGACCAGTGGAAGCGACTTCATTCTGGGTCTATTTTCCAATCTGCCTACCTATTTTGAATGTTAAAATAAAAAAAATATATATATATACTTTATTCAAGTACTTTTACAAGCACTTTTGAATCGTCATTTAACGAACTATATTAAGTGAAGCTACCACCGATTCGAAATGCAGTTTCTTCCATGAAGAACCGTCAAGGATATCAGTAGTTACTCTTTTTCAACGTTTAAAAATTTATGTTAGTTAAATACAATTATATATGTACGACTAGTATATTATACATCTTGCCTAGAAGTTAACAAGTATTAACTCCACGCTTTTTTATCATCTATGTAATCTTGTATCAAATAATATGCCTTCTTCACGAATGTATTTTTTACAAATTATTTGAATTTATAAAACGAACGAGCTACAATCATTCGTTTAAGTGGACCGTAAATGGCAAGTTCAGATTTTATATTTTTCTTACTGCATCTATGCGTAGTGTTGACCACTTACCATCAGATGGGCCATGTGCCCAACACCCACAGGTTTGAGACTTAGACAAAATCTTAGTTTATCAACTAACCGCAATTCTCCAAAAAATAATAAAAAATTAAAACATTTTTTGTATGTTACATTAGGTATACGAAATGTCTAGTACCATAACTGTAAACATTGTATATTATATTTTCATTATAAGAAAATGGAGCTTTTATATTCCACTTAAGTACGTTTCATCTAATAGATAGTAAATGTCTAATATATTTTGTCTAGACTTTGTGCCCTTTGTTGGGTTTAAGATGTTTAAAATATTAGTAAATTTCACTATTTCGATCATAATGTCTGGAAATATATTGCTATAATTAATCTTATATATACTGTGCCGATTTGAATTGAACGTAAGATTATTATATAGGCTAGCAGACGGGCCATTGATACAAAATACTAGACGTATTTACTTTTAAAATGATTTTCACACGAATAAAGAATAAAACGTAACGAAATTTTACCCCTTAGAACCGCTTATAATTCAAAGTTTTTTTTTATAATGTGTTTTTTTCAGTCTTCATTTCTTTGAAAATAAAAGTAACCAAGTAATGGTACTTCTTGAAATATAAGCTATTTATTGTTGAAAGTTTCGTCAAAATTGGTGCAGCTGTTTCGGAAATTACTCAGAACAAACAATTTTTGTATTCTTTACATATTAAAAATAAAACATCAATTGCTTTATTTTATTTTGTTTAGATTTAACGCAAGTGAAGCCACTGTCACAGCTAGTACATATACATATATTTTAAGGCAACAAACATATAACAGCCTGCATAATTACAGTCGATCGCGTTGTTATCTCGCTCGACGCGTGATCGCAAATTTTCAGATTAAATTAATACTCAGCTGTTAAGTAGATTATTTATATTATACATTAATTTTGGTACGAAACTTTTATTTCTTATTTTTAAATAAATGTTTATTATATATATATATATATATATATAATAAACATTTTGTACTCTTAATATATTAAGTGATTAAGGAAGAAAACAATGTGGTCGTTTTTAAACGCTTGGTATATGTATTATAGTATATAAATAAATAATACAGTTATAAACATAAAGTTTCGTGAGTAAAATATTTTTTTTTTATTTCTTTCATAACTTCATATTAAATCGTCAACAATAATATAATATTCCACTTGATTGAAATGGTATACTCCACTGAACTTCAGTGCTATCTAATTTGTACTATGTTTCTCTATTTGGCAGACTCTTCAGAACAAGCTGAATAACATCACCGGTTATTGGAGTGAAGGAGCATGAGTTGTCCACCGTGAATATTTTCTTTTAACTTACACAGAACGTATACCTAACCCTCAAAGTATCATAAATTTATTTGTGTTATATTTAGGCGTACCGGCAGATGCTCCACCTGTTGGTAAGTGGCCTCTACCACCCATAGACATTGGCACTTGTAAAAATAATTGAAAGTAAAAAATAAAATAAGTAATCACTAATATGTACACACCAGTAAAGCATTGTTGATTAAAAAAAAACATGCCACTCTCGCTTGTATCGAAATTTAAAATATTCGTGTACGAAGATGAAATTTCAATATTAAATTTAACGTCACTTACAGAGAGATTATAGTCATTATAATTACATATAAATTACATCAGCCATTATAGGTAGCAGCGATCAATTGCAGTGATTCGTGGCGAATAATGTGATACAATTGAACATGACCCGCGTGCTTGTGGTTCGTTTCCGTGATTTCAGTTAATTACAAGTTGCGATGGCCGATACGAATACAGAAATGAAATTTGTTATTTCTGTCATCCCATTTTTGTTTAAAGTAAACACTCGTATGTTACATTCCAAAGGGAAGAGGAGTTGAGATTAACAAACCTTAGATTTACGTATTTCATGCGATTCGCTAATACCTCTGCTATAATTATAATCTGTACTAGTTCTTGATTAATATATCATTATTTATAATAAAAGACTATTCAATTTAACTATTAAAATTCACTTAAATATTACTTACAAATTAAAATATTCACGAATACATATCAAATCCCTTACAAAATTGTTTTTGTCTCTAGTCCTCCTTCCATTGATATCGACTATAATCAGTTTTGCTTCACAGGTGCGTAATGAAATTATCTTCCTGGGACTGCCTCGTGTATATAGCGACTAGCTTATTTAATCTGCTAATCCTGAGGTCCTTGAACAAGTTTTAGCTTTATTATGAATGCACTACACTAGAACGTGAGCATCGTAACCGTATATTGCGAGTTCCAAATCGGGCAAGCACTTTCTTGTTTTATTTGTTTATAATCAATCTCGTTTTCGGAGAGGTCCAGCATGTGTTGGGTAATATTTTACCACTTCAAGGTTATAATCATATATAATATAATCATTAAGAGTCTACATATCCCAAATGGAAACTAAAAGCTGAGGATAAATTTTAAACTCTTTATTACAATCAAACCAATATTTGAATAATTCTTTTTTTTATTCTAAAAGTACGCCTTTTCACATCGCTGGGCGACAAGTAAACCATTGCGCAATTGACGCTTAAAATTGACATTTCTCATTAGTGGCATATATATAAACTAATAAATAAATAAACGGTATAAAATAATACCATACTAAAACTAATAACTACTTAATATACTCTTGAAGTGAAACTGCACCGACGCGAAGTAGTATAATTGTATAAAATGACATGTACTACTTGTGGATACACTATTTGCCTCGCTCATTTACTCGCGTTATTTATCTTCACTGAACACGAGATGAATTGTAAACAAAACAAGTGCACGACTTACCATTAGATGAAACATAACTTCAGTTAAGAATCATGAACCGAGGTAATCGTATTAGAAACTTTGTTACTGCAATTAAATGGAGAATTTATTTATTAAATAAATAAAATTAAATTTCATTCGTTAAATTACACAATACTAATAAAAAAAATTGATTAGATTAATCAAGAATTAACGTAGTTAATGTTCGAAATTCAAAAGATATTATATAAATAGTGATTGATATTTTTTTAATGTTATTATGAATAAACCTCATGTTAGTTTTGACGCCGAGTGTTGTGCAAAGGCATGTCTTTCCATATTTGTCTGTCGCTCGCTCTCCGCTGCCAAGTTATCCCTTATTTATAACTTTGTTTATCAGTATACATTAAAACCTGTATCCGATAAATAGGCTTAGGTCCGATAGATAGTCACTATATATCTAAACCTAGTTTCCAAATAATAAAATTGATGAACCTTTCTTGTTTTCGCGAAGATATTTAGAACGAAAACTCGGTAATTTCGTTGAACTCCTCCGTATTTATCTGTGTAACAATTTAAAATAGAAACGTTTGCTTAGAAAGAACATGTATAAAATATTTCGCAGTTAATCGTCCCCTAGAACTTACACAGCGCCGTTTAAAAAACCCCTGACATATAACGCTGTAAATGGCATGCAATTTAGATGACAAAAACTCACACGCTTTATACAGAACTACCCACGGATATAAACTTCAACAACAAACTTTACGATAAGCAGAATAAGGTTGAATATCGAGTGAAACTTGTCAATTTCAGGCATTATGATAGGATCTAGGCAGTGAGTGATAGCTGACATTTAGAAGATGGGCATAGTTGCGGATATCTAAAGCACATTTCGTTTGGAATCCAGTTTTGCGAGGCCGATTGAGTTTTGTGTTGTTTTGGGATTTCGGGTTAAATAAACTTTCCAACGTTGATTGGATTTCAGTGGATTGACGTTGTTGAATTGTTAAGCTCCGGTGTAATTAATTCGCTCAGAATAATGGAACGCTAAACATGCTTAGTTAGTATTTGTCGCAACGCAAACGCTTGCAACAAACAATGTAAACTAATACACGCTTTTCTGCTGATGCATGAATGATGGGAAGAGATAGCTGCTTATGTTCATTTACTCTGCAATGTTTTTTAGTCTCATAGAAAATTAATAAATAATATTTTGCTAATATCCTATTTTTTTGGTGTCAAGCAAGAGTAAAAACCAGAGTGTATATTTTATTGATTTTGTCAATTTATAAACTTGACTTGTTGCAAATCAGTAACATTCACTGCTATGCAGACGACAGCACCGTGGACACCTCATACACCGGCCGTGCTAATGTTTCTCGGGAAAACGTCGAAGATAACCGGAACAAACTTGTGTCTGAAATCGAGTCTTCTTTAAACAAAGTCTCGAACTGGGGTCGGCTAAACCTAGTTCATTTCAACCCCAAAAAGACGCAAGTTTGCGCGCTAACTGCTAAAAAACATTTGTCGTATCTCCACGATTCGAGAACATTCCGTTAGCCGCCACAGTTAGTATCGGAATACTTGGCGTCGATATTTCGAGTTTCGTTCAGTTCCGCGATCAATTGGAAAGCAAAGCCAAATTGGCATCAAAAAAGCTCGGTGTGCTCAGCAAGGCAAGACAGTATTTCATCCCATCGTCTAAGACTATAAGAGGCGCAAATTCGGCCTCACATGGAATACTGCTCTCACCTCTGGGCAGGTGTTCCCCAGTACCAGCTCCTTCCATTTGACCGTATCCAACGTAGAGCGGCTCGAATTATCGACGATCAAGCCCTTTCCGATCTGCTTGACCCTTTGGCTTTGCGTAGAGATGTTGGATCGCTCTGCATCTTCTACGGAATTTATCACGGGGAATGGTCCGAGGAATTGTTTGGATTAATCTTGGCAGCTGAATTTCACCTTCGGACATCTCGTCAAAATTCTAAATTTCACCCGCACCACCTAATTGTCCGAAAATCCACAACAGCGCGATTTTTAAGACATTTTCTGCCTTGCACAACCACTCTGTGGAACCAGCTTTCGCCGGCGGTTTTTCCGAACTGATACGACTTAGGAACCTTCAAGAAAAGAGCGTACTCCTTCCTGAAAGGCCGGCAACGCACCTGCAAGCCCCCTGGTATTGCAGATGTCCATGGGCGGTGGTAGTTACTTTCCATCGGGTGAGCATCCTGGACGTTCGCCACCTATAGCATAAAAAACAAAATCGTGTTGATATGTCTTCGTATTCAAGATGTATGTACGAATTAATTGATAGTATAGTTGGTATTAGTCGAATAGGTAGTGTAATTGTAGTTCGTTGCCATATATTATTATCTATTACAATAGAAGAAATATATACTTAAAAAAAAATTGAAGTTATTTAATTCACATACTATTTTTCCATTTTAATTTGTTCTTCTTTCTCTTCTTCTTCTTCTTCTTCGTAGTTCTCGATGTTTCACATCAGCGAATACAAGTATCTCACTAATATATATATATATCATCCTGTTCTATTAATAGATAGAGATATGTATTCCCAATACCATAAAATCTCACATTCGGACGAATAAAAGTTTGCATCTGGTCGCGTTGTCGAATAATTCGTTTACATTTAAATTGATGTTAACGAACCGTGCCACTAATAACAGCCTCCCATTTTTATACACGAACTAGTCTAGCCATGTAACTGCGCCTACATTGGAAATTACATTTACAAAAACTGAACATTTTTTTTCTGTTTATTGGTAATTGGACGTGCAAATAAGGCCTGATGACAAGTTGTCATCACAGCCCAGAGGCACTGGCACAAAAATAAATATAAAGCATTATTTACATCACAAATGTGCCAACCACCTTAAGGACTAAGAAGTCATGTCCCTCGTGGGCAGGTACACTCCCCCTTCGAACCGGAACACAACAACAACTTATTCTGCCTACGCAGTGCTGTTATAATAAGTTACGAGATTATGGAACGGACGAACTCCCCAGACGGATTTGAACAGACCATATTATATGGAAGTGATTGCATGTTATATTGAAGCTTATAAACCATTAAAGGGTAAGCAATAAGGTTCCAAGTATTGATTCAGCCTTGTACAATGTGTTAAATTTTTTTTTTTTCATTATTGTTGTTGCTGCTATACTGAGGTTGTATTTTATTTTAAATATATTATGTGATGAAATTGTTTTACATCAGAAATGTTTCATTAAAACGTAACATAAACGTAGTACTTTAATGAGCCCTTTTAATTTTATTTTCATCGTTAAATATTTATGAAGTGTATACTTGCTGTGTATTTAATAGCGCCCTAATTTTGACAAAATAATAAGCAGTAATTATGTGTCTTGTTATTTAGATTCGAAGCATTACAACGGATATAAATAATTACGTTGCCAAAAACTAAACAACAAAAAGATAACGATAATTAATTCATGATTATTTAGATTATTTGTAAGCTTTGTTCATGAAACAATTCATACATATAAACAGATTGTAAAACATTTTATTATTAGTGAACGTTTTTTTTTACATTTTTTTCATCTTGCAACAATAGCGATGCGCCGAACAGCCGGCAAATAAACAAGCCATTGTGTTCCCTCTCGATGATTTTTATTCATTTTAAAATGGCCGACCGTTGTCGTCTTTTGTTTATATACCTTTACGAGAGATCTGATTTTTCATTGTGGAACAAATTGTGCACCAGCGTTTTACATATTATTGCATATAATAATCGTTGTTATGTATATACTTTCATGAGTATTGTTTGTGAATTTTTAAATAGTCGCCGCTAGTTACGCTTTTGTATTAAAACTGTATAAACGCACGATATATTATTTTATTATTTTTCTATTCTATTCTAAAATCAAAATATACTTTATTCGGTTATTTTTTACAAGCACTTTTGAATCGTCATTTTCAAGAACTGTTTTAAACGTAACGCTACTACCCTTTCGGAATGTACATTCTACCGAGAAGAACCGCCAAAAAACTCAGTAGTTATCATTTTCTAACATTTGACATACATAGTTATATCAGTTAAATACAATTTAAATTAAATTCTTATAATATATCCAAAGGCAGAGTCATAATTATGATGATAGATCTAGTGTAGATAGTTTAGTTATTAGCATCAATAGTGTCTTCAAACCTTCAGTTCAATTGGTTTAACATAGTTACAAGATAACCCACACATAAAAAAAACCGGAAATATAAAAGCAAAGCTCGTAAAAGTATATGTTTTATCATAACAAGAAAATCTCTTCATTTTACTCCAACCATAAAGAATTATGCAAAATATTGCAAATACAATTGCCAGTGTCGCGTCCTCCTGACTTATTTATTAACCGAGCGTTTATTAAAGGACGTGTCGAAATGAAAAGAGGAGCTTGATTTTATCGCTGCTTCGAGTAATCCGCTATAATTGATTGTACAGTGTCGGGAAAAAACGGCTTAGAATAGTGAGCAATAGTTTCACTATGAAAATGTTTTTTTAAAACACCTCGTACTTGATAAGCCGGGCTTTTTGTTTTTATATACTGCAAGCGCTTGTTAGAAGATTCATTCCTTTATTTAATAATTTGTTCCAACATTTTACCCGTTTCCTGATATTTTTTATGATTAAGAATGCTGCGTGTTTGTGTTTTTGTATTTGTGAATGAATTCAGGAACTATTGTGTGACTTAGGAATCAGTTTATTCCAATAAACCGACATAATTTTGCTTCCAACGGAAATCTTCTGAACATACCCAGGCTGCTGGAGAAACCAACCGAATAACAGATTCAATAAACAGATTTAGGGGCAGTTTATACGAATTAGCAAATGTGTTATTCGAGAGCTTACATTATGTCCCTTCGATTTTTTCGATTCGATATGTAGGTAGGTGGTCGTACAGACAGGCCACCTGAAGGTAAGTGGTCAAATGCGGCCATTGATATAGGCACTGTAAGAAATAGTTAAATGTATTTAAGCTTTCATCCTTCAACCTTGGAAACTAAAATGTTATACGTCTTGTACTGACACTGGATTACTCACTCTTCAAAGTGGAACACAGCAATATGTATACAGAACATCTGATGAGCGGGTGGTAGCCAAACGGGCTTGCCTACCAACTGTGAATGTATAAAGTAATTTCTTTTCAAACAGTTTCAAAGAATTGACTATATATATCCACTAAGTGTTAATTATACGAAAGCGGTCTGTAGCTAGTTTACAAGAAGTAATTTGATAAATCTAGTAATAAAATTTTAATATTTGTTAAAAAGTATTTAATGGGTCTAGAAAGTTACTTGAATCGTTTCAACATATTATATGAAATTTATCATTATTATGAAGCACAAAACAGTTTGTTATCTTTTGCCCTTTTTTAATTGATATTGTATCCAATACCTTTTTGTAAATAAAAATACTTGAAGCATCATTATTATTAATGAAGTTGAATTACAGCGATGATGTCCTCTTGGCTGATTTCGGCTACTGTGATTTCTCAAGGGAGTCTTGGCAACTGCGTAGGACCTTATATCATGTGCACGCACGTATCTCTCTATAATCCGATGGAACGGCAAACTACCAGAAAGAATTATGGCGCAGGAGACCAATTCTGCTAAATTATAACGTTCAATGTTCAGTTGCGATACACGTAGAGCCGAGATGGCCCAGTGGTTAGAACGCGTACATCTTAACCGATGATTTCAGGTTTAAACACAGGCAAGCACCACTAAATTTTCATGTGCTTAATTTGTGTTTATAATTCATCTCGTGCTTCGGCGGTGAAGGAAAACATCGTGAGGAAACCTGTATGTGTCTAATTTCAATGAAATTCTGCCACATGTGTATTCCACTAACTCGCATTGGAGCAGCGCGGTGGAATATGCTCCAAACCTTATCCTCAAAGGGAGAGGAGGCCTTAGCCCAGCAGTGGGGAATTTACAGACTGTTAATGTAATGTAACATGTAAGGCTCTGTTGCAATCCAACTTCAACTATTCCTCACATAAGCAAATCTTAGCTGAACCCCCATTGGATCGAAACAATATCTAAAATTATACAACGTGTCATCAAGTCAAAACCAAGTGTAATTTCGAGCTCCTTTCTCATTAATGAGTATTAAAATTGAAGATTTTTACTTAATAACATTATACTTACCTTAAATTATATTAAGAGAATCTTCTAAACGAATTTGAAGTGAGAGATAAGTAAAGAAATTCCAGAATATATACAACATAATTACAAGAGCCATTATTATGTTGGAAATGTTAAATAAATATTACATACCAGTATAATATAATTGGCATAGGCATCAGCAGTATTGTTATTATTTGTACAAAATTTTAAGGGCAGATTAAATTAATAATTAAATAATGCTATTTTACAATAAAATCATAGTGTTGATAAACACAGTGTCACAGTGGTAAATGTTGTATATATTATATCTGGCAATATCTTTGAATATTCAATTCAAGGTGTCGGGTTACGTATTGACCAAACTTAGAGATATTAAAAAAATATATATGTAGAAGTATAATATAGTAAGAATATATACGTAAATACAGTTTTAATCAAGAACAATGTACACCTGATAACTTTTGAGGTTCACTTAGGAGAAATTAAGTAGATAGATTTAAATTAACTTACGGAAACAGGGGGTGTAAAAAAGGAAATTAGTTGTATAAAACAAAGACAATACAGAGCGAGCACAGCTGAAGGTGTTCAGAATCAGCTTAAGGTATCAAATTTAAAAATTCTTTAATATTGTATAGCTGAGCCTTGATTAAGCTCTTCTTCCATTAAAAGCACGCGGCGAATATAGATAAATAATTCGGTCAGCATTTTCGTAAAATTAAATTAATAAATGCTTAACAGTCACAAGGAAAGATTCCACGTCGTCTTACTACAGGTAGTGAATTTCAAAAGAATTCACTATAAACAAAGCATTTTGCTCGACTTAGATCACTACCAGGATATTATTAGATACGAAATAATTTGAAAAGTTCCTCAATTTAAAACTGCAATTAAAATGTCGCAATGTAATAAAATGTAATATTATTCGTTATCTGCACAGAACACCTGACATAACAGAATCGATTGAAACGAATTAAAGCTGTGGCAGTCGAACATGTTTCGAGGTTAATCGACACATCAATACGGGATCATACGATATTCACTAATAAAATAAACACAATACCAACTCGCGATGCAGCTTAGTAGATAATGTATTAATTAACGTGATTATTTAAATATAGTGTATTCATGTACATGTTCATTTAGTCGTAGGGCTTTGTAAAGAGTCAAGGAAACCCTCATTAGATGTTCGACCTTCACACTTCAATAATCTGTGTATGTAAAAGTTTGAATGGTGAAGTCTATTATATATTTCAAGTACATCATAAACATCAAACAAAATATACTTTAGTTATGTTGTACGATTAAATTAAAAATAAAGCTACCATCTGTTTGGAATGTAGAATATCTCGAAACAAATGACACGGAAACTCAGTAGCTATCCTTTTTCTTAAACTATATAAAATCACATGTTATAAAGCTACACATAACATAACATGAGATTAACGTGTCCTGTGAGGAAATCAACGAAATACAGAAACCTTTATTCACCCAAAACTAAATACCTTTACTAGATCATATTTATTGCATTCGTATCGTTTAGAAAACTCCGAAACCGCATGACCGAATAATGTACCGGAATTATTAAATATTAATTACTGACACGTTCGTTGCCAAATGCCAGACACGCCAAGCGAGATAACACTTAATTGACCGTATTCGTACTGGCCGATATGCGGCCTATTGTGGTATGGAATGTAGGAGCAACTTTACACTGTGCAATACATTCGCGCAATACGATAGTAATTTATTTATCGTATTTATTTTCATATGTTATTAAAGCGTCAATAGCGCAATGGTTTACGGGTCGCCTAGGGATGTAAAAAGTCATAGGTTCAGTCCTGACATCTTAATAGGGAAGATCGCTAGTGTCGTCCCCACAAATAGTATAAGCTTTAAGCTTGATTGGAGGGTTTAATTATGTTAAATTGTCGTTCCTTACAATGGAACTTAATAGAATTCTTAAAAAATATACCTATACTAAAATAAGGCTTTGGTAAAATTTCAAAAACCTGTGATGTCATTGTTGATAATTGCACATGAAATAAAATATCAAATTCGATTCAAAGATGTCTCGAATTTCGAATCGAGATTCGAGATTCGAGACATCTTTGAATCGAATTTGATCTCGAAAATTATGATTTACATCACTGTTCTAACCTAACGCAGAGGGCGGTATATCGGCTATGAGGGAAAATATAAATATTAAACTTAAAACTGAAGATTGCGCCATCGAGCCCGGACATCTTGCGGAACTGGTAGTTAAGGAGTCTTTCTTCACTATTAGTCATCACCCATCATTAGAACTTGCCCAGCAGTGGGCAACTCACAGGCTGTGATTTCATTTTACAAAAGACAAAATAAGCAAATACGAAGACGATATTCGCAAAGTCGTCGATCAACTTTTAAGACAAATAAAGAAAAACTCGTTCTATTTTCGCGTTTCTCTACTTTAATATTCCGCCTGGCGCTATAAAAGTCTATCACTAGTATAAACTTTTGTAATGACTGGAAATCACGGCTAGTGTGCCAAAAGTTAAAATCGTCTATAATAAAAATATATTCGCTAAGTGTTTAATATCTTCTGAGCGTCGTTACGGTGATAACATTATTTTAACTTTTAAAACTTCAATTATATTTAAACGCCCAACGATCACCATAATATATAACTTTTTATATTAAGCTTAAAAACTCATAAAAATCAAAATTAAAATTCCTTCCAGTGAGCTTAAAATTGTAATTTTACAAGATTAAATTAAACGTTAAGTCGTGGCCACTTCGTTGGCTCAGAATCGAAATAAAGATTCCAACGAACCGACAAGAAACTTAATGATTCTTTACGTCAATTAAATTACATAAGTATCTATATAACTCCTTAGAAATTAATATCTTATTTAATACGCTAATAATATATTATAAAACTATTACATATATAAATATGTATTTATATTTTACGCATAAGTTTTATTATAAAGTTTTTTAATCGTTTAAATCCAACTTCTAAAATGGGTCTCCCCATTGTTGTTACCATATTGTTCAATTGATCTTCAGTAAATGTGAACGTCATAAGTCAAATAAGCCACTTGATTATACCACCCCATATCCATTTGCGCATGTGATATTTTAACCACTTCCTATATAATCTATAACCAATGCGGCATCAACCTTAGGAACTGAGATTAAGTTAATTGTGTCTGTAGTTACACTGGCTCACTCGCCCTTCAAACCGGAACACAACAATAAAATAATTGTTACTATTTGCGGTAGTACACGTGATGAGTTCTACCATTAAATGAATATATATTTTTTAGTCTATTTCAATTTTAAGTAAAGTTCCATCCTAATTATCCAAGAATAGAATAAGAAAGAGAACTAGATCCTTCGCTAAAGCTTACTTTAAGCGACCATCACTTAATTTGTGTAAATTTTAAGCAGGTGTAACTGAGAAAGACAACTTATTAATCAATATTATATAGTGAATATATTGATTATATTGTTCCTTCTCCGAATCGTGCGACTTTGACTTTTTTTATCTATAGTGTAGTTTTTAAATTTGGAATTCAAAAATAATCTCATTACCTAGTGCGTATACATTAAAATTGTAAATCTGCATGATAAAATTGTCTGCGTTTCTTTAATAATGATTTTTTTTAGCGTTGACAGGAGAATCAGGTAAACAGGTATTTTGATAACTGAAACGACACCGATAATTTTCTTCGTGATATTTGAAATAAATTTTAATCTGAAGTTTTTTGCGTGTTGCACGCAGATTAATTATTAAAGTTCTTTTGATACTTTGCGATTTTTTTAGAAAATCTTTATCATTAGTATCGCTATATAAAGTAATGTCTTTATCAGAAGTATATTTCTTCTTTTATTTTACTATTTAAATACTTTTAATTCCATCCAACGTACGTATGTATTTTTAAACATTATTATGGCTGTTATTTTTTTGCTTTATAAATATTGAAATACATATTTAAAAAGCATCGTGACACTAAAAGCATCCTATCAAACAGCTTTTTACCGAGAATAGAAATTCTTTCTTTCATGCACTTCCCGCGTAAAACAGTCCGTTTATGAAACAATAGATATCCAGACTGAAACAATGGGAGTAACGCTCGTTATTCAAAAGGCAGTAAAATCAATGCGAGCCAACTCCCAAGATTACTGTCGAAGCACGTATGCTGCCCGCAGAGTGGCGTCACTTGGCGAACGCTGTATGTTACATTTTATGATCGCAAAAAGTTCGTAATGTTTTGTAACGAAAATGTATTAGTAAAATTATAATAAATGTTATTTTTTTCTGAAAAATGTTATTTTACATTTATATTTTTTATTTATTCGATATGGTCACTTTATTTGTTTTATTTATTCATTAACAAATACAATAGCGCCATAAAAATACGATGTAAAAGAAGGAAAATCACAAGCAAGGATGTTTAGTGAAATTTTTCAACTAGACAAGTCAGAAATGGAAAGGCAGCACTTAACTTTAATTATAAACTTTATTTCCTCTTTATAATTATTGAATATAATTTGTTCAATAACTATAAAATAAAATCCAGTTTTATCATTGTTTATTATCAATAAAACATAATGAAATAAGTACGAATAATTTAACTTAATAACTATTTCCATGATGAAGTTTGGTCAACAGTATCGTTTGTTATTTCAGTCGCAGCCAGTGTGGCTAACAACCGCGAGTGTTTGCGCTGCGCAGCTCTGCGTCGCGCGGCCGTTCGGCCCGTTAACGCTGTCTGATTGATAATAGTGCCATTCACATATAGCTGCAATCGTTTAAAATAACCAGAGCGTGTAATAGCAGCAAATCTTATATATATAAAATATACAAATAAATAAGCAAATCAAAAGGAACTTTTCAAAGTTTAATTATTCAAAATATAACTAGAAAGCTGGTAAAATTGATATAGTCGATCATTTTTTATTTTTTAAGTTTAATGGTTTTTAGTTGAACGCAGCCTGTAAATTTCCCACTGCTGGGCTAAGGCCTCCTCTCTCTTTGAGGAGAAGGTTTGGAGCATATTCCACCACGCTGCTCCAATGCGGGTTGGTGGAATACACATGTGGCAGAATTTCGTTGAAATTAGACACATGCAGGTTTCTAAACACAAATTAAGCACATGAAAATTCAGAGGTGCCTGCAAGGGTTTGAACCCGAAATCATCGGTTAAGATGCACGCATTCTAACCAATGAGCCAACTCAGCTCTAAAAAAAAAACAAAGTTGTACGCAATAATAATAATAAATACGCAACGAATTTGACGATACCCAAAATACATATTGCGATTGCGATACCTACATAAGAAAAGTAAAAATCTATCATGTTTTAAAAATCGTGAATTAAAAAGCATTACGTAATCGTATTAAATAATCTATTTACCACTTTATTCGTATGAACAGAACCAGTTCTTTGTTTCACTAGTGGGCAGAAAACAGTTAATAACGCGAGTGTTTGCGCTGAGCCTCGTACTGTAATTGTTTTAACTATTCGCCAACGGAAAATACATACGAGCGTCATTTAAAATATACTTTAAAGTAAGAATTTGTTGTTGTAAATTATTATAATACGATTTTCGTTTTATAGTAAAATTCATTATTATTATTCAGTCATTAAAAACAGATAAATTATGTTACAGTATTCTATGTTATGTAATTCGTAGCTTCTCTACGATTATTGGAGAATATGCTACGATACGTAACAAATCGCTACGAGACAATAGAATAGGTGTAATTTGCTCGATACTCGGAATCCTTACAAATTAGGCAAAAGGGATATTATTTCGACGATATAACATTGATATTTGATGGTTTTGAATAACCAAATCCAATATTGATTTAAACTATTTTCACTGAAATTCTGCGTGAAATCTATTAATTTTTGAAAAAGTATAGTGTAAAAAGCTTACTTTTAATAATCCCACTAGATTACCTAGGTCAAATAATTAACACTTGTTTAACAAAACAAAGCATCGCACAAATCTTAAATGACATAGCCCACTTTCACAAATGTATAATGTGTATGATGAATACCAAAACAGTGTCGATCTAAATGTTACGTCCATTGCGTCTATGAAAATGATCGCACTGGGCAGCAAAAGTTATGTCTAAGTTGATGTATCCTTTCTCATATTAACATTTTTATTCCTTTGACTTTTTTGTTTTTTTTTATTAACATTTTTTTATGGCATTGGTTGGCGGACGAGCATATGGGCTACCTGATGAAGTGGTCACCACCGCCCATAGACAAAGGCGCTGTAGGAAATATTAACCATTCCTTACCTCACCTATGCGCCACCAACCTTGGGAACTAAATGTTATGTCCCTTGTGCCTGTGATTACACTAGCTCACTCACCCTTCTAGCCGGAACACAACAATACAGGGTACTGTTATTTGGCAGTAGAATATCTGATGAGTGGGTAACTACCCAGACGGGCTTGCACAAGGCCCAACCACCAAGTAAAGTATATTTTTAAGTAGTTTTAAAATTAAGAAGCTACATTAGGGTAAGATGTTTTTTCTTTTTGTGCACGCTGTGTTCTTCTTTAAGTCATTGTGACACTTAGAATATAATTTAATTTTTGTTATATTAGATTATTTTAATCAGTGTACACATTGTTGACCAAATAAAATAAAAATAAGTATTAAAAATCGATAATGTCGAGGCTTACTAAACATATATTGTGAGTTTTAATTAACCAGTTGAATGAAGAAAGAAATGAGTTGACTTGCATTGGAACGCACTCTCGCCTCAGTTACAGATATGATTGACGAATACTTCATAAGAGTTTAACTTAAGTTGAAAAGTTTCAATGACGAATAAATATAAAGCAGTTATATAAACTACAGATTCTTAAAAATATTTCGAAATAACCGTTAACTTTGGTATGTATTTTTATAACAACCTAAGCTACTTATTGAAACGGTTTTGTTTAGGACTAATTATTACATGAATGTAAAAAACGTAACTATACCTTAATATAGCATTTATAAATATATCACACGTTTGGAAGATAACACCTACCATGACCCTAACCTAGCCTAAGATAGAAATGGTAAAGGAATCCGATTTGCTCATTATTGATTTTTCGAACGAAATCCTTTTATGCGGCTTACAGTAGAGTGAACTGGCTACCTCTCTATTTTGTAATTATTTTAATTCACGCATTTTTAATAACAATTTGATTTATTATCGTGTGATTATTCTGAAAAGCTGCTAATGCTTACTTTTATTGTGTCTACGATTTAATATATAGTATACGGTAAAAAGCAACTTCGTTCCGATCGGGTGTCCAATGAAAGTTCTCTGTTTTGTTTTATTTTAATAACGATTGATTTATGAACAACCAAAACCCCAAAACCTTTCCCATTCATTAAACAAAGATAACAGTTATAAAAAAGAGTAACTCGACACTACAAAGAGAAAACAACAAATTTCACAAGAACAGAACTATTGAAGTCAATTTTGAAAGCACGTAGTCGCCAAGTTAACCGAACAACCAAGAGTAAACTAGCTTGACTTCTAAAGCGAACGTTAAACAATAACTTTTTAACAGCTAACTTATAAGTGCAAAGCCACAGCACACAGATGCGACCGCCTTAACACAGTGAACTAGTGAAAACAAGATTCGGAAACCGAAAAGTTTATCCTAACTAATATATATGTGGAAAGAAGTTTACGTGTAACGAGTCTCACATCCTGTAGACCCCATCGCCGGGGAATGGATCGGAAAAGGATTCAACTATTAATCCAGCTTACCATACTGAACGAATTCGGAGAATCAATCCTACCTTTCCGGGGAGAATATTCTAATATGTCACAAAATCTGGCAGGCATTCTTACCTTTGCTAGTTATTAAGCTAAAATTATTAATTTGATGATATCCCACTGGATTTGGGATGACTTTTTATGAAGAAGAAGTGTCTGTAAGAACCTACTTGAATGAAGCGTATTGAATGAATGAACGAACAGTTTATTTGCTTTATAATTATATAGATGATAAATAAGTTGAAGTTATTTGATTTCATGCAAGATACTTGATTAACTTACATTTCCTTTAATTAGAAAGGGTTTATTTAAAACAATTGCGTTTGTTGTTATTTGCGATAGAATATACATTCCTATTTTATTTCAAAATATTTATGTATACACTTCCTGTGTAAGTACTTACGCATTCAGGCATGTGGCGAGGTGAACCGCGGAAGCATGTATAACCAGTGTTCTCGTTGAAAGCGTTTTTTTATGGGTGAAAGTCTTGGGTGGTTGAAAAGACCAAATTTAATTTGAAAAGAAAAAGTGCTACATTTTGACTTTGTTTTACAATTCTTTTTAAAAACTTATTGTAGAACGTTGATGTCATCCATTATTTCAAGTTGGAGTAGAATCCAGGCATATGACAAACGGTCGCTTGGGGTGTTCGTTGAACTTTTCGACGACTGGCGAGGCACGCGTACATACATATATACGTACTTACATGTGTAAGTTTAATATGTCGTATATGAAATATTTTTGTACAATTGCGATAAAATTTAAGCAAAATACTTAGCCTCTATTATGGCCACAAACCAACACCCACGTACGTCGCTTCGAATATTGTTTCATACTGTAAGCAATGCTTCCAGACAAATTTATAATATAGGTTAACTCTATAGCACGGTTTAACTTACTACTAACGCCATCTATTATCACGTAGCAAATCTTTAAAGAATTGACAACACTATGTACTCATTAAAGAAAGCACCTTAAATACTTGGTCATACAGGTGTACCAATCTCGAGAAATCGATCGATCTCCAAGTCTATGCCCATTTTGCGATAGCGTTTTAATTCATATTTTACATCACTTTATTTGATTGTGAATCTCATTTTTGTTACCAACTATACGGTAACAAAAATGATATTCATACGACAATCTATTGATACGGTTGGTGATTAATTTGACCACAATACAATTATAAATATCAAATATCAAAAATTATAATAGTACGAAGTAATAATAATACTGTGCTGTTATTTCTAAAGTGAAAATACGCTAATTGTTCAAAATACAATCAATTGTTTTGATGAATATTCTAAACGGATTCTGTAACAATTAACATTAGGACTATAACAGAATTATAACAACATGCTCAATTATCAAAATTAATTAATTCTCATGGATTCTCCCTTATAAAATACAGGCATAGTAGGCATCTATTTTTAATATAACAGACCGTCACCACTAGCAAGCGTCTAATCAAATGTGTTAAAGTTAACATTATTAATACAATTTTATTAATTAGAAAATCAATTATTAAACATCCCATTGAATGATTAATCATTTGATCATGTGACGTCCTATTTTTCAACAATCAAAGGATAAAAGCGAAAAAGTTATGAAAACTAGATTTTATTTATTTATTTAATTCACGAGTCTCCAACAAAAGGTACACACTAAATACATATTCTTAAAATTAAACAATATAAGGGTTACAAGTTGTGTGCTCCTTCAATTATAGGAGACCGCAGCATGTACACACGCACTAAATAATTATTTAAATACAATTAAGATAAAAAGTGAAAAAATATACGTAGCAGTAAAAAACAAATATAAATTAGTAACTTAAAAATTAAGAATAGCTTATTAATTAAACATTTTTTTTGTGTTAGGTTAAAAGTTTAGTAGTTTAGTTTTATTTGCGTATTGCTTGGCGTAAGTTAAACAGGGGACATATTCATTATATTTTATCGGAAAACATTCAACTACCAGAGTAAGCGACAAGATGATGTGCCAAAACTAGAAGGGTTCACGTTTTTTTTTAAATTTAAATGTCCGTATTGTAGGTACTGAGTCCGTGCAGGATCAACTTATAATATTTATATCTATGTTGCAAGGGCGAGTGAGTTAATTTAATTACATTCAACATACACTCACAGCTTAGCTCAATAAAATTAATAGACAGTATAAAATTAGTTCGACAAATTTCATTTAGGTTTTACGTCACAAATGATTTAGTGTAATTCTGCGGTCTGGTGCTAAAAGGTCCAATATCAATAACCCTTGCTATTAGTGATCAGAATAGAATGAATGAACAATGTTGGTCATTTTATATAACTTATGGCTTTTTGCGTAGTATTTTTGGTATTACTAATGTTAACGTTATTTTTTTTCGTCACTAATAAACCAGTGGCATCCACTCCGCCTGTTCAGGGATCACGATCGTTTGCGCATGCTACCGTGACGATGGTTGGTCCACCTTTGCGGACCTCCATGCCGGAGGAGAGAGCCGGAGAGGAACTGAGAACCCCCCTGAACTGACCGCGACTAGCACTATTAGCGTTAGAAGGCGTTAGCACTATGCGTACCTACTCAGGTACGCATAGTGCTAAAGCCTTCTCTCCAGTTTCCTTTGGCGAAGTGAGTCAGCGGAGGCACTCTCCTCAAGCGTCCGCCCCGAGGCCTTCTTCGTTGACATTACACTTTCGCGGAAATAGATTATCTCCATCCAGTACCTCTCGCTGCCTAGCATGGAATTCAAGATCTTCTTTTCTGACGAAAGCTATTTTGAATAAAAATAACATGTAATTGTAACAGGAAAAATGCTTACCAGCATGAGAGCAATTTCAATCGATAATTGACATTAAAGCAAGATTAATTTCCTTGTGTCAAATCATGTACCGCTGTATTGAATTCGCTCTAAAAAAAATCTGTCAAAAGAACTGTTAACTGCACGTGTCGTCAAATGGTGGTTGAAACGCTTTGTGTTTTATTTCTTTTTGGCATTCATACAATAACAGATATCTATCAATAATACGTGGACAAAAAATACGGAAGACCTTTATTCTGTAATGTCAAAGTATGCTAAGAAAGCAGGCGCATTTTCTCCATCATCGTTAACTTCACCTAATTGTCCTCTTTGAATTGTTTTCTTTGACACACCAAGATGAATATTGTGAAAAAAATAATAACCGTTTCTGGTTTTGTGGGCTACATTGACCGAATATTTTTTTTTTTCTGTGAGTGCTCTTTCTTTTCCCTCCGTCCCTCAATGACTAAGACTTTTTTATTTTATTTACAAAAAGCATGCAGACTGAAAGATGTGCTTGCAGGTGTGCACTTGTTGAGATGCTTGCACTTGTGCTTGCAGATACATCAGCTCACTCGACCATTCAACCGGAACACAATAATAAAAAATATCGCTGCTTGGCGGTATAATATGAAGCCAAGCTTGAATAAAGACTTATTACCAAGTAACGTTCAAAAGAAAATCAATATAATTAAGTCGATACAATACTTTTTACAAACGGAATATCCTCTAAAATAATATTTTGTTAAATGTGGGCGTAGAATAATTTCCATTCAGAACTTCATAATAGAAACATTTTGCTTTAGAAAATTGAATCGGATTACTGTTACTGGTATCTTCATAAGCCAGGCCTAATAAAGCAAAAATTACATTTGTTATGTTTTAATTTGAAGCATAAATGCCAACCCTTTCATTATCCACAATCGGGCTTAAAACGGCTGGAATACACTCGCGTACCATGTCAGTACAGTTTACGACTAAAGTTAATGTTTTGAGGGAATTTAAAGTGTCTTAATTCAGTGTTATTTGTAAATGGAAGTTTAATTGTTGATTTGAAACCACGCTCATTAATTTAAGATGCTTACATAAATATTATTTGAATGAACATGTCTTGATAACCTAATATTTTATAGCTGAGTTACTAATATTGATTTACAAAACCCACATTTCATTTTATAACATTGCAATATACAAAGTTTGGCACATTGCACTCTATTTTGTAACACGTTTACCATATTGTTTAGTAAAATGTTTATTAAACCCAAATGTCCTGACATATTACTGAACAAATTCTACCGCGTAGTAAATAATTTGGATTTAAAAGGGAACGCACGCAACTCATCTTGATGTCGGATGTTGGTCATGCATGTATAATATTGTAATTTTGCCTTTTACTTTCAAAATAATTTGTTACTTATCTTTTGTTTTTGTTTACATTCATCATGGAAAATTGGCCAGAACGTGACGTTTACTTCGATTTTAGAACAGCCACACCGAATAGTCTGCTTTTTTACCAGAGTAATCGATGTGAGTTATCAAATGAATACTGTTAGTATGGGAGTCTCTTAGTGATCTATTCTTGGTTTATTTCTCTTCCTCCGTCTTAACATATATGATGTAGTATTATTTATCAATAATTATTATTTATTTTTCAACTAATAATACATCATTCGACACACATAAAATGACAATGCTTTTTCTTGGTAACAGTACAATACAAGTACAATTACTTGTAAGTCTTTTAGATGTAACTTTCTTATAATTATAATCGTTTAAATGATATTTGAAACGTAGCTTATATTATCCATTTTAACACCAAATAGTGTTCACTTCACTATACGGTTTTCAATTCACTACACGGTTCAATCAACAAAGTTTGATGATAAGCATCTGACGAAATATAACCATCAATTGTCAAAAACGTAGAGAGCTACGGAGAAAAATTATTTGATAGAATACTAAAGCATCTTATAAGACAGTCACGGGACTTCCCCGAATATAGTTAAAATCACAGATTATAACATATAGAACACTTACTGTTTCGGGAAATTAAATTATTGCAGGTAATTAACGAAAATATATTTCTATTATAAAAGCAAAACCAATGCTCATTATTGTATAAATTGATGAAACTTATACACATAATAAAGCCAAGAAAGATTACACGACTCACGGCACACAGCTTCATCGCAAAGACAATAATTATCCGTTCGAGATATGAAAAAGAATAGTAGGACATGATATATAAACTTATAACATACCATAAAGCTAATCATAGTATCTAAAAATTCAAATATAATGTCAATATATATGTATATATTAAAACAAATAATATGTGGTTTATATAATGAAATTCTAATGAAGCATGCAAAACTGCATGCATGCAAGCTTGTAAAATTAAAATTGTTATTTATTTTTATAATCAACTGATACCTCAATTATTTTTTAATTATCCGTTTTGTTTTGATTTCTGGCATAGACGTTTATGGTACTATGCCAGATATCTTGATACAAGTGCCAACAACTACTGCTTAAATTAAGGATGAAGAAACACATTGACAATAGAATTAATGAAATAGTAAATTTTGAGTGACTTCAATACGAAGGCGTGTAATTCAGCCATGTTTGTGTTTATGTAATTTGATAGTCTCTCCGTTTATGTACTGATTTGATTTTTATATTTATTTTATTCAATTCAATTCTAATCACTCCAGAGTGGTTATATTTTCATTTGGCAATAAAGTTGTCGCTAAGGGAAAACGTGCGGAAAATTAGAACGATCGGCAATAGTTGAATACATTATTTAGAATAGATTGTACTATGTTCAGGATGGGTTCCATGTCAATTTTAAAATAAAAATACCATTCGTTATAGTATACGCTAAAAATAAATAGTACAAAAAGGTATAATGCTTATATGGTTAATTATTCTCGTTGTGTTAGATATTTAAAGATTATTTGCAAGCGGGAAGTTGTCGCCCATTTACCTTCAGGTATATGTGGAAATATTTCACATTAAGCGAACATAACACAATCGTAATACAATGAGAACTCCTTTAAAATTCATCACGTTTGTGCCTAAACCTAGAGTTGGCGCATTATTACAGCGGGGATCTTGCTCGGCGTATGGTAAACAGTTTTAAAATACTAGTCTCATTTCTATGGAGTGTTTTGAAGAAATGTTTGAGAAAAATAGCGTATAATTTTCAGAGCTCTATACTTATTTACGGGGTATGTCACTAGTATGTCACTGTGTCAATTTAGACACTCTTTTATGAAAATAGACTGATAAATATGAGCTTTTAATTAACTTAAACTAATAAAATGATAATTAAACAAATCAAAATTCAAATTGTACAAAATCATTATTTGTAAACCACCGATAGTTCAAAATGTACCCATGCGTCCCTGAATAACTGCCAAGAACAAAGTAGTTACGCTATTAACATAAAAAAAAAATAATTAAACAAATTCATAATTATGCCTATAAACTCATTTGTATTTCTCAAATTATAAGATAAGCTTTTTAAGCAGTCTAATACTTGATCACTTTCACTCCCTTAACTTTTATGACAAATAAATTAACACGGCTTGATTTCTAAGAAACATTTCAAAATGTTAAACAATGATGAAGTTAAATTACGCTTGACTTGTCGCAGCGTGTTCATTCATGCATTCGAATTGATTGTCCAAACAATAATGTGAGGGAGCCACGACTATATAAACATTAAGTGCTCTAAATCAAGTTTCTGGGAAAACTTCAAAGGCTGCTGACTTCTCCTGTGCTCTACTTATGCCTATAATTCATATCGAGTCGTATAATACGTATTTTATAATCAAGCTTGTGATTATTTCAGATTGTACAAAGTAGTTTAAACAGACTTCTAGTAATATTAGCTTTACTCGTACTCCACCATAAAATGTACAATCTTTCACAAAGAACAAACTCGAGTCCGAAGTAATTATATTAACCGCACCCACAAAAGAAAAATCTTTGAACCTTGTTGCAGAGAACTTACGGACTATTTTGCTTAACAATTCATGTATATTCTCGAGAAATTAGAATATGTTTCCTGTGTCAATGTATTATAACGCGTATGTATTTCGCAATAAGGGATACAATAGCTTGAATTTTAATCTCAATTTTGAATGTTTATTCAACTCATTCGGGCATATTTCGGGGGTAGTTTAACCATTTACGGACAGTGTTTTGAAAACATATGTAATAGTCTACTGAGCTACTGTCGGAGGTATTTTGGAACATATTCATAAATTAAACTGCCTCAAGCTGTGTATCAAACTAATAAGCCTGGAATGTTGCGCTTATACAATATTTCATCCAAATTACGTTTTTATGTGTAAATTTCAAGGCCAATGTTTCGGCATATTTATGTATAGCGATGTAATTTATATAAATATTACTGTTGCCTAATATTGGTTTGATCCCTAGTCCGTCATGTATGAGCGCAATATTTTTAGCGTTCATGTATGTATGAATGTTTTTCATATCATCGTACCCATTTCACATAATCTGAATGTCTGAACAATTTTGGACGTATGGGATATCATTAGAATCTTTACATAATCCTAGGTGAACGGTCTATATATTATTAAATTCATTAATTTACAGCGGTGTTTTTATAATTAAAAAAAGTATTTTAGACTAAGTAACATAATATCATATTATTAAACGAACCTTTCTCCTTTTCCTCCTCTTCGCTGCTTTTTTTGTATTTTCCTTTACAAAAACATAAGGAAATCTCAGTGGTGCTTCCTCGAACAAACTCTATTACTCGTTCTCTAACGGATCGCATAGGATCCGATACGACCCGAGCATTAAATCCACCGGGCAGACTCGTTTCAATGAAAAACAACACAATAAATAATTATTCCAGTCGCGAGGGCAAAGGATAAACATCAATAAAGATCCGTGAGGGAAAAGCTAATTCATTATAAGGGTCACCTTTATCCTAATTAAGTGAAAGGAAGCATTCGACTGCTGTTCGATAAGAATTCCACGTTTTCACGTTTGTTACGGTTGTATTTGGAAATTCAGACGTTTCATTATCTACTTACTCTTAAAATAACAATGACTACTTTTTCGATTTTGTCGTTTATTCGGCTGCAGATTATAAAGTCATGTGTCTTAGTTTTGGTTTCGAATAGTAAAATGTATCGAATTTTCATTCGAGAAATTCTGAGTAGCAAGCTGGTGGACGTAGGAAACGTTACACGTGTTTCGGAAAGGACGTAAAGCCGTGAGCTGAGTCTGATTTATCTCTGGTCTAAATGCGGGCTTTTTGAAGAAAGTGGAGCAACGTAGAGTGCGATTGTCTTTGCATATAAACACACGCACACGCATACACGAGATGAATTCGAAACACAAAATAGACACTTAAAAGCTTAGTTGTTGCCCGGAATTGTACCCGTGATCCTTGATTAAGATTCATGTGTTTTAACAACCGGGCTCACAAGAGAATTTTTTAATAATTTATAAATAAATTTCGTGCGGATACATATGTGTGTCGTCGCTACGGCACCGGTGCGACTGCGGCGCAATGTTATCTACCCCTTATTGTAATAATATTAATTACATACACAGAACTCACAGTTAATAGCTAACCTAATTCATATTTGTAACTTCAATTCCGTTGCACAAATATTGAACCTAGGAATACACGTTATCGACTGCGCCTCGGTATTCCGATGTTCGTATTTATTTCCTTTTCGTTTCGACAAACATACTTAAAATTCCCATTGCATTTACATGAATAATATTCGATGTTTGTGTGCTGTAAGCATTAGATAAAGTGTATGAATATTTATGAATGAATGAATGTCGCTAACAGCTTCAAATATATTTATTAAACAACGCTACAGTCAAACTCATAATGATGACTATAACATAACTAGCAGTCAAATCTTAAATGAAATTGAAATATTAAAGTGTTTTGTTTCTTATTTTCGTTTTACCTTACCAGTGTGTTATAATTTCATTCAAATTTATTAAAAATAGTTGTTTATCACGTCGAGTGTTATGACTTTAAAAGTTTAATAATTATATGAAATTAAATATTTAAAGTAAACAATAAAAAATAGCACTTATTTAAATATCATCGGCGCAATAAACTTTACTTAAACTCAAACTCAAATTCCTTTATTTAACATAGAAGCATTACACTTACTTATTGATAGTCAAATAATCACTATTAATTAAACACCTGTTCGGAAAAGGAAACACCCTGACCTGAGAAGAACCGGCGAAAGAAACTCGGCGGGTCTTTTTTTTTGTCAATCAAATTAAGTACATATATTGAATATGATTAGAAACAGCCAGGAGGCGATCGATTCATTCCCAAGGTGTGCTATCAATCATAAACTCACTAATTGTATAGTACCCTTTCGCACACAAGCGTTCCTTAACAAAATTTTTTAATTTGGCAACAGAAGCATTTTGAACGCTTTCTGGGATCCTGTTGTAAAACCGTATACATTGCCCCACAAAAGAGTTACTGACTCTATGCAGTCGAGTAACAGGAGTAACAAGTTTGTGTTTGTTCCTTGTACCAATGCTATGAGAATCACATTTTCTCATAAAATCATTGATATTTTTCCGTACATACAAAACATTACAGAATATATAACTACTACTTATATAGGTCGAAGTTATATTTCCAAGAGAAAGGTTCTATAAACTGTTAAACACAACACAACGCATGAACTCTTTTTCAGGTAGCAGCATTCGCACACACAATTAACTTTATTTGTAAGTTTTGCTTATTCGTGAATCTGTCCGAGTTATCAAACCCGCATTCTGTCGAAGTTAAATATTATTTTGGTAATAAAATATTCTTTATTGCACACTTTATTTTATTTACTATATTATATTTTTACTGTATGCCTCTTTTTCACTGCAAAGCAAATAACGTTTCTTAAGGTCTTACGGTCTTAGATACGCGTGTCATGTATGGTTCGTTATAATGTCTTCCATTATTTACAACTTAGAGGTTTTTTTTTTAATTTTGGTAAACCGAAACGTTGGCCATCTGATGAATGTAGATACAGGTACCGAAAGAAATATTAATCATTCTTTACATCCGCAAAGCACCACCAAGTTTGGGAACTAAAACCTAATATCTGTAATGACAGCACCTCCAACACCAGCCATTCAATATGCACAAAAATACGCGAATAGCTCTGTGCTGTTTGCATGGGATTGAACCCACGAACCTCTCGGCTTTCTATTAATATTCCATAAGTATTTTAATGAGAGATCTTTATAAGATACTAACTCAGTGGAACAAATTATCATCTCTAGTTCATAGTAAGTAGTAGTTGAAGTAGTCTACTAATTTTCATAATATCGTAACTTAATACGAGTTGCGAAAGTTTCGCTTTCAAGTTGCCAAAGCCACATCGCTGTTATATAACTACATATTTATTATATTTACATAGTTGAAATACCTTAATAAGAAAATCTTAAACAATTTCATGAAAATGAAGAAAACAATTCATGGCGTTTAAATTAATAATGGTATTAGAATATTTATAGTCGAACTATTTTTAATATGAAAACCTTTATAGTCTTAGATATAAATTAAATCAATCTTGATAAGACTTATCACACTTTAAGACAATCTCTTAATATTTATCTGGTAAATACTACTCTTCATTTATTCTGTCTTGAAACAATAATACCAGTATTGTTGTGTTCCAACATTTGTGTTGGTGGCACATTGGCAATGGTTATTATTTCTTACAGTGCCAATGTTTACAAACGTTGGTTACACTTTACTACCAAGGGGTCACACACACAAATAATTAAAATCGTTCCAGCTGTTATGGAGTTCAATGACACACTGTACGGAAGAATTATATAATATATAATGACAATTGTTTCGTTGTATTTGTTTCAAATACAAGACATATGAAGCGAGTTGGTTTGAAACCCGACACTGTCTAACTCAGCGCTGAGTTTAACTAAGTGTGTATAAATATGTACAATACAAGTACGTCAGTAACTAACTACACAGTGTCTGTCTCAAGGCGGTTTCCTAATTACTGGTTACAATGTTGTGAGGATTTAGTGGATGCTGTGCATGAATTGATATTATGTAGCAGGTGAGATGCGACGATATGATCTTATTGTTTATGTCGAATAGTCAAATCTCTTAAGGGAGATGATTATGTCTAAGAGAGAAAGTACAGTTTTATTAGAAATTTTAAGTTACAGTTGTTAATAAAAGACACTTCTATTTTATTTCTTGTTTAGCTCCTCATTCTTGTATACGAAATTTATAAAACAAAACTTCCAACCCCGTTTTACCCCCATAGGGTGGAGTTTTGTAAAGTCTTAGCGGATGTCTACATCCTATAAGGAACCTAAATAGATTTAAACACGAATATAATTTTAGTTTTTATCTGTTACTCATTTTAAGTTTTAGCTTGGACGTACAAAGTCACTTGAAAATTTTATAATATTAGCTAAACTAAAAAAATATCATGAATTTTATTTGTGAATATCGTGTTACTGGTTTACTAAAATATGTTCGTCAAATGTTAATTAATGTGATTTTTAGTTTAAACGTAAGGCAACACGCGCGAAAGTTAGTTAAAATGTATGTATAAAACAATAATAATACGTATACCAATTCTTTGACAATGGATACCTTAGACTTTCTTGAGTCTGCAATTTAATCTGACAGCAGCTTACAACAAAGTTAATTCAAATACAAAATACCTTCCCCATGAAAAAAAAATAATGGTCAAAGGTTTATTTCATAACATCCATTTTATGCTTATGTCGGGTTTAATACAATTTATACAAAGATGGATGTTTGATTGCTAATTTTTTAATCAAAAAAACCAAAAAATAAACAATGCTTCATATCGCAGCAAATAAAAATGTCGCTTGTTAAAAGTAACATAAATATATCTCCATATGAAACAGAATCCGCAAAACGAAATCAGCTCACAAGGTAGCGTCAGTAAAAAACTCGCAATTTTTTTTACCTCAAAATGTGTTACATATTTTCCCACCAATTCAGCCGATCCGTTTTTTAATTCATTGACCCACGTTTCTCAATTGGGTCACCGCTAATTGCCCTCATTGTTTTAACGCCAGTAAATAGCCGCCAAAAATCGGTACAGGTGACAAAACAAAGTAATTTATTATTAAATATTAAAAAAAAACAGACATACAAACTTTTTATCACTACTGTACACTTTCACGGGCTTACATTAACATATACAATAATAAAAAATATATTATAAATATAACTTTATCAAGTACGATTTAAATGAAGACGATGTTACTCTATATACTTTTTAAATCGGGATACAAAAAGAGGGGTATCATAAGTTAGTAACGTGTATATCCATGTGTCTGTCGCATCGTAGCTCCTAAACAGAAAACCTGATGATTAGATCGAGGTATTTTACAGCAGTCATTAGCAGCAATTGAAGGAATGTGTGCACCGTCTACTGGTTTGATGGATTTAATATTTAGTATCCTGTGATTTTAAATACATTACAATAAAATAGTATGACCTGATGCTGTACCATCTGGTATCAGGAGGATATCCAACTCTTCACCAACTCACAACAAGGTGATTGTTTAAGCTAGTGGAATAGACTCAATGATAATAGATCTATAGTTTATTCGCCCGTTGGTTTGTGTGTATCTTGTTGTATTCAATTAAACAATAATACTAATGTTTTGCTTTTTACTTCTGTTATTGTTTGTAGTATTCTTGGTGACAACACAATTGAGTATACTAAATATTGTAATTATAAAGAAGCCGCCTCCATAAGATGTACGTTTGCCTTTTTATCTTCAGTCGATATCAAATTAATAGGTTTTACAAGTATTTGTTTAACTATATCAGTTATTTTATAGGTTATATAACGGCAAATATTTTATGTGTCTGGTTTTCGAGCCCGTCTGTACTTGAGTCATTAATAATATTATACATTTGTATGACTATGTGTAAGTTTCATTAATTACATTCTTTAATAACTAATAGTACTAAAATTCGTACAAATAAAGCCTAATTTCAAGTTTCCGTGAAATTCGGTACATATCGGTATTTGCAAGGGTTTCTAATTGATCGGCTTGTATTCCAATATTAGAAGTAAGGAGCTGAATTGATAAATTCACAAATAAAAAAATCTTCGGGATTTTATAAATTATTGTGTAACGTATAAAACCAGCTGGTGTTTCTTGCAATTTTCAATAAAAGCTACTATTGTTGTAGTCAATGTATGTCCTATATTTGATAGTAGAAATTTGCCAACTGTTCTTCCACGTAAGAAAACATAGATGGATACTCTTTCTACTGGATGATTGTTGAGCCTATAGTATTTTTTTTTTTAATTTTGACTATAAGAATAACATTCGGTTTTCATCTAAATTCTACTCAAATTCATTTTTTATTCCTCGACAGGTACGAATATAACAGCAAAAAGGTCGGTGTCATTTGTTCAACCGTTACTGAGATATTGCTTGTGAAATAGAGCGCTAGTTCTAGAGCCTGGACAATAAAAATGCTCCGCCACCGACGTCTATTGAGATCTGTCGATGGGTTAGTTGTGGCACTTGGTAATGTACAATATTAAATCAAGTTGTATATTGCATACGATTACGTATAATATTATTTTAGTTACATTTTATGAAAACGAAGGTTAAATAAAGTCAGTCAAAATAAAGGCAATAAAATATATGTTATTACTGAACAACAATCTCACTAGATCTAAAGATACACATTACTGTATAGTTTAGTACAAGACAATTATGCCACTATTAACTAAATTTAAGTAACTTCTTAATGTACTATATTAAATAAATAGCGAATCTTGCCATCACGATCTAGAAATCATAAATTTTTGACACAGCGCCATCTAGTAAACTCAGAGGTATCGAAAAAATATAAATTATGTATAAACATATTTTAAATTAATAGTAATATATTAATATAATTACATCATGACATAAATGTATATAACATCATAAGCTTGCGCAAAGTACATGGATTTACCAAAAATTATTATCATGGGTTATCTTGTGCGACTGTAAATTTGACGAAATATTGGGACAATCAAAAATTAATTCGATCACGGATTAGAAATATATTAATATACAAATGGATATTTGTATATATCTATTTGTCCGATCATCATTAACCCTAGCCTGTAATGCGTATAACCTGATTATAATTACTTTAAGTAGAATAAAAATTAAGATATTAAATTTAAATGTCAGTTACCGTGTGCTCGTTATCATGAACGTCAATAATGGATTTTATAGTCCGTCTGAACAACTGTAGCATTTTAATTAAATACTGAGCGTGATGTTAAGTGCAGGAACGTCTTTCTTTTTTAATTGTGTTTAGTCATTTATTTAAATGCAATATTTTTATAGTGTCGGTATTTTTTCAGTCGATAGCTTTGAATTGTTTTAGATAATATTATAATATATAATCTTGCAATCTTTCCAAGCGAATATAATTTGTACAGTAGCAATTTTATTTTGCTATTTGTGTGTAGTTAAGGCATTCATTTAAACAAGTGGTAACCCATTGATCGAAATTCGACCGTGATTAATTGTTAATATGTGGTGCATGATTAGAAAGATAGGAAAATGATGTTCAATTAGATGATATCATGTCGTTATTGCAATTAAAAAAAAAAAAAAAACAAATAAAGCAATGTCAAACAACGCGTTATTATTTTTTAAGTTTGACATTTTGGTGTTTTCATTTGCGATATGGGCCCATATTAATGAACGTAAACTATTAATATTTTATTTTATTGAATACTAGCGACTCGCTCCGATTTCACTGGTGCAATGAAAAATAAATGATATAAAATGAACATAACGTACATTCTATAGTAGCATAAAGCAGGAATAAAGCAGCTTTTTACCAGAAAACCCTTTAGAATTGGATCATCATTTTCCGAGATTACCCTGTTCATACAGACAAACAGATTTTACCTTTATAATCTTATAATGAATAATGTATTGTAACACGTATTAGAAATAAAGTTTATCTTTCTGTATTGCTTCTCTATGTAAACATCGCCGTCTATGTAAACTGCCAATTTAAAGTTAATATTAAAACATAATTGAATAAATTAGTTATAAAAAGTATATTCATTATTAATATACTGTAGCGGCAAAATTAAAAAGTGTAAAATTTTTCTTTGTCAAAATGTTTTTATTAGTAAGTATAACAAATTATTTCGTGTCAAACAGGACTTCGCTTGAAAGGGCATCGCGAGTTTTAACTTTGGCAAAGTTATATCAATCTAAACTCAAGCGAAGCGGCGATATAATTCGGATTCAAAGTTATATATATTTTCACCGAAGCAAATTTAATTTTTAAAGTTCGTATGTGAGTTTAACCAGCAATGGATTATTTAATAATGGCAGTATTAAAGTACTTGGTGGTTTATTGCAAAACCGTCTGGGTATGTAACATTCACTCATCGTATATTCTGACACCAAGCAGGTACACTAAGTATCAGACAGACCATTCACCATCTGGTGGCCCGTAAGCTAACAGACGCCATAAAAATATAACTGCGGATCATCTTATATATTAATAGCGTAAGCCGATTTGTCCCAGTCATTATGGGACGATAGCTGAACGAAAAAAAATCGGTTATGGTCTCAATTTAAAGAGCTCCAGCCATAGATGTGCAGAAAAATAAAGAGGATTCTTGATTGCAATTTACTAAATTATTAAAATTTAACAAAGAATTAATTTTAGAGTGCGCAAAAAAGTTACTGGCCGGTTAGAGAGAGGTGAACGTAAACAAAATTAAAGTAAATTGCTATCGAAAAACTCCAATTCTAACAGAATAATGTTTAACATTAAAAACTTAATAAAAAAAAGTTGTCATAATTTTGACGCCAATTGTAGATGAGTGACTTGCAGCTTAGAATCAAATGAAATCAAAACAAAACCTGTCATGGGCTTTGAAATTCCTTAAGAAAAATATTTTGAATAATCGCGAAGTTTCACGGGAGACCCGCTAGTTTTGATACATGAGCTATATACATTACAATACTGAATTCGACTGAAAATAAAAAGCGAAATCAAATCATTCTATTTGATGAGTAACATTCTGTGGGAATGATTTCGTGAAAAGGGACGGAAGTGTGTAACGGAAAGCCGGGGAAGTGCGCTATTTGATTTGACCAATGAGCACGCGCGCTGCTGGAGTGGTCAGATGGTACCGACCATAGCGACAAATAAATGAGTACAATTTTCGTCTTTTTACAATTAGTTTTATAACATACTATATTATCATAAAAATATAGTAAGTTAATAACAACAAAAAAGTATCGCATAACTTCACCTTCACGCTTTTTCATCATCTATTGTATTGTAAAAATAATAATAACCTAATAACTATTCATGTTTTAATGACGATAATATACGATTAATTAAAGCTACAATTTTCTACTAGAATGTTTTATCTAAAATTTCTAAAGGTTTATAGCTAGCTTTAAACATGTAACCGTGCGAAAACAGATTTTTTAATACGACATCGTTATAATTCGCGCCATGTACAAAATATAAAGGAATTACGTATTCAAGACACATTCTAAAAATAGTTAAAATCGTAAAATTAATTAAATTATTTAGAATATAAAGGAAGAAATACAGATAGAGATAAAAAGCGATTTTGTTTTGTATTATTTGTAGAAATTTTTACATAACGCAGATTAATATTAGGAAAAATTCAACGATGTTACGAAAAGTTTATATTGATTTCCAAACACGTTTTAATGGCTAATCCAGTTCAGGCGTAATTTGATTTGATTGGATGAGTTGATATGCTACGCTGGTTACTGAGTACACGGAGAAGTTGTATCTGGATTGATTAAGTATTTTAATTAAGTTATTATATTATGATAGAATGTATTAAAATTTTGCTTTGCTTGTTAGAGTTTTAGTTTCGTATTATTGGTTGACCTCGTACCAATTAATGTTATTTTTTAATGGATACTAGCTAGAGTAGGAGATTTAAAAGTGCGCAAGTATGTGCATCCTTAGTGTACTAGATTTGTCTAGAGTTATGACTTTTTATACACAATTTTTTATGCACAAACGCTGGAAGTACATTCCAGAGTTGTGTGCTTGAATGTGAATTAAGAAAGCAAAACGCTGGGGAGTGACCTGCCATGGTACCTAGTGTCTACTCTCTTTTTATTTGCTTTTAAAATGCAACACGATACGAAATGAAGAAGCTCAGACGCAAAAATAACGGATTTGTCAGGAATATAAACACTTACAAGACAGCTCCTAGAAAATATTTACTGGATCAATCCAATTTCAAACCTCAAGTTTTCAAACAAAAACCCAGGACCTTGAAACTTGGCGCCGTATAAGCTAATAACCAGACATCCAGAACCAGACAGATAAGCTAATAGAGATCAGGGATAGAGAATCAGGAATATGATAGAAGTGTACATAATTACAAGGGGATTACAAATCAAGGCTTTCTAGTCAAAATTAACGGATTATTTAAATTCTATTCGAACTAACAGAACTCGTATTGAGTTATAATCAAAATAATATCTAGACATCCATTGTTACATAATCATAGAGTTTCAATTTATAGCTGCTACCAGCTCGACTTTATACTCGCTCAGTAATTATATTGAATACGTAACATGAAATTAACTTGTAGACGCATCTGACTTTGTTTTTTTGTTTGTAACTTGGCCTGCTCGCTCTGGTTTACATCTCGTTATTGATACGCTATGGACATTTAAATACATTTTTACCAAATTTCTCGTAACATTTTAATTAACGTGAATACAAAACCAAGCTACAAACGACATCTATAATGTCCTCCTGACTGATAAATGTCACAGTGATTGTTCTCAATCTCATTATTTGATGGGACGTTGAAATAGATGGACGGGTAGGCAATTCATCACAACCGGTGAGTGGTTTCATTTCCAGGACTTGCGTGCTTTCGTAGGACTTGGGGTTTTGAAACAAGCCCCCAAGGATCTCCAGCCAGCGACCAGATCAAACACATGTATTTACATATATATATGTATATATATAAATAGGGAAAGCTTTTATTTTTTTATAAAATACTAAAATAAATAATTGAATATCATATCAATGCGAAACAGTTGATATACAGACAGATACAGTTCGTCGAAAATATAAAAGTAGAGCTCTTATGGAGGTTATTTTTCTATAGCGTTTCTTACGTTAGTCTGGAGAGGTATTGCAACGCAGGAATGCACTTTAACCACGAGGGGTGATTTCTTAAAAGGGATCCGAGACAGCGTCCGTCGTGTGGTCTAGACAACATGTTAATTTTTTTTTCTATGTTTATATAGTATATCAGCTTAATGACTCTAAAAATAACTAAGCAAAAAAAATCTTTTTACAGACACTAAATATTTAAAAAAAATATATTTAAAAAAATAAAATTTAAGAATATATTTGATAACTACGAACAATTAATTGTATCCTTTAACTAATGTACACAGAATTAGAATAAATAAAGTTATTTTTTTCTAAGGAGATAATAAAAAAATATAGTTATATATTTTAGTATCGCCTTTTCTTATAAATTATACCACAAACCTTCATACTCCGAATAGCGTGATTAGATCCGCCCGTCTGCTGTTTTAAAAAGAAAAATTATTATTTGACTAATAAAATACTTTTTCAAAGTGTTCTTAGCGTTTTCCGAGCTTTTTCCAGCTTTACCATTAAAGCTTTTATGAATAACTAGATAACATATAAAAAAACTAGTGCGAATCGCACTCATGGATAAAGGTTTCAGTAAAAATTAAATATGTAGCTATAAAAATGAGGTATATTTTAAGGCACATTTTAGGCACCTGTTAGTCAAAATTTTGCAACTGAATGTTTAACTAGCTCTACCCAATTGTAAGTAATTAATTAACAGCTTCTCTTTTTATAGAGAAATTTTGCAGCTTATTGCACTACGCTGCTGTAATAAATACATTTGCGGCAGATTTACATTTTCCACGTACGTCATGGTGTTCTTTCTTACTATGGTCCACGACAAGAGTTATAAACGCATGGAAACAGAGAGTGCTTCCCTGAGCCAAAACCAGCAACTTTAGTAAAGATTCATATTGGTGTTCAACCACTGGACCATTTTCGTACTCAACTGATAAAGACAAAATTTTGTACTCAACAATACAATCAAGAATACAAAATATTCTAATGTACTCGACATATTATACCATAAGCTCTATTCATAACAGACAGCACCTTGTTTTTAAATAGATGGAGCATAGACAAATATATATCATTTTTACCATCCAGACGAGTCTAATTAAGTTAGAATACCCAGAACATCAACATCCTCAACCGACATTCAACAGACACACAACGGTAGAAAAAACGCAAACATAAAGAATAATAACAGGAGTTAATTAAAATAGAAATCTAGATATTTCGTCTGTGATACTACCTAGAAAACTATCAAAAATTAACTCGATATAAATAAAGATAGAGTAGACTGATACAAAGCCCCGGAAAATACACGAATCACATACATCTCTGTCGCAATCAGTGAGTAACACGCCTTATTTATTCATGTCTTGTTTTAATTTTAACCACATAAAATACACAATACTAGCAAGAGCATATTTTTCGTTGAATTAAGTTTGACTCCTGAAAGAAAAGAAAAGAAATGAGCGCACATTCAAACAAAGGGAATAAAATTGCAACATCTACTGCTGACCGTAACCAGACAGACGGTACTTTTCTTTGAATAATGTCATTAAGGGATATTATCTCTATACAAAGAATTTTAACGTTTATGGCGTTAAAATATTAAATACTGTTTTGGTAGTTATTGATTGAGTAGAAACGGCTTACATTGACGTGTGTGTGTCTGAAACTCGTGCTCACAATTAGCTTAGGGTGGGTGAGACGTATAAACAGCAAGAGATACAAATTAGAATTAAATTAAACGTGGAGGAGCGTCTCTTCATGCCTGCATAGAAGCAAGAGCCGATACAAAAAGGTACCTAATGTCTAAAAGAAAAAGTTTATTTATAAACCACGTTGACACAAATAATTGTAAAAAAACGGATCTGTAATTTGCTACAAAAGAAAAATTTAAAACAAGAGGAAAAGAGCCTTCAAACAAAAAAAAATGACAATTATACGACGACGTACGTCGACGAAGCTTCGATGACTTGTTTCGTTTTCCTTTTAATTATATTCGGGTTTTGGCCGCGATCGGTCAGCTCGTGACTGCGACAGCTTCGGTGAAAAGTCGGAGGAAATAAAAAAAGGTATGATCACGACGAAGCCCCGAAAATAATTTGTAAAATGAATAATATTTGTCGCGAATATGTATCACTCCAGGAGTTAATTGTAAAAATTCAAAACATTTTTAAGAGTGAAGTGTATTTACAAAAAAGTTTATCGAATTATAAACTTCCATTACATTTAAAGTTAAACTTTAAATGTTAAATAAACTATTCTAATGTTATAAATATGTAAATAACTCTGTCTGTTTATTGCGCTTCCACGGACAAACCACTGAACGCATTTTGATGTAATTTTGAATGATATAAACTTGAGCTCAAAGGAAGGACATTATTTTTCTTAAGCCCAGCACTTAACGACCGTCCCCTAAAAGTGAGCGAAGTTGCGGGCGACAACTAATATAAATAAATAGCGGTTCAACAATGTCTGTAAAAGCTTATTACCATTAAACTGTTTTTGATGAAATTTCATACGAAACAAGCTTGAATCATAAGGGCGGTTATAAGCTACTTAAGCTACTTTTTTAAATTTCTCTTTCAATGAAGGTAAAATTGGTGTTGAAAGGCTATCTTCCACTTCTTCAAATTTAGAAAATGAACTAGGCGTTAAAATAGCACGATGGAAATGGATTTTCGTGACAAGCAGAATTCCGCGCGGGTGGAACCGCAGGTTCAGGTAATCTATATTATTAATAGGAAAAGACAAAAAACCAAATCCAAACCTTTTTCCTTGTATTTGGCAGCAATGTTTTTTTTTGTAGTTCTTCAAAACCCGAGTATTATAGGTAAAAAGAAAATGAATATAACTACACAAAATAATGGAAACATAAAAATTCATATTTTCATAAGACTAATAGTTCTATTTACTACTTAAAGCTTGTGCTTGGAGTGGGGATGATAATAGCCCAAGGGGTCAGGATCGAACCCGCGACTTTATACATCGCTATGCGGCTTGTATGTGCTTTTACTATTGCGCCACTGAAGCCGTAATGATTAATCATAGTCGAATTTTGACCACTAAGGGTACATTTGTATTAAAACATATAACTTCAATTAAGCTAGTCTTATTCAAATCGGTTCAAACAAGGTCCCGTACGAAAAGCAGTCAGGGGCGAGGACATGTTTTGCGTTTTATTATATTTTATGATAAGAATAACTTTAGTACAAGTCGAGTGATCTCGGAGAGTCGAGGGCTCTTAAAGCGGTAACAATTTTCTGTTCGCATTCAACAATTCTGAACTAAGCGAACGTTTCGTTTTACGTAGAAAGTTATAATTTTAATATGATCACTTTATTATTTTATGTTCAAAATCGGATGGGAGACGAGAGTGTGGGACTACTTTTGATAATTGTACGTGCACCATGCACATCTATATTAATAATTTCGTGCAGGTCCACGATAGGTCCCATCGAAACCGAATATAGGTAATTGTAGATCGTTACAATATAATGTTTTTTTATTCGACAACATATGTATATCCGCTCATTCGTAAATCGAGCTATTTCGATATTAAATACATCAAATTCAATGACACCACGGGTGAGTTCCAAATAATAATTTCGTGCAGCGGTATAGTATATTTATGTTTGTTAATTTTACCCAAGCGAAGCCGGGTTTTCATCTAGTAGATAATAATTGTACGTCATTGTGTCTATAATCACACTGGCTCACCAGCTAAACTAGACAAAATATAAATAACGTAGTAACGTAATTGACCTAAATAAATCATTCATTTCTTTGATCACAATAGTTTAGCAGTTGAATATGTTATAAGTTGGCGGTACTGGATAGATATCAAGTCATTTTGCAAATAGCTTAAAGAACTCAAGACTTTATTATTGCAAGAGATGAGTACCCTCCTGTGATTGATTTTCGTTTTAAAAGTTAAGCATAGGTAATTGTGTATTTTTCTTCTTGGTCTTATTTTTGTCGCGTTTGTATATTTTCAGCGACAATCGAATTTATGAATTACTGCTGGTGTGTAAAACATATTATACATGTATTTTTTCTACATATTATTTGCTGTCGACCATATTAATATATTAAATAAATTCGATATTTTTTTGAAACATGTAAAAAAAAAAATACAAATTAAGATACAATTTATAATATACGAGTATTTTTGTTTTGTCATATTGTGTAAGTATGCTGTCATGAAATATTTAGATTATAAAACGTTACATTTTTCAAATATCTGAAACGCAGGTCTCCTTTATTTCTCCCATTGGTATCTTTTTGCCCTCTGACTTGATTGCGGCGCCAGTAACAGCGCATCGGGGACTCTTAAAATGCTCATATTTAGAGAGGGCACTTCGGATAACTCTCAGTGTTTTACCGAGACGATTCAGGGAGCGTAATTGACCTAAAAAATATATTCGATTCACACTTAGTAATTCAATTTACACTTATAGTAAACTGTCTTCGAGTCTTTAACGTGCATTAAATATTGATAATTTACGTAAGCAGCAAATATTTATAATTTTCAGAATTATCGTTAATTCAGAAAAACTTTATAAAATAATATTCGTCGAATTTTCAAAAAATATATATTTAAGTAGTTAAATACGACGAATTTACTTTTGAATGATATTTAAAAAATATATGTTTATTAATCCGTCTTTAATTACATTTCAATTTGAGATTTTATCTTATTCCAAAACTTAACGGTATATTTTGCAGTACTCTTAAAACTTTGGCTAACGGTTACTTAATGTTAGCCGAAAATAACTGCTGAATGTAATAACAGCCATCTTGTTACTATATATAAAAAAGTTAAACACCTAAGGTATTAGTATCTAGAAAGTATCCATTCATGTTTGAATTCTATTCACAACGAATGCCCGACGTCTTTGCGTTATTTTTTGTAAATATTAGGTCCTTACATATGAAATTAGCGTTTTGTCGTACTGACCACTTTGATCTGAAATATCTCCTCCTTGGTTAAGAATTCCAAATTCAAATTTATAAATTTATTTAGCTGGTACTTTTGAGTTTTGAAAACAGTCGTTCATTTGTTTTTTCCTCATTATTTTTTCTTTGGCGTCGCTTATTACTGCACAATGGAAAACATGAAATTTCGGTATATTTACGAGTACGAGTTCTACCGTGGCACTAGTGCTGCAGAAACAGCTCGAAGGATTAATGATGGGTACGGCGCTAGTTTCAACGTTTTTGTTCTGGAAATTTCGGCCTTCAGAACCAACCCCATGGACGGCCGAAGACCAAAGTGGAAAATGAAGAATTAAAGGCTATTGTGGAAGCGGATCCATCACAAAGCACTTCAGAGATAGTTGCACGCTTCGGGGTAAGTGATAGAACGGCATTAATCCACTGGAAGCAAATCGGGAAAGTAAAAAACTTGAACGATGGGTACCTCATGAATTGAGTGAATCAAACTTGCTAACGCGCGTCGACTGCTGTGTTAGTTTGCTCAATCGACACAATAATGAAAGGATTTTAAATAAAATCATTACTTGTGATGAAAAGTGGATACTGTACGATAATCGAAAGCGCTCGGCGCAATGGCTGAGCCCTGGAGACCCAGCCAATTCCTGCCTTAAACGAAAATTGACTCAGAAAAAGTTACTTGTAAGTATTTGGTGGACTAGCGCCGGTGTCCTTTACTACAGCTTATTAAAATCTGGCCAAACGATCACGGCAGATATCTACCACTAAGTTAGATGAGCTACAATTGGAATTTACCAAACTCCCCGGACCTTGCTCGAAGAGATTACAATTTTTTCTGGAATTTAGACAACTTCTTACAAGGAAAAAAATTGAACTCCGATGCGGCAGTACAAACCGCCTTCAAAGAGTTTATTGATTCTCGCCCCCCTGGTTTTTTTTTAGTAAAGGGATCAATGAACTACCCATGAGATGGCAAAAGTGCATAGATAACAATGGTGCATACTTTGATTAATTAAATATATTCTACAAAAAAAATAATTACTTTATGTTGCTCCCGTACATAACGCCAATTTCATATGTGAGGACCTAATAATTATCATCATTTGTCTGTACGTCAAGTCCACAAAAACTCATTTCAGGATCATTACGTTTACGGCTCAAACAAATATTAAGTTTTATAACAAAACGAAAATATACATTGCAAAAGCTTAAAATATATTATCGTAGGTTTATTACAAATTTTACGATACAAATAATTTTATGATAATTGCATGAACAATTTCACATGAAAATGTAACAGTACAAATTAAATTTTCCACTTTATATTATTAGTTTGTTAAAAAACAATAACCGATTAAATTCAGTCAGTATTCAACGATCAGGGCATTATGAAAATATTAATTGAATACGTTTTGTAGCGAGCTTGTTTGTACTATAGAAATAATGCTAGGGAATAAATTCAATCATATCTACCTATGCATTTGTTATTAATGTTTAAAAATAAAATTATTAAAAAAATATACGATTCGAACAAAGCTAGTCTGCGGAGATGCAATGGCAACATTAAATAAAAATGGAAAAAAATATTAATGTGCATTTCTTTGATCAAAATAGTTTCTTAAATTATACAATTTAACAATAGTGTAATTTATGACACATACATGGAACTGGTTGTTACACTTGCAGGCTCTAATGTAATCAAATCAAAATATTTTTAATCATTCTGAATTTGACCATAATTCCACTTACCTGTAAAGGGTCATGGTGGAATAAGATCCAGACATATCTATATATATTGTAGATATTTGCCCAGCATTTTGAATCGTATAGTGCTACCGGTTCGGAATGTAGAGTCTAACTATACTAGCAAGAAATATAGTTTTGATGCCGAACCATATTGTAATTTATATGCCTTTATGACCTTTAAGACCTTATTAAGGCTTACGTCAAATTTAAATGCGATCTTTTCAGAAGTTTATATGATGTTGGGAAAAAGTAATAAATCAACTTCACGGTATACGTGGTTAGAAGAAAATTGACAATAAGTATTATGACTCATGCGTAGTACTATGGTATTGGGGTAACGCTACAGATATTGAGTCTGTTTTCATTTTACAAAAGAGAGCTGTTGGTTTATTTATAACCGTAGGAATTCCCTTTGAGATGTGTTTAACAAAGTTATGTATATTCACAATAACATTGATCACTTTGATAGAATTTGAGAATCATTGTATGAACACGAGAAGTAAGGATAAGCTTATAACGCCAAGTTTCCGATTCTGCAAAGTCAATAAATCCTTCCTGGGCCAAGGTGCCGCTTCTATAATAAAATTTCGTAGATGTTTTGAAATTTGCCGATTCATAAATTTAAATCGTTTGTTATAAAAATATTGATAAATAAGGTATATTACTCGACAAAATATTGTATAGATTATGAAAAAACTGTATCAAATACTAAACTAGATCAATTTAATTGACATAACTTTGTATTTAAAATGTTGGAAAACAGTAACTAATGAGTTTCTTGTGCTGCTTTTCGGTTGAATCTACATTGTAACCGGTGTAAGCTATACTTTTAATACAATTCTGTAGCGAATCAAAGTACTTCTAAAAGCCTACTCGACTAAAGTATATTTTGATTGGACTTGAACACAATTACTTTGTTGTATTGTCATATTAATATCTTACCGTTGTGTTATATAATATCTCATATTCTATAATCTTAAGCTGCTCGGTAGGAAAAGGGGAAAACCTTGATATCGTAATACATATAATTATACTAGTTTACGCGGCCTACGCCATCAAAAAATTAAATACACTGATCCTTCCTCGTGGGCCATTCCATCTATTAGTGAAAACCATATTTTGGAAATTTAGACAAACGTCCCGTAGTTTTTTATCGCTTTCACACAGACAAGCAGACAGGCAGACACAGCAGCGCTTTATTTTAAAATATGTTGTGATTTTTAAATCTGTGGTGACAATACATGTTGATTAAATAAGATGAAAACTGAGGCTGCTTTGTTTATCGACGACACGACGAACTATTAATCCGTACGTATTATAAATATAATCGTTTAAAAAAATATTTGCATAGCAAACCTCAATGTGGAATTTAACAATATATTTTACTGTTAAAGATATTAAATGTTATACGAACTTGATCTTATTTGAATTTTCTTTTTTTATATAATAAGATAATTGCTAAGTTGTTATGTCACTTGTATCTGAAGTTACACTAGTTCACTTATTCTTCAAATCGGAACGCAATAATACTATATATTGCTGTTTGGCGTTAGAATATCTCATGAATAAGTGGTATCTACTACAATATACCTATACAAATAACTTAATATAGAATATTTTTAAATTATACTCATATTGTTTTCTTTGTTCTGCGGTGAGCAGCAACAAAATAAACATACTTGATCACATACGAATATAAATCGGTTTACGTGGCATCGCGTTTAAATAAAAACAAAATATTCATAACGGAGTAAAATATATTTGAGAAACAACTCACCGACGAAATAAAATATTCCAATTAACCACCCATAAAATATTTTAACAAAGGATAATGCCACAGCTTGGCACATAAATTACTACCGAAACCGTTAGCAGATTCTTAAACACCATGTGTAAACACTTAAACCTCCTCTGAAACGTGCTCCATATTCTAGTATAAGTTTTATGTATATTTGTTTAGTAGTTTTTACAGTTAGGTAATACAAAAAACTATTCTCATTTATTTAATATACATTTATATTTTTAACGTCTTGACATCATCGAATTTAGGCTAACCTTAGGCTTTACTTTGTGGTAGGGCTTTGTGAAAGCCCCTCTGGGTAGGTACAACCCACTCATCATATACTGTACAGCCAAACAGGGGTGAGTGAGCCGGTGTAACTATAGACACGAGGTTCCCAAGGTTGGTGGTGCATTAACAATGTGAGATGATCAATATTTCTTACAGCGCCGTTTTTGCTCTCCCGCCTAAAAAAACGGTTTTAATGAATCTGAGTTAATCTTGGATCCCGTGAAATCATAAAATTACTTCGTGGTCGACTTTGAAGGGCAAGTCTGTGGGCAGTGCTGACCACTCAAAATCAGCTGGCAAATTTGCCTGTCCTCCTATTATATATACATACCTATGCACTTAATTAATTTTGGTGGCAAGTAAGTACGTTAACTAAAATCTTAGATAGAACACTTGCAGGATCTCGATTTCTTCAAATGTATTTAATAACATCATCGTCATAAAATGAAATTAACTTCAAAAGAATTAACAATTCTTTGGAACTACATTCGTTCGTTAATATCTTTGTAATCGTACATCGACAGAACATTCGTATTTAATCCGAAACGGTCTTACAGAGTGTACTGCCAATGTGAGTGTACTGCCAATGCGCTTTGTTTTCTATCCATTTTGTTCTCATATCCTTTATACGGACTAATTTATTTTCAAAATGCATTTATTTTATGTTCTTTAGTTGTTGTTTTTCATCCTATTAACACAGGTGGACTCTCTATCCTCTCACTTACATTCTGAAATCTAACACGACCAAAATATTATCACGAGAGTGTCACACTGCCAATCATCTGAAGACATAAGTTAATCTTTTTTTATATTAGACTAGGTAAGCAGACTAATAAATGGGGCAACTGATAGGTAAGTGATCTCCACTCAACAGAGGTGGGATCAGAGATTCCACCACTCCACTCTATTCTCTTACTCTTATAGTCTTTTGGTATGGAAATCTGACATGACCAGAAATATTATCATGGGACTGTAACATAGGCTTTTTAATGCGCTTTTATTATCTTTACGGAATCTTAAAAAAATGATTTTGATCATCTTCAAGGAGTCTGATTTGCTTGAAAATTATTGGTACACATTCTAATGACCGATAATAATATGTAAAATAAATAAAAGGGGGCATTGGCACTCTGATGACACCACCAATCAAGTAACACCTAAGATATTATGCCACTTGTTACTTACTATATAATTCTATCGTGTCTTATCAATAGTAAGTAATGCTATTTAGTGGTAGACGATGTACATACATACAAGTTAACTTATAAACGTATATTAAATATTGCATTGATGTGAAGACTGATAAAAAAAATCCGTTTTATTCATCAAATTACAGCTGAATTCCTTTTCCGTAGTCCGATGTTATTTGAACGAATAATTTATGCAATTTAAAGCAAAACCAGACTTGATTTGTTTGGTTTAGAAATTAGCGTTTAATGAGATAATTTGAACGCATCTAGCGGATGGATCGACATTAGCGAATGCGTTGAATTATTGGCGTTCTGTTTCCGACATTGCAATATGTTAGTGCAAAATTATGACATGTTTGCGTTGATTTATAATCGTGCAGGTATCGAAATTCGTGCAGCATTAGGATGCACGTGATTGGTTTTATGCATTAGTTATGGGAAAAGAGCATCTGGTTCGCTTCAAATTAGATAATGCTGTTTATTATGTTTAAGCTTATTATATCAGAGACTATTCACAATGGGTTTTAACCAAGAACATAATATTAATTAGAAGGACATATAAATATTTATATGTATTTAGTACTCAAGGTTGCTTAGTAGTAGGACTTTGTGCGTAGTCTGGGTGGTGAGTGGCATCTCTTCGTCATGTTTTACTGCAAAACAGCAACACTTAATTTTGACTTATCCAGGTTTGAACAGTGAGTGAGTGAATGTAATGAGGCATAGAAACATATGCTCGCAAAGGTTGGAGGCATTTTGGCAAATAGCGAATATTGGCGTTGGTGACCACTTACCATCAGGTTTTCGTCCCACTTTTATAAATAATACTGTAAGATATTGTTTTATTAATAATTTTTAATTTCACTATAAATATTCAGAAAGTATAATTACATTCAGTAGATGTCTTAAATTGACTGAAACTTTGAGAATGGATAATGATACTATAGATTTTTTTTTAATTTTTAACTTAAAAATGAGTTTGTACTATAATTAATTATATACATATTTATTGTTACTTCTTAATACCGGCGACACTCAATGCAGCAAACAATTTCCGCTACATTCAAGCGAAGTGTCGGACAGCTGAGCTGAACAAAATCTTTACGCTCGCGCTGCTTCGGAGATCTTAATATAACACAACCTATTAATAGTCTTTTCACTCGGTTCGCGCATCGGTTACGAGATTTTCGTATCCTTGCTTTATGGTTCGTAGCACTTGTCTGACTGAGATTTTAATCATTCTTTGGTATTTAACAATGTACAGTATTGTTGTTTTACGGTTTGAATCTTAGCTACCAAGGTTGGTGTCGCATTGGTGTTGGAAAGAATGATTAATATTTCTTACGGTGCTGATGTCTATGGATGATGACCACTTAAAATAAGGTAGTCCATTGGAGTCATTTTACACTTTTTAATTAATTTTATATCCTCTTAGATAAAACGAATATGTATACAAAGTATATGTGAACAGGCTGTTATTTTTATATTAGCTGTGGCAACTTGCGAGTTCCAATTGTCTCCTCGAGTAATATCTTCCAATACCATATTTTCCACGATCAGCACTTTCTGATTGTGCTTAATTGTACTTCTGATAGTTTCTTGCTTTTGAAATCTCTTCTTAGTCGTTGCTATATTCACAGACAAGGTGCTACCCGCGGTTTTACCCGCGTTAAATTTGTTTTATAACAAACAAAAATGTGGCGTGGCATTCGGCAGATCAGTAATATCGAAATTGATGGTTATGGAAATAATTTACGATTAAAGCAAACCACATAAATATATATTAAAATAAATAAAAGCATAGTTTCGTTAACATTGATTAAAATGTTTGTTTTTATTTGAATAATTTGCAATTCCCTATATTAACTTGAAAGCAGGCAGTTATTTTAAAATCACTGGGAGACTATTATTTTATATATATATTTATATACATTATATACCAGCGATGGTTTCATCGAAGACACTTCCAGTCGGAACAGAGCATCTTTGATTGATGATTAGCAGACGAAGAACTATTGGAAAAACTAGCAAGATGAGCTTATAAAAAAAATAGCAACAAAAATATTTTATTTCTCTAATATCATTTAAATCCATACACTAGGCTGGTCATACTGACACAGGAAATGGTGAAGTCAATTGTCGTGGTACTATTACTTGAATTCAGTCAAGTAAAGATATCTTAAACTACGATTATTTTCTGAAACACATAATCGTGATTAAACATGAACCAAGTCGAACGAAATAGTTACAGTAAAATTCAATGTTCATTAATTATTGCACACAGACTTAATGCGATATTTAAATAGCATATTAATGCTGGAAATGTAAAATCGAGTTGAAAATATACTTTATTCATGAGAATTTTGAGTACTTTTGAATCATAATTTTACATTTTGTCCTGTCAGCGCTACGTGGATCTGCATCTGGACATCTTATTGAGATAAACTTGTGAGAAAGATAAAAAAATGTTATCTTAACGTCTGCTTTAAGACTTTATATTATTTTCTTAGATATTCAACGTTTTAATTACCAATGTAGTCTCGTAAAGAGTAATACTTGGTCCATTAGGATTTTTCTAGCAAAAACCTTTTAAGTTATTAAGTGATAAATATAATATCGTTAGTAGGATTTAAACTTTAAAAATAAATAGTTACTTGAAAAAATATTAACTCGTAGCAATGAGACCTGTGAAGCATGAAACGATTTATAAAGAAAATTGCTAACAATTGTTGAAGTATTTAATATCAGCATATTTAATGCAATTTATAAATGTCGAAGTACATCGATGATATTGAATCCGTCGACTCTATTAACAATGCAAATACTGTAGCCCCAGCTAGCTCCGTAAATGCACTGAGTTAGCCACCACCTTTATATATCAAATGAAATGGACGAATTTCAACTTTATACCAAGTGGATAAGAGTTAATGATGTGAATTTAAAAAGTTGGTCAGTTTATCCGGTATTGTTTGCAAATCCAAACTTATGCAGCGGCGTGTTTACAAGGATCGTTTGTTGCCGTCTTAATGCTGGTAGTTTAAATTGTCTTCTGATTTTGTTTGTTATTCGTTTGTATTGCTTTCTTGTTCTTGGTGAGATTAATGTTTATTGCTTTCTGAATTACGTAAAATGGTTTAAATCGCAGCTGGAAAAAAGCTCATTCGTAAAAAGAAAACAGAGAAAATGTGTTAGGAAAATATTTTTAAAAGAAAAATAATAAATTGATTGTAACGTTGACTACATTTCGTGTAATGCTCCTCATAAATCTTTATATTAATACCTCAATAATTTGATTCGTAACATTATTGGCATTGATCCTAAGCTAGCCTAGATAAAGCATTAGGAAGTGGGGAGCGCAATGAGGCGTTAAGTTTATACGTCGCACACCGTCACTGGATTTATTTGCTATTCGAAAACCACGTAAAACACAAGGCAAGGTAATGAACAAGGGCTTCTGAGTCATTACCTATTTATGGACAAGTTTATTACGCGGTTAAAACGTCCTTACAACCACACGACACGACGCAAATTTAATTAAAAAATATATCGTTTCTTGTAAAAACCATCATGTCCTAATATCTACATTTTTTAAAACGAATAATAATTTAGGAAAACGTAAGTGTTTTGGTATAAGCAAAACATAAGTAAGTTTTGTTGTATTATATGAGGTGTTCTACGCCAGATTTTGACTCATTATAAAGGTAATGACGCATAAAAACGCCGCGTATAATGTTACGATTAATGTACAATTTCAAAGCTACTTGAACCAAAACAGGGAGCATAATGAATGAGGGTTTCTAAGCCATTACCTATTTATGCGCAAGTTTATAACGTAGAGATAAATGATTATTTATAACCTTACGACATTCTGTGAATATTTTTAACTAAAATTATTACTGAAAATAATCTATCCGACACGTTTATTGCAAAGTTAATCATTATCTTATAAAATAAGATTTATGTCGATTTAATTGTTTTTGTATATATTGATATGAAATCAGCAATTAGTAATATTAATTTTATTCATAATAATTAATATATTAGCACTTATCTAATTAAATTCAATACAGTTGTCTAAGAATAGGATCGTAAGCGTGTCGCACGAATTAAAGATCCTCATCTGATCCCGGGACCGGACGTGGCAGTTATTTTACGCTACATAAACATTTGATTTGGTGCGGGAACCGCTAGATATTTTTACCACTTTGTATGCGAGTTCTATAACTTGGGTACGCGGAAATGAATTATGCTCGTCGCCCCCACGATGCGTAGAGCCTTGCGACCATTTTGTGACGTTATACCACTTTTGTTATTAATTTATTAGCATCTCTTTCTTATTTAACTATCTCACTCTCTCGTCTCTTTCTATCGATTCGAATTTTAAAATTTTTTTGCAATCATGCAAAATCTTCATAAAAAAGTATGCAGAGTAATTTTTTTTGGATTTTTTAAAAAATATTTTAAGTCGTATGAACTAAGAACGCGTGCATCTTACTCAATGTTTGCGAATTTAAGCCCAGGCAGGCATGATTAAATTTCCATGTGCTTAATTTGTTTTTGTAATTAATTTTGTGCTGGATCTTAAAACGTCGTAAAGAAACCTGCATGTGTATACACCAATCCGCATTGCAGTGTATCCACATTGCATAGCGTGGTGGAATTAGATTCAAACCTTCTGAAAGGGAAAGGAGACTAGTCCAGCATTGGGAATTTAAAGGCTTATTAGGAATTTACTTTATTATACATTTTTGATTCCATATCTTTTTATTTGACTGCAGTATTAATTTATATACTCTATCCTCGCTTAAAGTTTAAGTTGTCAGGTATTATCACGCAATATCTTCATAAATTAAAAGGTTATTTAATATGTTATTCTGATGTCCAGGCTATATTATTTAATATTGTAAAGTTTCGCTTAAATCCATTCAATGGTTTTTGCGTGAAAGAGTAACAAACATCATAATTTCGCTTTGCGTGAAAGAGACAAAACACATACGAAATTTCGCCTTTATTATATTACTAAGGATAAATTATACCACACCCCCATTTGAGAACTGTCATTTAATACATTGACTCGCTTAATCATCTGCTACATAATGACATAACTATAGACAAGAGAAGACATTTCATTAAAATTTATATATGTATATATATTACAGGTATCTCGTACTAAGTGGCGCTATATATTCAGAGGATGTCCAGCTTTACAACGTTACCATGCGTTGCAAGTTCAAAAGCGTCCATTGTAGTCTTAGAGAAATATTGGAGTGTACTTCCGAAACGCTACGATATACCATTTTCAAGATCAATTCGAAGATAAATCAGTTTTTTTTTAAATGCTTTCCGCGTTTATTGCGATTAATGTTAATGTTAGTGAAAAATGTTTCCCATAAATTGTAGGTAATATAATTATAATTTTTGTCCAATATGTTTTTCGTGTAGCCGTTTGCATCCGTAAAAGAAGGATTTATAGAATTGTTTAGCGATTAATCCAAAACCGTCTAACAAACCACGAATGATAAGAAAAATGATAATCAACTCCGAAATTAACCGAGTGTCTTCATTAGTATTCCATTCATTGAAGATTTTTGCAATTTTAACTCGGATGTTATTTTTGCTCCCTTCGAATCTTCTGAATAATTTAATTTTATTACACCTACTCCCCAGCGACCACTCCGACGAAGTTCTTATAATTGCCCAGATTTTGTTTTAAGATTTAGTAATGTTTGGTCTCTTAAAGTTAATGACGAATTCAAATGGCTGTTTCAGAGCACATAGATTGAAATAGTTTTAGAAGAAACACGTCCTAAGATTTATGAAGATCGCTTTGTATAATTGAGTGAATGCTTGGAGTCGTTGAAGTATTGCATAGACTACAGAATCTGAAGGACCTAGACAACAGACTAGAAATTAAGCATACATTGCGTAAGAGAATTCCCTACTATAATTTTCACATCAATTTTAGTCTGAATTATTTGAATTTCATCATTTAGTCATTCAAATTTTTAACATCTGTTTTCCGTATCTGTTGACACTTCGAGCAATAATCATATTATGCATTTTTATGTACTTAATTTATTAATCAAAACTTATGATGAACTGCACAAGTTAGAATAAATAAATTTATTAAGAACCGTAAAATTATAAATACCGTTAGATTATAATCTATCGGTATCTCGTGAGATAGATTACAATCTAACGGTATTTACAATTCTACAGTGAAATATACAATGCATTAGTGTTAATACGTCAACACGTCGTAATCATGGCGAGCATGTCGGTGACGCGAATTCATAATTTTTTTCCTTATCAAAAAACAAGGCTAAAGAAGATTTCGGTTAGATTTGAAAAATCAAAATCGGTGTTTTTTAAAATAATTTATAATTAAATAAAACACGGAGACACACAAAATACGCATGTCTTCCTTATTGTTAAAATAGTACAGAAGTATGAAGACGCCGTTTGACGTCACGGCATGCGGGTCGATATTACTCCAATAGTAAGTTAATCCGTGTCGTATTAATATAAAACAAACAAACTAATAAATATATAATACATACACGCAATTTCTATTAATTACTTACAATTATCATTAATGTATTAGAAATATATTTTAAAGCAAAAGGTTATTATTTTCAAAGAGAAAAAGTATGAAAGGAAATGGAACGGAAGCAGGAATTGGAAAAATCCATGAATGTGTGTATAATGGGTAAAATTAATGGGTCAGTGAAATAGGTAAATATATTATGTAGGTATACACGTTAGTCCGTATATTCATAACAAACGTGGCGCAAGCTTAAATCGTAGACTATGGGCAGAAAATATTTTTTAATTAAAACGACACGAATTCGACGTCCTAATTTACATTTTTATAACATTTATATCAGCTATTGAGGTCTGTTGAGAAATGAATACAGTAAATGTTATGCAAAAATTCAGATAGAAACATTGAAGTTCATTAATTTTTTTACTTTGGAAGGCGAGGCGAGAATGTAGGCAATTGTTCACTTTGGTTGATACTTACACAGTAAGAAAAAACTACTCCTTACATGGTCAATGCGTTGGCAACCATAAGATCTAAGGTGTTATGTAACTTGTGTCTGCAGTGACATTGGCTCACCCTTCAAAATATCGCTGTTTCACAGTACAATAACTGGTTACAACCAGATCGACCTCCACAATTCTAATAAAGTAAAAATACTGTGTACTTTCACGCCTCTAAAAATGTTACATACTAGCGACACGCCTCAGCTTTGCACGGGTACAATTCATAAAGAAAATGAGAGGTGCGCTTAGAAGGAAAATTACTTAGCAGGTATTTTTATTTGATGGGTTTTATTATTGGTTTGTATGAATATGTCATGAATGAGAAATATACATTGAGCCGTATTTTATTGTTAAACATAAATAAACGTATATCTATGATTTATAGATTCAAATTTCGGGCATTTTAACTTCCAAGGGCAAAACTTTATTTTTACAGTCTGTTATCCGCCCGTTTTTCGAGAAACGGACTTTTTTTTTATGTATGTAAATAATTGTATTTCGTAAATTTTATTTCATTCAATGAATTATTTTTAAGAATCAACTTTGGGAAAGCTTATCGAACCCGTGTTAGAGACAAATTATAATACACATGTTAACACATATTGTACAGACAGAGCTGTCTGCCCAACAGTGGGTTGTGGAATTGTCGATAATAATCACAATAATATTATAAACTTGCGTTTCTTCCATCGGTTCTTATGAGGCTTGAGATATTTCACAATCAATACACATTATTTAGAGTAGAATAACAGTATCAATGCACGGTAACGCTTAAAGATACATTTAAAATGTTAATCAAAAGTAAGATACAAAATTCAAGCTTGCTAGCGATCGAGTCGCACTCTTTAAAACGTGCAAGGCTCAAATTACATTATCATATTTATAAGATAATATTTCATCCCATTTTGGCGTTCTTGAGCGCAATTATATTCTTACACAGCGATGTAAAAATCGTAATGCGATTTTTTTAGAATAAATTTGCGGTTTTTGACGTTCTTTTCAATGTGGATTTAAATTTAGGGTATAGTTAAATGCTCATGCAAACTTCGACGAATATTTCCATTAAGTAACCGTACCATGCTCACATCATCAACCCCTCTGAAGGTTTCGGGCTAATACGCTATTACTGCGAATGCTACGACTTTCGAGGAATTATAAATAAAAACTAAGCATCAATTTAAGCTCACGGTCTGTGTTTAATTTCTTCATTAGGAGATGAAGGATTACGTCTACCTATGCTATGTACCTTAGACCCTTTTCTTACCCCTGTTTCTGTCCTCTACCTTAAATTTACTTGGAAGAGATCACTGTTTTAGAGTTAAGGCTACTGCCTGTGCATTTTTACAATGTAACTAATGTATATGTTTATTGGTGTCCACTAAACAGTATTTCGATTTGAATTGATGATTTTTCGATGGCATACGATCTAATGGCAGGGCTTTGTACGGTCTGTTTGGGTAAAATTCACAGACTCCACTTTTTGTCGCAATCTTGCAACTTAAACCCCAGCAATTTTATTGCTGAAATTTGGCTTTAAGTATAAATAAACCAGTGTTACCAAAATGGAACGCAATATCGGAGAACCCACGTTGTAAACGTGTTTGTTTATAGTAGTGAACTATGACACATAGAAAACCAAAAATGAAACATTCAATTATTAATAAGCAATTATTCCTGTCATAGAAAATCTTTCTTAAATCTTTTCTTAAGTAAAAACCCTCAACTTGCCATCATTCGATATATTTGTCACTTTGGCGGTCGGAATGTTCCCAAAGGACTCCGAGCCTATTCTATAAGAAAAACTATATTGCCTCTATTATGGGGACAGATAAAGATAAAGAATGAATTATCTATAAAGATAAAGTGGACGACCGTTGCCTTCGAATATAAGAACAATTTTCTTTGTCAGCGTATTTGGGAAAATACAAATAAAAAGAATATTCGTTAACCGTTAATAAATTAAGTTTCATTCTCGTTTTATTTTACTCTTATCTCGAATATCGGGCAGATTGGTAAATCATTGTTAAGCTATAAGATCAAACTGACCGTCTTTTTAAAAGCTATATAAACTTCAAAGTGTAGAACCGTCGAGAAACTTTGTAGTTTTACTCTATAAAACTGTCTAAAATAAGCAGAGTGATGTAACCTGCAGTTGAATCTGCCCCTCTAACCTAACCGATGAGTCCGGTGAGTTTGATTTCGAAAATCGGCTTCGGCTATATTAATGCCGATTTCAAATTGAAGGATAAATTTGCTAATTACAAGTCGTTTTGATGACTTTTTTTCTTATATGTTTATTTTATATTTTTTAAGTATCATTGTATATTAATAACGTAACAATAACATAATCAGCCTGTAAATTTCCCACTGCTGGGCTAAGACCTCCTCTCCCGTTGAGGAGAAGGTATGGAGCATATTCCACCACGCTGCTCCAATGCGGGTTGGTGGATTACACATGTGGCAGAATTTCATTGAAATTAGACACATGCAGGTTTCCTCACGATGTTTTCCTTCACCGCCGAGCACGAGATGAATTATAAACAAATTAAGCACATGTAAATTCAGTGGTGCCTGCCTGGGTTTGAACCCGAAATCATCGGTTAAGATGCACGCGTTCTAACCACTGGGCTATCTCGGCTCATATATTATATATTAATAACGTAAGGCGATTTTTGTTGCAGTGATTATGGGACGATAGCTGCACATAAAAAAATCTGTTATTGTTTCATTTTGGAGAGCTCCAGCCATAGATGTGCAAAAAATAATGAGGATTCTTGATTACAATTTACTAAATTGTTACAATTTTACAAAGAATTAATTTAAGAAAGCGGAAAGAAGTTACTGGATGGTTAGAGAACGAAACTACGGCTGTATAAATAAAAAAGAATAAAAAAATTAAAGAGGTAAACAAAATTAAAGTAAATTATCGACAAATTCCAATTCTAACTGAAGTAATGTTTAGAGTAAAGTAAAAGAGTCTAATGTAAAGAGTTTTCATAATTTTAGCGACAAATGTAGATGAGTGACTTGTAGTTTACAATGAAATTAAATCAAAACAAAACCTGTCATAAGTTTCAAAATTTCTAAACAATCTTTTGAATAAACGCGAAGTTTCGCGGGAGACCCACTAGTAATATTTACTTAATCTGTAGTCTTCGATGTAAGCAGTAATATAAATAGGTTGGCCATGATTTACTTTTACTGAAAAGTCTGAATTGATAAATAAATTACAAAAACAACATTTTCTATATTCTCCTTCTAATGAAGCTTTAATAAATAATTAGTATAATTAAATATTTCGTATATAATAAAAGTCGATAGTATTTTTTTTTCATATTACTTCAGGTTATTAAAAAAAATACTTTACATGTTGTATATTCAAGTTGAAGTTTGAAGTAATCTGAATAGACAGATTGTTCGAGCGAACATTACTGAAACTTATAGTATGGTATAAAGTAAAATCTATTTGAATAATTCGACTCATCATTAGTCTATATAATATTAAAATATTCACGATAATGTATCTGTTGTTTTGACAGCTGTCATCTTTTAGTTGTCAAACGATTAATTTGTTATGTTTTGATTGTTAGTTCCTAGAATCCTTTCTGCATACGTAATATAGAGGAAATATTGGGGACTTAAATCACTTCAGTTGTAAATGGAAGTTTGGTCGAATACATTTAAGCTGAAACTGGTACTCACTAAAAGCGGAGTAGTTTAATAGTTAAACAAACGATTGACTTCGATTTTTTTTTTATAATACAGCTATAATTTGGAAGACTGAATTGGAATGCAATACTTGATATTAAAAATTGTATGAATAATTAATATCTGCATATTACATCGGTTACTATGTATTAATCTTTATAATATATTTTTTTAATCTGGCAACATGAACATTGACAGATACTCATCATGGCGGGAAAATCAACTCTAGGATACATATGTTTGATTGCGTATCGAGCACAACATAATGTAAAATGATTACAAAATTAATTAAGAAAACCTAACAAACATCGTTTTGTTAACAGTTAAAACCAAGTTCTTACAAATAATATTTGGATCATAGACAAAACATTTTCTTATATCCTCTCCCAATAGAGTCGAGGAAACGAGCTGATATTATAGCTTTTATTCTTGTTACCCCTATGGCCGCATGTATGACTCTGCTTCAGGTATAGTAAGACACAATTTAGATGTAGCATCGGCAAATTCAATAAAACCGATTAATTCCGATTCACACAAAAATAGAAATAGCTCTAAAATATATTTTTTGTTTATTATTGTTTTTTTATTAAATTTTATTTAAAAATTTCAATCCCTTAAATCAAATCTAAGTAACTTCAATTTTTTAGTCAGTTACAAAGAAATAAATAGATAATAATATTGTCTTTAATTATGTGACTATTTATTTTGCCGTCAAGTTCATGTAAATCTACGCGTCGAATATATTTGGTTATATGACATTACAAGTTAATACGTTTGTGTAAAGATCATTTTTACATAATAAATAAATAAATATTGATGATTTGGGAAGGCGTACTCAATTGGTATGTGATCGGTTTTACGAATTTTGCCGATGCTACATCTCAGTTGTGTTGAACTATAATTCCTATCTACTTCCCTTGATAATGGTGCGACGTAACGTCTGTTTCCGGAGCTTCATTGTCTTTGGCCTCTGATCTATTTCTAATTCCTGCTTTTTAAATTTTATTGGCATATTATTTTGCAGAGTACAGTACAGACAGGAATTCCTATCTTTGAAAGACTTCGGGGAATTCTTAAAGCTAAAAATTCAACAACTATGTACTAACCAAACTGGAATTCGAACCTGAGAGCTCTGGATATGCAGTCTTATACGCTTTTAGACTAATGATTAATTTCAAATTTATGCAATACTTACGACAAATACATGGCGCAACATACACACGTCTGTCTTGTTTAATTCTGCAAAGCTTTGTAAACGCTGAGTATCTGATAGAAACTGTGACAAATATTTATTAAACTTGACTTTACTAGAGGTGCAAAACAGTTTTCCCAAGTTGTAATAACCATTACACGTTCACTAAGCATTTAGGAAAGTACAAATCCGACTTGGACTGTGGTTCCTCGGGGAGCGATGACGTCGTTTGCACACTTGCCCCGAGCTGAGAACTTAGTCGCCATAAAAGTGATATAAAGATGAACATACATATAAATGTAATTGAACTAAGATATAAATGTAAATTAGCTTACATATTATATTTATTATTAGTATATAAGCTTATTTGGCCTCGATAGAATAATATGATGATGTTATAATATTACTAACCGCCTGTAAATTACCGACTGCTGGCCACAAACAAAGTCTCCTCTTGAAGATGCAAGATTGAGCTTATTGCACCACGCAATTCCAATGTGGGTTGATAACTATGTTCCTTTTACATTATCTAAGAGATGTTAATCCTTTTTTACATCGCTAATGCGCGTCCAACCCAGGATTAATATGTCCAATGTGCCCGCAGCTACACCGATCGACGCACCTTTCAAAACAGAACGAAACAATACTTTTGTACATAAGTATTGCTCTTCGTTGCTAGAATTGTGATGAGTGGCTGGTATATAAAAAAAGAACGGTTAAAATTTGTCACTGCGATATAATATACTAGCGACCCGACCCAGCTTCGCACGGGTGCAATGCTGATACTAAATTTATATTACAGAATGTCTTACTGTGTTCACAGTTTATCAGTCATCAGACAATACAAGCCGCTATATTCCTGCGTTTTACATCTGCTATATCTTTGAAAATATTCATTTAAATTATATGTTAAGTCATTATTTCTCGTAAAAAGTAAAGGATAAAAAATGGTTGTTGTGGGCTATGCCTAAGAGATAGACATATACCATCTCGGATTTTTTTTAAGACTTTTTAACATGTACAACAATTGTAGTACATTATTTTGATCTACCTCGTATGGTTCAGTCAGTGTTTGCAATGTGTTTATTTACGACATAACTTCAGAAAACTCTAAAATTATCAGGGTTTCTCTACTATATTGTTCATATATTATACATATAAATATTCCTCTTGAATCAATCTATCGATTAAAAAAACCGCATCAAAAGCCGTTGCGTAATTTTAAAGATAAAACATACACAAGGACAGACAACGGCGAGCGACTTCGTTTTATACTATTTAATGATATTATTACAATAATACTACAGTAATTTATGATGGGCAGAGTGAATAAACTTCTGTTTAGTCAAAAAAATATCATTTAAATTTGCTATACAACCTTATACAGCTTAAGAATATAATCATCTCGAAAGCTATCAAGACAGGTGATAACGATTCGATAATGGATGAAATTACGCAAGACTTGCCGACGCAGATTTATCGCCAAGATTATTTAGTATTACAATTACACGTTCGTAATGACGATTACGTAATTAATTACCATTTGAATAAATACGAGGATGCTATCAATATTGTCAGATTGGTGAGATATATGATAAGTATCATGGGTTTGACAATATTAGTATCAAATAATGATAATGTTTATTTAACCGAATTCTGATCACATTGAGCAATCTCGAAGTCTTATTCAACGAAAAAACTATAAAAAGGCATGAATTTAAAACAACAGCTTTAAAAGATTTTCTTGATATGGAATTGTAAAACTTTAGAAGATTGGCACTGAGAATTATTAAACAAAAAAATGCCAAAAATAAGTCAATGCTTATTTTTGGTCCTGAATCGAGATTTGAATCAGTTAAAAGAAGATTCATTGTCATCATTGTTATATAGTATCGTACTGGTATTTTTATTCTGATCGAAATTTAATGGAAACCAGATAAGAGGTTCAATATTTATAATATAACAGCCCACATGGTTGTCTTGTTTGTATGCTTTCAATATCAGAACAGTTATCGTAACTAAAATACAATCATTAATATAAATTTATGTTAAAAATTACCTCAATATGTACTAACACCCCAAAGTCCATAGAAGAGTATAGCGCACCTAACTCTTCAAATAAAACACATCTCCGAGAATAATTAACCAGCCGCTGTTATTTCCGGAGGAAATAGCACTGAATTTTATATCTTTTAGAATTTTATTTCCACTAGTACTCTAATGTCCAGTATTTCAACTGTGCTCGACATAAAATTATAATTTAGAATTAGAGACGAATATTTGCGCCGGTAGTTCGTTCAGCGTTTTCTGATATCAGACGGAAGCAGTGCAAAAAAATACAAGACTAAAAATATTTCGACAAGAATCCTTACATTTTGAAGTAAAAAAAGTATGAGCATTAGTAGTAATAATACGTTTATATTAAGGTATTTAAATGTGAATAGTTACTACAAAAAGTAATATAGGAGTTTTAAATTAAATATTAAACAGTATAATGTTAATAATATTTACAAGCAGCGTAAGCAAATTTTAATATCGGTATCCTATTATCTTACGATATTGTCCGCAAGCGGCGTGCTTCGAAGACATCGTTAAAAACACCCGTTGCCTTAAATAACGTCACGGCGAAACAAGAAACACTAATTTTACCGTAATCCTTTTTTGCAACGATATTAAAGGGACTAATTCGGTTCATAAGATCTATAATATCGCTCTAAAAAGTTATTTATTTTATCAAGACCCCTGTGGAAGCGATAGGATTAAATTCCAAGTTTGAATTTGAGTTATATTTTGTAATTATTGTTTGTTATCATACAATAAAAAATCATTATTGGAGTTTCCCAGTGTAATCGTGTATTAGACTCTGACGGGACTTATATTTATATTGAAAAAGTATATCTTAGGATCAGTTGCAAAAAAATATGCTGAAGCAACTTCTGGTTCTCTTTAGTATAAATACTATTTTTCATAGTGAACAATTCGGCTTTGGCGTGTTCTTCGCAATTGCACAGAACACACGAGTTTTGTTCTCTACACTATTAAATGCTTTGGATAAATTTATTCAAAGCCCTTGATTGTGTAGAGCATAAAACGTTTTGTATAAGCTAAAGTATAACGGTATTAATGATAAAGCTCTTGATCTCATTGATTTATACTTTCATCAAATAATTCAACAGTTATCTATTAATGAAATAAAGCCTTCTAGATCTGTACTAAGATAGGGCATTCTACAAGGATCAATTTTGGGTTATTTTCTAATATATATTTTTTTATATAAATGATCTTCCTTTTTATGCCACTTTAGTTGTCGATTACTTGAATATTTCGATTGATTGGATAGAAAGATCGAAAATACTCATTGTGCTCAGAAAAAGATAATTACTATATATTTTATATATTTACATACCACAACCTTTACATAGTTTTAAAAAGTTAGCCTATCTAAATATTAATATCCCCACATACATATAGTTTATAGCAAAGCGAGAAACTTTAAAAATAGAATTTGAAAATATGGATTACTATTAAATCTATAAAATATAATATATGGATATAGCTATTTTATTTTAATATCATATTATTCGTATAGAAATCCCTCTGCGCGACCTGGTATTTTGGAATCTCACAGTCAAAGGAAATTCCTCCAAAGTTTTATCTTGTATAAGTGGATTACTCAAGCTTATCGTAGGAACAGCCATTCTGTTTAACCTGTCTTTGAAAAATCTCCAACAACAAAGTTGAATTTATAAAGTTTTTGTACATTAAGTAGTAAAGAATACTTAATAGTATATGGTATTAAATCCTATAAATAATAATGATTTAAATATTTATAATAATAATTGTTTAACCTTTTTTTGTTTAGTTTATTGCAAACTTTTACATAAATAATAATTAGCTCTACTAGAAAAAGTCACACATTTCGTTTTTTTTTTAAATTTCATTTAATTGATTTGATAAAATTTGATGAAATCTTTGATTGCATTTAATCAAAGATTTTATCATATTTCTTAATTTAATATAAAATCTCTAGCTTTATCAACAGAGAGTAATTTTTTATCAAAAGCTTATATAGACAACAATATTTTATAACAAAACATCTTTAGATGTTAGAACGTGAACAGATTAGTTTTCTTATAACTTAAATGTATGCTCAATAACATAGCGGTGGTTTTAACGATGAAAAAAAGCTGCTTTATTATTCATTATATTGTTTTTATTCAACGATCGTATGACATCAAAGAATAACAATGAGAAAGTTTATTTCAAGAACACGCTTGAGTGAAAACCACAGATATCTAAATTTAGTAACGGAGTGTTTAATTTCTTTACCAAGATTGAAGATCATAAAAAAAACATAATATAACATAATCAGCCTGTAAATTTCCCACTGCTGGGCTAAGGCCTCCTCTCCCGTTGAGGAGAAGGTATGGAGCATATTCCACCACGCTGCTCCAATGCGGGTTGGTGGAATACACATGTGGCAGAATTTCGTTGAAATTAGACACATGCAGGTTTCCTCACGATGTTTTCCTTCACCGCCGAGCACGAGATGAATTATAAACTCAAATTAAGCACATTAAATTTCAGTGGTTGCCTGGGTTTGAACCCGAAATCACCGGTTAAGATGCACGCGTTCTAACCACTGGGCCATCTCGGCTCATTGAAGATCGAAGATTGAAGATCGACCTACCGATAAATGTAGCGGATAGTTATATATTATTATCTGCAATATTAGATTGAACTATCTGTATTGATATAAATTAATTTCGGTCGATAGTCAATTTTAGTCACAGCGTCTGTTCTCGATGGAAAATAGCGTAGGAGATACTTAAACATATGTACATATATACCCTCGTATCTTACTAACCAACTACCAATCGTAGGGTGTTCAGAACAGCGTCCTTAGATTCTTTCTGAGACACGGGAGTCTTATCATAACCAACTTCCTTGGTTCAAACTGCTGCAATTAAAATCTGACTGAAAAAGTACATAACTTTTTTACTTAGTGTTACGGGTTTGTGCAGGCTTGTCTAGGTAAGTACTACCCACTTATTATATATTCTACCGCCAAATAGCAATTCGTATTGTCGCTGTGATCCATCTTAGAGGTGAGTGAGCAAGTGTAACTGTATAAGAAACATAATATCTTAGTTCAAAAGATTGGTGGCGAATTATCGGCAAGTGCCAATAAAACATTCGCTCGAACTGGGTTTTGAACCTAAAATATGTTTTGATCTGCTTCATAAGCTGGCAACTAGAACAACAAGATAGATAAATATAAATAAATCAGCAGTAATGTTACAGTAATCGCCGTTAACACTCTTAATGTAAGAGTACTTTAAATCTACATTTAAAAGACTTAGCCGCGGACAGCTGACGCTTTGAGTGGGATTATTTAGCAGAGTTCATGATGGAGTACTTTAAATGTTTTAGAAAAAAGAACTATGGAGCGATTCATGAAAGATTTTGCGCTTAACCTATTTAAGTGACGTGTCAACTTACTCAAAGTGAACGAACATACACTTTGGTAGCACTTTTTATATTTTATATGTATCATTTTAACCCTAAAGTTACAAGCGAGTCATATGAGTTGAATAAAAGTATTTTTGTATTAAGTACATAAATACCGTCAAAGTTTAGCGATAACGATTAAATATTTATGGTGATCTACCATGGGAAGAAACTGTCAGATAGCTATCGAAACATCTCTTTAAAATATTAACAAAATAGACTATTATTTAAGAGAAACGGAGGCAATAAATGGTCACAACGCATAAAAAAACTTTCATTATTAAATATAACTATGACATTTTTTATCCAGATGGTCCAGTGTTAACAAGTGAATCTTAAACTCAGGTTGTGGGTTCAAACTTTCTCAGCCTGGAGTTTTCTTGTCAGTCGTTTTTCTTACATAAAAAAGCTTACCGGATTGTTCTTGATTGAAAATTAAAATTACCTCTATGTAGCATCTTTTATCTATAATTATACATCACAATACACAAATTCTGTCCGATTTCTACTTTATTCTTTTTAATAGCGAATTATGCGGTTTTTAATCAATAGATATGTTTTGAACTCACTTATTACTACAAAAATAATTATATATGTTATATAAACTACATTTAAATATGGACTTTCGTTATTTTTCTGAGATATACGCGTCATCGTCTTATTAGCCATACCAAAAAAACGTTGGTATTTTTAAATCATATATTAATAATATATAATAATCATCGGAATTTTAAGGGATGGTATCTAGATGCGGTATGCTTAAAACAATAAAACGCTGACCTACTTAACACACGGTAAAAGTTACAAAGATAGCACCCAGACTAAAATAAATACCTGTGAAGTATATAAAACTCAAACGGAACAGGATCGAACTTACTACTGTCAGTTTTAGTTGGTTCGTTGCCAGTGAGCCTGACGGTCGTCTATAAAAGCTATAAATTATAAAATACCTTAAATTTTTGTTTCAACGACAAATCTTTAAAACTCACGCTCGACTGTTTAAAACTTTATACGCATTATATCATTCTTTCCAACAAAACTTCGTGAAGCTTAAAATAAACTTCGCCGGCGCGAAGCTACGAGCGACTCTGCTGCTGAAATATCACTATAGTTTGCAACTAGTATTTTTTTTTGAAGAAATATTTTCTCTACGTAGAATATGGGGTGGAAGGAAACTATTTAACCCTTGCACAGTCCAGCGTCCTCTACGGAACTCACATCCACACGATGGGACCCTTTTCATTTTTAATAGTTTAACTCGACGTGCATCAACATGATCTGTTAAAAGTACCTATACATGTACTAAAATAAATAATATTTTCCTTTTATTTCAAGTTCCGAGAACCTAGAAATGGTCTAATTTAACACTGTAAAAACGATCATATTACAATTTATTAAATTTGTGTTTATAATTCATTTCTTGCTAAGCGGTGAAAGGAAAACATCGTGAGAAAACTTGCATGTGCCGAAATTAATTTAAACACAGGTATATCCGAGAGCTCCTTGTAGCGCAGGCTGGTGGAATTATCTCCAAATCCTTATCAGCGAAGACCTTTACAGACGTTTAGTTTCATTTTCTTATAAACGGAATTCTAAAAACATTGAGTTTGAGTTTCCAATGAGCCTGGATACAGGCTTCACTTGAAAGTTTAATTAAGTAAGAAATATGTTGACAATGCAAACGTATTGTTAAACTTCTTAATCGTAACTATAATTCTGGGACGTGTAGCGAGCTAATTAAACCCAAAGAAAGTGAAAAATAATATTAAGTTAGTCTAAAACTTATTCTTAATCAGGCAGATAATCAATTCGATTCACTTACCTAAAACGATAACCAACTTGGAATAAATATTTTACTATCGTATCACTAAAAATATCTTGTAATTTTATATAGCTTATTCTCAAATTTAATTAGTAATAGATATCTACCATCATTTAAACTGTGCATCATAAAATACCTACTAGTGAATGAAAATATTTTAAACACGAGATGGGACCACAGCTCAATCACTGTCCAGTGGGAGTGCTGTCTCGGTAGTAGTGTCACGAACTAGTGTCGCAAGCATAGAACGTGATGGAATATTGTTATTGATCCTCATATATTCAGCCAGTGACTCACTCGACTTCGTATGGGTGTGTTCAGACAGATTATTCAAAGTCAATATTGTTTTTGTAATGAAACCTCTTTGGGAAGAAAATTTCAAAGTCATATTATTTTGAGTTCAGCTATTTTGTAATTAATATTTACAAATGTGTGTGTCGTTCTGATATTTGAAGCTTAGATTATTTGCCAATTATAGTAGACAGTGTTTTTAAAAAAATTGGTATAAAAAAGGAAAAATATATAAACTTCATCAAATAGACAGCAAGAAACGTTAACGCGAATGTTACAGTCGAACGAAGTAAATAATTCATTTTAAAAGTTAGCTGTAAGTCTTGGGTTGAATTCCAGACGAGCACTAATCAGTTCAACAAACGTTAAATTTATGTGTGTTATGTATGACAAGCGTCCTGTGGAAACATACACGTGTTGAAATAAATTGAAACTTGTAATTCCTTCAGATAATTATAGAGAAGATTGATATTTAAGGTGATACAATATTGAAGAAGTTGGCATGCTATAAGATTTGACCTCAAGACCGTGGAATCTATAGGCTTAAAGTTAGCCACTAAAAAATGAGGCAGTGTTTATATAAATAATTTTTAATTGCAAAACTTGTTGATTGGGCTTCATCGAAACCCACCCATGCAGCATGTCCCAAGTAGGTATCACCCACTTATCTCAAATTTTGCCGCTATACTCTTCATTATTATGGTAATTCATACAGGTTATGCAACCCAATCATGTTTATATAGATATTATTGAATTCTGAAGCATATTTTGTAGAGAAAAGTAGCAAATAAGGACATCCTGATTGTTACGTATTAAATAAAAGGGCTCGTTTCGAGATACAAATACAACAATAGGACGTGCAATTTCAACACTAGCAAAACAAAAACAAAGAGCTAGTTATGTATGAGATAAGAATATAATTAAGTTAATTTTATAACATTTAACAGAATAAATTTGTACTCTGAAGTTTTCCAACCGCGATAGTTGCTGATTAAAATTTCTAGACTCATCTCGACGCTAGTACAGCTTAATGTTAGCATATTGTGTTTTGTATTTTGCTAATAACACATAAAAATGAAGTTAAGTATTCTACAACGGTTATCAACAATGTTCGACTTTATTCGAAATTAAGTCCATTGTATTCGTTTTAATTTTAATTGAATTTTAAAATTCGAATTACTGTACAATTTTTACAGAATATTTGATTGTAGTGGAAAGGATGCACACAAATTAGTGGTTTTTATATTCAATTTAATCCTGCAACATGACAATTTTGATTTTGTCTCTTGTGCTTGTAATCAATGGATAAATTAAGCCTTAAGCACAAGTTGTATTATTAACAAATTAGCGAAAGGCCCATTGTTAAAATCTAATATTGATAAATTTTATTTAATTTTAAAAATTGTTTTCATAGCCAGCTTCTTCAAAACACCATTATTGCCTGGTATTTTGAAGAAACTGTGATCGTTTATTTTTATTACATTCATTTTATTGCCCTATGACCTTCTGATTTACTTTAATTCTGTCTTTGTTAATTTTTTGACGAATTTCGAATCAACCATTTTTTTTAATTCAACCCACAGAGCTTTTTAGACTTTTATATTCATGAATCAAATTTAATATCATACATTTAAAGTGAACCAAAACATTTGTATACCCCAATGGATAATCGAAACATCTCACAAAAACATTCAAAAATATCAACCGACACACGAAAATAGTAACTGATCGACCCGAGAGTGAGCCCGAGGTCCTTTATCAATATCATCTACAGAAGAATGCGAAGGAAAGTCAATGAATCTGGCCTATTCATAAAAAGGGATGTGGTATGAGAAACGAAATTTCAGATCGACCTTTTCTTTTGTCGCCTGTTTATCTTGTGTGCTCTTAAGAGCCTTGCTTTAATATATCAAGATGCTTATTCACCGGATTCATACCATCAAATTGTGTAAGCTCCATTGCTCGCTTTAGTTAAATACAAAAGTGGTGTTTATAGACAAATCCGCATTGTATTACTAAATATAATTGTTAACATAAATTTCTAATGTAAATTCGTAATGACAAAAGTGACACTGATGAAGGGGCTTTGACTGAACAAAATGTAAACAAGTTTAAAGTCGAACTAAAAATAAACAGTTTTATTGACGTCATTAATGTTAAGACATTTCTGCAGCGCTAGACTTATCTCGAAGAATGGCACCCGTTAAGCCTCGATGTTTTCATTTTGATGAATGATCTTGAGAAAAAAATATTATTTTATTATAATTAAGTTATTTTTACGTCTTCGTTGCGATTGTTAGAACTTCCTTGTGAAACGCTAAATATGAGCCTGTCTGGGTCAGTACTGACTTGTTGAAAAATTGAAATACTTTGTATTGCTGTGTTTTGGTTTGTAGAGTGTGCCGGTGGAATCATAATCAAAGAACATAAAATATTTCTTCCCGACCCAAGATTTTGATTACGTAAAGTTGAATACTAACCTTCAGATAAGAACATCAGCCTCATTAATCGTTCAAAGCATAAGATCTTTTTCGATAAAACTCTTTTACCTATATTTATACAGTTCTTGGTCTCTACCTTACTAGTGTATATGACGCACACATATTATTCCAAAACGCTACACTTGGTTTTAGACTTTGTGTAAGCTTGTCTGGCTAGGTACCACCCGTCCAACCCATATTCTACCATCAAACAACAATATTTAGTATTGTTGTGTTTCAGTTTAAAAGGCACAAAGGACATAACACATTAGTTCCAAAGGTTGGCGTTGTAAGGAATTAATATTTCTTAAGCCGGCAATGTTTCCTATCTAGTGATTTGCTTACCTATTTTATAAAAAAATGTTAGACTATCTCTGACACCCGTAAAACGTAGACATTTAGTCAAAATTTATATTAATAAATAAATATATTTATTGAAGACTATCTAGTCTTAAATAAAATGTTCATTAAATACTCAATATAACACAATTATCTCATAAACTGACATTTTAAATTATGAAAGGTAAGAATTACGTTATATAGTCTAATGACGTCATAGCTTGGCAGGCTCTTGATTGGCTCAGTGCCCAGGCATCATCATCGTTGTTTGAACAGGCTTTATTGGTTATGTTCATTGCAGTATATTTATACAAAAGTCTACTTGTAGAAATAATAAGTAAGTATAGTTATAAGCCTGGGTAAGACTGCATACTAGATGGGAAGACGATGTCAAAAAAATTGTCGGCCCACAATGGCAAAAAGTAGCCCCTGACCGAGAGAAATGGAAAGCTTCGGAGGAGGCCTTGACCTGAGACAGGTTGGAATAGTAAACTAGTACCTACTTACTAAAAACTTAATAGTATTATCAAATTACATAAAGTTTTTTTATATATATATTTTTTATATTATAGGGGGCAAACGAGCAGGAGGCTCGCCTGATGGAAAGTGATTAACACCGCCCATGGACATCTGCAACACCAAGGGGGTTGCAGGTGCGTTGCCGGCCTTTAAGGAATAAGTACGCTCTTTTCTTGAAGGTTCCCAAAAAAAAAAAAGGTTCAGAAAAACCGCCGGCGAAAGCTGGTTCCACAGAGTGGTTGTGCGAGGCAGAAAATGCCTTAAAAATCGCGCTGATGTGGATTTTCGGACAACTAGGTGGTGCAGGTGAAATTTAGAATTTTGGAGGTGAGAGCAGTACTCCATGTGAGGCCGAATTTGCGCCTTGAATAGTCTTAGACGATGGGCCGACGTGAAATGCTGTCTTGCCTTGCTGAGCACACCGAGCTTTTTTGATGCCAATTTGGCTTTGCCTTCCAATTGACCGCGGAACTAAACGAGGCTCGAAATATCAACGCCAAGTATTCCGATACTAGCTGTGGCGGCTATCGGAATGTTCTCAAATCATGGAGATACGACGAATGGTGTTTTTTTGGCGGTTAACGCGCAAACTTGCGTCTTTTTGAGGTTGAAGTGGACTAGGTTTAGCCGGCCCCAGTTCGAGACTTTGTTTAACGAAGACTCGATTTCAGACACAAGTTTGTTCCGGTTTTCTTCGACGTTTTCCCGAGAAATATTAGCACGGCCGGTGTATGAGGTATCTACGGTACTGTCGACTGCATAGCAGTGAATGTTCCTGATTTGCAACAAGTCATTGATATGCAGAAGAAACAGAGTGGGTGATAGAACGCAGCCTTGTGGAACACCAGCATTGACGAATTTTTGGTTGGAGCATGCACCGTCGACAACGACCTTGATGCTCCGATCTGCCAAAAAGCTGGTAATCCAATTGCATAATATCCCGGGAAGCCCATAGGAAGGAAGCTTCGAAAGAAGTGCTTTGTGCCACACGCGATCGAAGGCCTTCGCTATGTCCAGACTGGCTGCTAATGCCTCCCCCTTGCTCTCAACTGCTTCCGGCCATTTATGAGTCAGGTAAACTAGAAGATCACCGGCTGAGCGACCCCAACGGAAACCGTACTGGCGGTCGCTAATCAGCTAGCACTCCTCTAGGTACCGCAGGAGCTGGCAGTTTATAATGGACTCCATTACCTTGGAGAATAAGGAGGTGATGGTTATAGGCCTATAATTGGACGGGTCTGAGCGGTTGCCCTTTTTAGGGATCGGATGCACCAAAGCAGTCTTCCAGGAGTCCAGGACGACGCCGAATGCATAAGATTGCCGGAAAAGACGCGTTAAGACCGGCTCCAACTCGGGAGCACAAGTCCGTAGCACGATTGGAGGGATGCCATCAGGTCCACTCGACTTATGAATATCCAAGGAAAAAAGTGCTTTACGAACTGCACTTTGCCAGAATTTAACCTCCGGCATCGTGGTATCACATCGTGGGATTGTTGGTGGTGACTTTCCTCGGTCATCCAGAGTCGAGTTCGTCGCGAAGAGAGAGCCCAAAAGATCAGCTTTCTCCTTCGCGGTATGGGCCAATGACTCACCGTCCCTGTGCAAAGATGGAAAAGAGGGCTGACAGAAATTCCCTAAGACAGCCTTAGCGAGAGACCAGAACGCGCGTGTTCCTGAAGGGAGGCGCACCAGTTTCTCGCCAATTCTGCCAATGTACTCCGCCTTAGCAATCACGTTTTTGAAGGACCAAGAGGCAAGTTATATTCCTTTCTGAATGCCCTGGTATTTACATCACGAGACGCCGATGCGTTAGCCCAGTCTTGGTAGCGTTCCCATTTTCGGCGTGAAGCCGTTTTGCAGAAACGACCAAACCAGGGCTGGGACTTGCCACCGATGTGAACCGCAGAATACGGAATGAATAGTTCCATACCCTGAAGTACCACATCGGCGACAGAGTCAGCAACAACGCTCGGATCATCCGGCGAGAAACAAACCTGCCCCCATGGATAGGATGCAAAGAAGGACCGCATCCCATCCCAATCTGCTGACTTGTAGTGCCACACGCGGCGGCAGCCCACGAAACGAGGTCGTGAGTACCGCGCAACCAGCACTTTACTCCGAACGAGACAGTGGTCCGACGAGCCCAGAGGGAGATCGACGATAACCTGATATCTCGTTCAGCTCGTGGTACAAAGGAATGTTCCAATTTATACCCGGGGTAGGAAAGAAAAGTCGTATCGGCAGGAGAGGATATCTGGGTCTGGTAAGAAAGAAGAAGGCCAGCTTCGCCGTCTCAAGGTGAAAGTGAACGGCGTTCAAGTTGGAGTTAAGTCCCCTTATGTTGCAGAAGTCCACAGTGAGGGTGGTAGGGGTTGCCTTATGATGCCTGCTCCGCTTGCTCCGATCAGTGGCGAGCGTAAAAAAATATTCCCCCCCCCCAGAATTTGGAGGGCAGCCTGGGCATCCCTGATCAGGTGCTGTACGTCCTGAGCATGGATGCTCAGAGAGGGATTCTCCACCGCAGTCGCTGATGGTACCCTCCTGGGGTAATATAACCAGACGAAACGCGGTAGCATAGCTACCACTTTACGCCAGTTTGAAGTGAGAGATTGGTACTTCCCCGGGCGTGCCGGCCCATTCGGCTGCAACCCGAAGGTATGCAGTATGGCTCTACCACTTGAAAATTAATTTGTAAAACTGGTAATAAAAGTCTTGTTTATTTTATTTTTATTTATAATTTATTATATTTCTTCTTATAACAAGCACTTCATTCAGCTGATTATGTCTGTATGAATTATATTTTTTAGCAATAAATACATAATACATATTATAATATAGGAATAGGTATATGTAAATTAAAAACTTTACTAATATCATTCCTTGTCATACATTTGTGCATTGATGTTAAACCTTTGTCTTTTGTTAGATGTTTTACAATTATAATAAGTTTGTAAACTATGCACAACAATAGACTAATAAACACATATATACATACGATAGGCATGTAGAATTTCTTTGAGAAGCATGTACTTGAATTTGCATAAGCTTTTAGATTTTTTGTAAGTGAATTGGAAAAACAATCACGCCATATTATTTAGTTTGCCGTCTTGGCTTCGCAAGAGAAAATTAAAGGCACTCCGTGACATTTTTTCAAATAGTGTCTGTTAAATTATATTGCGGAACATCAAATTTCTCCTCCATTATCAAATTGAACATGTTAATCTTATTTGATAAAAAGCGTAAAAAAGATTTATATATTCAAACTGATTTAACGACTATAAATATTATACAAAATAATAGATCAAAAATTATCTGCTTTAATGATCCACCATTCCTCTATTCCATACAAATCTCTGAGAAAGTTTCGACGAAACTTCGAGAGACCGTGAACGTGTCCTTAGCAACGCATCTGGCAATGATATAGAACTAAACTTCGTACCTAGAGTTATATTTTTAGCCAATTACGCGATCGAGAATGGTCAAGAACTTATTTTTTTTGTAACATATTTATTGGAATGATTAATATTATTCACAGTTCCAATATATATGAGCAGTGGTGACCACTTACCATCGGATGGTCTATTTACCAGTTAAATGCCAGTTCGAACTTTTACAGTAACATATATAAAGATTATTATTAATATGTATGCTATGTTATTTCGGTATGTATAATTTCGAATCTAAATGCATTCGAGTTCGCGTGTAAGAGATCGCTACTATTGATAATGTTAAGATCGCCTTAGCATGCAATTTTATATTGTCTCTAGTATTTGTTTCTGAATAGCTATTTACTTTTTTAGTTGGGTGCAATAAGTTTTCTATTCATCTTTATAATTATTAGAGTCCTTTCCCAATGTAATATCTGTGTGATCTTGATATAATTAGTAAAACAACTTGGCCTTGACAATGGTTCAACTAATTCAAAACCCTAGTTCACTAGCAGTTCACGGAACGTTTCACCAAAATGTTATTGTAATTAAATGAATGGTACAATATATACACACTATTTGTATAAGTATTACAACATCATATAAAAATATGTTAAGACGTGATTTAAATTCAGTTACAATATTGTGTTAGTTTTATTTCATCACTAATTCTGCTTGAAATATGTTAATAGCAGTTTTCCGTGTAATATTTTAATGAAAATCACCTCATAAACATTATTATTATTAATAAGTAGTCGTTAATTTAGATTATTAATGTTAGCCTTTATAAATTTGTTTAAGAAATTTTAAAAGGTTGCACATTTTTGGAATTAGTTTGAAAAGTTGACATGATTAAATTCTTATCGTGGTTAGAGTTGCTGTATTACTGGAAATAGTAAAGTTTTCCAAGCAATTGTAGTGAAGTTGCCGCATCCGGCTCGAAGGACCGATAAGTACACTCACGACCCCGTTATTATGGTAACTCAAATAAAGTAAAATATCCAAAAATGTTCGTATTCAATATGATAATACCTAACAGATAAGCACGTCTACGTTCAAATACAAATTTCTGAAATAAAATCTACATATTTGGAATAGTACTAAATTTTATCTAACTCTTAACTGTATTTTAGTTGTAAATTGACAACAGCCTTATGTTGTTGATCACAGATTTCTGTGGGCTTAGTCATGTCGATTACCGATGTAGTAAATTGTAAGTAGTTTTAAACAAGATATACACTTAGTGGTAATTATAAGACATAGCTTTAATAAATAATTATTACCGAGTCAACCTTCACATGTTATAAGTAATATCTTATATTCTACTTGTGCGTGACATCCTTATATAAATCTTTATACGGAAATTACCATTTAAAACTTACTTTATAGAAGCAACCCAAAAGTACTATAAAATTGCTGTAGTTTATATTACTAAGTACCTACCATATTTTGTAGTCAAAGCGATCCAAACTATTCTAAGGTGTAATGAATAAACCCTATAAACTTTGAAGGTCTCTGGACAAGACCGGCCGTAATGGAGCCATTCGAACGAGCTTGTTGTCTCCAGCTCCTGCGTTTTTAATCTATCTGATATTCATAATCAGTCAAGTGAATCGGATGTAACCTTCGCCCCTTTTTCAGAGTCCAGTTTTATAACGTAAAACTGTGTATTTAAGAAAAAATTAAAATATGTTTTCCCTTTCTCTTTATCAGTTAAGATCCAATAATATTATAAAATAAAGTAAAAGCCTGTAAATTTCCCACTGCTAGGCCGAGGCCTCCTCTCCCTAATATAGCAAACACATGGCAGAATTTCATTGAAATTAGTCACATACGAGTTTCCTCATGATGTTTTCCTTTACCAAACACGAGATAAATTATAAACACAAATTAAGTACATGAAATATAGAGGTTCTTGCCTGCGTTTGAACTCGCAATCATAGAGAAGTCAGCAACTCGATACTGCTTTTCGGATTCGCATTCATAACCTTGAGATGGCTGTATCGACTGAGCCATCATGTTTCGTAATCTTTATATTTAATTTTCCTAATATACTTAACTGACGTCGATAACTTTAATTTTAAAAATATTTAAGACGGTATTGATATTTATAGATTTCAACTAAAACCTGAGTTGGAAGTCTCACCTCAACTTCAGTGGAGTGGTAATTAATTTTATGACGTGAAATTACCTTACAGATTGTGTTGCCGGAGAAATTTAGTTGGCTAACTTTTTAGCGTCGCTTTAATTTACTGTAACATAGTTAGCTAGGTACACTGTTGTATACTTCTATATTTATATGCTGTGTAGAATTATAATAATGTCTTGTCAGTCCAATGACTTATAGGAAATCAGATCTTGGGTCGGGTCAATCAAATAGTTTTTTTTTTTTCGGTCACGTAATTCAGAGTCCAGTTTTATAACGTAAAACTGTGTATTTAAGAAAAAATTAAAATATGTTTTCCCTTTCTCTTTATCAGTTAAGATCCAATAATATTATAAAATAAAGTAAAAGCCTGTAAATTTCCCACTGCTAGGCCGAGGCCTCCTCTCCCTAATATAGCAAACACATGGCAGAATTTCATTGAAATTAGTCACATACGAGTTTCCTCATGATGTTTTCCTTTACCAAACACGAGATAAATTATAAACACAAATTAAGTACATGAAATATAGAGGTTCTTGCCTGCGTTTGAACTCGCAATCATAGAGAAGTCAGCAACTCGATACTGCTTTTCGGATTCGCATTCATAACCTTGAGATGGCTGTATCGACTGAGCCATCATGTTTCGTAATCTTTATATTTAATTTTCCTAATATACTTAACTGACGTCGATAACTTTAATTTTAAAAATATTTAAGACGGTATTGATATTTATAGATTTCAACTAAAACCTGAGTTGGAAGTCTCACCTCAACTTCAGTGGAGTGGTAATTAATTTTATGACGTGAAATTACCTTACAGATTGTGTTGCCGGAGAAATTTAGTTGGCTAACTTTTTAGCGTCGCTTTAATTTACTGTAACATAGTTAGCTAGGTACACTGTTGTATACTTCTATATTTATATGCTGTGTAGAATTATAATAATGTCTTGTCAGTCCAATGACTTATAGGAAATCAGATCTTGGGTCGGGTCAATCAAATAGTTTTTTTTTTTTCGGTCACGTAATTCCCAGTTGAAAAAGCACTAACTGCCTAACTTACTTTCAAGTAATATAAAAATACCTACTTAAAAAATGAATATGTACCTATATTTATCTAAAGTAAGGAGTGTATAATATTGCAATCCTCTTAGCGGCTAGCAGGCGTGCTACTGAAAGTTCTAGCCATCAAAAATATAATTTTATTTTCATTATTTCAACTAACTACTTTTAGATGTACTTCCTCAAATTTTATTTGTCAATTCAATTTATTTGAAGACACAAAACATACTGAATTGGCTAAAGCTTATTATTATTTCTGGGTATACGTATCTATATCAAGAATGTTCTAGATATAAAGAGAGACCTCTGAGATGACGTTTTTTATTAAACGTTTCAATAAGAAAAACTTTTTATTTTAATTGTTGAAAGCATGAAAAATTTGCTAATTCATGAAATTGAATCGAATATTGGGTCGGATTGATCAACAATTTCCGGTTATGGTCTACGCGATTTCATCCGCTCGTTTCTAATAAACCTCACTCATAAAACTTGAACACACTATAAAATTAAATGAACCGTAGCTGGTATCGCTTGTGATATCAATTAAGAGCATTTGAAAATTAATTGTGTTATAATCAATCCGAGTCCCTTAGGGCTTCTGATGGCCGGTAATTATTTAACGGTTGTTTACAAATATCGGGTTAAGGGTAACAATGATTATATCCGTATTGGGGTACAAATATATGGATTATTATTCTGGTAAATTCTGGACGATACGTGGAAAGTTATTGGGTTTATGTTATTAGTTATAATGAAGATATTTTTTTTATATACGCAACAAATGCTTCTTAGTCTATCAGTAGCACTTTTTTTAAACTATTTTCAAATGATTTTTTTTATGATATAAGTAAGCTGACGAGGAAATAGCCCACCTGATGGTAAGTGGTCACCACTTGCAATAAACAATGGCGCTGCAAAAAATATTAACGCCAATGCGCCATCGACCTTGGGAACCAAGATTTTATGTACCTGTAGCTATACTGGCTCACTCACCCTTCAAACCGGAACATATCAATAATGAGTACTGCAGTTTGGCGGCAGAATATCTGATGAGTGGCTGGTACCTACCCAGACGGGCTTGCCTAAAACCCTACCATCAAGTACCAGTCACCACATAGACACTGCAAGAGATATTGTCTTCTTAAGCCGCAAATGCGCACCTTAGGATCTAAGATGCTACGTCCCTTGTGCCTATATTTATACGAGCTCAAACAGGTTTTAAAATGGAACACAACGATACTTGGTATAGATCTGTTCACGCATGAAAGTGTGCGCCTCCATTTTAAATTACCGGCGTACATTAAGCAATATAATCTAATTTGTATTTGTGCTCATGTTTCCGGGTTAGAGCAACACTTATCGTGAGATGTGAATACCGAATACGCAAGCGCTTTCCACTTAACTTACCATTAGGATTGTATTCAAGTATGAGTCTAGTATATATATATATATATATATATTTAAGTAAATTAAAACATGTCTGCCTTTCTGAAATGATTCAGAAAGTGAGGAATTTCACTATAATATTATCTGGGCCTAGACTACTTTTAGGTACGGCCATAATTACTCAACTAACATAATCCCCAGTAATATAATAATTGTTCCCTTGAGAATGGGTCGACAACGCTTATGTAGAGGCTAATTTGAATCTAGCCGTTTAGCGAATGAGTTGTTCATAAAGTTTTCGTCGAATTGTTTTCGAAACATGTTGGACAATAATTGAATTATATTCTAAAAAAATGTTTTTCAATCAAGATCTATATCTGATTTAGAAATAATTGAAATGTGAAAATTGATCCATTTGTAATCGCAAGCGCGAGGAGGTCTAGTAAAGGTTTATTTCAGGACAAACAGGAATATCATCTTCATCATCCTCCTGCCGTTATCCCAATTTACTTGGGGTCTGCGCAGCATGTCTTCTTCTTCCATACATCTGTGTCGGACGTCATCTCACAAGTAACATTATTTCTAACCATATCGTCTTTCACACAATTAAATCATATCTTTAATCTAAAAATTTAATTAAAAATTTGAATAATTTAGTGATAAAAACTTTCGTAGCTTCGTTGGCCAAGTTTCGTAAATAGGATCTCAAGTAAGATTTTCATTACTGCATAGTTTCCGGCGGCGGTTGATTGAAATTTCAACACTCATCGATATTCTTCGCAACACAAACTATCGGCACAGATTATGGAGATTTTCCAAAGCAAGCGGCTTTGAGAAATCTTTATTTCAAGATGCTACAAATATACTTCAATATTTATATTATGAATTTATATAGAGCTTTTCACGAGGGCTTTTGTAAGTATATATCAATATTTCATATTGTTGTATTTCGGTTTGAGGTGTAAACAGTTTACTGTTAATCTCTGTTCATGTTTCGCTGTGGGGTCCTCTTTGTTTTGGTTTTTGGAACATCAAAATATATTTTACCGATTATTTACATATTGAATACATACTTGTACAAGCGTACCGTAACGAAAAAGACCAAGAATACATCGCAGTCCTTTAATATATACAGACAGATAAATTCTCAGTAGCTGAATATCTATTAAACTCGGGAACAAGCCGCCGGATTGAGCTTCGTAACCCAAAGGATTTCTCGACGAAACGAAATGAAGAAACATAAAACTTTTAATTGCGACGATTGACGTAATTTGTCAACAACGCTAAACCCGGGACCATATAAATTAAAGTGCCCCGAACAGCGCCCAACAACTAAGTCCAATTGTATTAGAGTAGTGAGTTTGCAGAATTAATATAAAAATAAAGACAATAAAAGTTTTTTTTATTGTACATGTAAGTGGACGAGAAATAAGCTACCTGATCGTAAGTGATCACCACCATTGGTGCTGTAAGAAATATTAACTATTCCTTAGATCGCCAATGCGCTATCAGCCTTGGGAGCTAAGATGTTATGTCCCTTGTGTTTTTAGTTACACCGTTTACTCACCCTTCAAACTGAAACACAATAATATTGCATTCCATTGTTGTTTGGCGGCAGAATATCTGATAAGCCCTACCACCTAGCAGGTGTAATAACGACCTAGGAAACTAGAGTAGAGCTTTGAGTATGACTGAGCGACTTTGGCGAAACGTTTTGAATTGGACGAAAAACTTTGTATAATTGTGATTTTAACTCAAATAATACATAATATGAAGTGTAATTAGAATATTTACTCAACTGACTACTCGAAAACATAAGTCGTAACTTTATCAATATCCCTTAAGTGGAGTTGGAAGAAATAATCAGGAACATTCGCAGAAACCGTTCTGAAATGAGAAACGAAATACTTGGAAGGCGACCCTATCCTTTGCAAGATGTATATCTTGAACTCAACACCACGACCATTATGAAGCAAAGGTCTCACTGAATGAATGGATGTGATGACTCCTTTGAATAAATTATTTTTCATTGAAATAAACCAATAAATGATGTAAATTGTTATTTTAGTAAACATGAAAGGGTATTTTACTTGAGCAATAGAATGGAATTTCAATTTCACTCATAAAGGCTATTCTCGCTTGGGGATATCCACGACGGTATTATACTGTCGACATATGTGTGGAATTCGTTGGGCGCTGCTTATTCACGAACTGTCAAAATCCGATGTAAAGTTGACATCGAGCGACTCTTAACACATTTTCCGAGTTACTGATAAGTTTCAATCTTGGAGTTGCTATTGAGACCTTCTTTTTCAGAAACTTCTAGTAACTTTTCTTTTACCTGACTTTTTACTTGAACCCAAAACTTCTCTGCCACCTTTTAAATTTACCACGTGACTAATAAAGCAATAAAAATAAAAGTCAACAAGTGTACGTACTGTATGTAAATAGCACAGCAGTCGGGCACTTTTGCAGTATTCTTATTTTCAACATTTCTTACGTCATTGTGGCCTGGAAATGACTATGCTAATGCTTAACGTAAGAATATTTAATGCAAAGCTCATAAAGCGGTTTCGGTATTGAGGCTACCTATTTTTAGACGAGAAACGTTATTTTTCTCCGAATATAATAAAATTAGAGCGATATTCTACGAAACCTGTACTGGTAATCTCGCTTTTCTATAAGGGTACCTATAATTGCTTCTCAGTGACTCCCAAAAGTGGAAAATTTTTAACAGATGTTTTTCTTTAATTATTCATACTAGGATTAGAACATTTGTCTATTGATAACTGGTGACCACTGCTCATAGACATTAGTGCACTAACAAATATTCACTATACTTTAAATTACATACGGACACGCTACCAACTTTGGAGGAAGAAGCGATGTTTCTTATGCCTGTGATTACAGTGGTTAACAGGAACTTTAAACCACTATACTGAGAAGTGCTGTTTAGTGTTAGAATGAGTTATGTGTGTGCTGAGTGGTACCTTATGTAGGTACACAAAGGTAGAAAAACGTTCTAATGTTCTTAAAAAAAGATTATTATGTGAGAAATAAAATAAAAATAATTTCGTATAAATAAATAACAAAATATGGAAATCCAGAAAACGAAATCCGTATACGAATTATAGTTGTTGAAGTAAACTCAATTTTTGTTGCGGAGCATTTGACATACATTTGTTACACGAGTTCATTTTTCCCGCTTCGTTTCAAAAAAAGCAACCGCACCACAAGCTGTTTGCGTTTTTCCAACTGAACTCGCGACAGAGTTTAACAAGCAGTGGGAACGCAACATTTTCCAATGAAAATAAATGTACCTTTGATGTAGCAAAAGTTAAAAATATTATCTTTGCTTTCGGTAAGTCAGATTGAGAATAATAGAAGAATACGTTACGTGTCATTTTGAATTTATTTTAATCTGACAGATGGCGTCTAAGATATACATCTTAGACCGGCTCACCCTTCTTGTCGAAACGAACCAACAGCCACCTAAAAAAGGATTGCTATTTGACGGGAAAAAAGTATCGTTAATTAATTATTTATTGGTGAGTGGGTAACAGCCACCGGTGAAATTATTGTTCACTGTCGCATCGCTTGTAGCGTAATTTTATATCTTTTATAATCATTAATAAAATTTAATTCATTTATGACGTCTAAACTGAAAAACAAAGGATGGTGATTGTTAGATATATTCATTAATAAGATAAGGTAACATGTAGGCGGTATACTCGTATGTATCATAGTGGTCTAATTCGGGTTAGTGGATTAACACGTTTATTAAATATTTTTGTATAATTCAATTTACAATAACCCCAAGCTACTAAACAACAAAATATTAAATTAATACGACCGCTTCCTAACTGAATTAATAGTTCACGTAAAATGTCGCACATTTAACGTGACATTCATGTGTTTAAATATACGAGTGGATTATACTCACATTTTATTATATTATTATAATAGATCAAAGGAAATTTCTAAAATAGTTCAAAGTTATAGCATTGTTTTGCAAGATTAGGATTACTCATTAGTCAAATTTCATATCTTTATATACTATAAAATATAATTAAATATTCTTGCCTGCTTGTGCACGAACATGTTTTTACCTTCATGAAAACAAGTTGTGCTTATGATATTTATTATTCTAGCAATATTTTTACAAATATTCGTGTACACTTATCACAACACTTTAGAATGATCAGATTTGATAATCTAGCAACTAAAGCAGTCACTGCGACTGAGTGTCGCACGGTGGTGCCATCCATTGAATTGGTAATAACATATAGCCGGAAATTCGCTAGCGACAATTCATTTTGGATTTCATTGCGGCTGTCACAATTATTACATTATTCACTGGGAAGGTTTTATTAAATAATAAATTATTATTACACTGAGAACTCATATAGATTTTTTGTAAATGAGTCATTAAAATGTGCTTAGTTCATTAAAAAAATAAATACAGTAAATTTCATTATATTTTTCACACAGTACTAATTTTAAATAAAATTGGTCCAATTGGTCTAAAATGTAGCATTCATTTTAGAGATGATTATCATTGGAAACGCATGGAAAATACGTGGAGCGGGCTAATAGATTTTGTATCATAGTAATACATAAATTGGCTCAAAACTAATAATATGTATAAAACTGGTTGGCAAACTATAATCCTCTTACGAATGCTTTGCTTCGATGAGGACTACCATCATTATGTAAGTAAGGATAGCTCTATTTATTTTATCTGATATATAACATTTGTGTTTATTTGTTTGTTCCCTTTAGTTTCTAACATAGTATCAACTAGTTGACGCACAATTACTAGCGTCTCATAGAATTTTAAATGGCATCACAACGCATGTTTATTGGTATAAAAAATCGAAAACATTATTATAATGCCAGTGCCAATGTCAGTGGAACAAGATATATTTGCAAGAACTCATTTTGTATCTCATTCGTCTATTGTTTTAAATCAAAAGATGAAAACTATGAATCTTTTTGTAACTTCATGTTCATAATACAAACACCAACTAACTCCGAAGCGAAGCAGTGTAGTGTTACATTATATATCTTCAACAGGAGTTACGTTTCGCTAACACCGGGAAAATCACGAGCTGTTAGTAAACTTACTTTAGTATATTAGTTAATATAACGGCAGTCGTAAACAATGCCTCAATGGCTAGAATATCTGAATCTTAACCTAAGGATGCGCGTTCAAACTGAAATTATCAAAATAAAATTTTATCGTACGCATATCCACCAATCCGGAGTGGCGTGGTGGAATAAACTGCAAACTTAATCCATCACATTGCTCCAATACTTATCTTCAAGAGAAGATGAAACGCATGACATCAGTTAGAATTTTACAGGCTACTAATATTTTTTTTTTCATTTCATTTAATATGAAATTTTAATATTGTATGCCTGAGGTAAAAAAGAAAATGTATAATAGGGGTGAAAAAATCAATATCAATACAGCAATAAAATAAACAATAAAAGGTAAAAATGTAATCAACGAAAATACTAAAAAGTTTGACGATCGTATCCCATAAATTTCGATGAAAACAAAAAAAAAGACGATAAAATAACAAAACGTCCTCTTATTTAGTAAACTCGTGTCTGTAAAGTAAATTTCACTGGCTATTTAACAACGGGCGAGCTATTTTCTGAGAGACTGCCTGCCTACATCGTCAGTTATTCAAACGCGAGACACGTATTACGAGTCTACTCCGAGTGTCCGAGGAGAACTTATCCCGTGAACAAACTAAGCACTAACTTTTATAGCTCGCACAGCTGAGGTCTTGCGGGCATTATTTAATTGTAAAAACTTCTCTTTGGATAAAATATGGAATGGATTTAATATAAAATAGGAGAAATAGATGTGAGTGCCACAAAAGTGCGGCCATCTCTGTGAACGCTTCTTTGTATTTCGTTTATTTAAGGGCAGTTCTGGTCTTTTAATTTTATAATAGTCTAAAAGGACTTTCCATGGACAACATCTCAGGAACTGCAAGTGGGTTGATAAACTGGGTTTTAACCCTCTTAAATCTTCTGGCACAGTGTAAATTAGTTCCTTGGTAGTTAATTCCAAATGAAGATCAGGGAATATCTAATTCCTTTGTGGAGTATATTCAAATATGCTTCAGTAACTGACTTTTATTTATAAACCGAATTCTAATGCCAAGCTTTTCAGGAATTATCAGGACTACATTGAAAATGACATATTTAAAGACCCACCAGCTTAGTTGTGTGTCAATCAATTGGTATAAAAAATTATCTTGTAAAATTGATCTGAGGATTTCCGTGAAATATCTCTAATCAGATGATCAAATAATTCAATAAGTAATTATTATAATATTTATTCATCAAATTTTTAAGTAAATTCTTGGTCTTGGCTTATTAATGCAAATATTTGCTCTTTTGTATTATATACTCAGTGTGAAGGTACAAATATACTCAGAATCTTCCAACATATGGTTATTTGAGACATCTTCATGGCCTTCGAGTCCAATATGACAATTATTGACTCAAACTAAATCCGTCCCTTACCTTTGGAACTGACTTTAATTAATTTGCTTATTCAATAATATGTACTATAACGAAGACTTGGTAAATGTTTGTGCAAATAAATTAGTTGGATGTTCTTTGATGAGATTATCTTAGAGTCCCACTGAATCAGATACACGTGTTGTTTTGTTAGTTAAACTAAGATTGAGGTCTTGGGGGAATTATGATTCAGATCTATCAACCAATTCGTAAACGCAGACTTTAGGTATAAGATTAATGATATTATATCCCAAGATACGTTATTCATCTTTATTATAAATAGAATATTAAAAAAAATAAGTATTATCTTGATCCAAATAAAAAATAAAAATTTTACAGATACAGCTTGCTTTCCACCGCTATTGGAATAGAGACCAACATTAATTCAGAGGTACGTTATTACGTTTTATGTACTAAAATGAATAAAATCTAAATTAAACAGACACATTATCGCAGAACTCCACATTCAGTATTACCTTATAAAAAAACATTTGCAGTGAGAATCAAAAAGACGATTCTACGAAAAAATTCTGCTAGTGTTCTTGCCACTTTACAATAAAATTACAAAAAAATACTGAACCGTAATAGCTATATAGTATAAATCAGTGATGGATTCCGCTTCGGTTATTGTAGTAATCTTTTACCGATTATTATAGTAATCTTACAACCTAATCCATAATTGGTTTATGCTCGTCTGGCACATTAACGTTTCTTCTCAATGTTTTCGTCAAACGCCGGGAGCGAGGATTTATAAACACAAGTCAATCAGATGAAAATTCAATGATTATTGAACCCGCAAGCTTCAATTCCACTTCAAATGTCCAACTACTGTAACAATCATTGTTAGAATTTTATCTAAAATAAAAACAGAATACTAAATTTTCATTTACCTTTATTTTGAAAATTCTTTACTGCACTACAATTAACCAAACATATCCGCAGTAGAATGGATGATCGTATTATTCAAAGATGCAATATAAATTATTGTTAAAGCAGTGATCTCTCCTAAAATTAATGAATACTTTTAACATGAGAATATTAATACTAATAAGTGTAGACGCGTCAGTTGTTAGAAAAAATGGATTCCAGCTGTGCCATTTGAGGAAGTATGTTAATTAAATACAGTTGATGATTTTTCTGGTAAAGGCTGTGGTTTTTCTACTATTACTACTACTCTTATGAAAAACAAAGAAATTCCATCTTTTCTATATGAAATTGGTAGGAATGGTCAAATGGGCGACCTGAAGTGTTCACCACCACCGATAGAGATTGGCGCTTTGAGTGATTAGATATTAACACATCCTTCCAACAACCTTGGGAACAGATATGTTATGTCTATTGTGCTTCTAGTTACACTGGCTCACTCACCTTTGAAACCAATCAACAATACTAAATATTGCTGTTTGGGAGAAAAATATGCGATGAATCGATGGGTCAAACCAGATGAGCTTGCACAAAGCCCTACCACCAAACCTATACAACAGTAACAAAATAATGTTCACCGCAAATGTTTAAATGATATTATCACCGAACATGTATAACGACGAACGACAATAATAATTTCCACATCACATAGCAAAACAGTTATTCCCGGGAAAGTTGATACATAATTGTTTCGAAAACTTTTCAAGATATTCCATTAAAGCAGTCAAGAGTTTCAGTTTATCTTCCAAAGATTTAACTTATTAGAGTCAGTATTTATCTCACGTAAGCGTTGTAAGCGGTCTTGTACACGTAAACTTGTTGTCGCAAGTTCCGAGGGAGGGTATCAATATTCAAATCCTTCTATGAAGACTCAGGCGCTAATCATTTGCGTTTGTTCAAATTTTTCCATATTTTAAACTTTGTATGATTCATTTATTTTATGAATCTGTATAGCGCCGTGATGACTTTGGCTCAAACATCGAAGATACATGGTCACGCTCAGCAGGCACCACTGAGTTTTTGTGTGCTTATATTTATTTACTAGTATATTAAATTGTCGTGCTTGGTGGTGAAGAAAAACATCAAGAAGTAATCTCCATGTGTCATATAATATTAAGTCGTGATATATATGTAATATGATCTATATCAATCATACTGCAGCAGCAAGACTGGACCAGTGCACCGTTAGAAGACTGATTTCAGACTGAAATGAATAATGTTGCCCCTTTACATGCATTTTACACCTGTTTTCTTTTGTTGACTGGTCTACACTGCAGACATATAATAATAATAATATATATATAATGAAAAAGGGTGGCGTTATATAGTTTTACATTTTGTAATTAGTAAAAAAAGATTATTTTGCGATTTAACTGTCCGATTTTCGGGAGAGCTCGATATTTAATTAAAACTTGTCAATGAACTGTAAGTGTTTTTTATAGCTTTTAATACAAAATAAATATAATTAATAATAAGACTGAATATAAACTATAACTGAGCGGACATTTTTTGCTGCCAAACGATATGCTCAGTAGCATAAGGCGCCAGAAAGAGATACTCGCCTATTTTTTTGTCGTAAAAGGGGACTGTGGTATATTAGCGCGAGGAGGGTGCCTTTGCAAATCAACTCCACAAAGGAAGGCCAGGGACAAGGCATATACGCTATATGCTCCTTCTGCTTTCTAGCTAGCTAGGGGGATGATTTGTAACTAATGAATTTGAGGCCCTTATAGGTTGGCTAACCGTTCTTTGTAGCTTGCGCAAGTGATCCTGTGACAATCCCCCATTATTTTCGTCGGTTACCCCCCTTTTATAGTTCGTCTATCGAGAAAGCATTAAAGAGAGTGTCAGCCAGAAAAAAAAAATGATATGTACTATAGTTAAATTTTACAAATTAAAGTGAAAAAAACTTAAAGAAAAACAGCAAATTCTCGTAAGATTATTATATAAACTTAAACCAATAATCAGTAGTTGAATCTTGAAGCGTGCTCGTTTTATGGATGCGGTTCCTTTCAAGTCCTGTCAAGATTACTTAACTTGCAAATTTTCAATACCATTATCGATATTTCGTGAGGTTATTTTGACTGAGTGATTGATGAAGTTACGTCAAGTTCACTCGCGACAAATGGCGCCAGTAAAAAGAAATTAAAACGAAGTGTATTGGGTTCAAGTTGTTGCAGGTAAATGAGGGTTTTGATAAATTATAGGAAACTTTAAGCATTGCTGACATATGTTGATATTTCACTTAACAGATTCCCGGCTATCTTTTATCGCTGACAGGACATGAAGTTACGTAGGTGGTATCCTAAATCATCAGCCATCAGCCATCCCATAATTTGAGCTATCACTAGCGTTTATCTTGGCGATGGGTAATTCATTTTCGGTTAAAATTGTAAATGAACTAATATACATATTACAAGGTGCAATTGACTCAAAGGACTTAACGTCATACGACAGTCCATGTCGTGTTTTTTAGTATTATGAAATCATCCATTTGCTCTTTAAAGTAAATTAACAAAAAAAATTTATAAATGTAATAAAAAAACATTGAACTCAATGTTCTATATTTAATAACAAGATATAAACTAAGAATAATTACAACAAACTGTTAATTCTGCGAAACTTCATTAATATAATTTTTTGAAATAAAATAAATTAATTATATAGGTTATAAATTAAAACCCGCTGAGTTTCTTCCGCCGATTCTTCTCAGGTCCAGGGTGTTTATTTTCGAATACATTTTTGAAAATCAATAAGCAAATGTGAAGCTTCGATTTTAAAGGTTTTTTTTAATTATGAATACGGCACTCAATAGAAAAAAACAATAATATTTGGGGGTTTCCCATACTTAGAACTGAAACCTTAAAAATGTTTTTTCATCAAACCCATACGTCTATGCATATGTCTTCAAAAATGATATTGAGGTTTCTAGAATCACTTTTTTCTAAAATAGTTTGCGCGACACTTTCAAAGTGTTAAAGTGTATCCCCCCCTGTAACTCCTAAAATAAGAGAATGATAAAACTAAAAACAATATTTGATGTACATTACCATGCAAACTTCCACCCAAAATTGTTTTTTTTTTAATACTTTTTAATACTAATTTTAATTAAGTTACAACGAACTACAAGAACTTTTATATTATGTGGTGCTACGGAACCCTTCATGGGCGCGTCCGTATCGTACTTGGTCGCTTTTTTTCTGGTTATAATCAGTATAAATTATAATGTAAATAAACAAATACTTAATTAATTAATTTATAGAAATAAAGTATCACTTATTTAACTTTAATATCGAATATAATATTATGTATTATCTCATCAAACATTAAACATATATGAAAAGATGACCCTCATACAAGTAACCTATGTGGGTCAGATATGATAACAATTAACGAGGCAACGTTTTCCTTGTGATTGATTAGATTGCGTCGGTACTTTTATACCTTGAATGTGATTTTTTACTCGTATATCCTACGAGAATATATTTATTTAATTCTTGGATATACATTCTAATTACTTTAATTGTGACTGCGGAACGTATATAACAAAAAAAATATGGTGATGGCTTTTGTGCCCGTCTAGATAGGTACCACCTTGTCATCAGATATTCTACCACCTAAGAGTAATACGTATTGTTGTGAAAAGGTGATTGAGCCAGTGTAACTAGGCTCAAAGGATATAACATCTTAATTTTCAAGGTTGATGGCGTATTGGTGATGTAAGGAATAGTTATTAGTATTATAGCGCCAATGTCTATGGTGACCATTTACCAACAACGGAATCTAAAGATTTTTTCAAAATGTTTTTCTTGCCCACCGAGCACGAGATAAATTATAAATAAAAATTATTCACAACTAATGTCAGTGAGCAATCTTGATTCTTAAAATGTCAATGGCTTAGTAAAATGTCAATTCACTTGCAAAAATAAAAATAAAAACAACCGAGCCATTTTATGCGTCCTACGTGAATTCGTCGAATTAGCAGCGTCACTAAAACCGTTAAGTTAAGAATTTATTTAAATTTAAAAACTAAAAATAATATTTCATTTCTTAAGTTTGTAATAAATTTTCTATCTTCTGTTTAATTATGTTCATGACATATACATGAATGGAATCGTGTAATTTAGTGAGATTTTCGTGTATACTTTATAATATCAGATGAATATTTCACAGTAATAACGCTTCGGATTCGAATACTTCAAACAAGAGTAGGATGTTAAATATTTAAACTTAATTATTAATACTGAGAATCAAGTTGATAAGACAAGTTAATTAATTTCATAATAATTATTAACATATGTATATATGTTATATAAGAGATATAACCACGGTTTTTTCTATATTACTCTATGTTTTGTGTCGCTGACACACAAGGTGTGCGTTTTATTAATAAATTCCATAATTTAGTTTAACTGGTGGATCAAAGTATATTTTGATATTATGGCTGCGTAATAACAGGGGAACGAGACCACCTCTGAGCTCATGATACTAGGTATATAAGGTAAGTAAATCGATATTATAACACCTAGGCTCAGATCACGCGCGATATATGATAATTAATATCAAGCTAATATCAGTAAGTTGGCGTTAAGTTCTAACTAATACTAACTTTGATGCACTTAATTTAATATTTAGATACATTACATTTACATTCACAGCCTGTAAATTTCCCACTGCTGGGCTAAGGCCTCCTCTCCCCTTTAAGGTATGGAGCATATTCCATCATGCTGTTCCAATGCGTGTGGAATACACATATGGTAAAATTTCGTTGAAATTAGATACATGCAGGTTTCCTCACGATGCTTTCCTTCACCGCCGAGCACGAGATGAATTATAAACATAAATCACATGAAAATTCAGTGGTGCTTGCCTGGGTTCGAACCCGAAATCATCGGTTAAGTTGCACGCGTTCTAACCACTGGGCCATCTCAGCTCTCTAGATTCTTCTGTCTTTAGATAATTTACAAGTTATCAAAAAGAATATTTTTTTTAAGCTAAAATACACGATTCATCCCCCCTTGATGTGCGTCTTGGGCGGCGCACAGCGCACATAGAGTTTGACCCACACGTAACAAATGTTCGACATGCTTGAACCTGTCCGAACTGCGAGCGAGCGCGCACATGATTCGATTCACAAATTGCGAGGACTTGTGGTGCGCCATTCAGGACGCACACTTAGGGGAAAGATCGTTATTAATATTATCAATGACTAGCGAGTTTATTTGTTTCTTACGCTTTCACGTCTTTACTAGTCAACTGCATTGCATACACGTTCTGGGGTACCGAATAGGTCATAGGTACCTAAAAGTCTTCACAACCAACCACTGATACACAAGGGCTAATCTCTTTTCGTTATAAACGTTATAAACTAAAGGCACAGAGGACATAACATCTTAGTTCCCAAGGTTGGTGGCGCATTGGAAATGTAAGGAATTATTAATATTTCTTACATTTCATTGTTGGGTGGTCACATTTGCTCGTCGGCCATTCTATACCATAAAATAAAGAAGCACAAACATTAACATTAACTCAGCGGTGCTTATTTGAACTTGTGATATTTGATAATCATCCCTGTACTCTATCTACTGGACCATCGGTTCTTTGAAGTAGGTTATTAAAAACATCGCAAGCAATTATATTTTGCGCCAAAAAGAAAGTTTATGCAAAGTTATGAGCCCGAGAGCCCTCATTCCACTTCGAAATGCTCTGACGGCGCATTCTCTGACATTTATACGACATTAACGCGAGGATTGGCTTTTTTAGCTCTTTCAAATGCATATTAACGTTTTAATAATGCATATCAAAGTATGGGACTATGAGCTTTATATATATTGTTATAAGAGTTAGAATCGCTTGGTTTTAACAAAGGAAATAATAACTATAATATTCAATTTATAGAATTATTATCATTAATATTCTCGTCCGGACAAAAATAAAATATAGCAACAAAAATATACACGGTATTCTTAATATGAGTTATTTTATTTTTATATCGCTAGTAAGTTATATAGTTATCTATCGTATAGATTATGTGTGCTCCAAAGAGTAAGACCAGCCCGTATTATATCTATTAATAAAATTATAATATTATATGATTGCCTTATAAAAATCGTTTCTATGTAAAATACAAAATAAAATATATGCAATTGTTGTATACCATCGTCATACTATATCTTCTAGATTCTGCCCAAATCCGGAAATGTATGAAAATTTAATTGTAGGATTCCTTTAATATAATTGCTACATTGTCATAATAGGCCAAGTTACATATGTTAATTAAGAACGTATTGACGTGTACGCGATAAACTCTTATCGAATGAATGTATACCAGTAACGTCCCGATGTTCACTTCGTGCAGTAAATTCCATTTGTGGCGTGCACTTCACGCGGATGACACAAGAACATGACATAACACGTCAAGACGAGGGATGACTAACTGCTGTAACAAGTCGCCTGCCAAATTGTCTCGACCGCTCTAATATATGGCATGTTTGGAGTGTCAAATTTAGCTCCGTAGAGACAATCTTTGTATCAAATTTTGAATACTCGAATTTATTTATATTTCGAAGTTCCACGTTCAAATCCGTCTTAACACTTTCGTGCTTCAGAAACCATGTAAAGCCTGTGGTCCGCCGCTTGAACTCTCTTCGGTCATGTCATGCTCTTTGGAATTCATGTTTGATAACCATATTTGATAATATGTTACTTTTATTACTTGTCTTTTAGTTCACTTCATGTTTTAATGAAACAGTGGAAACTTTGTTGGCATATGTTAGAATTATTTTGGTATTAATTGTATGTATTATACTATGCTGTATGTTTCCCTAAAATAAATAAAATTAAAAAAAATAAATAAATGTCAGATCGTCTGACGCACGCCTCGCAGTCCGTTGACGTAGACGAGCAGTGTACTCCACTTAAACAAAATCGCCTGGACTTGCGTTGAGAACAGCCACCACGACCGAAATCGATCGTATGCATATCATTATCTTCATCATTACAAGACAGAAGTAAAAAAAAAAAGCTAGCGCTGTAGGTGTGTTGTGTGTGTGTGCGTGTGTGAGAGAGAGTAGGAACCTGCCCACCGCTGCCGTATGCGTAAGAGAAAGGGAAGCCAGACAGACTGGCGCCGTAACGCATTACGTAACGAAGCGGTTTACCGTCCTATAATAAGTTATCACTTCAAAAAGTAAAAGACCATTAATGTCCCCTGTTTATGGTCAGTTACTTTTTTTTAAGATTTTTGTCAATAAGCATAAGCTCCCTCTAAAGAGATAGGTTTGAAACTTATTCCACTAAACTAGTACAATGCGGATTTGTTAATAAACATGTGGCAGAAATTATTAGACGCTCGCAGGTTTCTGTAAGATAATTTTGTTATTTAAAGCTGCGTATTATATTAAATAACATATTTTTCTCCAACTCTTCTTCATGAAAAAATATTTATACATAATTTTCAATGAAGATATTTATATTGTCCACTTCATTGTATCTTAACGTTAGATGGCGCTGCGGCACATCTTCTTGACCGTACTATTATCTATCCCCATAAAAATTGGTATTCATAAGTAGCCATTTAAAAACAGATAATATTTTCGATCCATTTTTTATATGTGGTTTTATTTTTTTAACATAACTAAACTATTATATACATGTAAAATGTTGTAAGATAAAGAGATTTATTTTAATACAAAAATTTTAATTTTTCAAAGCACCTGCTATCGTGACTAGTCAAACATTGAAGGGTGCTATCGTTTCATATCATAATAGCGTAGAAGTATGATTAATTGTTCGACCTCGTTTTAAGCCTTCAAAACTCTTCAATTCATTTTTCATCGGAATAGGCAAAGTTCAAGCTACGACAATTAACCATAGAGTATGAGTGCTCTATTGACCTTTGTAATTATTATTCTTTAGTATCTGTTGCATTTCATATATATTTTTTATTTTTTCAACGTTCAAGACAATAAAAAAATATACCAAAGTTACGAATAAAAATCTGTGTCTAACTACTCATTCAAAAAAGGATATTTTTACTACACTTAGTAAAATTATATAATAAAATACCTCATTAAAGTAATCAGTGGGGAAAAACGAGCAGGAAAATAGAAAATAAATTATACTGCGGTCTCCGAAAGTGAAATTTCGTGGCAGGAATTAATCCAAACAATTCCTCGGAATATTCCCCCTGAGAAGTATCGTATAATAGAAGTAGATGCAGGTTGATCGAGCATTTCTATGCAAAGCCAAACGATCAAGCAGGTCGGAAAGGTCGATAATTCGAGCTGTTCTGCGTTGGATACGGTCAAATGGAAGAAGTTGGCACTGGGGAACTCTTGCCTAGAGGTAAGAGGCAGAATTTGCGCCTTACACAGGCAATGAGCCGACGTGAAGTACCGTCTCAACTTACTAAGCTCACCAAGATTTGTAGATACCAATTTAATTTTACGTTCAAATTGATCGCGGAATTCAACGACGCTCGAAATCGACGCTAAGTATTCCCATAGTAACTGTCTCAGCGAGGGAAAGGTTCTCAAAGTGTGGAAATACAAAACATGGTAACTCTTGTATTCTTGTATATTAAACCAAGTACATTATATATAGCAACACAAGTAAAAAACTATGCACTGTGGTTTATGCTGTAGGTAATAAAAAAATCGTAAAGAGAATGAATCGCTTGGTTAAGTTTAAATTTATTCAAATACACGTTCCATCATAATAAACATAACCCAGAATATATCTCAAAACTTATCTCGGACGTCATAAAAACTGAAACCGCACTTTGGAAAACGGAACAGTTCGCAGTACTTGTTAAAACGGATGAAAGTTCCAGTTTTATATATAATTTCTCAAACTGAACTTAACGACTGAATTAAAGCATGTCATATCACCAAATTTCTCTGTATTTATTGTAGTAATTCTCTGGTAGAAAATGAACCAGCCTTTCTGGTACGATTGGAGAACTTAAAACGGAGGAATTGACTACATGGGTATATGTCGTTTGCCGTTGCGGCATACGAGACGGCCTCACTCCCAAAGTGCATTAAAATATGTTCTAAATGAATTAATCAAAATTACGACGATTTGTTAGTTAGGAATTGTGCAAAGGAAAGACAAACCAAATAAAGTTTCGCATTTATAATATTAATATAAATTACATCAACTTAGGAATTCCCTTGTTCCTGTCTCGAGGCGGTTTTAGATTGTTGGTCTTCATTAGATTTGTCACGCTATTGCGGGACCTTTTGAATTTGATTCCGAAAGCGGTAGTCAGAGTTATTCGAGAAACATTTGGTATTATGTCTTTAAATACGAAGGTATAGTTTGAAAATAGAAACAAATATAATCTTTCTTTTTTTCTTAAACTTTAAATTAAAAGTTCCAAGATTGTGAAATTAAATTGTTGATTTCTATCTGCTATGATTGATAAATTTATTTTTTTCTTGTTTCTTATATTTAATTCAAGTACAGGTCGGTGAGGCTTGCCTCTAGGAAATAGCGCTAAAAGATATATAAATTTTTTAACAAAAAAACTACATTAGACTGTACAAACCGAGCTGCGAAGTAGAGTAACGTTCATGCTGTTTTAAATAATAAATGTAAAATAAGGTAAATTAAAACTACATTTACAAGCAATTGACAAACACTCGGTAAATTAATAACTGGTTTAGTATTAAGCCCTAGCACTTGTTTACAAGACTATGTAGTACGATCGAAGTAACTACATCTGTACTTATATTTTTATCGATACAGAGACTAGAATTACAATTTATAAAAATATCCTTTGTATAACTGTGCATGAAACAAGGGAAATGTATAAAAAGTATTTCAGTTGAACTCGGCATCTTATAGCTGGCGGCTTATATTCCGTAACAAAATACAAGGCGCTCATTATTTATACATATACATTGTATTATGTTTACTAAATGCTATATATCTACGAAACAAAATGAAAATATTCCAATGAATTCGTAGAAATCCTTCGAAAGTGACCAATTCCAAATTTGCTCAATTCGAATATATAATTTATCAATAACACAAGCATATGCAGGTTATTTTCTGGCGGTCTTTTCTCGAAATGAAAGTTAACTAAAATTCGCTTATCTATAAGTCACCGCTAGATAAAGCAAAGCAAGGAATACAACTTAAAACATTACGGCATGTACACATAAACTAAAAACTTAAAAATGTTTAAATATTAAAAATATTTTATTAGTTCATTATAGAATCTGTTCTTATATCGATACAGTTTTGACTGAAGTGAACAGGTAAGACAAATAATGAAGTTAATGTCAAGGTTTTAATACAGTAGTTCTATAATTTCGAGGGAATTTTATATAATAAAAAGAGATTAATAAAATCAATTTACAATTGACGAAAATCTTGAAAAACAATCCGATATCAATAAAAAAAACAAAATATACTTTATTCAAGTAGGCTTTTACAAGCACTTTTGAATCGTCATTTAACAAACTATATTATAGTTTGTTAACGAGTAAAGCTACCACCGATTAGGAATGAAAATTCTACCGAGAAGAACCGGCAAGAAACTCAGTAGTTACTCTTTTTCAACATCTAAAAATACAGTCATGTTAGTTAAATACAATTATATAGGTATGTTATATATACTGTCTGCCTATCTTTAATATTATCAAGTAATATCTATTTATATGTAGTATCAGTCAATGGATTTCTTAGAATCAAACGAATGGATCTGCGTTACGTAGGTACCTACGTATGTAGTAAATTTTCAATACATACGATACTATATATGTATATCAACCGGTTCCGGCTTCAAGTGGGTACCGAACATGTTTTTTTGGTTAGGAATGTTGAAATCCTCGCCCTTTTTCACTATAATATGCACGTGGAATACATATAAACCCTTATGAATCGCCAGATTTATTGATGAAAACTACATACATTAAGGTGCGTTCCGTAGTTTAAAAGATCTAAGCGCACGGACGGCGGGAAGCTGATTTGTTTTATACTGTGAGATGCACTATCAAATAAAAAAATAACATTAAACCATTTATCCAATGATCCTTATTGGATAAAATGGTGTTCTACAATAATATTTTCTTTTACGCGCAACACCAAGACGAGTAGCTAGTTTAAACATTAAACAACAATGTCAAGAGAATTGTAAAGCACAGATCACAGATCACTAAGCCTTGTGCTCTTATATTACATTTGATACGTAAAATTGAAGCCTCCATTCTCGTACAAGTTGGACAAATAAATGCATATTCATGGAGCCTGTAATTGCCGTCTTCGAGCTGATTTGCTTAATTTAATATTCTGATTCGGAGATTTGTTGTAATCACTCATCTGTACTTAATGTAATTGACGGAATAGGAAATTATAGCAATTAATTTAGATTCAAATGCTTCATGTTAACTGGACAAAAAGTTTTATACACAGAATGTGTACCAACTTTGGATGAAAAAACATCGCTTTAATGGTTAATAAATAGATTTTTTTTGTGGTATAAATATGTTGTTTGTGTAATGTCTAGCTGATATGTTGATATAATATGCTACGAGTATATTATATTAAAAATATATGTTAAATGTATAATTAGCCTGTATATATACCAAAACTATTCCGATCCTAAAGTGGTCAAAGTCAAAGTCAAAGTCAAAAATCTTTATTCAATATAGAAGTGTTTACACTTGCTTATTGATTTTCAAAAATCTACCACCGGTTCGGAATTTAGCACCTCAGACCTGAGAAGAACCGGCGAAAGAAACTCAGCGGGATATATATATATATATATATATTTTTTAACCATTATTATGTACAATGATAATTATGTTTTAGTTATTTGAAGCAGCCTGGAGGCGATCATTTCATTCCCAAGGTGTGCAGTCAACTAAAAAGTCATTAGTGTTGTAATATCCTTTAGCACACAAACGCTCTAACGATTCTTTTGAATTTTATAATTGAATAATTTTGAACGTTTTCTGGGAGTGGTAGATATATAATATAAATTGCATTAAAAGTTTTTGCGTATGTTTGCAAAATAAACGAAGCATCTCTATAATATTACGAGTATAATAATACTAGGATTATTAAATCATAATTATAACCCAAATACGTCTCAAAGACATGTTTAAATATTTCAAGGAATAATAGACCGAGCTTATACCCCCTTATCCCGAGTTTCATGATTAAAATCTCACGACAGATATTCAGCACACATGCGGCTAATGAAATAATTCGCCTCTTTCCGACGATCAAGTTTCGTTTCATGTTAGCTTGAATTTTCTCGTAATCCCAGATGTTTGAATATGTTGGGAAAGTTGGAAAGTTTGTATGGATTTAGCAGCCAGCTGGTTCGACTGACCTAGCACTTGCCTTTAGATATGTCTGAGGATTTTTTTTCTTTTTATGGAATTCAAATATAAGCATATCTATTAGATATTGTATATTGATATTCACGTTTGTTAAAGATGATCATTTTGTAAGATTAAATTTCCTTAAGACGAATTTGAAATATTGAAAATCTTAGAATTTATGAGTTTGGGATTAATTATACTGACGTGATGTCAGTCTGTGCGTATAGGTAGATAGTTTTAAGGCCATTTAGGTAAATTCATTTCATATTTGTTACACGATTATTGTGAACATTGTGAGTTTTATTATAATGAAAATAATTATGGACCGATTTTAGTTGAATTATAATTACTAGACAAGACCGTAAGTAAGACTAAGATTAGCACAGACCACAGTCACGGCAAAGAATCGACCAATCACGATACACGAAGCTTTGCTAACGTACTTGGTATTTTTATAATTATATCTAATAATAGTTCAATTATTAATAATAATAATTAATAATAATTAATAATTGAACTATGTTAGTGAATGTGTTCAATAAAATTTCAATTTAATTGAAATTAATCCGAGATATTCTGTGAAATTGAATTACTCAATCTAAATCAGTTAAAACGTCTAATTATAATGAACACGATATCCTACCGATCGATATTGGCCATTGTCAATGGATCAGGCCAAGTTAACTGTGCGAGATATTTTATATAGTCAAATAGAAGTGCACCCTTTATTCTGTTAGTTTAATCCGATGGGATGGCAAATCCATGTCATCATGGCTCATCACTTGAAAAGCAAGTTCAGCACTGGAACTCCATCTTTGAACTTTTTCGTTTCGGATTAGCCATTCCATAGGATTATAAGATTAAGTAAAGAAAGGGTGTACTTTTGTTAATGCATGCTAGACTCCGGGTTGGACTAAGGATTCCTCAACAGAGAATCTCAATAACATTTTACTGACCCGTTAGCCAGCGGCCAATGAGAAAGTCAGGGGTCATTGATGGAAGAGCAAAAGTATTAAAAAAAGTTAAATCATGTTGGAAATGTCACGATATTTTATACATTATGTATCAAATCACACAAAACAATACACAGAAACTAATAAAAACTATGTTTAATTTTTTTAATTTTTCAACACGAAACACTGTTCACTTGTCAAAAGACGACAATTAAATGTTCGTGTAAACTCATTATAGCCCATACACCGAGTGCCATTAAAAGTGGCTAAAAATATATTAACCGAATATTTATCGATATTGAGGGCTATTAAGTTTTGTGCTTGAGTAAATGAGTACCCTCATAGAGGATTTTAATGACCGAAGGCCATTGTCGCTCTGTTTTATTTCGAGCGTTTTCATTCGTATTTTATGTACTATAAATTCGCGATTTGTTTACATAAGAAAAATTTTAATTGGATTAATTAAAATGTTTAATCGTGTAATATTATTAACAAATTAAATTGGATCAGAGTCCTGTCTTCCAAAAATGGATCAAGTGGAAGGTCGTGAGTTCAAATCTGCGCAATTTTTCCAGCTGAGTAAAATGTGTTAGCAATTTGTCTCGCGCTTTGAGCTGAAGTGTAACATCCTGAAGAATTCCGCTTGTGTCGGAAGATATTTATATACATATATTCGTATTTTCACATTTCTTATGAAATCCTTAAAAAGGCTTAAAAGACAGTGAATTATTCTGTCTTACATCAAACAGCTGTACTTTTATTACTGAGGTCTTCTGTTTGAAATAATAAGTGAGACAGTTTTATTGCACATGGTACATTCGCCATGACGTATAAGTCCCGTGGTGTTAGAAAAGGTTCATACTTCCGTCTTCTTTACCGCCGAGAAACCCGTTTGTTCGCTTGAGGTAGGAGTGAAGAAGAATGTTAAAACATACATGGCGAAATTAGTTTTATTATTTCTTAAATATTGCTCTAAGTAATGCTTTCAAATTTGATAAGTAGTACATAGACCACGTGAATCTTAACCACACATCAGCCACAGGCTCACATCCTTCCTGGTACTGCTGTATTTTCATGTGCTTAATTTTTGTTTATAATTCATCTGTCTGTTTTAACGAGTAAAAAAATTTTGTATTTCATTAAATTTTAATTTAAAAAATGCTTTTTTATTAAGATTATATTATATAGAAGCAGTTTTGAGTCGTCATATGACAATACTAATTTAAAGCTCAGTAGTTATTCTTTTGCACGAATTTACATAAGTATATCGATTAAATGCAGATACGTTATTATTTGCCTTACATGAAAATCATGATCAAATCAAATATTAGTATATTAATTTCCTTTCTGTAGGAGGATTACCTCCATTTTTAGGATTTTCCCCTAAATGAATAATCATTAATTATTTAATAATTTATTTATGAAATCATTTATTTTATTATATCAAGATTAATTATATTATTTATATTCGAACTATTTATGATTCCTGGATATTTTATTCTATTCAATTGAAATAATTATTTATCTTTTATTAAAATTATCTCTTTATTAAGAATAATTCTCAGAACTTTATTTTTTATAAGATTTTAAGTTAAATCAAACTAATAATTTTCAAAATTATTTATAAAAAAATCTATTTCTAAGCCTTAGTAAATATTACACCTGAAAATTTTCACTTTTTATATAATTCTTAATTATATATAATAAATAAACATTAAAATATTTTTAGTTCAATGGAAAAGATAAAAATAAAGATATTTTCTGGCCAATGGTGTATGATATCTTTACGCTCGGCATCACTCAGTGTTTCCTAATTGCATTTCGCCAGCCATCCTGGATTAATTCTGATGCAATTGACACGAGTGCCATCTGGTGCCTCCACCTCTCGGCTCCAACTAAAATGATCTTAATATTTACTTCGAACGCTTTAACGAGGAAACTTTCGATTGGGCCGTGTCGTATTCGACCTGACCTAGTTAAGTGCTTGTTGTAGTTAAGTCATTTAATGAGCTAATTTAGATAAAATAAATCTAAAAATAGTGCAGGAGTATGTACTTATATGTTAAGTGTTAGTTATAGTATTTATCTTACATTATTTTTATAGTAATTTAAGCTTAAAATTCATTAGTAGGTAGATATTTATTCACGTCGATAATTTAACACGGAGGCGCCTTTGGAACAGAAGGAAAGAACGGAAGGCGTTGAACAGATCTATTTAAGGTAATGTTACAAAGAGTAAAAATTTTCTAGTTTGTCTATAGGGGCGAGTCTCTGCAACTAAAGTACTTATTCTAAAAAAAAATCACTTTTAGAAATCTATATTTTTCGTATAGTATTCTATTATAATTTTATTTATTAATAAATTGCACCCGTCCCTAGCCGCGCCGGGTCGCTAGTGATGTACATACATAATAATTTTATTATCTGACATACCTTATTCAATATTATTATAAATACATATTAATTTTACTACAGGTAGCCGGAAACAATATAATACTTATATAGAGATAAGCTTTTCTTTGAAACACGATTTTTTCCTGTTCATGTTGCCCAAGAGCATGTTGATATATAAATAACAAAATACAATAAATACTTACGGAACCGTAACTAACACGTGTAATTGATAAAACTACGTCAGGTATTTAGCAAAAACGTATTCTTTAATCAGAATCAACGCACAATTATCTACTTTTATTTTATTTAAATCCAAGTTCAGTGAATTAAGCACGTGGTTTTTAGAAAAAGTAGGAACCCACCTGTACCAATAATCAGTATCGACCCACCATGCTGCAGCAGCGTCGTGGAAGGACTCACAAAGATTTTCCTTTAAAGAAAAGGACGCCTATCACCTCCTTATATATGAGATTTAGGATACGTCTATTTAAAGTCTCATGAACTGATTATTTTATGGGCCAAGTTGTCATGTTCCTTGTGTTAGTGTTGTAGTTACACTGGCTCATCCACCCATCACACCGTTACAACAAAATACTATTGCTGTTTAGCGGTAGTATATTTGATGAGTGTGTGGTACCCAGACGGGCTTTAAAATAAAAGATCGAATTATAAAACTCTCAACGCATACATATTTTCAATCCATAGTGATTTACGATAACATGTCGGTTAGTGTGCCGCGTTTTATTATTCATTCATACAAAATATTTAGCATTCAAAGTAACTTCTGTACCGAGTATAATACGTATGTATCTGGGAGTTAATCCTGTATTGTCGACACCCTCTACACGGTTGATACAAGTCCGTGGCGTTTCGTCGGAGACATGAATATTGATGGCCCATTGTAATGTTCGGGAATTTCGATCACATGAAATTCTCGTTCAAATTATATCAATATATAATATAATGTCAGCCTCGTCGGCCTTGCTTAGATTATATAGGGTTTGTGTTTTGTCAAGAAAAACTAGAATTTAAGTTTTTAGGAAGTTATTAAAGCCAATCTAGCGACTGATCGGCTGTCTGACTGCGGTCTTATTGGTCTAAAAAACTGATGTCAGGATTTCAGCTGCGTTGTCGTAAACATTTCCGCACGATAATCTGTTTGGTGGCCTTTAAGTTTTGTCTTAAGGAAATTATTTAGTGAAATAAAAATTCTAGATGACCTTAGTAATTAAGTCATGTGAATAAGATTTTTGCAGAACTCAATCGAAAGCTTAGTAGATTCTTATCTTTTCAAATTATATAACATAAGCAATCACAATCATATAATTATGTATGTGTTTGTATGTAACTCGTCGTAACTTAAAATAGTTTATAAACATAACATTCAAATTTAATTGACACAATTTTCTGCGATATATTACTAAACGATTGCTTTCGGATGGGATGAATTAGCCTGTGTTATTTTTGTTCTAGTCAACAAAGAATGATATTATATACTTAACTCCTCTAAGCCCCGATTTTTCCCAAGCTTTATTTACAACAGGCTGTAGTCTATCAATTCGATCCATCCCTACATTCCGATCCCATCCCAAATTTTTCTTTTGCCTTTCTACGTGACATTTCGTCACGTATATTAGTGTCAGTATTTGTCAAGAACACGGTCGATAGAGAAGTGCGAAAATATACTGTTGTTTTGTTGTTAAAAAAAATAATTCAATTTTACAAAACTGTCAAATGTTATTGATTATCATATTCAGTTCTTATTTTTATTTATTGAAGTCAATGAAACAGTTTCAAACTTATACATTGCGTAATAAAGTTATAATAACTTGTGTATTGTATAATAAAGAAGGTTTTTGTTAGTTTGTACTATTTTGTGGAACTTTCCTATTATTTAAGAGAATAGTTCCAGGAAGCAGCTCAAAACATAGTATCTTTTACAATGTTTTTAAGCTTCTTAATTTTATGTCATCGGAGAGAAAATTATCTTCCCAGGTGTGTCTTATGTATAAAGGTTATTTCTAATTTATTTCACTAACCATAAAGTACTAATCATAAACTTACATCAGTTTTAATTTTTGCAAGGTCGTGAGTTATCAATTTCAAAACTTTTAATTAATTCAAGGTTCTGATCGATTAGAATTTTGAATCATCATTTTATAACATTAAGTTCTATGTAACCAGTGGTTCAGAAAGTAGATTAACTACACGTTTAAATTCATATAAATGTCCTGTATAGATATCAATGAATACTAACTCAATACTTTTTATCATTTCAATAAGGGCACAAAAATCATCTCAGTGTGATGAACTCTTCCATTCAATTCTAGCACTGGTCGTTTCCTAGGTTACCTGTTCCTTGCATACATCACTCCTCATCCTTATACTGTTCATATATCAACAGTCTCCATCTTGTGTTAAATTTCCCAATCCACATTCATACTACTTCTTGTTAACGTGAATCAATTTACATCACAAACTAGTTTAATTACAAAGGAAATTGTTGACACTGAATCCATGAATAAAATAATAAACTTTCGAAAGGTGATAAATTGCTTCAGACTATAAAGGATCGATCACACTTGCGCGACGAAGAAAATTAGAAATGATAGCGATTGTTAATCATCATCAAAACCGAGGAAAATGCAGTCGTTACCATTCAGGCGAGTCCACGCCGCGGTCGCTTTCACGCCGCTTGGCCTCGCAGATGTGTGGGCCTAATTTTATAAATCATATTTTTTTATAAGAAACATAAACAGTAAGGTAAACTCTTGAGATTTTAATAATTGATAAATATCTATAACATATATTTTTTTTGAAATTTTATCCTCTTCTGGATTTTGTATAAATTTAGTTTTATATTTTGCACTTAACGATGACTATGACCAAGAGCAAGAGAACTTTTCAATTTTTTTTAATTAAATTTTTCATTAAAACTGAGAAATTGAGACATACGGCTCCTATAAAGGCTTAGTTTTTTCATCGCAGGTACGAAAACATAAAATTAATTGTGTCGACATGGCTTTACATAAGCTTGTCTGAGGTCCGTTATAACCGTTACATCACCAGTATCATATATTCTTGTATTTCAGCTTGGAATGTGAGTGTATGATTTATATCTTTTAATATAAAATTTGCATACGTGAATATAATGATTATTTTTTTTTATATTTTGTAGCTGCAGAGTTCGAGGCCTGAGAGTATGACTTTCAAGTTCCCAACGTAAAATCTCTACATTGGTTCGACTGGCATTTGTATGCAGGACTGCGAGATGCGTAGCCATATTATATTGGCGAGGAAAATCATAATGAGATGAGCATTCGGCACTGAGTTAAACGTAAGCTCGGAACTAAATTTCACAAACAAGGTTTAGGTTTATTTGTCATCTTATTAATAAGGTTTTTTTTTTATGTAAAACATATGAAAAGAAAACCGATTTTAATTTTTTTCTTCAATAACCAAATGGAAAGTGTATCGAATTAAAAAAAAAGAATTTGACAAATTGATGACGGATTTCTGAGAAATAAAAAAACATAAAAACAAAATTCAACCGAATTGATAACCTCCTTTTTACGTCGGTTAAAACGTTCGTACTTTGATTATTTCAACTTCAATGACAGTTATACATAAAATCTATATAATATATTAAAGCGAAATACCACACACTGATTAATCACGAAATCTTAAAAATTATAACACATATAAATTTAAAATATGGCAGGTAGGGTGTAGACATCCGCTAAAGACGGATTTTACGAAACTAAGGGGGTTGGAAGTTTGTGTTTTATAAATTTCGCGTGGGTAAAGCCGCAGGTTTAGCTAGTATACTATATAATATTCATTAGCCTTTATCTTCTTAAAACGGTTGGGAGTACTGTGTTAATCGGATTAAAGCTTTTGCATGAATCTGGCATAACGAAACGGAACGGAGTTTTCTTTTTGATATTATTTAATGTAATACTAATCAGAAAAATTAGCAGCTTATTTGGTTCCCCTTTTAAATAATCCCTTTGTTCCCTTTTAATAAAGAACGGTTTCTATGAATCCCAATTTAATTATAAAGTCAATTCAACAGACTTATTGATAAAGCTAAAATCCACTTCAGATATATTTGTTTTATCAATTTTGATGACCGTTAATGAGTTGATCTTCATCCTGTGTATTAATAATTACGATATCTTTCCGATTGATTTTCTAATCAACTGGACAAAGAAGAACAAATACGGGTGCACTTTCTATACCCTCGATGGAATGAAACCTAAAAAAGTAATTTGTCAGTAAAAAGACTCTAAAACTTTTTATTATCCTGTCTGAGGCGTTAACCCATGCAATTAGGGCCGGCAACCACCGCACCAAAAATACAGTGAATCTGTCAGACGTATATAATGAATATGTGTGTGCGTCTTGTTCTTAATAGTTTTACTTTAGAAAGTTTCGTATGTTTATATGAAAAGTTAAACGAAAGTCGGCGTGTAGGAAATGCGTTATAAACATGTTACACAACCATTTTAAAGTTCCTCGCTTTTGTTCACTGTATAAGTTTTATATAATATTATTCTTTACATTATAACTTGAGTCTCTAAGGCTGGCAGCGTGTTGGCAATGCGAGATGTAAATGGTTCTTGCAATGCCATTGTTTTTGTACATATTACTTAAAATATTATTGTTAACATATTCTATACGTGCCACCACTTGCCTAATTTATGCCAATTCATTAAAATTTTTCTCATAAAATGTAGTGGAGAATCACTGGTGAAAATTACAAATAATATTGTTTTTAAATTAAACATCGTTTTATGTACATTTCCAAATTTAAGAGAGATAAAATAAGACGCAACTATTATTAGTGTTTGATAATTTTTTTTTATTGTATAGGTAGGCAGACGAGCCGATGGGCCAACTGATGGTAAGTGGTCACCATCGCCCTTAGACGCTGTAAGAAATATTAGCTATTCCTTACATCGCCAATACGCCACCAACCTTGGGAACTAAGATGTTATGTTCCTTGTGCCTGTAGTTACTAAGTATTGCTGTTAGGCGATTGAATATCTGATGAGCGGTTGGTACCTACCAAGACGGACTTGCACCTAACTCTACACCTAAAGAGTCTAGTACTTCGTTACTACGACGGTGGCAACGTATATTCGTGTCATGGTCGGCCTAAACACTCACCATAACCTTACCATCGAAAATGACTTAAGCGAGGCGTGGTGTTTTCTGTCTCAAGGGCACCGCTGCGTTCACTTTTCAAGTTGCTTCTGTATGGTTTAAAGATATATTTTTTAATATATTATAGTAGGTTGGAAAGCGGGCCACCAGGTCATCGGTCACCATCGCCCGTAGACAAATGCCAGCTCTGACGTAATTTAAGAAATATCACTTATTCCTCACAGCATCAAGTTATCGCTAACTATTTTGCCTAATGAGCTTGTAATTACACTGGCTCACCATTCAACCTATAACACACCATTACATAGTAATTGCAGTAGTGTCAATGATAAGTACATTTATAGCATATGTTTGCTAAGATCGAGCGAGACAATCATACGGCCACGATACCTCGCGTGGACTTCAATCGGACTGGACAGGGTCAAGTTAGATCCTAGTCTTTCGGGAGAAATGAAATGACGTGGCGATGCCAGGATAAGAAGGAAAGCCTCAATTTCTGTAAGCCAGACTACCAAGGCCAGCCGGGAATAGATCACACTCACCAACAAGCACCAACTTCCACAGCAAACAAGCGCTCTTGAATCTTCATATGCAATTAAATTTATTATTATAACGTATATTAACAAAAAAAAAACCAATTTGTTTGTAAATGTACACAAGTGATTTCAAACGAAGACTGACGTACACTTGATACTAAACTTTATATGAAGTGAGTTTTTCTAGGATTCATATTTTCTACGTTGTTTTGCATTTATTTTAATTAAAATTATTTTACAGCAAATTTATCTTCTTTAATCTTAGCAATACTACATACTCGTATTTGTCTTTGATGAGCTCTCTAATTAAGACCATATTATTTTTATGCGAAATAAAAAATAGAGAGTTTTTAAAATTTCTAAACAACCGCTCCAAATAAACTTAAAATAATAAAATTGATAAAATAAATCATCAAAAACTAAAAAATCTAAGTAATTATGTTCATCACATTCGAATTTGTAGTAGTTATTGAAACTACGAAGATATTTCATGTTATTATACTTATATCGCATGAATAACTTCTCGAATATAAACAATATAAAAGGATCTAAGTTTATTTCTCCAATTAAAGTCGATTATTTTCTTTTTTAAATATTTTATTGTTAACAATTATATTCAACAATAATGTCGAGTCCTTCTAGTTTTTTCCCCCGTTGCCATAGTTACATAATTAAAGTAATTATGTGACTATGACCAGTTATAACTTATGCATTTAAAAACTTATTAGTGCATATATTACATAGTATTAAATAAATACATCATAATATAATATCTTGGCTAATTAACCTTACAAATATATGTTTCAATTAGAATATATATCAAAACCAAAAATACATAAAATTAAGAATAAAGCAAAATTAAAAAGTCACGTAAATACTCTACATAAACAAATTAATTAATGCGGCTTAAACTCAATCTCCAGTTAAGACTCACATTTTCTAGCCACTGAGCAATTTCGGATTTTCAAATAGACGATATGAATTTAGACTTTAAAGCAAGACTTTGCTATGATTTCCCTCGACCCCGTCGTAAAGGTTAGAAAATCGAGACGTGGTTCACAAATCGGGACAGCGTACTCCTTCCGTCGAGCGAGCTCTGGAAGTGACATAGTTTCAGTTATTAATTTCCTTAAGCCGCTATCATTTAAATTGCTATAACTCGTTACCGAACCACTATTATATTATTTAACTGTTCCTATATTTTATATATTAGCTACCCGCCTCGACTTTACACGGGTGAAATTAATATTTAAATATAAAACATCGGTTTAGGTCCGAGTAATCTGTCCGCTCGAAATATACTAAAATTTAGTATTTCTTTTTTATAATTTTTTTTCGTCAATACTCCACCGACCTTGAGAACTGCGATTTAATGCCACTAGTGCCAGTAGTTCACTGCCTCACTCACCCTTCAAACCGGATCACAACGATACCAAGTATATGCTGGGCGGTAGAATATATGATAGGTACCACCCACTCGGTACCCACCCAGCCGGATTGCCGAAGCCCTACCGCCAAGTAGGTACCGCTACCGCTATGCTATCTTTAAACTTAATGTGAATAATAGAGCCTATAGCCTGTACTTATACAAATATATATTTTGTAACTTTAGACTATAACTACAAATATGTCAACTCATTAGGGAGGCGGGAATGGCAAAATCAATACTTTTAAATATCACAATCTCATGTGATCAAATTGATCAGGGCATTTTGATTTTATGCCATTACGTGAATATCTCTTCATTTTTCTCTTATTGAAATAAAAAAAAAACGAACATTTCATAAAATGCATCATTTTTTATATCCTTTAGATAGTCAGACTGTAGGCTAGACTATACGGTAAGTCACCACTGCCTAATTAAATTTTTACTGTAAGAAATAAAATTATAATTTATTATGTGCCTACCTTGGCACTTATGTTCCTTGTAAATATTTAAAACGAATGTAATTTAAAATTTTATCCACACAAGTTATAAGATAATAAACTTTACTAAATCGATTGTCGTTACTCCAATTTAATTGATTCAAATCATTCGTTCGTGCTTGTTTCTTATAATAAATCAAGCACCGAAGCCTTCTATTCAATGGATGAGAAAATTAGCCCAGCCGTGGGAACATCAGATGTACATAAAAAAGTATAATTATGAATAAGTCAAAATTTACCGTTAGATTTAGTTAGAACTTGGAAAGCTGCATTTATGCCTGCAGTTTGAGGTTATATCATGTAGATTTTGACGGTACATAAATATATATATATTTATAAGTACCAGATCTCTCAATGATGCTCCTTATTTTACGTTATGGAGATGATTTGTAACACACGTGGTACTTTGTTTATTTAAATTCGATACTAAGAACAGCTGACTTCATTCACGGTGAATGAATATTTTCATACCATAAGGCAAGACTAACAAAGGATTACGAATGACGAAATTCTCTATGCTTCAAATTTCAGAGCGACTAAGAGTCAGTGGTGCGGCTTAACCGGGCATTGAATTTAAAGTGGATAGCTTGCTTGCGTCAATACGGCTAGAGTTTTTAGAGCAAAAGTTCAAGGTTCGGAATTATTGAGTTTAAAAGCTAATAATATTTATGTTAGTTAAATTTTTCTCGCCGTTTTTTGTCGATTCTGTAAATTGTTGTAGAAGCTCTTTTATCTGCTCAAAGTCGTCTATCAATCGTGATTATTTTAATCAAGTTTAAATAACGATACATCTGACAATTTATTTGAATGTTAAAATATTTTAGATTTTGAGTTTATATCAAATAAAATCGCTATTCGAAACGTTTCAGCTTTTATTGTTAATTTTTGATGACAAGGAATGTTCATCGCAAGCGAAAATGATGAAAAAGCATCATCGTTGAATGAGTGTTTTGTTGTGTTCATTTTGCCAATTCAATATCAGCTGTTTGTTACTTTTGCTTTGAATATTATATAACTTTACTAACAAAGAGACTTTGATATCTATCCATCTTTCCCTCGCACCCTAAAGGAAGTCATAATATTCGATTTATGTCGTACTTATAATACCGACGTTTTCAATCAATAGTTTTTATCTCGCTCCCTGTGTAGCACTTAGCGCTTGAAACTGGTGTGCTAGGTTGACTTATACCTCAAGGATTTAGCGCTGAAGCGACAAATTCGAATATTATTGTATTGTCTTTAGAAAAAGTCAAATAGGAGTTCGTGTGATAGATATAAATTTATTTTATAAGCTTGATGCGATTGTAAACTTTTAGTAATTACATTAAATGTATTGAATAAATTGACAATTATTGGTTTTTAGGATATGTTTCTGAATTTCAAATTGTTTCTTTTTTTTCATTAAGGCTTTGTTATATTTCATTTTAAGATTCTCGGCCGACTGGTTAGTTTTAACAGATGGAGGGCGCAAGTAGGAGCACTCTCTTATACTATTAGTATTAATGAGGACTTGAAACTAATAATCAATAAACGAATTTCTTATCACCGCCATCTTTACCGCGAAATAACTCGCTAAATGAATTAACCATAGCGTCGTCAGTGTAATGAAGTTGTACTACACCAGTATTTCTAGAACCCCAGTTTCTCGTAGGACTTCAATCTTTTATACGAGGATAATTTTGTTCGAGGGAAGTGCGGTAGTTCGCCTTTTAATGGTCGTACGGTGTAAACAGGTCTCGCTCCCTCATTTAGCTCTAATACCGCCCCATCAAGCCTTTTTGATGTGCTAAAGAGGTAAATCAGGCGCTTTTGATCCGAGATTGGACGGTAACGACTTCTTTTTTGACTTTGATTTTTGTGTTGATATTTTTTAATTAATCAAATAATCGAGTGAAACGCTTTTTTATCTTAAGCCACAGTATATAAGACACAGCAAATTGCTTGTTTCCTTAAAATATCTCTCGTGATTTCTGAGAAAATGGCAGTTAATTTAGGGGACATTAATAAGAGCTGCTAGAATATTATTCGTTGGGAACAAAAGACCATAGATGCCGGCTCTATCATATTGAAATACTTGTCGAAGACTTTGAACTTTGAAACGAGCAAAAGTTTAAATTATATGGCTATTTTTTATTTTAATATAGGAGACAAATTATTTAATAAGATAAGAGACTACTTGAATAAATTATTATTTTGGATATTTTGAATGTGATTGCTTGAATCCGGCTATAATAACTTACTGTCTTGCTAATCATATTTGCATGCACATGATATGATGCATGTACATCATACATCGTCTCGTACAGTTGTAACTTCTTCAGAAATAATAAATAATTGTTTGAATAAGCCGATGAAATTTGGCTTTTCCGACGAGCGTTCCTAAAGAACGTTTCAAGTCGGATTGTTAGCCAAATACTTCACTACTGCTAGTATTTCTGCAGCAGTTACACAGCTGACAGTCGGAACTTTTATCCTCGAGTGAGAACATAAGAAACTCATGTGATATAAATTCGTGAGTCGCACCTGCATCCGGCTCGCGATTGAGGGGCTCTAAGCGCGCGACGCCTCATTGTAGAGGAGCACGGGATAGGGTAAGAGAACAACTGTTGTATTGTAAATGATGTAATTATGTTGAACTTCTATTATTTACTTAAATTCCTACTGCTAAAATTATAATGTAGTCTCGAATTTATTAAAAATAAATGTCAAACTATATATAACACTTACATTACACAGAAATTTATAAAACACAAACATTCAACCCCCGTTTTACCCCCTTAAGAGTAGAGTATCGTAAAATCCGTTCTCAGCGGATATCTACACCCTATAAGAGACCCACCTGTTAAATTTCGAGTTTCTAGGTGTTAGAGTTTCTGAGATTTCGTGTTTGATCAGTGAGTGGTATTTCGCTTTTATATATAAAGAATTTGTTGCTATAATAAGCTATCACAATAAATGTATCCCTCTGTATTCATTAAATACGTATTATAATTATATCCACTATTGTGATGACAAGTAATTTATAAATAAATTCGGATACTACAACGAAATAAAACTTTCTAATATTACTTTAAAAGAGTAATGTTCTAATCATAGATTTACACTTCTTCCTTTAGTAAAAGCCGTCTAAGTAGAAACTACCTATTTATTAGTTATTCCACTGCCAAACATTAATCATGTGTGTTGGTGTGGTCTGCTAGAAGCGTGCATTGAGTGTAATTAACATCTCAGATACTATGGTTCGTAGCACATTAATAGTTGTTTAATCATAAGAGTATATTATAGAAACTTTTGTAGCAAGCAATATAACGTAAAGTATGATTCCTCTAAATTCGTATGATTGAGACCTCTTCTTAAAATAGAAATGGATTTAGCGCATGTGAAATGGGATCCAAGCATATAAAATAGTATTTTTAAACACAGTTTAATATTACGTCTTTTCAAGTGAAGTATATTATTTGAAAACCTTTTATAAATGTTTTAAATAAATATTTTCAAGAAAGTATAGGAAACATAAGAATTCAGAAATATTCGTACATATTTATAAAAAAGTTTAAACTTCATTTCACAGTGTCAACTACAGGCCCATTCGCCCGAGAAGTTTCTCACAATATATTCCCAGCCCCGATTGTTCCTGCACATAGCGTATGTAACCACCGCAGATATAAAATTGTAGAAATGTCATCTCTACATAAACATTACTTTATATATAGCGGATATTAACATCTTCGTATGATTACAATATTGGGCACGACATTATTTGATATTAATGTTATTGTTTAAAATTGAATTTATTTAGAAGATTTTAGACCTACTTTCGTTGATGTGCATATAGGATACATAAATATAATTGTATGACATGATTTATCAGTTTCTATAATAAAATTCTGCAGACATTTTTAACTTTGCCGTTTCATGGATTCAAGTCATTTGTAAAAAATACATTGTTAAAGAAGGCATATTATTCGATACGAGATTATATAGATGATAAAAAAGCGAGTTAATGCTTGTTGACTTCCAGGCAGGAGACATAACATACATATATAATTGTATTTAACTAACATGACCGTATTTTTAGATGTTGAAAAAGAGTAATTACTGAGTTTCTTGCCGGTTCTTCTCGGTATAATCTACATTCCGAACCGGTGGTAACTTTACTTTAAATAGTTTGTTAAATGACGATTCAAAAGTGCATGTAAAAGTCTACTTGAATAAAGTATATTTTGATTTGATTTGCATTTGCATCCTTTATTGAAAAGGAGTAATTTTGAGTTATGGTTTTTTTTATAGATTTTACATCCCGAATCCGTTGTAGCTTAATGTTAAAATTAAACTTATAAAATTACGGTTAAAAAGTGTCTGTAAGAGCCTACATGAATAAAGAATATTTTAATTTAGATTTTTATTATATTTACATGTTGTATATTTTTGTGAAATAGTTTATTTTTGTTACTAACAGTATTTAAAACGGGATATTTACCATGTTTTTTATTTTTATTTGGTGCAGCTCGATATTTATTCATCGTAGCTAAAACATAATGATCTTAAAGCTTATTAGATCACCGTTGGTAAAATGCAGTGTATCAAACAAATTTACATTAGACATTTGTACCGAAATGAATATGTAGATATCCTACTGGACTAAGCTCTCCTTCTTTCTTGAGGTTATGATTTGCGAAGATTCCAGTCGGCTGCTCCATTGTGGGATCGCGGCATGCAAATACGTGTATGTCAATCAAATAAACCTTTTAGATTTAAAATGCTTAATTTGTGCTGATAAAGTATTTATTAATTGAAGGTAAAGTAAAACATCTCTGAATAATATTTATTATGTAAATCAAACCATTATTTATCAATGTGCTACTTGTTTATTTTAATAAATAATTTCAAATTACTCTTATTTTAAAACGAAATTCATCCTTCTTGAACACTTCAAGAGGCAATTCAATTATATTTTGTATAAACAAATAATATAATTATTATTTTACAGATTAAATTAATACATACATAGATAGATACGTGAATACTGGATTATTAATATAATCAATGATTTATTAACGAGGTACCACTTCTGATATGTATCGTGTTCTTTGTCACACGTACGTAGCGACAAAGTTTGTTTCCTCGCTTTAAGCGGAAATAAAATCCATGGTAATACGAGGTTGCCCAACGATACACTGAACTTGTTAAGTAGATATATTTGATTAAGTGAAATTATTTATTTGATCAAATATTGGTACATACAGAAACTTTACCGATTCGTCAATACTAGTACGGAGTGGTATAACGAACCAATCACTGATTCTGACTGATTGATTAGTAACGAACTGCGTCTGTGTGTGAGTGAGCTAGTGATATAAACAATAGACAAAATATCTTAAACGTCTGTCCGGTAGCTTATAATACCAATATCTTAGCGAGAAACTGTCTACTTAACGGGTCCATTTGCTTGTCACCGTTCTAAATGGAAATAGAACAAAACAATTAGTCTAGTTCAAGTAATAAGTAATTATATATTTTTTATGTGTTCACAATAACGTTACCTTATACTATAATGTCCATACTACAACTAGAATTATCTAAAATTCTTGTTTCGAAAATGACAAAACACATTCAGTTTAACAAATCGCTTAAGCTATTTTAACAGCGAAAGCGTATTAACATTATTATTTCGGTACATTTATTAGCATTTGTAAAAACACATAAAAAATGTTTAGTTATTTCTTCAGCTCTTAAACAACTCGGCTCTATAGCGAATAAATTTCGCTCAGCGGATTGAAATAGTTATTTGTAAATGGATACAGAAGTACTTTGAGTATAAAATACGCCCATTAGCCGTGACAATGCTTAAGTGCAGCCTCCTTACTTTAATTCTATAGCATTATGGTGCCTGCACATTTCGTGACAGTACAGTTGCATTGTTATGTACTTATAAGTATATTTATTTACACACTAAAGTATCAGATTTCAAACCTCGTAACCCAAAGGCTGTCTAGAAGTAATCACAAGTAAGCGAATACAAATGATAAGACCTTATGTACTGCATTTAATATTTCTATATATTTTTGGAGTATGAATATATATTTTTATTTTGTGTCATGTGGAATACAATGAAGAGAGCAAGGAAATAAGTTTAAGAAACTGCAATAAGCAAATTCCCTGAAATGGTTTTCGGGTTTGTGTTGCAGTGATGTATAATATTTTTAAGTTACATTACTAATATATAAAAAAAAAAACAAATTTCACTCAAAATTTACCAATTTGAATGTCACTAAAATTCATCAAAACTTGAAGTATTATTAGAGACCAGCGATATAAATAATAAAACATAAACGTTACTTCATACCATCATTAGTAGATTACTCGTTAGTAAGTTGTTTGAGATGATATCACTTGATTTTCAAAAGTGACGTAGCTGTTTGCTTTAGTTTATCTGTGGCTGTGGTTTTGAGGCGTGGATGGGCGCCTTAACGAGATTTTAATATAGATCTATCTAGGTACGCATTTCTACGAGTAAATTATTATAAAATGCGATATTATTTTCTAAAGAAAATCTTATTTTTTCGTGTTTGCATATAAAATAAATTTCTTGCAATTATCAAGATTGGTTTTTAAAAATTTCACACGTAAATTATTCTAATATTTAGTATATTATATAAAATAGGATCAAGAACCTTCAATCGCTCTTCGTGTTGATGCTACAGTTGAGTAGTTCGGTCGCTAGCTCATAATAGTTCTCTTTTATTAGTATCTTTGAGCCACTTGTAGTCGAAGCGATTGGACCGGATTTTTAATTTAAAAAAGTGCTTAAAGAACTAACACCTCGGCTCATTGCGTCCACTAGTTTCAATGCGACGAGGACTGGAAGGCGCTAATACTCTCACGTTTTTATCCAGACAATTGGTATAAAGATTCCACGAAGATATTTCAGTTGTATTTTTAAATTTGTTATAAAAATATATGTAATTTGTTGTGTATAATATATGCAAATAAAATATATACGAATATAATATTAATTTGTATTTCTTATATGTCCACGGACTAGCAAAGCAGTCATCTAATACTGAGTGGTAACCATCTTCCATAGACAGTGGTGCTCTAAGCAATATTAACCATTACCCACAGCGCCCTATTTCCCTTGTTCCTGTAATTGCAGTAGCTCATTCAAGCTAAAAACCGGAACAAAACAATACTAAGTAGCCCTGTGTAGCGGTTGAATAAGTGGGTAGCTGGTGGTAGCCCAGAGGGGCTTACACATTGGCTCCAAATGTTAGCGTGTGTAGAAAAAATCTTGCAATTGAACGGATTTTGTTTTTTACTTTTTTTATCTGTTATCGTATTATAAAATTTATATAATTTGATTTTAATATAGCTAAACGATTATAAAGTGAAGTAGTCACATATTAATTGTTTAGAATTTATATCCAAGAGTGAAATAAATTCATCTCTTAGGATATGAAAATTCACATTCAAGGTATATAAGTAACGACGCAATCTAATCAATCACAAGGAAAACGTTGCCGCGTTAATCGTTACATCTGCCCCATACGATATGTATGACGGTCGTGCCTTCGTATAAGTTTAACGTTTGTAACTTGTGACGAGAAAATACGTAATTTATTCTTCATTGAATTTGAATAAGGACTCCTTATTGCCATAAATATTGTAAGCGAGATTATTTGTTGAGCCGAGATGGCCCAGTGGTTAGAACGCGTGCATCTTAACCGATGATTTCGGGTTCAAACCCAGGCAGGCACCACTGAATTTTCATGTGCTTAATTTGTGTTTATAATTCATCTCGTGCTCGGCGGTGAAGGAAAACATCGTGAGGAATCCTGCATGTGTCTAATTTCAACGAAATTCTGCCACATGTGTATTCCACCAACCCGCATTGGAGCAGCGTGGTGGAATATGCTCCATACCTTCTCCTCAACGGGAGAGGAGGCCTTAGCCCAGCAGTAGGAAATTTACAGGTTGATTATGTTATGTTATGTTATGATTGTTTGTTGTTTTATATTTTAAGTTGATTAAAATATAGTGAAGCTGGTTGGTTTAAGACGTATGCTTGTTGGGTGCAACCTATATACCAGTAACTATATCACCACATAAACGTGATTAAAACGGATTCCATCGCGTTACTTCTTGCTCACTCTAGACATAACTCCATTCGACATGAAGGTTTCCTTACAATGTTTTCTATTTCTTTCACGAATAAATATAACGCTTTTCCCAGATTTGATCTTGAGTTGAAATCTCTGTGTTTTATCTACTGAGTTATCATGGCTCAAGAAATAATTTTAATATTTTTTTTATACAATTCAATAAACTTATGTCTTCAATACATAAACAGACTATATCCAAAACATCCTAGACCTCATCATTGGCTAGAATATTTGATTATTTCATTACGAATTTCCTTTTTTATATTAAATATATATTTTTAAATTGAGTAAATTATAATAAGAACATTTTACATTGTTAACAATAAACTGGCTCAAGGACCGCACCGCGTGACCGAACTTCTGTCACCCAATATAAATTTAACTAACGAATACACATTCAAAAAAATAATTGTACATCTTTCAGAACCAATTTCGATATAAAATCTATATTATAAACCGATTTAATTTCTACATTCTCTAACGCTTTTAATTCGATAGGACAATTCTAAGCAATTGTATGACAATTATATCAGATCGGGATCAAAAGGCGAGACAGCCCAGTGGTGCACTACTGAAATTTTATGTATTTTATTTGAGTTTAAAAACTATCTCGTGCTCGGTTGAAGGAACACATCGTGCGAAAGTCTGCCGGATGAAAATCTCCTACTTGTTTTATTCTACGCTAATCTATATATAAAACTAATCCATCTTGGAGTAGTATTTCCTCAAAAGAAAAATAGGGTTTAACCCAACAGTGTAATATTAATACTTTGTCATTTTACGTTGTTTCCAGGATACTGGAGTGGAATAGGACCATCACTACCAAATTACCGACTCTGTTGATTAAATTATTTAAAATCTCAACATTAAATTAAAAATCCATTAAAAGCTTAATCTGAATTTTGCACACACACTTTATAAGCTTTGATCTCACAAAGAGACTTATGACAGACGTATGTACTAAGATTTCACTGGATTTTTAAATACTGTGTTCATAAACTAAGTCATTTAGAAATATGAAGCACCACGAAAGCTTAAAGTATAATCTTAGGGTCTGTTGCATGTCACCTCACTAGCTGGATACATACTAAGGCTGTTTTAAAGTTCGTTTTTCTTATTTAAATCTTAGTTGACAATAGCTTGTATTTTTAGCTCAATTCAAAAAATATTTTACATATTAATTAGATGTATTTTAAAGTAAATAAGTTTATTATATAAACTATAACACTTAACAAAATGTTCTTCTTTCTAATTAATCTGTTTACGTGTCTGGAATAATATTTACAAATTCACGTTCCGACTTAGTATTTTAAGTAAATAAAACTAAGTGGAACAATTTGCAAATCAACGTAAAAATCCAAGAATATTCCACGCTCGGCGCTCTATAATTTTCTGTCATAAATCAAATCGTTATTAAAGAGCACAGAACTAAGTAAACGATATGAAAATATAGCTTTTGTTCGGGAGAGGTAATAACAAAAGTGGATAAGAAGTTATGTATACTCTACCCTGAAAGGAACAATGGATCAGCACGCTGGTTCATTGTTTTGAGGCTACCGAGAACGAGCCTTGGTGGCGCAGTGGATAAAACGTGAGTATGTTTATTGGAGATCGAAGAAATTCTGCCAAACTAAACCACATATGATTAAGCTCCAAACCCGTTTTTTAAAAGGAGAAGAAGCCCTTTCCCAGTAGTTTACTTTTTACTGTTACGTAAGAGATGCAGTTCGTTGAGTAGAATTAGGATTGCTACCTATAATAGCACGTGACCATGATTGCTGATGGAATTGACTGCTTCTGTTGCTCTTACTTTTGTTCTTGTACTGTTAATAAATGTATTATAAAATGACGACCTCCGTGGTCGAGTAGTGTGTACACCGGTTTTCGTGGCTACGCCACTGCGAGGTCGCGGGTTCGATTCCAGGCCGAGTCGATGTAGAAAAATTTAATTAATTTTCTGTTGTCTTGGGTCTGGGTGTATGTGGTGCCGTCGTTACTTCTGATTTTCCATAACACAAGTGCTTTAGCTACTTACATTGGACTCAGAGTAATGTATGTGATGTTGTCCAATATTTATTTATTATTTATTATAAAAAAGTGAATTAAATAAGGGAAATATATGGACTACCCAATGAGAGACTATCTAACCACAAAAATACACTAAGATATGAATTAATATAATATGGTAGTTAAAAGGTCGTTTTCAAAGTAATAAATGACTCAAAATATGTAAATTTGTCAGATCTTAGCCCGCAGTCTTCGTTTAGGTTTTCGTATTCTAAATATTGGAACATTTGGGTTCTTAGAAGACTCGTACTAAGTGATATTGGTTTCCCAATAACAACTTTAAAGTGAATCAAAATAAATACAATTTTCTAACTAAAAGTTATACAGATTTGAACGGATATCAGCTCTTATGCGTCTCATTTGCGAAAGTGCGATTACTTAATGTATGAACACTACGTGGAAAAATGAGGAGGTTCTATTGCAATATCTATATAATAATAGGTGATAATTTCAGAATTCCTTCATCAGAAGACATTAGGCTGTAGAATAAGTTCATTCTTACCATTAAAACGAATTGTTATAGAAACAAACTCATCATATTTCATTTAAATTCATTGGGATAAGAAGACGTAATTCCAATTCAGTTGCAAGATTTGACCTTAACAAACAAACAAACATTGCAAGTTAAATAAACAAGTGTTAAATATTTGAGTTTATATTCTTAACTATCTAAACGTAATTTATCAAGAGATGTACGTTTTTAGAGGCAAATATGATAAAGCTGTGGAACTATGGTCTCACTTGAAATAATGTAAATAATATGTTATAAAATCGTAATAAATATTAAAGATTTATCAAGTACGGTATGTTTATATAAAGGACGTTCATGGTAATTTATCATCAGCCATTGTCGTGTTAAAGTGAGTGACGTTTTATCGGAATTGTTTAGGAAAGTTACAGAAGGCACACCGGCCCGAGAGACTTATTTATGGAATACTCTGATGTCATAATTTATTATAACGAATATAATAGTTTTTACCGATGATTTAATATTAACTACCTCGATGGTTTGACGCGATATCAAGTGAAATCGCTATTCACATGAGATGAGCTTCGAGACACGAGTGGAATGTCGGAGGAGGAACGGTCGTATATTAAAATTATCCCACAGCCTTACCGAATGGGTTTATTACTATGGCTATGCTATTTAATGGGCCTTAAAGAATGGGTTTAGTGCTACGGGTTTCAGTGGAACAAAAACCATTTTATCTGATTTTTCTGCATAAAAAAATGCTGGATTATAATGCTACAGTTGCCGAGGTTGCCACAAAAGTCACTAAGTTTTTCTGTCATGGAATTCTAGCAGATAAGAAAGTAGCAATTTGGTAGATTAGTAATTTGGCAGTTTTATATGCCCGTGTCTCGTGTATAGCGATTTGTCCGGCACCTTATCTTCGGTCATATCGACATGCCATTTCATTGAACTATAAAAGTTCTCTTGAGTTTGAGTATGAGTTCACTGGCGGACTATAATGTCTGGTAAGCAGCTGGCTTGTTGCCGTTCAGCATGACCAAGATCGATGAAACGTCGTCATCACGATATTACGACATGATAAGCTCTGAATTATACTTGTTAGTACGGACAGAGTTTAAATAAAATCGTCACAATTATAGACTGTATGAAAAGTGTTTAAGCAAGTAGAACTTATAAATAATAACCCAATGGTATCTCCTCCGGTTTGAATATCCTTAAACAAAAGTTTTTTTACTCCATCATCATTTTCGAACATAAGGCAAACATTTTAGAATAACATTGTATATTATTCGTGATTTACCGAGTGCACCCCGACCCTAACAAACTTCGGCTGGGGCGCAAAGACAAAGTATCTGGTCCCCGAGATACGTCCCACTAATGTTTGTTTGTCTCTTCCCAACGCTACAACTTTATTTCACGGACATTAAAGCCGTTTCCACACGACATTTTAAATCATTAGCTTTGAATCCCATTGGTTATTTACATGAAAATGACAAAAACTTTAGAGGCATAATTATTTAGATGCGATTGATGTAAAACTTCGTTATCGAATACGGGTGCAACGACGATGACGCAAACAGTCAGCACTTATTACTCGATATTTTGGTACTAAATCATATTCTGAGTTTGCACGAAATGATCGCCGTTAAAGCTGTGTTCAAACCCCATTTTTGACAGCACATTGATAATAATGGTAGGGTTTATATTACGCAATTATAGTCCCAATACCGTTACATTGGTGACTAGACAGGAGTCCAAACACAAACATATCAGAAAAAATATAATATATATATATATGCAGTATTTTATCTTTCGTGTACTTTACGTACTCGTAATCAAAAACGCGCACCGTCTATTTCAGCTTATCTTCGGGTAAATGACCCCTAACAAAAGAGAACATTGCTCCAACCCTTCCACGGTTCTGTTTTTGCATCCGCCTGTGTTTCTGTCATTAACTAACTGCTGTTTGTATTGGTCAATTGAATACGGTCCGAGTTGTATTTAGCAGAGCCCACAAATAAACCACCAAATCACTTATTCATTCGTTTTGGATGAAATCTCTGACCTATGACATTCTAGCGTAGAATCAAAAGAAAAAAGGTCGATTAGAATAATTATAATGCAATTAAATTAGCGATTCCACGAATCATTCTATTCCTTTTTTAATTTAAATTTCGACCTGGTTCTCTCGCGTTTGTATTTTCATTCATTAAAAGAATACACTCCCGAAATCCCCCCCGGTGGCCCAATACAATACGCGATGATTGGTGTGAAGAAGAATAAAGAATAAAATCAACGAAGCATATTAAAAAAAGGTCTGTTTCAACGAATAATATACAATTTATTAGAGCATGAACGCTTTTACAATTATTTAGGTTCATTTGTGTATGTTTATTTTTACCTTCAAACCTCTGTTATGTTTAGGACAGTAGATATACTACTGACAGACTGTTAACGTAATAGATACAATTTGTTGGGTTTGTCTTTTAATAAATTCTCAGATAAAATAAAATATCCTTTATTTTCAAGCCCAATTTGCAATTTACATATTGTTTCCTTTCATCGTCGAATTATATAATACTAATGAAATTAAATAAATTAGATTAGTCGAGTCGATATATTTAACGTCAGAAATTTTAAGGATTCATGAATAGTAATAATTTCATATGAAAAAAGTCAGGTTAGTTTGGACGCCCAGTGTTGGGCAAAGGCCTCCTCCATGTCTTTCTATTTTTGACTGTCGCTCGCCATCCGCTGTCATGTTATCCCTGCATATTTAATTATATCGTCTTCCCAACGTGCTACATGTCTTCCGCGTGTTCGTTTTCCATATAGTAAATAATAAATTCTTGGTAGTATTTAATTGTGTCTACACAATTCTACTACAATTGCGCACACGCTTGTGTCCTCTCTAAAGCTCTAGTCTACCTAATCACCATGCACTATTTATAATGGTTTTTTTATACGTTATTTAGTAAATACCTTGATAAATTGAAACAATATACTCTATATTGTATCTCAAAGTATTTTAAAAGGAACGTTCCTAAATCTAATAAGAATAAAAGCACGTAAAGACTTAAGTACTTAAAATGATATAGGTGCAAAAAATGAGAAAGCATTTAATCTGCAATGGAGCCATTAATCTCGTCCACTCCACCGCCCGCGGGATCATTGTGCTTAAAAACGCTATATTTCTTCAACTACTTATTTGTGTTACGTGTATAGCCGTCATTTTGAACTTTAAACAGTAAACTCTCGTTGAAATGAGAATATTTCGACACCTTGTCCCTGGTACCGGGTTCCGCGTAAATTATAAATACATTTGGTTGGCCTAGATCACAGGTTTGCTCCTTGTATGTATTGTTTCAGACGATCCTCAGAACAACGGCAGCCAGGTGGCCTCATGCTGCTGTACGCACTAGCGAGGAGTATGGGGGGACAAATTACTTTCCCCATCAGGAGAACTCCGCCAAGCAACGAGCGAAGCACAGCACGGGGAGCCCGCAGATGCATTATACCGATACGATTACACAGCACCGATCCGTGAGAAGATGTCCATCGCAGTGGTATTAGAGGTTTCTATTGCTTGAAAAAAAACGTAAGTTTTTCGTGTAATTATCACTAAAGTTTAATTTATTTAAATTATAGTTCTCGTCATCGTATGCATCGTGAAAAACATATATATCCAAAAATGTTATATATTTAGAACATATTTATCCATCAACCCACAGTAGATCAACTCGGTCGAATAAGTTTCCTTTAGCGGAGAGGAGGCCTTTATCCAGTTTTAGAAACTTCCATATTCTTTCTCTTCAATAGCGTTAAATAATCCCAATACTTTAAGTAGAAGTACTTGTGTGATTAATTTTGATTTATTGGTGATCCCTGTCCAGATCGGCACAGCTCGTACGTCGTCATCGCTCAGACAGCAATAATATTATGTTATATATTGTCTGAAAACATAATATTAGAGATCCAAAATATTTAATAATAAATAAAAATTGGACATCACATACATTACTCTGATCCCAATGTAAGTAGCTAAAGCACTTGTGTTAATGAAAATCAGAAGTATCGAGGGCTTCACATACACCCAGACCCAAGACAACATAGAAAAGTAATGAATTTTTTCTACATCGACTTGGCCGGGAATCGAACTCGGGACCTCGGAGTGGCGTACCCATGAAAACCAGTGTACACACTACTCGACCACGGAGGTCGTAAAATCAAAATCAAAATATACTTTATTCAAGTAGGCTTTTACAAGCACTTTTGAATAGTCATTTAACAAACTATTTACAGTAAAGCTATCACCGATTCGGAATGTAGATTCTACCGAGAAGAACCGGCAAGAAACTCAGTAGTTACTCTTTTTCAATATCTAAAAATACCGTCATGTTAGTTAAATACAATTATATATGAATGTTATGTCCAAAACATTTTCAAAATCATTTTCAAACTCTTGCAGTATATTTATAAGATTACACGTATTATTTTTTTTAGAAGTACTGCACTGCCTTCACACAATCTATGTGCAGAGATCCCTTTTGATTAGCTTGTCTGGTAATGTGTAACGAGCTACAAAACCTCTCTTTTACTTGACAATAATTATTTCTAAGCGGTTGTATTTTAATGCGGTGTACAAATAAAAATAAATTAAAAAAAACCAAGTCATGCTTAATAAAAAAGTAAATTTGTATTTATAAAGTCACATTTATTTCATTATCATACATATTTTTTGTTATTAGTTATTCTCAGCAAATTTGTGATAATATTATATACTTTCTTCTATACCGCCCATAAAGTGGAATACCTTTATTAACGCTGCTTTCAAAACCTTTGTTCGTCCATTGCGCGATTCCTGCCCTTAACACCAGGTGATTTGGCATAAATTTCCGTGAATATTTTTCAACAAACGCCCCCCATAATTGTTGCGGGTCCGTACGGTGTTGTAATGTGGTCATTTCTATTCGAGAACGCTTCGACTCCCTTATCTCTAGGGAGTAATGTAACTTTGTATATTACTAGTTGTATTTCAGTTCATGACCGCTACTTGGCGAGGGATTTCGGAAGTAAATAAACATATTTTGTTGTATTTTATTTTTTAGATCCCCCTGACCAGGATCCTCTACATTGAGATGTAGTGAATGGATTATAGTAACTAAATATACTTATTAACCATTGTACATTATGTAACCTACTTTTGTACCCATTTAACGTACGATCTATTGCAAATAAAGGCAGTATCTACTCAGCAGTCTCGGCATTCATTCCTCTCTTGGGGCACCACATTACAACATCTTGATCAGAGATTATCTTAATTATCTTTGTATAATTTTTTAATAATAAATAAATATCGGACAACATCACATACATCACTCTGATCCCAATGTAAGTAGCTAAAGCACTTGTGTTATGGAAATCAGAAGTAACGACGGTACCACAAACACCCAGACCCAAGACAACATATAATTGATTGTTAATAATAATGATATTTTTCATAATGAAGTTTTTCTACAACGACTCGGCCGGGAATCGAACCCGGGACCTCGGAGTGGCGTACCCATGAAAACCGGTGTACACACTACTCGACCACGGAGGTCGTCAATTATAAATAAAGCAAAATTTAAAATAGCGTATAACCAAGATAAAAGCAATGGATTTTTATTAAATAACATAATAAAGTTAAAATTTCGTACCTAACCTAAACCAAATGGTATAATTAGTGTTCTTCCTCACGAATGCGGTCGCCGCCTTAACAGTACTACATCTTCCACATGAACACGATTTACACACAGTTCCTGCACAAAGTGGCGATCGAACACTACTGTTGTGGTAACAGACTGAATTCAGAATAATAATTAATTGTTTTAGTATGCCAAAATCGCAAACTTTGCAATTGATGTGAGGTTAGAACGCTTTCATTCCTAACGTTACATTATCAGACCCCGATGTTACATTTATCCCCCAAGGTCGCATTTTGAGTGAAATCAATACATCAGCATCAATGTAGTTCAACAATGAATCGTAATATTGGTCACGCCATTGTCGTGCTTGTAGTGGAAACTCAAGAGTGATAGAATCTAAAGGCACGGTGGCCGTGCTATGTCAAAGATGTAATTGAAGTTCATGCGAAAGTATATTTAACATCAACCACTATGATACTATCCAATACTCTTGTATTTAACACAAAGTTGCATATTGATAGTCCACTATCAATAGTCCACTATCGATAGACCATCGATAGTGAAGGTGTTAGCGATAGGATCAATATTCTATCGATAGTATCGATAGTATTGCCGTAATCAATAGTATTGCTTACGGAGAGCTATCGACACTATCAAATAGTATCGATAGAATTGCCGTAATCAATAGTATTGCTTACGGAGAGCTATCGACACTATCAAATAGTATCGATAGAATTGATCAAACGATACTATTGCTGGTACTATCGATATCCTGAATAGTTTTCGAGGTCAACTATCGATAGTCAAACTATAGATACGTTGCCACAAAGTTTGATAATATTTATTTATATCAAGATACTCCTTGAGCTAATTGACAGCTTGCAATAGTCCCACTGTTGGGTTAAGGAGTCTTTAAGGACAAGGTTTCTAATCTTTTCCACCACGCCGCTCTAATATGAAACGCATGTGGCAGAATATCCTTTGTTTCTCTTACGAGGTTTATCTTTACTCCAGTACACGAGATCAGTTATAAATACAAACTCAGCATGATCTGAGCACACGCTTGCTTACCCGGATTTGAACCGCCAATGTTTGGCTATGATTCCCGTGTATCGAACCAATTAATGGTTCGTTGCATAAATCAAGACGGTTGTACAAATGAATCAATGTGAAGTTACTATTATTTATTTCACATAAAATTATTACACACGTTCGTACTGTTACATATTATATAAGATCTAAAAGTTCTCCAGTACATTAACATTACTTACATCTAGAAATTCAATTATCTTAGTGATAGTTATCGGTGTCCTCATACTGAAGTTGTTTTGACGGAATATAAAATTATAATTGGTAAATGATATTGATTTCTTGATTACATGATCTCAATGTTCTTCTATTTTGATGATGAATAATTTTGGCGCAGCGTGTTGCGTGTAACATAATAACATCATTCAATTTGAATTGTTTTTAAATTCTGATTACTAATAAAATACCCGGAAACATATTTAAAACATCTCATTAACGTATATTACTACCGGTAAATAATATTTTATTGTCAGTACTTTATATTAAAAACAATATTTATATTATTAACACTTGAATCTCCCGAAAATTGAATAATCGTACACAATTCTGATAATAAAGAATCGCACAACTCAAAGTTACGAGTACAATAAAATTCCACAGCATAATAGCCTGTTCGTTACAACTAATAAAGACTAATTTCGCATGTACAACGTAGTTTAATTAATGACAAAACATCTGTATACAGCGCCAATAGTCCGCCAGTTAATTAGCGACCCATGCCTATTTCCATCAGTCGGTCGATCATCAATCATTCGTCGACGAAATGAAAAATTATCGGCTTTTAATTGAAACATCGCGAAGTGAGCGCATACGGGATTCCGACGATTGTTTGTGAATAATTACAATATGATGTGTAATGAAAAATTAATTTAATTTCATTGAATATTTCTCTGTGAATGTATTACGTTAGCCGTTACGTTTCTCGTTGAGTTGCAATTGCTCAGTAGTTAATAATCGTGAATCTTAACCGAACATAGTGAGTTCAAATCCGAGCAACTTTTGATTTGTTTTTATATGTTTAACTTACGTTTGTAGTTCATCTCATGCATAAAGATAAAGGAAAACATTGTTATCATCAATTATCACCAGCTTATCATCAATCAGTATTAGCAACGTGGCGGTAAAAACTCCAAAACAGAAGTGGAAAATTTACTAGTTGTTAATTTTATTAAATTACTTTATTAAAGTTAAATTTAATTTCGTTTGAATTTATATTATTAAGTGAATATCATTTTGGAAAGTAAATTTCAAAGTGTTTATTGAAATGAACGGGGCAACTGTAACGTCCCCGGGGGTCTGTGGGGGTAATTATTTGTTTATGATTTGTTGCTTATTTAATTACGAGTCATTAAAGGGACAATAATACAAAAATGCTATTGTTACTCCGATATGTAAACAGGCTTAGTTTACAGGCAGTCGTATAGCAAAAAGTGTATGTGTGTGTCTATACATACATATATTATATGTATAAATAATGTTATAGCGGCTCGTATAATTATTGAAATAATTTATACAATATAATATACGCGCCACGCTCAAACAGTATAGTGGTGGTGAAGAGGCCCTCTCTTGACGGCAGACAGCGCGTCCTGTCGATTGTCGTCACGGCGGACGAGTCGGTCTCGCCCCCAAATGGCGCCAATCGATATCACATCAAAAACAAATTAAATAACATTGAGTACATAAATAATATAATATTTATCAATAAAAGCCTCAAGTTTTTTCTTATAAAAATACCCTTGCTACGAAATAAAAAGGAAGTTCGCATTTCTGAAGAACCAAATATAAAAAAAAAGAACCGAAATAATAACCTCCTGCTTTTTGTGAAGTCGGTTTAAAAGACAAATGAACCCGTACGATAGCATTTAAATTTATCATTACACTAATTTTATCTTTCACAACAGGATAACTTTTAAATGTAAGGAATGCGTTCTATATTTAAAAACCGATTCATTCCGCTGTCGTTTATTTGAAAATGTCGTATTCTCAAAACATACGTCTTTCAGCTTTTGTGACTATTTCGAAACCATATAAATGCTCCCGTGACAGTCCTTTGATCGGGGTATTCTCGGCACGATTATTTTTGTACGCGACGTTATAGTGAGATTATTTTAATTGTCTCGAAAAAGGGATATTTGGAGTTTACTCTGAAGCGGTCACGTTTAAGAATACTTTAGATAAAATAAGTAGTGTCACCCATACTCTTGTACAGCCATTTGGTTATGAAGGACTAGCGACTTCGAGGCAGTGCGAGGCATCGTAGTCTAATATGTGAATTATTTGACGTTAAACATAAAAATATAATTGTAATGTAATTTAATTAACATGTTTATGTAATTTGATTGTGGAAAAGAGGAAATACTTACTAAGTTTTTACCGATTTCGTAGAATCTACCTTATTTGGAGTCTGATATCATCCATACATGTAAACGGTTTTCTTATATTAAATATAATAGTCCAAATGCGAGAGTGAGCTTTTTCGTTACATTTACTTCTTAACATAGAGTTCAACTTACACCAGTCTACTGGTGTAAGTTGAACCCCAGGCGGGTGATGCAGCGCTCGTAAACTAGTCAATACTAAAGATGTAAGAAAATGTTATTAATATAGGATTTCTATGAAATACATTTTAAATTAACTCAACGTAACTGAGCGAAAAAGTAATCCGAACGCGGTAAATCTACGCCTACATTATTTAAATATTATTATTACTAGGACTCGTTCCTGTTCCATCCGCCGCAACCAACTGTCTAAAATAGAATTCAACGTTATCAAATAATACTACGTAAGTACTATTTGAAATATTACTAATTTAAGTATATATTTTTTAAATCGTATAATGGCACGAAAACAACTTATTGAATGTGACTCGAATGAATGGTTTTTTTTTATAGAAACATTACAGACCACTTCAAACTGGAAAGAATATTCTCATCACGCTCGAAGTTCTGCATTTATTCATAAAACCTAAAATTAGAATTAGTTAGAAATTAGGTCCAGTCTTCACGCATTCTCTGCCCGGAGATTTAGCAAAATTCAACCGATCTTGATGCTCAAGGTAAAATGACAAAGACGATAGGATCATAGTAGTCCACGTTTTCTTAGCGGAGATGTATACGCAAGGGTCTTGTTACTAACACCACTTACACCGTCAAACGCCGCCAGCTTGTGACGTCTCGTCTACGGAAGTGACGACCGTCCATTCCTTCATTATTCCGACAATGTCGTTCTCACAGGAGATAGAGCTCCCACTTAGAATATATGTCTCACTGAGCCCTCAAATAGAGTCCCGTGGTTTTGGATAAGCTTAACAATACATTCTTCAGAAAAAAAGGGATTAGCTCCTGGGTCACAATAAAACAATAAGAAGTATAATAGAGAACTGCACTTTGCACCAACCAGCGTAACCAAATATATTTAAATTCATTCAATATGACGTTGCTAGAAGTCGATACAAAAATATTACCTCGTCTGGACACACCATAAGTGATTTCACGTTACGTAAGCGAAAAGCGCTTGTAATTTGAATAATCGTCGCTTGGAGTGGAAGTAACATCTTCTGCTCGGGTGAGTGTATTTATGTTCCGACTTAGCCCATATCAATATTATTGAGTTACTTATAGGCTATTGAATAAATGTATTACTTTGAGTTTTGGCGTATGCATTTATTTATTATGGAATGAAATTCTCAACGGTTTTTTTTTTTCGTTTGATGTATATTCGGATTCGTTGATGTGTCGCCGCAATAGAATGTATATATGTCTGTGTGACATAAACGTCTCATTAATATCCCACTGCCGGAAATGAAAATATATACATCAAGATACATATTAAACGAATATCATTGAAGACAATTTTTCTCACAGTGTTTTCCTTCATCTTTATTAAAAACATAAAGTAAACTCACGAACTGGCCCGGATTTGAGTCAGCGATCTTTGATTGAGATTATATAATAAGAGAAATACTTTAGACTGGGGGACCTGACCTACCGTTGAACTAGTAGTTAGTGTTTTTTATAAATTTATAATAAATAAACATTTTGCATCAGCTTCAAACTTGTGTATAATTTGAATAATATTTCTAGACTACTAATATGTTTGGTGAAAACCCTTTGGATAGATGTATTTAAGCTCACTATTCACCTCGATTTGCCTTTAATTCATATTTATATATATTATATACGCTATGAACAAAATAAATTGGATAGCAAACATCGCGAAGCTTAAAGTGTAAAATTATATTTGAACAAAAATACATGTCTATACAATATATCAGATTATATTCCGGCATCCGAAAGTCTACAAGCCATTTCACCGTTTACCCAAACATAAATCATAGTCGATTTAACAAATTGCCGCTCCGGGTCCAGTAATGAATTAATAATGATTAGTTTCGCCAGATCGTTATCTACACGCATAATATGTACATATATCCATGTGTATACAATATTACACTGACTAGCTGACGCTCGTATCAACATATGACCGCTGCTCTTGAAGTTTGATATTATTTGATTGCACGATATTTTATTTAAATGAATGTAAAATTTCCATGAAAATTAAGGTAAAATTCTGTAAATAAAACACTGGTGGGGAAAGGCATCCTTTTTGAGGAGAAGTGTTGGCGCTTTCTTGACCACTCTGCTCTAATGGGAGTTGTATACACGTGGCAGACTCTCATCCGCAACATGCAGATTGAATGAAATCTGCTCACGGCACTGTCCTCCACCGCCGAGCACGAGATGAATTATAAACCCAAATTACATTCAAATCCAGCGATGCTTGTCCAAATTTGAACTTTGAAATCAAAATTAGATTATCAATACTAAGATTATAAATGTGAAATTAGCTCTGTCGTAGCTTACACGAGCAAACCACAGAACTGGATTCTATGAAAATTTGGTATGAAGCAGGCTTAAACCCCCCGAAAGGGTATAGGGTACTTTTTTATACCTATTTGTACCATATAACTTATTCATTCCCTCTGACGACAACTCTTATAACGTTAGCGTTTTTAGTTGCTGCAAACATGGTTGACAACTGTTTGCTATAATAATTAATAGACAACTTTCGTGATATAACCATCACATTTCTTTTTCTAATCATAATGTCAACATTTAGCCTACATTTTCATTATAATATTTACAATACTCTCTAAAGTTGTAATAATTTAAACCAACACAAGAGAAATTGAATTTGGTTTCTATTCAAGCAGTCAGCCTAAGTCCGCCGTTAGACTATGAATGATTCGCTGCGTCTAGACATTTAAGACAGAGATGTCTTATGTCTACAACTTCTGTAACTTAATGATCTAACGCAGTATTACTGGAGCTACGATGGCTCTCAGAATACGTCACGGTTATCATAAGCATTATTTTTAACATCTTAGATAGTAAGTATTATTCAAGTTTATTATTTCAAAGTATGTAAATGTCTCGGCGATCTCCTCATCGTTTGAGAATAGGTTAACTCGAATTCAGTTTGGGTTAGAGGCATTTTTCAAAAAAAACATTGAAACCCCTAGATGTCCGAAAATCCACAACAGCGCGTTTTTTAAGACATTTTCTGTGTCGCACAACCACTCTGTGGAACCAGCTTTCGCCGGCGGTTTTTCCGAACCGATACGACTTGGGAACCTTCAAGAAAAGAGCGTACTCTTTCCTGAAAGGCCGGCAACGCACCTGCAAGCCCCCCGGTGTTGCAGATGTCCATGGGCGGTGGTAGTCACTTTCCATTAGGTGAGCCTCGTTCTGCTAGTTTGCCACCTATGTCCACCTAATGTACGCTTGAAATAAAAACTTAACAAAATGAAGACCATCCAGTAGCTAAATTATACTGAACCCAAGGCAATAATCAAAATCAAAATCTGTTCATAAATAAGGAAGTTGAACAACCAAAGATAGGGATGTTACATACATACAGATTAATTAAGGAACATCTGCTTTCTTAAGTTGGTAAAATATAGAAATATTACGTATTAGTCAAGATTACATATTTATCAAAAGATAATACTGTGCTACTTAACTGCTATTGTATAACTACTTAAGTGCTATTAACCCCCGAAACAAATTGTGTAGAGGGCCCCAGAGCAACAATCGATTTTTAGTGTGGTTGTTTTTTTTTTTTGGTTTTTGGCGTCTTAGTCTTATGTTTAGTCTACAAAATGCTAAGAAAATTTATCCAACTCAATGTTTCTCTACTGGAAATATCAAAATGGTTTAAGCGAGTAACGCGGTCTGCGCAAAATGTCACCGTGTAAAAGATTTATACAGTGTGGTTCTGGTTTGCACGGTTGCACTTGAGCACGTGGCCGGATTTATAAAAAGACTTTCTATATAATAGAAGTCTACTATTTTAAATTTAAGCAAGATATAAATTAATATAAACCCTTCAATATAAAAGATTTTCTGACGTTTGCCAATAAACCTATCAAAAATATACACTAAAAGCAAACAATTTTCAAATGTTTTATTTCTCATATTTTTAGAATGTGTTAATATCATTAGGAACTTTAGTTTCCAACCTAACCTAACCACTATAGTTAAAAGAAATGTCATAAGAAATATTTGCAGCCCAGTTCTTTCTATGCGTAAATACTGAATTCCCTGACTTTGTGCGGGTAAAATTCATACAAAGTTACATTGAAAGTTGAAATTACCAAAAATCCTTTATAAGCGGAAGCTCGCGTTATGAAATTAACCTATGTTCCAAATTTCAGCTTTCTAGGCTCAGTAATTTTGGCTGTGCGGTGATAGACGGTCAAGACAAACGATTTTTATAAATATTGATGAGAATATGGTTTATATATTTTTGTAAATAAAAAGTTATTTGAAGTAAAGATTGCTACTTGCTTTTTTCCATAGGATTTTAACCAACAAAAAGTTAAATGATGTAAACTTATATTAAAACGATTTAAATTTAAAGTCTGTTCAGGCGGGTCAAATCGTTTCCAATTAATCATCGAATCGTCTAAAATAAACTTGGTCGGACCTCCTGACAATATTCGGTTAACACTAACGAATATGTTTCTTCGAGCTAATATTATTTATTTGCTTAACATTACTTTTAATTAAAAATTCCATGTTACGCAACTCTGAGTGCGCATACATAGTATGAATTAATGTATTCATATTTTAATCATTTATTCAGTAATATTCAAGACAGGCCACCGTCATATTCACAAAATAAACTGAAATGTTTGGTTGATATTAGACCAGTATGTTACGGGCATGGCGGGCGGGCATTTAATATTAATAATGTACAAATTTTAATATTTATAATGGGCAAACTAATATACAAATACTATATTATTTATGTACATAATAACTTTTTAAAATTACTGACTGACTGGTCGGGACGGGTCAATCAGCAGGAAAATATGCAAATAAATTCCTTACGGAACGTAAGTAAGTACTGAGAGAGATGTTTTTAAAATTACCTACTAGGTGTTATCACTTACGAGGATGAAATATGGAATTCAAGTTGGTATGTATCTTCGTTATTTTTGAAAATTATAATTATGGAAATCGGTGTTTATGGTTCTTTTTATGAGTAAAAGACAGCTGTAGTGAAGGTTTTTGAAATTCACCATGAAAGTTTGTTCGGAATGTCGCCATTTTTTATATTAGAAATTGATGTTTAAGATGAAGAAGTAGCTTCACTTAAGTAGTAGTGCAGTCAGTAGCAAAGCGCTCAAAATATACATTCTAGATAGTTTAAAAAAAATCCTTTATGAATATCATTGCGATAGAAATAATTATTGAAATATATTTGAGGAACATAAAAAAAAGAATAATAATATTTTAGTGAATTTTAGATATAATATAAAAACGATCATTAAGTACTTTTAATATCCGTCCAAATATTTGTGATTCAATAAATTTTCATTTTCAATTATATTTTGTGGTTATTTTTTAATCGAATTCGTTTTGTAATTTGTTTATTTTATTGGTAAAATTGCATTATTATAATATTTATGACTGTAACTGTAGATTGGCTGTGGATTTAATTGGAAAACTATTGAAAGTAGTAGCAATGAACATTAAAAAAAAATTTAATTCATATCATTATTATTAATTAAAAAACGGAAAGATAAAAATAGATCAGTTCTTTGCATAAAAAATGCAATTACGACAGTTTAATCAACACGATTTTCCCGATATTCTGAAAAAAAAGGTATTTTATAGAAAATCACTTGAAGACAATTCTTATCTAGTCGTTTTTTAATAATCAGTTTACTAACAAAGAAACCGTACATTTCTATAAAAATCCCATATCTGTCGAACATACAACCTCCTTTTTTATACGTTTAACAAATTACCTAACTTACTAAATTAAACTTAACAACTGCTGTTCTAGTAAAATTCATATAAAAACGTCCCTGAATGCTTTTAATCATTTACCTTACCTTGAGGAAAAAAGATATTATATATAATGGCTCCGAGCCGGTAAGTCTAAGGATAATGAGTACCAAATAAAAATTTGATTAAGGAACCTTCAATATGTATTTGTAGATAAAAATTTAATACAAAAGAAGATCAATACATATTATATACAAAGAATTGAATTGACAGACGTGGCAAATAAAACGTCTAGATGTGTTTTTTTAATAACTCAAATCGAACGTTCGAAATATATTTGACTGTATATATTCCACAAATATGAACTGATTGTTATCGTAATTAGCTTAATTGCATAATTAATTACAAATGTTTAATTAAACGTTAATCAATTAAGCGTTTAACGTTTAATCACATGCTTTCTCTTAATAGGCTATTTACAGAAATCACACTGTTTCGGTGAGAGCATTTTACTGGAGTTTCGGAATTAACAAAAGTTTTAACGCTCATTGAAGTTATCAAAAGACCAATTTTATAAACGATACTGTTATTGTTTAAATAAATGAAAGGGAATTTCTCGGCTTATATTTGTTTTTGCTTTGCTTTAAGCGGCCTCTTATTTGATTATGCGTGATTTTTTAAACGGTGATGTTCTCCTGACCATTTTTTCCCACGGAAGTGTTTCTTATCGGAGACTGTTATTTTGTTCATAGTCTCCAAAGAGTTTTACCATAGTGGTCATGCTGTATAGGATATAATTATAGTCTACCAGTGTGCACGTGACAGATTAAGTAAGAAATAAATATATAATTAGACGATTACAAACGAGGCTTACACTATGTATTGTATGTTTTAATCAATTCTGTAATAATTTAATTTAAGTTATTTTTTGAATTGTATTGATAACGTTGATATTAAATAAGAGGGTACTTTGACTTTTCTGTTCAATATTGTGAGTCACGTGATTTGTAGTGAGGCTTATATAAGTGATGGAAGCTCTGTATAGAATACTTTTCCCTTTACTCCACCTGGAGCAGCAAGGTGTTAACATTTAAGGTACGATATAATTTTGTGATATAGTATAATTGTTATTGCTTGTTAAATTATTGATGAATATATTAATTGTATTTTTTCTAATTATCAAGATACAAAGTTAGTATTAAGGTAGTTGGCGTTAATGTAAATATTAATTGATACAATATTACGATTACTACAGCTATTATAATGGTTAAATATATATTTGTGTTTCATATATATACTTTTTTTTTGTCTTAAAATATAATAGAGTAATAAAGAAATAGAAATTATCTAAAAAAATCCTGACATAATGTATTAAGTCTCTATAAAAAATCTAACACACGCATACATAGACAAACTTTTTATTCCCTCACCTTACGGTTTACGGTGGTATCGACCTGATATTGTTAATTAAATAACTAACTGCAGACTGTTTCAAGTAAATTGTATTGTCTCAATCTGAAATTCGAATCAGAAATCTGTAAACGTATTATCTACTTAACCCAGTGACTAATTAAATAATCAAATTATTGAAGTATACAAAATACAACTTTAATAAATTGCCCATAGTTTAAAACTCACGAGAATCTTTAAAGACTTTTTTTGTGTTGGCAGGTGGAAGGGAAAATGGGACACTTAATGTTTAATGGTCACCTCCTCCTATAGACATTAGAGCTGTAAGAAATATTAAGCAATCCTTACATCGCCAATGCACCACCAACTTTGGGAACTAAGATGTTATGTCCTTTGTGCCTGTAGTTACACTGACTCTAGTAACTCTGATTATTATTGAACATCATTTATTTATAAATAAAAAAACATATTATTAATAAATGAAAAACATATTGTTTAAAAATGAAAAATGTTTTATTAATAAGTAAGTTTATTGAACCAAAGCTCATCAAATTTCAAGTATATTTATGTTACAACAATATTGTATTTTCTTAATGATGGACTAATTAAGACCCGAGTAAAAAACTGACACAAATATATTGATTCAAAGAATACCCACATAAATAAACATTTACAAATTAGCCGTAGCGCCGCCGCATCCGAATTACACATCAAAGGAAAAACAGGATCAGTCGCGAGACAGATCCAGCGATCGGTCCGATGAGTCGAGCCATTTGTTCTAAAATTACTCGGAATAAAATTACAACTCCTTTGATCCGTTCCCTCATTAGTTTCAGCCTCTTTAGCAGTGGTCGGCAAACAGGATGGAGCATCTATCCGATTACATTGATAAGATTTCCATTCATATTCTTTACAACACAAGACCTATATTCGTGTGATATTTTAAAGTATCATAAGGTATAATGTTAGGACGGGTGGCTCGAAAATGAAAGGAATATGGATTTGCGTGACGAAAACGGACTTGGCTTTCGGAAGCTATTGTGTTTGATGCGTCGGAAATTTTTAACAGATGAAAAAATAATAAAAAAAATATATGAAATATATCTTTGGACATCCTAACTAATTATATAATTACGAACGGGAGTTTGTCTTTTTATGTCACGATACGATAAGTGCCGTATAGGATTTTATGTCTGAACTACTCAACCGATCATGAATATTTGCATATACGTTAGGGGTACAGATGTCCATTTCATAGGGTATGTAACTTCTGCACTACCCCACACGTTGGCAAAGTCACTACTTCGGTATAAAGTAGGGTTTTTATTTCGTCCCTAATTGATGTTACAAATTGAACAAAATCGTATTTGTAATTAAAAACAGTACGTCGTTGGGAACCATTACAAGATACGCGTTACACGTCCCCTCTAAAGAGATCGTTATGAAATCGTTACAGTTTGTAACAACGAGCTCTGTAAAGTTACCGGACATCGGTCCACAATAGTGCAGCCATTTAAGCCTAGAATCCCGCACAATCCCGGACAAATGGCCCTCCGGGATAGCATTTAATCGAAATATTACGACACGCCCTGCGACCGGCATCGACGGTTACACAAGCGACCCGATGTTTCGCAAGACAGCAAAATGTGCTTGTTATATGAAATACGACTATTAAGTTTTCTGTCTGAATGGAAATGGCGTATTGGGGATTGGATTTTATCTTTCCAGAAAGGTCGAATGAATATTACGAAATAATGATTTACAGAATGTGCTCCGAAATGTTATAATTAATTTTAAAATGAGTTGTGCTTTATTCTTACATATTTTATTGAAGCGTTATGCGAACGGATCACGGAATTGATTTATACGGTTAATGTAGTTTTAACCGACTTCGAAAAAGAATGAGGCTCTCAATATCGATATATTTTTTGTGTTACGGTGTAACTTTTTGGTTTATGAACCGATTTTCATTATTATTATTGCATTGGATTCCTTATGAGACACATCTGCTGTAAAGTGAAACGGTTTGAAGTTATGATTGAAATTAGCACGCACCAACGCACCTGCAAGCACCCTGGTGTAGTAGATTTCCATGGCCGGTGATCACTTTACATCAGGTGAGTTTTCTGCTCATTGGCCACCTATATCATGAAAAAGAAAGGATAACAATCTTTGGGACGGATTTATACAATTCGAATATTTATGGACGAAGTTAATCACTTAACATAATACACTTAACGATGACTTAACATAATTAAATTTTCTCGCTTTACATTAATGTGTTAAGTATTTGTAACATGAAGTTGCTTAACATTGAAAGTTAGATTTTTAACTACACACTTAACCCTGAGCCACGTTAAGCTGATTGTCTTCACCTTTGCGCCGCTAAGTTAATCTGCTTCGACCGCGTATCCTATGTCTTTATAGGTCAAGTTTGAAGGGATTAGTGACCCAGTGTAATTACAGGTGTAAAGGATACATGATTAGTGGCATGGAGGGAGTTAAACGTGGTTTATATCCCTTAACAGGTTAAATGAAGGTAAACAATAAGCATGAATCATAAACTAACATTCATCATCAATGAAAAATTTAACCGCATGTCAATGGCTGACGGTTGTCACGTTTGCTTTCCTAAAATAAATTATATAAAACACAACCTCACACTCCCAATCAGGTTTATGCAAAAAGTCGGATGTTCGTTACCTCTACGGGGACCTCAACGCGTCGTCTCTCATCAAGCAACAATAAATCGTATAATTGCTTTCGTCACGCCTCCCCTATAATTCAACCCTGTATCTGTCCAGAACGAGCTCCTCTAAACCGTATATATTACACCCTGAAGGGTGAATATTTCACCCCTATCTGGATTTTTCAGAGTAATTTTTTGCCACTCAATCGAACGATGAAACTCAATATTTTTTCATGAGAATCATTTGTTACTCGCGCGAAAAGATGAATTATTTTGGATTTCCGTTAACGTACTTTAAAATACTTCTCAATTTGGCTGGCTGATTTATAGTTCTTAAATTAACTACGGGTGAACGCTACGTCTCATAACCATTTAGTGTAATTATACGTTATTGTTTTGTCTAATTTATAATATTTTTCAAATGACATTATATCAACATAGCTAAAGTTAGTATTAGTTATAGTTATTAACAACTGTATCTGTTTAGGTGATATATATTTTGATCTAGATTAACCTTTGATATAGTTGCCAGCTTATATAGGTTCAGTAGAAATTTATTAGATTTTTCTGTATGAAACTCTCAGTCAGGCCGGAGATTGAAAGTTGGCAAAGCTTAAGCTCGCGTGGTTCTGAAAGGCGTTGGCCCTACACCCGTACTCTTTCCATTCGCGCCGGATTCTTTGCGATTTCTAGAGTGCGCTTGTGTTTATGTGCACTCTCTGTGCACTGGAACTGTTAATCAATTATTATCCTATCGTCAAATATCACTGTATACTTTCGTTCCAGGTAAGTGGGCCAGTGAAATCAAAAGCATGTCGATCTCATTGGTGGACTGCATTGGTGGTCGTAAGTACTGTTTGCAATGTCGATGCTTATGAACAATGATATCCACTTACAAAGTGGTTGTTCCTAAATTAAAAAGAAACTCGTGTACAAATAAGTAATTCGATAAATTGTAAAATATAATTACATTAAAAAATTCAAGGTAACGAGCGGAAGGACGGCGCGAACAGTAAATCTTTTCCATATTTTATTTCGCGTCTCTGAATATTTTACAAGAAAACGTCCAAGATATTATTGAGATCTGAATTTCTTGTTTAAATATTGAAAGGTTATTTTTGTATATTTATCGTTAAAATATTCTTTGAGAAATATCTGAAATATTTCAATGAGAAGACCGTCTCGATTTTAACTTAAAAATGAGGTTAAAATTTGGGTTAAGGTCCAAAAAAAATATTCTTTCACATAGGCTATCGTAAATATTTTTCAAGTTTCTTTTAAGTTAAAGTTCATAAGCTACTAGTTTCAGAATATTGATCAAGAAGAACTGTGAAAACAACGTAGTAATTGTTAGTAACAATTAATTAATCTCCAGGGACAAGTCAACTGTATGTGATATTGTGCAGAAGTATGTGCACAAAAACAGTTGCACAGGGTAGGACGGCAAATCCGACACGACCGGAAACAGTTCAGGCGCAAGACCAATTGCTTTACGTACTTTACGAGTGTAAAGTGCGTCAGTTTTGCATTTTCGGATATATAACAAGTATATTAACTCAATTTTACACCGTCTCCCGTTCTGGGACCGAGCCTGTTATGTTCTCAGTACCTGTAATTACTTAGCTAACTTAACCTCCCCACGGGAACACAACAACTCAATGCAAGTGATTGATGTTTGCAGAATAACTGATGACTCGTAACCATTTGAACGATTTTCTATTGCTGTTCTGATTGGATTGGTAACCTCACTTAACAATTATTATTATTACCAGTCTAGGTTAGTATACACACACAATAAAAAAATAAACTAATCGATATGGTTTTGCTGTAATATCATAATGTATAGATAAATATTGTATAAGTATGTGTAAACAATTTCGTGAAGTTTTGCTTAATTGTTTGCACAAAACTTGGCAATCAAAAACATGAAAAGAGAACTGACGCTTACAGCAAGCGGCCAAAGAAGAAATAATTTAGATACATATATCTTGATACTGCGATATTACAACAACATAAAATAATTTCACACTAATTTGTAGTTTTATCTTAGAATTAAACGTCTAACGGAATATAGCTTTCCAGGTTCCCACTGTCCCGACATTTCTTCCCAACATCAAAGTACAAAAAACAAGTGAACAGAATAACCGACATGTCGTACAAGACGCGCTCAGCTGCCACCGAAACATTATTTACACGTAAGCCGCTTTGTAACACATTGCACGACAAACAAACCTACAAATGGACTCTTATTTATGTTGTTTGAAGGGATGAGCGTCCTCCATATTTGTCAACTAATATTTCAGGACGGGCCCTCGATGAGGGATTACGGGCGGAATGAAATAAAACGGCGAAATTATATTGTGGAAGTTTTGTGAGGATTCCTTTTAGTTTTGTTGAATCATACCAACGTCAGAATGATGCTTTATTAAAGTACTCTTGTAAGTACTTTTGAATCGTCATTTTACAAGATTAAATTGAGCGTGAGGCCGTCGGCTCGGGTGTTGAATTTACTGGATATATCAGCAAGAAATTTAGTAGTTACTGTTACATATTGACTTGTATTTATATTGCTTACTATGTTTTTATGAAGTGAAAGTTTTATGTTTGTTTTCTTTTGACAATAATCGTTGAATACAACTGAAAAAACCTATGATTGATAGTACTTTGGCAGAATTATTTACAAGTGTCAACTTTACCAAATTTGGACTCAACTAACTTTGCGTTAAATAAGCATTATTTTTTTATTGAATAATATGATTTATCTTTCAATAATTCTTTAATATAAATGTAATATGTATGAAAATATTTATTAAATTTATAAACACTCAATTATATCAAATTAATCAAATAAATATTCAATTATTAATTTTAAAATAATATAGTTCTCCGTGCTTAGTAGCTAGCTCGTATATATACTTTTTTAAAGTTGTGTATTACTGTTGACCCTCGTGGTCTCTACCGTGTCACCGGGCGGGGGGTCGAGTCATAAAATACTTAAGCCAGATGTTGGGAGACAAGTTAAGGGCTCAAAATACTTACAGATAAGGATGCCTCCTGTAATGGCGGACCTCGTCTTAATTTAAATATAGGAGTAAAATGCTTACAAAAGATATAATTAATCTTCTGTCAGCAGTGGAGACTGATCAGAAAGTGTTGAATTTTCATAAATTATTTTTAGTTCAGTAAGATTAGACACGTATCTCACGACAAAACACGATCGGGAAACGTCAAAAAAGCGAAGTGTGATTAATAATTATATTATAGCATTGAAAGCATACACAGTTTGTTTCCAAAGTTTTACGCGCTGGTTAAGTAAGTTCCTACTTCGGTAGTGATGGCACTACCGCGTGCTCGTTTAAGACCAGTAAGAACTCGATAAGAATCGGCGAAACACGGAAAGCTGCGGCTAGCCACTTATTTATTCACAAATGTAATGTGGAATCTACACCTCCGAATGAATACAAAAACAGTATTAGTTATTTATTATTCTCGCATCCAGAACTCAGCGCTGTAGTCGCTGAGCCTCAGCGGACTCGTAAATACATCTTGCTTTAATAGAAAAGGATAAAGTATTAAGCAAGATAAAAGCGAAGAAATTCAATCGTGGGAAATAATCTGAAGCTCCTATCGTGGTCATAAGTTGCGTGCCACTTGAAATTCAATGATAAATTCCGCCTGTACGAGTACATTACACTTGAAGTTATATTTTATCACTATATACCTTATATAAATTGAATATAGATTATGTAAATAAATAGATTACGGATGTTAGTACCATTTAATTTAGAAAACCATCACTAAGCTACGGCTACGGCGTTGTTTTATTATAGCGTTTATAAAGTATAGTTGTAAATAATATCTTTAGTATATAATATATGTATATATATTCAGTACGAAGGCGCTCCACGAGTAATTATTATCGGCGTTAGATGAGTGGCGCTCGTGTTTCGACTTGTATGCCTTTGTAGTAAGACGACTCAGAGTAAACACACTATATCTAGAGACAAATTACACTATATCTATTACAATTATTTAATTAAAATTAATTAATGTAAACTGGAGGGGCGCGCCTTTGTTAGTAAGTAAATCTATAACATTTACTTACCGTTAAATTCGACTGTTTAGGTTTTGTTAATACATAAATATTGTACCTCCTATAAAGTGTTTTCCTTTTATAGTAGACTTTTTTGTAGAAAATTTAAATAAGAGTTTTGGTATAATCTGTGATCGTTTGTACAAATATGATTAAGTACTTTTCATAAAGTGTTTATAAAGGAAATATGTGATGTGAAAATTAATCAAGAAAAAACAAGGAGCGAAATATCTTTGTCACAATATTATTAAGATTAATATCAAACGTTGTAGTTTCATCTCTCCGTATGTCTCGTGTCCGAGCTCAGTGATCAAAACCAATCTGTCATTAAATCGAAGACCGCCCACAGCTGATATTACGGCCAGTAAACAGTTTGTCAGTCATTGATGTATTAATAGCCGAGGCGGCACATAATGTGAGCACACGACGCTTCCGACACGACGCCGTCACGGGAAATAGCTGTCACGCGTTGTGTAAACAGACTCGTTTCCTTCTTCTAAAATTCATGGTTTCATGGGTGTGTTAGATTCATACCATTAGCTCGTGTGGGAGTAAATAGTTTAAGTAAAGAGAGTGAGAAGTAATATTTACGCTGAGCAGATATTTATAGAGGTTAATGTACGAGATATAACTGACGTCAAAAAAGGAGCATGTTTTCCACGCGGTTGCATTTCTAACCGACTCTTAAAAAGGGAAGTTCTCATTTTGGTAGTTTTTTAAAATCAAAATATTCTTTATGGAAGTAAGCTTTTACAAGCAATTTTAAATCGTTATTTTACAAACTATATCAAGTGAAGCTACCACCGATATACATGTTAGTGAATAGGATAATAAGGCCGTTTAATCTTTCTTTTATTATGATATAGATAGGTTGAAGGACAAATGGGCCAGCTGATGGTAAGTGGTCGTCACTGCCCATAGACATGTACGCTGTCAGAAATATTAACAATCGCCAAATTGCCACCAACCTTGGAATCTAATATATCATGTTCTTTGTCACTCGCCCTTCAAAACCGGTACACAACAATAGTGAGGATTGCTGTTTGACGGTAGAATGATATGTGATTATGGTGTCTACCCAGACGGGTTTGACCTACCATCGAGTAAAGTCTTAAATCTTAAGCTTTCCTACTTTACAGAATATGTAGCGTTTCATCCCAATATTAATGAAAAACTGATTTGATTTTACTTTTGTCTCTTTTTGCCAAAAAAATATAAAAAAATATTATCAACAAGTATATTAATTTATGAAATAAATGTTGCTAAACTTTTTGGTAAGATTTTCCCATTTTGTTAATTACATTCGGCAAAGGGGTGCTAAACACTGTGGAATATCAATTAAATAAAGAATCAGTGCCGTATGTTTCTGTAAAGACATTTTTGACATATACGTGTATCGAATTACATGAGTGACGTATATTTCGTGTATGAAACTTATAACGCTTAGCACTCACCGGGACTCTGTCGGGGTTGTCGATTTACGTGAGGAGCGTTACGTAACCGAATTGAAGCCATACGTTATCACGATGTGAGCTGTGTATAGTTCATTGATAATAATTACTGCTAATATAATTTAATTTGCAAAGAACATAAACTACTGAGTTTCTTGCCGGTTCTCCGGTAGAATCTGTATTCCGATCCGGCGGTAGCCTTACATTATATTTCAAAATTGAATAGATTATTTTATCTTGTTTTAAATTGTTTTTATATTAATATTCTAGTATTGCGTGACTATGAATCGCAAACATTTTCAAAATGCCAAATAGAATTGATTTTCATACAAATATGTTTATCAAACGCTGATAAATGAATTATTTGCTTCAGATTGAAAGCAATAAGCCAATTGAGCACGCTTTTCATGCGATGCACACCGGGTGCGATGTCTCGGTGCTCGTAAACACGTTTCATGTTATGAGAAATGACGGAGCGAGAAAACGCGTCAAGGATGTATAAATATGTCAATATTCCATTGAATGGGTTGTGTCACGCGACGTATCATTTTCATTATAACAATATTATATTGAACGATAATTATGTTTGGTAAATGTAATATAATATAATACGCTTTGCTGATAACACGGTCTCAATAAAATATTTATACCCAACGTGTTTAATACAATGACTCGATATATATCTTCCATGTATAAAGCAAATTCACTTTCTGTTTCTGTTTGTAACTCCGCTAACTTCTTTTAAACCACTCAACGGATTTTTATGCCGTTTTCACAATTGGAAAGATCAGATACGATGAAGGTTTACGACCTTTGTAAATATTTTGTGCAAGTCGAATTAAATCTGACGATCCAAAAAGCTGTTTTCGATCTCCTACGCGTACGGTGACTTAACTATACGCACCGTAACAATGTACTAAAACATTATATAACACACAACATAGATCTTAAAAACGCCTACCGAAAAGTCCATAATATGTCCATGTGTCTATCTTCTAAGGTACACTCACACTAACTATTTTTATCTTTTACAGATTTGTAGAAATCTACAGTTTATTTGCAAAGGTATTTTCTCAAATTTATTATTATTTAAATACATTTGTATGTAACCTTGGTTATTTCATAGCGAATAAAAATTGCTCTTACACTATATCATTCGCATGAAAACCTTAGAAGACATTGCTATAAAATTTTGACTTAAGCCAAATCTAGACTAAGACTTATTTTATTTTTATTTTATATTATTCTATTTTTATTTTATACTTCACATTTATGACATACCTACATAAACGAATTTATTTATCAGTAAATAAACATTATAAAATAAATACCCCTTCGTCATATTTTCTTGCAAAGCGCACATCTCATTTTCTCACGTGAACATTCAAAGATTAAAGGTTTATTAATAAGAAAAATTCCTTTCATAATCAGTTATTTTTTTTTAACCTTGGGTTCAAAGAGTAAATTTCAGCCAATCTTTGGACCTTTGAAGAACCCATTTATTTGTTTATGTTTATTTTAGATAAAGTAAACAAACTTTAAATTGTTCCTAACACAACAATTATAATCTTATAGGCTTAAACAGATTAGCTAATCCTTGTTGACTTTCAGGCAGGATACGTTATATAAATTAATTTAATATTAATTTATCATATCTTGGTAAAACAAATGTTGAAAAGGAGAAACCTTGTCGGTAGAATCTATATTTTAAACCGTATGTAGCTGTTTAAAACAATTTTGTAAAATGACGATTAAAAGTGCTTGTACAGTCGTACTTGAATAAAGTATATTTTGATTTGATTTTAAAATAGAGTTGTTGATTATCATTATTATAATTTTGTCTCAAATTTTAGTACAAATTCCGATAGGAACTCAATATAATATCTTTCAAATTAAATATTTGATAAAGTTAGCAATTGGAATTTGATTTAATAGTTTTTTATAAAAAGTGCCCTTTTTGGAAATTAAGAATTATATTTGAAAAACGTAATCAAATATTACATCAAAAGTTTAAAAAAAAAAAATAGCAATGGCTTTATAGCAAAATAGCTATGCCTAGATTCACTTAAGGATCAAAGAGTTCCATTTTTAATTATACGGGAAGACAATATTCTAAATCAGTAGAACTATTATGGTATTCACAATGAATTTATTTCTATCAAAAACTTTGTTGTATATGTAGGCGTGGAACTAAATGACATCACTGTTTCAGCTCTCATTATAACAAAATAAAATTATTTTTAATTACGACTAAATCATAGAAACGCTTAGTCGTCGGCGACGTCATTCGACATTCGACATTCATCCTTCCCTTTCACACAACGCTTCGTTAAAAACCTTTCACTCCGTTCACAATAATTAATATTATATATATGCAAATAAATTCGCCCAAAAAGAATTACAATAAAAAGAACAGTGACGCGAAAAAATCTTTTATATTGATGGCATGGCAAAATATAAATACATTTTCGCGAACCAAAAATGCTAATACGATTCTTGTAAATTATCCTATGTAAATATGCGCGAGGTGATAGACTATGCAGCGCGCGTCGGCCGGCGACGTAAACACGCCTCGTATAAATACGACTGACGTGACAGCCCTCACTAATACACGGGATTTGAAATTTGCACGAGAGATATAAAAAATTTATGAATTAAATGAATATCTTCATTGATTTTTTTTTACTATGACTTGCGATTTAGAATATTTTGATTATGATATCTCGCAGATATTTTTATCAGAACAAAAGCAAATTAAAATAACTTTAATCAAGAAGGTTCTTGAAGTTTTGAATTGTTATTTAACAAGTTTAATAAGTTATCTTGTGAAATGACAATTCAAAGCGCTACCTAAATTTCACCGACATAAAGCCAATATTAGAATATCATTGCATAAAGCTCAATATTTCGCTTTTCAAAGCTTATTAAATTAATTAATTATTTTCATTTGAATTTGGTAAATCCTTCATGAACAATATTATACAAATCCAATGTATTTATCCAACCATATCTTGTTTTAATATTATCTTAATAATTGTAGTACTGCATTTTTTTAATACCGATTAACCCAAAGGTTGATAATCACCTGGCATTAAATTCGCCTTTCGTATCAACTACACCACTTTAGTCCATCAAGTATTTTAAATAAATACAAATTCAACAAAATCTTATGAAATCAGTCTTACTCATCGTTTACACAATAGTATGACTTGCCAATTAGAAATAATATTATTTAATGGAAGCATTATTATGTCCTGTTTTCATATTCGTAATTAAAATGTATACGTCATCATCCTCATTTTATTTATGAGCTATATCGAGCTATATAAGCTCGAAGTCCTACAAATTTTTCAATGCGCAGTCAAAACAATGAGACGTCAGCGTGTACGTGTGTAAATAATACACTCATAGGTACATCAGTGTTAATAGTTAATATTATTATCAAAAACCTCAAGCGTGTAATCTCAATTAGCTATGTTGATGTTAACTTCAGTAAACATTACGTGATATTTATTGTTAATTGATACACGCAATTTTGACTCATATATCAAAGTGATTATGTATAAACATACGCAACAAATTATTACTTACGACAAGGTTCATTTTGGCCGGTTACCAAATGTTCTAATTGCAATATAGTCCCATAATTTGAATTTTATTATCAGCTATAATTCACACAAGCGATTACAAATAGTAATTTCAAGTTAAATTTCGTTCTGTTGGTCTCGCGTAGTGATTAATTGAACTGTGACGAATTTTATTTCTTGTTCGCATTTTTATTAAATTCGTTATTTAAAATGATAATGGCTTAAAGTTACATAGGTTGCCTAGCAATATGTACGCCACCGGCTCAATGACCGCTTAAGCAATTGTCACCGTCATTATTTTATGCTTATCCGACAAAACACTTCAATACCTTTTATTGTCTGCTTGTCGACCGCTTTTAATTTAAATTTAACGGATGAGTAGAAAAAAAATGTTCAAAACATCCAAATTCACACAACTATGTATATTTGCCTTCAATATTCAGTAGGTTTGGTCAGTTCTCATTGATAGATAATCTATTTTTATGTATTTTATTGTATGATAAGTAAAATTGATATATGTTTGGTATGCAATTAAGATTATTATTATTATTAATTAGAAATAATTTCTCATTGCTCTTGTGAGGTATCTTAAATGCGGGTTTCCTCACGATGTTTTCCTTCGCCGCTGAGCATGAGATGAATAATAAACACGAATTAAGGATTTGAAAATTTATCGGTGCTTGCTGGCTTTGAACTCGGATAAGATTAGCTCTGTCGCCACGGCTCGGCCATCATTACTTAACAAAACCAAAATGTACTTTATTCAATGAGGCTCTTACAAGCACTTGTATTCAAGTATTCAATCACACGTACCACCGACTCTAGCCCGACTGACCTATATATCTGTATAAGGCTTAATCATAAATTTGATAAAATGCCTTTAACATTTTTTGCTGGAAGACGAGAGGCGAAATACTGACAGAGGCAGAAAGATACTTTGATGTATAATACTATGTTAGATGCAAAATATTTGTCGGCTCAAAGTGTAGCTTCGGCTGACAATCAATATCATAAAAGTTTTATTAGTAAAATACTATTACATTAATATCATATATAATTAAATTACTATAGTAATTGACAATGATTACAGATATTTATACATATAATAAAATTGTAATCTGTATATATTACATTATAACATAGAAGATATTTGAGAAAAAATTAGTACTGGGGGTATGTATTAACGCAATAGATCATAAAAATATGATTTTTAGAATTTTTGTATGTTTATCTATTCCTTTGTTAACATTAATCTCAGAATCTGCTTAACCGACTAAGTTGCGGTTTTCACTGATTTATACTGGAGTAACCTTGGGGTAACATATAGCGTTTGTTTTATTAAAATTGAGATGTTATGGAACCAGGACTCATGAGGTTAAAACTTTTTTAAAGAGTTCCAGTGGTGTTACATCATCCCTCTGCAAATAAATATACTATAAATATAAATGGGTGCGGCGTAGATTATTTTATGTTTACGCCATGGTTCCTTTCCATTCCAAAAAAAAATCGTTTACTTTTAAGCGAGTCCAGTACACAGGGCTAGTTTTATGTGGATCTGTCGCGTGTTCGCAACTGCAAAAAAATATATGCTTTAATCCCTGACGGCACTACGTGTAATATCGTATACATTCCGCAGCTAGACAAATACATATTGGGAACTACAATGCCACGACAGCCTCAAACATAAATAGATATGTCAACCATATAATACTCTTCAGTATACTACTACTTTTGAGTCGCGGACACCAGCTAGTAAATATATATATCTGCTAATTATATTACTATGATTTCATAGTAGTATATATGTCGTCGATTATGAAGAGTTATTAACTTAGATGATTTTGTTGTATCTGTGGGGTGTGAACGCTGTGACATAATTAGTCACGTGATCGGAATCGTTTGAAGGGACAACTGTCACATATTGAATTCTTTCGAGAGCGATGAGTCGGAAGCTAAACTTTATTATAGAGAGCGATACAGTTCGGGCCTTCCAAACGGGACCGTCGGTTCACGCAACTCGGATAGTTGTTATATACCTACTTTATAATTTGTGATTGCTGATTACCTACATAAAGTACAAGAATTGTCATACTGTATCGTTGTGGTTAATTGCCTGAGACCTACGCCATGAACCCTGTACCAGAAGCTCCTACCGATGACGGGCGTGCCGCTGATCTATCGCAGCCGCCGTCATGTATATAATATTGAAAATACGTATCCGTATATGATATGATGTATATGATGGGTTTTGGCATCCATGCATGAAATTCGAATTTAAAATATATTTTATTTAAATTGGCTCTTCCAAACACTTTTGAATCGCAATTCTAAAAATATATCTTGTCAATTGTACAAAATCTGCCGCACAGTCGGGATATGAATTCTACGAAAAAGAAAAGGCATGAAGTCAACATTTTAAATTTAGTTTCTCATTTTTTGCATACAATAGGATACGGTAGAATACGATAGTCTATCGGTTTATTTTAAAGCAGGAGGTTCCTTATTCTGGGCTTTAATCGGAAGTTCAACTTTCAAGTATAGTTTACAATCACGTAGATTAAAAACAGTATTCGCTCTCGAAGGCGTATTAAAAGTTTGGTTAATTACTTTTTAATAAAAGTAAATTATTATTATTACGGTCAACGAAGAGCCGAGATGGCCCAGTGGTTAGAACGCATGCAACTTAACCGATGATTTCAGGTTCAAACGCAGGCAGGCACCACTGTATTTTCATGTGCTTAATTTGTGTTTATAATTCATTTCGTGCTCGGCAGTGAAGGCAAACATCGTGAGGAAACCTGCATATTGAGTCTAATTTCAACGAAATTCTGCCACATGTGTATTCCACCAATCCGCATTGGAGCAGCGTGGTATATGCTCCAAACCTTCTCCTCAAAGGGAAAGGAGGCCTTAGCCTGGCAGTGAGAAATTTACAGGCTGTTAATGCTAAAGAAAAAGGTCAACGATTACGCTACTTTAGACCTGCAATGTATTGTTATGCAAGATAATTTGCGTATGATGTCGAATTAAAACAAAAGGAAATAAATTGTACAAAATATGCGAATAAAGTTTGAATAATAGTACGAATTGAATATATATTTAATATTATTATTATATGTAATGATATGTATAAGCTTTTGATGAAATAAGTGGTGTCGTTGCCGATATATGCATGCAGGTCAAAAGATAGATGACGTGTATTTGTAATACTTTGATTTCAATTTTAGTGTTGCTATAAATATCTGTGATTTATCAGATTTTGAATCAAACATTTCTGAATTAAGCAAACATTCATAAAACTATATACTGAATATATCTATATCTCTTTCTCTTGCTGCATAGCTATTTATTTTTAAAACTTATTTGGACTTATTTTAGTCAAAAGACTTACAAATACATATTTCAAGAGGTGCTAGTTAGATTGAAATATATTTGTATATTATACTATTTTTTTTTCATAAAAGAATGGGATCAATTGTGTTTTTAGTATCGCTAAATAAATCCTTGTATGTTATGCTGCCATGCCATTACAGTGCCATCATCATAATAAAAAATGTACTCTGTGTAGGGCCCTCGACAGGCTTAGATTGAAAATAAAATTGAATAGAAAACTAAATAAATAAAATCGTTATTTGAAATTTGAAGTAGAGCATATTTCCAATTCATTATGAATCTCTTCCGTCACATAAGTCAGTGTGCGTGTGCCCACAGAGATAAAGTAAGCGTAGCAATTGAATTCACCCCCTAGCATCTTACACTACACGTCTGCACTGTTGTCATTGTTAAAAAGATTGCGGAGCGTCATTGGATGTACTTGACCAACCAGTACCTCCAAGGCTGCTTCAAATAACTAAAATATAATTATCATTGTACATAATAATGGTTAAAAAAAATATATATATATCCCGCTGAGTTTCTTTCGCCGGTTCTTCTCAGGTCCGAGGTGCTAAATTCCGAACCGGTGGTAAATTTTTGACTATCAATAAGCAAGCGTAAACACTTCTATATTGAATAAAGATTTTTGACTTTGACTTTGAGTAAATGTCCGATTCTTAACAGAATAAAATGTATATAGTAACGAGCTTTGTACTTGATGATATCCCATCGAACATATTGTTAAGCCTGTTTTTGGTAACCATATCATGAATTTGACCCTCTTAGGTGATGAATTTAATAACGGTATACAAGTTGTCTAATACCTATAAACAGAAGCCTAAACACCGATTTCCATATTAAAAACTTCCATACAATATATCGTCCAGTTTTTCACTCTATCAGGTGGTGAATTTTTAAAAATGCTTTCTTTTCTTAACTCAATAAACAAAAATATTTATTTTTATATTTCTTACATTAGAAATGACAAATTTCCATAGAAACATTCATCCCCCCTTTAAACCCCTTAAGAAATAAATTCATCATCATTTATGTACAAAAATTCATCCTGTTAGACGCACTGGATAATTTTAAAAAAAGTCGGTCATAATTTTAAAATGTTAAGATTCAATCGATAATTATTTTCACTTGTCAAAAATAGTATTAAATATACTAGTGAAAATAAACGAACTCATACACAAAGCGACTAATATTTTCTAACGACAGACAGACAGAGATGTAACATTTTATACGGAGTGTTGCATATTGCAAGAGAATTTCGGTTCAGAATCCAAACGCCACATAAATATTGTTATTTTACACTCATTGCAAATTTCAAGAGATGCTGCAGACTTGCAATTTATTTTACACTCAGCGTAAAACTTTGTCAAGTGCAAGATTTAATATTAATTACAAGTGTTCCGGACAATAACGATTTCGAGTAGAAAAGAACAGATTTGGCATATTTTTCTGTAAATACACTACAATACAGCGAATACCAGAATAATAAATATGGCGATCACGGGAGGCCCGACAGGTGTGAACTTCGAAATTGATGATTATTGATTGTAACTAATCGACGATCAAAATTTATATCAATAACTTTGGTAGTGATAATATGTCCAAGGTGGTCAAACTAACATGACATCAAACGAGTCATTTTACTCTCAAAGCAAATCAAACAAAAGTTTCCCATTCGAAATAATTAAATAAATATATAACAAATACAAAATTTAAATAAATAAATAAATATTGGACAACATCACATACATTACTCTGGTCTCAATGTAAGTAGCTAAAGCACTTGTTGTATGGATGTGTGTATGGAAAATCAGAAGTAACGACGGTACCACAAACACTCAGAACCAAGACAACATAGAAAACAAATGAAATCTTTCTACATCAACTCGGCCGGGAATCGAACCCGAGACCTTGGAGTGGCGTACCCATGAAAACCGGTGTACAAACTACTCGACCACGGAGGTCGTCGTGTTTTATTTAACTAATAATAAAAGGAGACGATCGTGAAATCGAGTTGTATGTTAACAACTTGAAAAAAGGTCATATAGCTTATTCCAATCGATAATAGATTTACGTATTCAATGCGATTCTCTAATAGCTCTGCTGTATTATACTCACACAAACATTTCTTTATTAATATATTTTTGTTTATAATCAATACTTAACTACTTATAGCCACTTTAATTTCTAACACAAATTTCCGGTAACTTTGCCCACAATCAAGGCGATAAATTCTCGACCAATGACATCGCTTCAATATAATGTCAAAGTTATTTATATTAGTTTACCTCATGTCGTTGGAATAGGTCAGCTGTGATGTTATTGGGCTTTAATGAATATTAGCCTTATAAGTATATCAGTTCACAAAATTAAAATACAAATATTTACAATTTTAGCGAAGACAAACTTAACAATACATATCTTAACTCAAGTACTCCTCTGTACGAATACTAAGAGGATAGCTGTAATATATATTTTAAGACGCCTTCTTAAAGCATCGTTAACAAAATAGCAATTCTATAGAAAGTCTTCATTCAACTAAGCTTACAATTGTACGGTTCTTAAATAATCACTGCGGAACGCTAAAAATACAAAGGTAAATTAAAATGCAAATGCGACACGTTGATTTTTTCCTTTTCTAAGTTCGCGAGAACAATATTTGTTTTAGTAATTTTTTGGTGCCGTTCTGCCTTTATACGTGATATTGTTCTTTTTGCATACCTTAATTAGGAAGACCGGGTTTCCCTATTAACGGTCACTCATTCATTTTCTGTTCGTTGCAGGTGATTGAATGTAGAGTGACTATTCAGTGATGGTCTTTTTATTTTATCATATGTTCGTAAAAACGTACAGTATATAATAAAAATTATAATTTAGGCATTCAACGTAATAAAAAAACCCTTTTAGGATTCTTTCCTTTCAACATCTTGATGACGACTGAGGGCTGTTTGGCACACAGGGCAATGGATAGTAAGTAAACTCACTATAACTCACCATTATCCGTAGCCAGGGTACTGCAAGGAATTTTAACCATCACGTAAATCGTCAATGCTCCACCGACCATAGAAACAAAAATGTTTATACCTTATTTAACTGGCTGATTCATTTGCCACGTCAAGACACAAAAATACTAAATATTCCCGTTTGGCAGTAGAATATGCAATGAGTGTGGCACTGGCACACTGGCATGAATCAAACATATTTATTTACGTGTATACTAGCTTAAAACCTCGTTCGTGTTATAACTGCTCTTGATCAGCTTAATTCAAGATTTAATTTCATCTTTTAATGTCTGGCGATAAAACCAAGCGCACAAACTTTAATTGTATAACGGTAAGTAGACGTGACGGACAACTAGTAAAAGTTAAATACTTATGTTACTGAATTTGTGGGCAGGGTTGCGATACTTAAGTGCATACGCAGAAGCAACCCTGCCGGCTTCTGTTATATATTCATAAAATATAATCCAGAACTGTTACAACTACCCGAATATTAACCACAGATAATTATTTGACAAAGCTTATAAGAAGACAATTTAAGAATAATATTACTTTTAAATAATTTAGATGTATGTACATAAAATAATTGAATTATTGGAAACAGACAAGTCCCTCGGAGTACGTCGTGCTACCACCGAGACTCCGAACCATACTGCCCAAACTTTCCGTCCGTTACTTTGAGTCCGTACGGCAAAGGCTTTGTCCGGGCTTACCGGAAGTATTGGCAACGTCTATGATTCCACATTCACAACTAATTTTATATCTATACAAAATCGCAATTTAATGTAACTCAATAAAAAACAAAAGAATGGTTACATATCAAGCTGACGTCTTTGTTTTAAAGTAATTTCACATCTAATTTCCGACCAATATATCTTTATTTATAATAAATGTCAATGAATTTCACTTAATAAATATAAAACCAAATAGAAAATAAGGTACATAAATGAATATAGACTAAAGTAAGCCCATCAAGAAACCGCCTTTTATCTTAAATCCCATAAAAATGTTGTTTAAGTTTCTCACGTATTGTGTACCGAAGCTGACAATAAAAACATCAAGCGGGCACTAGCGCCGTAAATATTTCAGCACAAAACGACTCTTTCGCGATCCGAATAAGACATTACAAGGATAAATGCCTCTTTGATGTCTGACAACGGCGAACAGAACAACCGACTCACTCTTTACACACGCACGCACGACACACGTGTAATTACATCAACACACACATATAAAGCTGGTAAAACCAATAAATTCGTTATAATAAAAAAATATTTATATATTATAATATAACTTCTTTCGGAACCATGCACTCTCAAAGTCGTATTTTTGTGCGTTGTTTTTTGAAGTCATCGTGGTTCGATTTCTTTGCAAATGTTATGGTATATATGATTATGTTTTAATATTGAGTATTAAAACTAGTACTACAAGAAATATATAAAAATAAAGTCATAATAAATACCCCACTGCTGAAATAAGGCTTCGGATTGGTGGATACTTATGTGGCATATATCCATTCAACTGGTTTCTACCTACACATGAAAATAAACTAGTAGGCGCGCAGGTTTGAGCCTACAATCTTCGACTAAGATTCAGGTGTTCCAAGCACTAGGCCATCTCGGCTCTCTAATCTTCGTACTTCATCATTGCGCCATTTGCAGGGAATCTAACTTTTTTTTCTTGTGGCAGTAATTACAACAGCATTTAGACCGGAGTACGAAGTACTCACACAGACGGGCCTGCACGTTATATATTACTGTTTCGTTTGTATATTTATGTACCTATATAATGGTTTATGTTTTATTACTCTTGAATTTCAAAGGATTCTATTTGATCGTATTATTTATTTTTAACAAGCTCAGTATGGCTTTGCTTTCATCGTTTTCTACTCAGTTCATTGTGAGTTCGCTGTTTAAATTAAAGAGGTGCTTGGAAATTTTCAGTTGAGAGTTTTATTGTTCTTACAAGCCGTAAATCTGATTTCATTTTGTAATTTTTTTTCTTTCTCTCCCTTCGGACTGAGATCAAAAGTTAACTTGTTGGAATGCGATTTATTTGTGGTGGAATACTGTTCGTCCTTTTAGCGTCTGAGAAGTGTGTCAATGCTGTCTTTTACAGAAGCTTTATCTTCGAAGCAGTATTAACTGAGCTGATGTTTACACTGAAAACCAATATTATATTGTTACAAATTTATTTACAATACAAATTAATACAACAAAGAGCGAAACTCTCTAGATCAGACACAAGTGTAAATAAAAAAAAAAACATAAACATAACTATGCTTTTTAATAAATATATATATATATATACTGACGCGATCATAGAAAACATAGTCTCTGGACATCATGGTACGTACTGACGTATTACGTGTGGTATTTTAATAGACATTGTTATGACACAGGCCCACCGTGCGCGAGTCCGACCAGCACTTGTAATTTAATCATAAAGAACAAAGTAAATAATACGAAACACATTTCTCGTTAATGTTTCAATGAAACAAAATAAATTACAGATATTATAATTAATCAAAATTGAAATATATTTTATTTAAGTCCTCTTGGGCGAGTTTTGTAATGTCATTTAACGAGATTAAATTGAATTAAAATTTACCACCGGTTCGGAATTCAGATTTTATCTAGAAGAACCAGCATTAAACTCATTAGTTGAATAATGATCCAAAAGGACTAGCTACACGCCCCGGCATCGCACGGGGACGATAAGAGCTATATTATAACTTTTAAATTAAAGAACAAACGTAAGAAAAAAATTCTTGTTTTTTTCCACATATTGAAATTCTCGCGTTTGATATTAAATCACTATATTTATTGATGAAAACTGAAAGCAGTTCGTAGCTTAAAAGATCTAATCGTACACACGTCAGGAACCGACATTGTTCTTTACTATGTAGAGTCAAATCAACGAATACACCGCTTGATTTTTAATATGAGATTGAAATGTATTCACTTGAAAAGCTAATATTAGTTTCAATAATAAATAAAGATTTATAGTATTCTTTGTTTTTTTTTTTTTCAATCTATAGGAGACTCTTGATACCACGAGCCTGTGTTTAATTACATAATAAGAAACAATAAGTTCTACTGATATCACGTGTCCGTAATAAAAAAAGTAGTTAAGGTTTTTATTTAATCTAATTTTCAAAGTATTTATTTGATATAAAAGGTAGATTTTTCATCTTTTGTAAGAACAAATATTGAAAGATAAATAGTATTTTCGTGTGTATAAGATAGATACGGTGTACCGTCGCGTATATGCTTACGCATAAATGAAAGGGAATTCAGTGGTTCTAACAAATATATTTTCCGTCGATATTAATCTTAAACGTAATATTAAATATATCAGATGGGATTGTAATTGGATGTTACGTGAGACGATATTTATGTTACGCTATATATGTCTTATTGAAGATTCATTTTATTACTTTAGTGGCTGACTGGTAGGTGGGCCATCTGATGATGGTCGCCGATAGACATCGGCGTTGTAAGAGAGAAAGAAACGAACAAAGAAGGAAAGAAAAGTCTGTCATTCTTTAAGTTAGAAGATTGGCGCTCCAATAATGTTACTGAGAAATTTAAGACGTAGAAGAATATCTTTGATACCATCAGAATATCTCTTTAAGTTTAAGAGAGTACAGTTCGTGCTTAAACTCTGGTTCGCCTTCACCAAAAGGTCAAATCTTTAAAATGGCCGGAGTTGACCTAAGAGAAGACTTTTTATCGAATGAACAGTTTTAAATAGCCTGTTCGAGAGTGAGCTACACGAGCAGCCTGGTGGATTTAGCCCACGAAAGTCGAACCACAAATGCGATATTGTGGTATACCACTTTAATTTAAGAACTCTTTATATAACAAAGAGGTCGTAAACTAACGTAATATTTTAAATTATTCTGTAGATAATATAATCAATTTCCACGCGAGCAAAGTCGCAGGCAACAGCTAGTATACTATATTTATAGCGATAAGGCCGCCTGTTCCATTCATGCAAATTTTGTAAATCCTTGTATATAATAATATTAAGTACTTTTACAATCAATCATAAATAAAGAAATAAAATGCTATTCTTTAGGATTATAATATAGCAAAGCATTATAGTACCAATTACGCGTTCACGAGGCAGTAGAGAGCGTGACGACGTTTGTCGTCACGTCGTTACGAGTCGGCCAACTCGCTTAATTCATATAGAAGGCCACGAAGGGTTCTGAGTGAATTCGCAGACACGATAGTATCCTACGTTAGATTAATATTAAAATTGTACTTGAACTAGGTAGCTGAGATGTCCTACTCGATGGCACTTCAGTATGCCATCAAAACAAGCAATCAGTTTTGGTATCGACATACTCTGTTGTTCATATTCGTTTCCGTTCGCAGGATTTCGTCGCGGAACGGAACGGTTCATAATTTATATCGTTAATGTACCCTTGTAAATATTAATGGCTTTTTAAGTTATTAAAAGATTGTCTTGCTTAGTTTTTTATCATTGATACTTTATTAAAACTTTTTTGTTAAGTGTTATGGTATGTTCATGTTTATATTTCATAAACATGACCTTAATAATAAAATATTTAAATTAGGTTAAAACACGACTATATGATAGATACGTATTACTTTTAAGATTAAAAAACTATAGCAATGGCGTGATTTTTTAAATCTTTGTTTACAAATATTCCCAAGTGTAGTATTATTATTATTTTTAGATATTGAACATACGTATTATAGTATGATTTTCACAGAGACTTTAGCCCCTACTATCAAATCAATCTCGAAGCCTCGTCTCACTCGTACTTACGGATAATACTAAAAAACAAATCTCTGCAAATAATGACACTAACATATTATAGTTGTAATCGCACGAAAAAGTGTGAATGGCACCCGTTCCCGAACAAACCCGAGCGACAAAGATTAATCGCAGCGCGCCCCTCTCCTCTCCCCTCCCGCACATCAATCACTTAGCCCTTTGATCTATTATTTACTCGCGAAAGTTATTTTTGTGTCTCTGTTTTTGAAGGGAGCAAATATTTTACAAACATCTGTCATTACGATTCTTCGGGGTGCGATGTGTGTGTTTCATGCGATGTACATTTTTTTTCTTGAAGGTTTTGCATCATTAATCATTCAGTAAGTGCGTAATGTACAGTCAGCATAAAAAATGCGTGCAATCACAAAGTTTTAAGAAAATTTTTATCCACACAATTTTTTTTTTTTATATAAATATAAAATAAAATAGCGTACTGATTAAAAAAATTCAAAAATATGAATCCTTATCATCAGTAATTCTTATTGTAATATACTATTCACTTTCATTTATAACTTGTCACGTGCATATAAAATGCATTTTATCACGGTTGAATATATTTTTTAAGGTTGGTACCACCCACTCATCAGATATTGTGCCGCCTAACAATAGTACTCAATATTGTTGTATCCATTTTGAAGGGTGAGTGAGCCAGTATAACTACAGGCACAAGGGACATGACATCTTAGTTCCCAAGGTTGGAATGGTGAATATTTCTCAGGTGGCCCATACGCTCGTCCACCAACACAGGCCATAAAAACCTAAGAGTTGTCATCGCTATTTGTCTCGAAGAAAACCCTACGATAAGTTGTGAAATTTTGTAAATATATACACGTATTACAGTCTGACTCCAGTATTGAACAACATACGATGAACATTTTAAAAATATACCATATGATCTATTCAGTAAAAGAAACTCGGAACTCACCGCAGAACACAATAATTATCTACTTAATAAAATTTCAAAATGACTGACTCACATATGACGCACTTGTTAAACCGGTGGAACTAACAGGATGTAATTTTGTACAAACGTATTTCGTTTTCGTAAGCGTTTCGTTTGAAACGTAGGTACGTAGTTAAGAGAGGATTTTTTTCAAATGAATCTATTAAAGAAGAAAATAATATGGAAATCAGTATTTATGTTTTTGAGTAAACTATAAGCCTATTTAAATAAATTTAATCACCCAAGACAGCACAATTGGGTTGGGAAACTTTATATGTAATACTAAACTACACATTTTTATATAAAATATTTATTAGAGAAACATGAATGTTACTATTTTGCGACCCCGTCATAGTTTTTTTTATAATTGGGTCTGAGTTTTTTATATGTTACTAAATTTATATCTCCATAGTTTCCCTCGTTAAACGATGTCGGGGTCAAAGCTCTCATTTATATTTAATTAATTGTTTATCCAAATAATCTAAAAATATCCTAAGGATAATTATACTGAGATATTAATAAATAGACAACTAGACAACTTTATTGATTATGTCTCGAGTGTGAAGAAATCCAAATTTATTTTCTGCTATAATGTAAGTGTCAAATATAATTAATAAAACTCTGAAATAGGTAACGAAACAAGTTATTATTCTTCACTATTTACGAGACTAAAAGTTAGATGTAATCTAATGTATTTCTTTTTCTAGCCATGGCGGGGTTTGGAAACCGAGTACTGATTCAATTATTTATGAGGTTAGAGCGGCGAATGTTTGCGTGTCTGTTGCAAGAACGCGCCTCAGCTTGGAGGTGTGCGGTATGCGGAGCGCGTGCGGACGTCACGTCTGTCGGACGAGACGTCGTGCTGGACCTGGTTTCCGCGGGAAACGGTGAAAATGTAACGTGTACCCATTTCGTACCGATACTGTTATCCTTTTGGTAATGGGACGTTCATAAAACATCGTATTAGTCTGCATAGTAAGGTTCAAGACTGGCCTGTATGATTGTATGGGAATATACGTAATTACTTAGTCCTTTACATAAATTATACGACAATCTAACATGTGCAATGTTAATGTAAAGACGAGCGAATAATAAGTAAATAAAAACTGATTAAGGATCTAAATCTTATCCAAATTCGTTTTACTTTCTCCTGATCTACACAAATGGACATTCTTGCCCGAATTAATAAATGTAATGTAATATTACTTTTATTTGAAAATTTTCATTTCGTTGAACAATTTAATTTGCTCGTCTGTCTGTTTAAAGTTACAGCCAGTGAATGTCCAAAAGTTAGAAACCGGCTTCCTTCCCTTCTGAGGAGATGTCTTGGAGCTAGTTCCTTCGTGCTACTCTGATGCAAATTGGTAGATAATCTTGTGGCAAAGTTTCATCCAACATTCGTTTTTCTTCAGAATGTCTTACTTCACCGTTGAGCCTAAAATGAATCTTAAATACTAAGCAAGCAAATGAAAATACAGTGATAGTTTCACAGAGTCGACCCAGCAACCTTTGGTTAAACTTCACATCGTCTAGCCACTGAGCCGTCTCAGTTGTTTCTTCACAACAACTCAATACTGTGTGTTGATGATATGAAATGTCAAATTGTCTGTTACCCTGACATTTTAAATGTCAACAGAGTAAAGCAGCCATAGTCTTCTTGTAATACCGTTCCCCAGATTTAAAAGCCATCGAGCAATCGTAACGAAACTATTCAAAAATAAATTAAAATAATGCCTTTTACTGTATTTATAACAATATCATTTTTGGATAAACGAAGATGACACGAATAGTGTGAACGAGTTATGCTGAAGTAGCAACAAAGAGATTAATCGTCTTCATATCGTTTGTTGGTTCGACATAAAACTTGGCACATGAGGCTACGTATTTTTTCATGGAGAAGATTTTTATGGTACCTTGTTGCAAAATCAAAATATACTTAATTCAAAGTAGGCTTTTACAAGCACTTTTGAATCGTCATTCAACAAACTATTTAAAGTAAAGCTATCACCGGTTCGGAATGCAGATTCTACCAAGAAGAACCGGCAAGAAACTCACTAGTTACTCTTTTTCAACATCTAAAAATACAGTCAGGTTAGTTAAATACAATTATATATATATGTTATATATCCTGCCCGGAAGTCAACAATCGTGGTGTTATCCATGCCTTTTTATCATCTCTATAATCTTGTACATAACTCGCCATAACGTCTGACAGTTTGACATGACAGCTGATATCTGTACACAGACAGACAAACATCTAACAGGGCTTACTAGGATAATATTGTAGATGTTTATATATTTGGGAATCATCTGTTTACACTACTTTAGGTTAACCCTTTCGCAAAACATCAGTAAGGTCTTACAGTATACATACATACAGTTTATTTTCATATTGTTATAAGTTTATTAAAATTATATTATTTACTAGCTGAACCTGAGGCTTTAACTATAGCACAAAAACAGTCATCTCACATTTTACCCTCTCGAGGGGTGAATTAAAAAATGTAGCCTTTGTCATCCCCGGGACTCAAACTATCTCCATACCAATTGTATCTAGACTGGTTCAGAGATTTAAGTGTGAGGAGGTGACAGATAGAGCTAGTTCCGTATTTACAATTTTTTTTTTTTCATTTTAAAATAATATATAAATAGTCCATAATAAATAATATATAAAAATACTGTATGGTGATATTTTTTTTTTTTTTTTTTTAATCCTAATTACTGCAATCCAGCGGGCCCTGCTCCGTGCTCGATCAGAAAGAGCACAGCCTCGGCGACTCTGATGTCGCGTTTATGTATAGATGTCTTGAGGCTGTGCTCTAGGATGGTCTTTTCTGAAACACCCGCCGCTCGGCCGATGAATCTGCCGATAGCGTCGCTACCATCGTCCGTGTAATAGACACGTATTTACAATATTAGTATATTATGCTATATATAAATATGACCGTAACGTGACCTCGTGTGTAAAGTTATAAATATAAATATATATTTGGTAAAGATAAGAATTTACAGCGTAGCAAATAAATAAAGGCGGTTCCATTTTTCAAATATAAAGATGCTATAAGTTATCTATAAAAGATAGATACATGCTGTCGCAGACATTTTCTTATCGTTTCTGCTCCGGAAGCGGTCAAATTGACAATTTTCACTTCTGCTACGTTTATATAATAAATTATATGAAAAAATACACAAACCTACGAATAAATATCAAATCTTGGTCTATTGTAAAATTACAAACAATCACATATTCATCGAGTCACACGAGTCGAGATGGCCCTGTGTAGAATCTTAACCGATGATTGCGGGTTCAAACCCAGGCAAGCACCACTGATTTCCATGTGCTTCACTTGTGTTTAGAATTTATTTCGTGTTTGGCGGTGGAGGAAAACATCTGCATGTGTCTAATTTCAACGAAATTCTGCCAAATGTGAATCCACCAACTCGCGTTGGAGCAGCGTGGTGCAAAATGCTCTTAGGAGCAAGGCCTTAGACCAGCAGTGGGAATATTACAGGCTGTTACTATTATACATATTCATTGTAATATTCGTAACAGTAACAAATATTAATTTGAACGCGCTCTGACGATTTAATTTTGTTTAGTATTAAAATGCCTATAAATACGAAACAATAAATTTCCAATTAATTATAAAGCATTTTTCTATTAATCTGTTAAAAACAATATTAATAAACAAAACATATTATATAATAGGTGGAAAACTGTTCAATGAATTCGTTTATTAAACGTATATACATTTTAATTGTAAATGTAGTTAATAATAATGTATTATTAAATGTGTAATGATATAATTTTATTTGATGAAAAATATTAGCTATTTAATTTCTCAGCGGTGTTTAATAAAATCAAGTTTCCAAACCAGGGTCGCATTTAATTTTATTTGTGCTTTAAATATACTATGTATGTATGAGTATTTAAAGTAAAATAAAAATAAGTAAAATATCAGCCAATAAATGTCCAACAGGTGGGCTAAAGCCTCCTCTCCCTTGGAGGTTTGGAGCTTATTCCACCACGCTGCACCAACGCGGGCTCGTGAATACACATGTGACAGAATTTTGTTGAAATTAGACACGCAGGTTTCCTCATAATGTATTCACTGACGAGCACGAGATTAATTGTAAAATGTACTATTTACTACATTAATATATTTATCTATACTAATATATAAAGCGGAAGAGTTTGTTTGTTTGTTTGTTTAAACGCGCTAATCTCAGGAACTACTGGTCCGATTTGAAAAAATCTTTTTTTGTTGAATAGTCCAATTATAGAGGAAGGCTTTAGGCTATATAACATTACGCTGCGACCAATAGGAGCGCAGCGACATTGAGAAATGTTGCAAAAACGGGGAAAATTATTCACATTTATGGACTTTCGATGCGTGCGCAGCATAAACGTTTTAAGTTACTCAAAAAATGTGTATGAAAGATATATTCCTCTTTTAATAATAAAAAAAAACCGTGACACTATATGTCTATTTGTTAAGAGTGTGCTAGCAGGCGGGGCGCGGCGGCGGCTGAGGGGGAGGCGGGTCAGCCCCGCCGCCGCGCTCGCCACTCTCACCCGCGGGTGTAGTTCTGCGAAGTAGCAATGCACATAACGACTTAAAAAAATTAACATTCGTAATAGTTAAATTATTTATCAAAATTAGGTTTTGTTATCAGCTTATTTGCTCATTATTTTTTATCGTTTAAAATCGGTTACATTTAAATCATAATCTGCTGTAGTTTTAACTTACGATATAAGATAAAATTTCAATGAACATTCCTTCGTACTTTGCAAGTAAACAATTCAAACGTTTCACGGTATAAATAAGGTATAAAAATTACATTACACACGTAAAAAAGTTCAAAATGGCGAGCGATACTTTCACCGATGCAGATTAATCATCACTGAGAAAATAAATTATGCAAATAAGCAAATAGGTGAATATCGTTTAAAATGACTACACAAATAAATTAGTAGTTCAATATTTCAAGTAATTTCTATTACGTTCAAGCATATTCAACACGGTTGTACTATAATCACCTTATGAAATAATAACACCAAAGGAGACACAATCTAAACTTCTTATTGTTCGGTTTGTTTATCTTATTACGTTTAAGTTAATATTGTTTGTTTTCAACCGACTTCAAAAAGGAGGAGGTTATCAATTCGTCTGTATTTTTTTTTTTTATATGTCTGTTACCTCATAACTTTTCACTGGATTTTGATAATTTTTTTTTGTTTGAAAGGTAGTGCTTCCCGTGGGGCCCCATTTTAATTTTATCCTGTTACGATGATGGTATCCTTATGAAAACGATATAAGTCTTAAATGTGCATTATGTATGTGCGCGATAAATAGGTGAATAACTCAAAATTGTGCCAACCAATTTTAATGATTCTTTTTTTATTATAAAGGATATACTTCAAGGGTACTATGGTGAAAGTTTGGTAAGGTTCTGAGCATAGGATCCATGACAAAGTAACGGTACGGAAGGGAACGGAACAATTCTAAGGAGCACGTTAGCGATACGCGGCCGAATCTTTTAGAAACAAAAATTTTGACAAAAAAAACCGACTTCAAAAGAGAAAAAAAATAATATGCTCTAAAAAGTAAAAAATAATTGCTTATTATTCTACAACTTAATAATCAAGCAACTTATTCTACTTACCAATATGTAGGTACGTTCTGTGTTTCCACGCAAGGAGATAAGTATGTACCTACCCACTTTAAATCTAACTTAACACAAACCTATGAATAACAAACAATGATCACAATATTTTTTAGATTTATACTATGTAAAATGAAATTAAAAATATTTAGACTATTTAAAAGTCAGCAAAGTTATTACGATAATATATTATAGTTAAAATTATTGTTATTTTTGGAGGCGGTGTCAGCCAAGGTAGGTTTGTAAATATATGATATACTCCAAATTTGTAAATCTGGTCTATCGATAAATATACTTCTTCTTGATGTTTTTTTAAACCCTATACGTACATAGTGGTCCTATATAATGACAGAAAATTGGAATCAAAATTGAGTGTTTAAGCAAACATGTCTACCGTCAGGTATTACAATTCATGAACTTTTCTCCTAATCCAAGACAAAGAAAAGTCATTCAGATTTACTATTACATTTCCTGTTGAACGTTTTGTTTGTTTTGGCAGAGTATGAATTTTGTTTGTGATTTATTTATTTACAATCGACTTTTTCTTTTGTCTTACATCCAGATATCGATACACCTGCATCGAATTGTTAACAAAAAAAATATTCGCAATCGTACACTATTGTACAATATTTCTTTTATGTTTAAGAAAAGGGTTGTCATAATTGACCGTATAACAATAAGCAATAAAAACACAGATGTTGGTAATTTATTTAGACAAACTTTACCGGTAATTTTAAGAGTAACTAGAGCAGACATTGTAAGGTCTTGCCTTAAAAGTTCACCGTTATGGAAATTTGTCCATACCTTAAAACTATCTACGAATATGAGAGCACATTTGGGGGAAGGAAGTACAAATTTTCCTTCAAAGTTACTTTTAATAGGAGATGGAAAAGTACCTCATTCTGAAAATAAAATTGAAATTGATCGCGATTTAGGAGAAAAAGTGACTAGCATAGAGGATTTAATATCAAAAGTTTACCCTAATATCGTCGAAATAGAAAATAAAGATTACCAATGGATGTGTCAAAGGGCAATATTGGCGGCGAGAAATAGTAGCGTTGACGAAATTAACGACCTAATTTTAACCAAACTTCCAGGCGATATAACTACCTACACATCTATTGATAATGTAATGGATCAAGAAGATGCTGTCCATTACCCGCAAGAGTTTCTCAATTCTTTAAACCCGAGCGGCCTTCCACCACATTCCCTGAAGTTAAAAATAGGTGCTGCGATAATTTTACTCAGAAATCTTAAACCACCAAATTTATGTAACGGGACCCGCCTTCAAGTAAAATTCCTTCGCAATAACGTGATCGTTGCAACAGTTTTGACTGGTCCGGCAGTTGGTCAAACAGTGCTTATACCTCGCATCCCAATGATTCCAAATGATTTACCTTTTAATTTTAAAAGAATTCAATTTCCCATTAAGTTATCTTTTGCCGTAACCATTAATAAATCACAGGGCCAAACATTTAAACACGTAGGAATCGATTTACGTCAAGACTGCTTTTCACGCGGCCAACTATATGTCGCGTTGTCAAGATCGGGTTGCGGGCAAAATCAGTATGTTCTTCTACCACAAGAAAATAAAACTAAAAATATAATCTACGCTAAAGTACTGTAAAACATATTATTAAATCTTATTGACGATTGTAATAACAAAAACCAACGTGAGCAATCAAACGATAATCATGATAGTGTTTCCGACAACTACGCGAACGAAGTCGCGGGCACAGCTAGTATATTAATATTTATTTTAAATGATTACCATTGCACATATAGATGAACCGTAGAAAATTCTGTAGGCCAGATTATATAAATAAATAAAATGACGATCTGACGTTTGAGAGACAACTCGAATAAAGGATATTTAGATTTTGATCTCATTTCGATTTAAAGCTATTCTGTTTGCGAGAGTTCTGAAACACAGAAATGCAATATGAATTGTTTTATTTTTAAGCCAACCTTCGACCGATCGCGTTTAACCGTCGCACTGTATTCGACAATTTGCCGTCGGTACTGCAACAATTCTAAAAATGTTTTCATTTTGTCAACATTTCTCTTTACTGACGCAGTCGGTTAAATGTATTATCCTCCACGCGGGTGCATCCTTCAATGCGTTTACGGAACGAAGTGCTCTCCAATATATAACTCGCGCCGATCTTACTCGACAGGATTGAATTTTACCCGAGTATGGTAGTGCATTAAGATTAGCTATTTCCGTTACAACTGAGATGTTACGGTTTTGAGAAAGTAACGGGTTCAAATATGGTCTACTACCAAAGATGTATTTTTATTTAAATACAAAAACTTTGATTATTGAAATAAACTTAATAAATATTATGTAATTTGTTTCTTTTTTTTTGTCGTTGTCTACTCTTAGTCGTCTCACGGACACGTTGTAACCACAGGCGCAGCTCACCCACACTAACGCACGCCAATAATTTAACACGAAGGGTCGCATCTTCGTGAGTGACTATGTAGGTCTATACAAACTATTAGATCTATATAAACTAAAGGTTAATTTTTTCCACATTTTTCAATTTTAAATTTAATCCTGTGCTGAGTAATGTGAAGTATTTGTTAATGATTTTTAATAAGTTGTAAAATTCGATAATAATTACAAATATCTGACTCCAAGAATAATTTATTGATTTTGTATTTTGCTTCTATTATCTCTGCGTTTGGGTTAGTACAGTGATTATCATTATTTCTATCCAAATAATCAATGATGATACCGAAGAGTCTCTATTTCCAAAGTTATACACTTGTAATGAGAGGCAATGTAATTCGGAATGTTGGCTGCCCGATACATTTTCATGCTGTATATGTCATAACTGATAAAAACTCAGAAATAAAAATAACCAGATATTTTTTCCAAATTTTACTTTTACAAAATCGCAGGCGTACTTCACGTAAAATTATATTTTATAAAACATATAAATTGAATAAACATCAAAGCTACTCCGTATCAAAGAACATGGTAATATCGGTAGCCAAATGAGAAAGAAATTCTATGCACCATCCACTTGTAGTCGACACGCGTCATTACACTTAAATGAGTACGAATAAACCGAAATCGATTTACGTTTGAAAGTGTGCAAGTGGCGTAAAAATCTACGATCTTCAATGTGCTATTATTATAGTTTATTTTTACAAAATCTTGAAATATATTCTTATTTTAAAAAAGTACTTTTAGAAATATACTAAATATGATCAGATTATTATTATTATTGCTTGGTGGTGAGGTCCCGTCTAATTCCGTCTAGGCAGGTACCATCTACTCATAAAACATTCTAACGCCGAGTATTATGTATTTAGTATTGCTGTGTTCCAGTTTGAAAGGTGAATCAGCCAATACCAGGCACAAGGGACATAACAACTCAGTTACCAAGGTTGGTGTGGCAAGGTTGGTACCATTGATGATATGGGATATTATTAATATTTCTTAAAGTACCAATGGCTATTAAAAGTGATGACCACCAACTATCAGGTGGACCGATCTAAGTCGTATTACTTTGGAATGTGTTTACACTAGCTCACTTACTACCCATAATTTTGAGTGTATTTGAAACGTTGTCATTTGGCTGTGCAGTAATCGTTCTCTGTCACCCGGACAGTCTGCTCTATTCGGTCTCTGTATATTCATAACTTAAACCGAACCCAACATACGAGCATCAGTTGCAGCCAAAATGTTATTCGCTATATCATAAATCATAAAATGCATCGTAATAAAGTAAAGTATTACTCATTATTTAATTAAAAATACCAGCTTAATATGTAATTATTCAGAGGATAATAAATAACAGTTAATAAAAGCGATATAAAATTACATAAATGCAATCAATTATTAATAATATCAGCGAAGCGTTAATATCCGTATGTAATCAGTTAATTGTAAGCGATGCAAGCGTCGGATGATAATTTCAGTTACACGTGCAATCTGTGGCCGGTAATTAAGTTGTCGAATTAAATTAACGGTCTTACTTGTAAACGTGGTTTAGTGGATTTAGTTGAATTCAAAGAAGGCATATCATTCGATACAAGATTATATAGATGATAAAAAAGCGTGAAGTTAATGCTTGTTGACTTCCGGGCAGGATATATAACATACATATATAATTGTATTTAACTAATATGACTGTATTTTTAGATGTTGAAAAAGAGTAACTACTGAGTTTCTTGCCGGTTATTCTAGATCGAATCTACATTGCGAATCGGTGGTAGCTTTACTTAAAATAGTTTGTTAAATGACGATTCAAAAGTGCTTGTAAAAGCCTACTTGAATAAAGTATATTTATATTTTTTTGATGATTCATTCTCCCGCTTTGTCACTGTTGATTTGACATTTGAAAGAAGGAGACGACAAGATTAACAAGTCACCCTTTACGTAATGATATACATATGTAGGTATTGATATGTATGGTTTAGTGAAGCAAGAGAATGCCACTTGGTGGTGAGGCTTTGTGTAAGCCCGTCCGGATAGGTACCACCCACTTATCAGATATTCTACTATCAAACAGGAGTACTCTGTATTGTAGTGCTCGGTTAGAAGGGTGAGAAAACAAGTTCCACTAAATATAAAAGGAACATAACATCTTAGTTTCCAATGCTTGTGACGCATTGGCGATGTAAGGAATGGCCATAGCGCCATTGTCTATGGTTGCCTACCATCACAATTGGCCCATTTGACCGCCGACTATATCATAAAAATAAATCGAATATTAAGTCCAGGTAGTGTGAAATGACGCGTCTGTTATTTAGTTATTCGTCAAAAGTACATAATTCCCTAATACTTTGAAATTGTATTCGCTTTTATTGCTTCACTGCAATGTTCGGGGCACTCCATCTACCTTTTACAATCTGACGGTACGGTCGTGTGTAGGCCGTAGTGTCTGTTTAGTTAATATAACGATTTTGGAGTTAATTTACCCCGTGGATTGTAACTATATTTTCGGTGTTTATTCCAAGCAAGTTTCATTATGATTTACGTGCTCTATACTGTTTTTTAATGTCATTCGAACTAAGCAGAAAGAAAATGTGTTAATGACCACACCAAGCGTTAAAACGTGTAAAAACAAATGCATATATAAACGAGGAAGCATTAGAACTCGCAGGAACAACGATATCTTGGTATAATTGTAAAGGATACGCCGCAGTGGGGTCTTCATATTAATAGCTTGGAAAGTAATCTTAGCATTCATTCGCGATATAATTTTTTGGTGTAAATATGTAACACGTCTCTCAACACAAGGAACAACAATGTTACATGTGGTTATATGGCACGATCACACGACTAATAAATCTATTTTTTGAGACTTTGAATTCGCTTTCTCGAGCGGATCACGGTATCACTTTATAAATCCCAGTGGTAAGATGAAACATAATATTATGTAACGTATATTTAAACTATTTGACTACATAACTAACTATAAGGTTACAATCCCCGAGATCCTAGGTTAAACCTCGGCTCTATAATTTATATATAAGTGGATATATATAAGTGGATTTAGCTCCAAACCATATCCATATTTGACGACCTCCGTGATCGAGTAGTGTGAACACCGGTTTTCATGGGTACGCCACTCCGAGGTCCCTGGTTCGATTCCCGGCCGAGTCGATGAAGAAAAAGTTCATTAGTTTTCTATGTTGTCTTGGGTCTGGATGTATGTGGTACCGTCGTTACTTCTGATTTTCCATAATACAAGTGCCTTAGCTACTTACATTGGGATCAGAGTAATGTATGTGATGTTGTCCAATATTTATTTATTTATAATTAGAAAAGAGGTTTTTGCTCAATAGTTAAAAAAAATGATCTTTATTCATCTATCCATGGCTATGAAAAAGTCTTCATTTTTGTTATATAATTATATTCTACACCAGTGTGAAGAATATCATCTAAGGATTATGATATCCATCCATCCATTCATTCAAGTACGACAGTCACAAGATACGGTCTAGATAGTTGGGAAAGCATGTTTAATGAACTGCAAAGCTAGTTTTAATGCCAGAGGGGGCCGTTACTGCCAGGTTTAATTCAGTTCACGACCGGCTTTCATTTATTCATAAATAAATACCACACGTGGAATACATTCCGTATTGCACGTAGAGTTACAAACATCCAGGCCCTGATAAAACTCACGGTCGCGTTGTACGTATATTTGTTTTTCGCGCGACTGGAACTATTGTTCGTTAGAGAAATAGCCTAACCAAGAGTAACTAAATGTGACCAATACGCCAATCGAACGGAAATAAAGGAACATCCTTTTCATAGTGTTGCATAACTAACAGCGAGAACTACATAGTTTGGAGCGATAAATAGTATGTATATTTAGAAATTTAGTTAAACGGACATAATATATTAAAACTGCCGAGATTTCATAAAAAAAAACATCAGCTTCTGAATCGCTTATCACTTAGTTTACTAATTTTATTGACTGAAAGCACATTGGTTGCCATCTACCAATAACAGTTCGGATTAAATTCAAATTAGTTAATATAAGCATTTTAATAGCGAGCGGTAATCTTTTTTTAACCTTCACCCATCGGGGTTTGCTAGCCTAAGTTTTATACAATTAAAAAAGCAACCAAAAATCCTTTTCCTCGGTACAATTGACATAAATACTAAGCTGTATTATAATCCGCCCCGCCGTTTAAGGGTGACTGAGTAACAAACGGGCAAATACACTTTTGCATGTATAATACAAATATTACGTTAATAGTCAAAGCTTAAACGATATAAAAGGTCGTCCACAGTATGAACGTTGCTGTTCTTTGTGTAAACAGAAGCCGTTGTAGGGTCAAATCGGCTTAGTCGGCAAACATGGCGTGCGCCCCGGTCTGCGCCAGTAATCGATTGCTTATAGCCAATACGCTAGGAGATTGCTTGTTAAAGTTTTATTATTGTAAATATTTACTTGAAAATTAAGATAATGCTTAGTATACACGGCACGATGGAAGGTTCTTAATGTTGCTAATAAAACGTGATAAAATTTATTCGAGAACGTCTCTATAAAAATGTTGAGTAAAAAAGTTTAAGAAAATAATACACGAAGAACAGGCCTTTGCCCAATAGTGAAACTCTATTGGTTTGTTACGTTGATTTGAAGCACAAAAAAAATTTATTCCGTAGTGTTTTAATTGGTAGTAGTGCTTTGTGCACACTTGTGGATTCCACGCGCTCATCAAATATTTCACAATCATTTTCATAGTGGTAGAGCTTCATGCATGCCCGTTTGGATAGATATAGTTCACTCATCATATAGTCTACCTCCAAACAGCAATACTTAGTAACTACAGGTACATGGGACATAACACAGTTCCTGTAGGTACCCGATGGGTATTGGTGATATAAGGAATTAAATGTCTGTGGACAGTGATGACCATTTGTCATAATAAAAAAAAACTGTGTTCCGTTTTGTGTCCTTTTTAATTAGTACCTTATTTCGCCAGTGCTAGTATTGAAGTAGTATAGAAATTGAAATTTTTCTTGGTGGTACGGCTTTGTGCAAGCCCGTTTGGGTAGGTACAGCCCACTCATTAGATATTCTACCGCCAAGCAGCAGTACTCAGTATTGTAGTATTCCGGTTTGAAAGGCCCATTTACTCGTCCGCTAAACTATAACAAAAAAGAATAAATATTTGTTTGAGAATCTTCAATTCTAATTAATTAAAAGTAATTATCATGATTATCACATCTTCCTGAATGTGCTGATCAATGGTGGTTCTGCTCAAATGAAACTAGCAACTGCACTTGATATGTCATTGTAGTGAACAGGTTTGTGCGTTGATAAGTATTTTTAATATAAATATTAATTCGATATTAGTTATTATGCACTGTGTAAAGTTAGTTACGAAATTACTCGAAATACGGGTTAGGTGCGGTGCATTTTTTTTAATTTATTCCAATCAAAGATAGAAAAAGATTTTTTAAATTAAAAAAGAAACGGATTTCAATAGCAATCACGGTTCTCTTGCTGCCATTCATTGACTTACTCCGAAACTCATCATCTTTACAAATTTAAATGTAACCATATAAAATAATCAACTCTCGAGCAGAACAATAATTTTGCAAATCCGTCTATTTACGACTAAGTCATAACCAATAATACCCATACATATATAAACATCAAAATTAAGAATGTTGTCGGTTTTAGATCGGTTAAACGAACACAGTATATACACAACACAGTATTTCAATTCAGTTACTGCAGAACACAACATTCACCAAAATAGTGTCGATCTCATTAGTTAAAATTAATTAATAAAACTAAAACTAACAAAACTAAATTATTTATCACGTTAACAATGAGCTCCTATTTAATAACGATCATGAAAATAAAATAATACCTGATTAATTTTTGTGAGGCGAAACAATTGTCATTATGGGATTATTAATTTATAAATAGTTTTAACAAATTAGGGATTGCGTTTGTTTTAAAGCGCTCTGAATTTTTTAATTTATAATTATATTTTAATTTTAATGTATTCTATGAGGTGCTCACGTCGCTCACGAGTTACATACGCGCTTTAACTGCAGTCTTTACATAAATTAGTTACTTAAATGAGTGTCGGAAAGAAAATTACTATATAATACTTCTTTAGAAATGAAACTGTATTAACGTCTGCTACTTAGATAAATTCGTCACGGTGCTTATAAATTTTGCAAATGGCTTACCTAAAACTTGAGAATAAAAATAATACAAAATAATCCTCTATAAATACACTTTAATACACTTAAATACACTTTAATGTTGTACTGTTCTTAAAACGATCTCTAACCTTTTCAAAATTTTAAAAAGTTACTGCATTTAAAACAAATAACTATAATCAAAATGGAACACAAAACCATTCGATAAAAGTAAATCCGAATCAGCAATGATCATTCCGCTCGAAGAATATATCTATTAAGGTAAGCCGATTGAACCGAAGTAGATTTATTTAATTCTCATCAATTCGACACGTTACAGCTTCGCGCTGTGTTGGATGTCAGCTGTCGGGATCAGCACTACGACACGTATTTGCATCAAATAATTCCACTGCAAGCGGTCGAATTTAGGCAAATTAAATGTTGCATTTCATTGAATTGGGATCACGGCGGTGAGCCGGCGGTCGTGATGAGTTGCCACTAGTAATACCGAGCTGATGATGTTGGTTATGTAATATGTTTATTACTATATTCTGAGGTTATGATTACACGTTCTGTTTTTTCTTGATAAAGCGATCACGATTATTTTTTGAGTAATTGTAACTCATCTCATCGCATAATCAACTAAGATCCTCTTTTATTATTATGTAGGCAGGCGGACGAGCAAATGAGCAATCTGATGGTCAGTAACCTTGGGAACCTCATACCCTTGGGAACTATATAATATGCTATGAGCCTTCAAACCAGAACTCTACAAGTCTTGCTGTTTGGTGGTAGAATATTATTTATTTTTTATTTATTTAAATGCTTTATTGACCACCATAAAGTTAATGGGACAAAAGGCGGACTTAATGCCTGAAGGCATTCTCTGCCAGTCAACCTTTAGGTCAAACAGAAAAACCATGAAGGCGGTAATTAAAAATTAATTAAAAATTAATTAACAATATATAACAATATATGCACATACTTATATAAAACTACATTAAAAAAAACATATACATACATATCCATATAGTATCTACAAAATAAATATTGACATATACTGTCTAATATTGATATATATTATCTGATGAGTGGATAGTACCTACATATTTGTACCTATATTAGTAAAGATAACTATATATACTATAACGTTCATGAGTTTATTTGTTTGATTGTTTACACGCGCTTGTCTATAAATACCCCAGTAATTGCGTTAGGTAACCCGCTTATGAAAATATAGAATAGATACCTATTATAACTCACAACGTTGTTGCTTGTTATATAGTTGTTATATAGTTACAGAAGCAACAACGTTTATTGCGGTAGAAGCCGAACCTGAATAGCTACCTAGTATTCCAAAATCAAAAATATACTTTATTCAAACAGAGTCTGACACATATTTAAATCGTCATTTTACAAAAATGATTACCAGCGATGTACTTACGTTTACCACATTAGAATAAATTAAATTCAGATTTCTTTTTATTTTAAACTTTTCATAAAATAAGTATCGTATAATAATATAAAAAATAATTCAACATACGTTCAAAATATTAAATAATAAGATTTCAGCTACCAAAACAAAATCACCGTCAAGTATCGAAGCACGACTTGCTCGCGTTATATATTAACCAACAAACTACACACGGTTGTACAATGAAAATCCGTTTCGATTACCGTTATCCAATAACCTGCAAGAGAATAGAATTCTGATAGTTGTGGTAACAATCGCTTCAGCTCAAGCGGTAATTGAAAGCGAAACATGGCCTTTGTATATCCGTGTACTTGCCAACTGAGCCACTGAACCGGCGCCGGTTCTATGCGTGCCACACGGCTACATCCACAATGATGCTTTGTCGAAGGCCGATCAAAAGTCAAAGGAATTTAATTAGATCTATTTCTTTGTTAGAATCGTCACTTTTCATTTGTGATAGATGCTTTATTATTAGGTTTAAACTGCGTCGATATTGGAAATCAGAACCCCGGGTCTAAGGAATTTCAAGAAGTCGGTTTTGTCACATTTCCTGCGCTTTAAAAAGCACATATAACCATTGCTTTAACTAATATTTTTTTCGGAGTGAGGAAATAGAGTTTGTTTGCGCGCGCTTCTGCATTATAATGATGATGTTCTCATGACAGATTTCACTCATGGCCTTTCTCGGGACTACTGCGCAGAACATAATAAAAATACAACATGAACAACGGCTATTGACTAATTTAAATTTAAAAAAAGAACATTGATTTCCAAGAAGGATATACAAATTTAATTGCTTTTTTAATACATTAAAAGAAAAATTAATTAGTTTCTTCTTTCTTTCATTCTAGGTAGAATCTACATGCTGAATTGGTGGCTTTACATTTAGTACAATAATGTAACCTAACTATGAGCATACTAGAATAAAATAACATTTTAATTTTAGACTCAAGACTCTAATCCATTTCACGGCTTCGTCCTGCATTAATCGATATTCTTATATATATTATATATATATAGCTTGTTTCGTTATGCTTTTCTACGCCACAGCGCATTATGCTGAAGCTAAATTCTTAAAAATGTACTTGTCTAAATGTAATCGTCTTATAAAAAATACCATTAAACAAAAAGTTTAATAATTTTGCCGATCAAAACTTTGTAATTTAAATTCTGATTTATTCTCGTACAAATAATAATATAATTTTGAATAGCAAGTTGAGAGGCTTATGTAATGTGGTAGCTCCAAACAGTTAAGCTTAGATAATACGTACAGAGCGAAGTTTTCAATGTTATGAGTAAATGTTAACGAGTTCTGGAGTTGTTTAAACTTTGAACTATAATGATATTGATGATTGTATAGTATTGAGTCTGAAAACATTAATCTGAGCCAATAAAATTGTGATAAGTAACAGACATATTCAGTGTTGGGGCAATTGCTCCGGTTTGAGTTGGACATAATGCATTTGACACTTGATGGTAAGTTGCCACCACTGGTCACAGTCATTGGCGCCGCCAGAAATTTAATGATTCCTTACACGTCCAATGCGCCATCAGCCTCGGGTACTAAGGTGTTATGTTCCTTGTGCCTGTTGTAATCACTCACACCTTCAAAACGTAACACAAAAATACTAAATATTGCTGTTTGGCGATAGAATGTATGATGAAGGCCTGGTAACCCTAACTCCAAGTCAATTTATTGATGTAAGTTGTTTGACTATACATCAACATCCTAAACATTACCATCAAAAAAAGCATAACTCAAGGCTTATGGTATCAATTTAGAACAAAAAACACGAAACATGTAATTACATGTTGCCAAATTTTTTGCCTAAAAAATCTTAAAAGGCTCTTTCCCAAACATTAAGTTATTTACAATGTCCCCAACCGTTGACTTAGCTATCAACTACCCCGAGCCAATAAACAACCGATATCAGGGCAGGCATCGAATAAATTCCATTTGAAAATAAACAGTCGATTGCTAGAACACTCTCGCGGAGACATAAAGGCTCTATCAGGCTCGCAATAAATCCAGACCGAAGCGCAGATCCTGATACTATACGAACAATAACGGGTTACGCTCCCTGAGAGGACGCTGATGTAGAAAACTTTGGACACAATTTTTATATTCAGTACGTACAAAGTTAGAAACAGGTACATTATTAAATGTTATATCAGTATTCTTACAATAATATAAATATTTATTTGAAATAAGAGAAATTTTACTGAACAGGTTTGTCCTTATGCATGTATAATCATTAGAGTGATATTGAATGAAGGCAAAGAAAACATAAAAAGTTCTATTTATTCATACTATTAGCGAATGTTTGTCTGGCTACTCTCTTGCATCATTGTAAAGGAGTTGCTGTATAATTAAACTGTCACTAATTACCCTGTAAATGATATTTATAGGTAAAACTGCATGTCTTTAACTCACCACGCTCCTGTTTTACGTAATGATTAATACACAATTTCATATATTGTTACTAAACCTAGAGTGTTTCCCTATTATGTTGGAATACACAAACTTTGCTTATTTGAATTGCTAGATTTAATTGTAAATAAAATATTTATATTCGCTTAAATTTTCTAAAATAGAGTTAATCGTGAGTTTGATGGTAATTTTCGGTACAATACGTATTCTGTTTGGGTGATAACTTTAAACGTAACACGTGATCATCATCATCATCAATTGTCGTCAAAAATGTTTATGTATTGTATAAACGTCAACGGCCGCCTGAGCATTTACTGTTTGTTAAAAACGCAAGAAATTTATTGGAAAATTAGTATTGCAGCAGTACCGTTTTCTTTGAAGGTAGTTATATATTATGAAATGAAATAACATAATGTATAAAGTATAGTAGGAGCACGGGTATGTGATACGTGTGCTGCTCCTTTAAATCTCACTACTTTCCATAATACTTAACTTTATAATTATCATCGTATTATTCGTATAATTACATTGAGAAATAAATTCTGAGTCTAGGAAACAGAAGGCTAAGAATTAGGTGCAGACGGTAAAACTCATTTGTGTAATTGTGGTCTCCAATTTTAATGGCTCCGTGGCGCAGTCCCGCTCCGCTGAACTTACGTGTCTCGAGGGAACTCCTGCCTAGCAGCGACAACTTTTTTATTTATTTTAATTCTCATTACATATTTAAAGGACCCTAAGAAGTTTACAAAAAGGTTTCCTAACTTGTAAATAAACTGTGATTTCGTTTCGCCTTTCGTAACGCTCCGAATATTTCATAATGGTTTTAGTAGAGATTTTATTTTTATCTAGTTTTGTTTTTAGTTGTTTAATTTCTTTTAAATCCATACACGTAGAGTTATCTACCTCATAAGTCTAGTGGCTAGCTTATTTTAATACAGATCCTTAAGATTCTGGGCTTCAATTCCCGCTTCAGGTCAATAATAAGACTGATGGGAATATTTAGACAATAGATTATATTATATTAACAGCTGTCCGGTGTTTAGAAAATGACAGTCGTTTTTACTTGAATTTCTCGTAAGCAGTCCAGAGAGTAATCTCATTCTTGTCTAGACAAATTTGCAATTCAATTGATATCGTTTTATTTATAATAGATAGGAGGACTGACAAATGGCTACCTTATCGTAAGTGATTATCTCTATTTATAGACGTTGACACCGTAAGAAACGTTATACTTGTCTTACGACGCCAATACGCCGGCAACCTAAGACGTTATATCGTTTATACCTGTAATTGCACTTTTACACTACATACATAACATAACATAAACAGCCTGTAAATTTCCCACTGCTGGGCTAAGGCCTCCTCTCCCTTTGAGGAGAAGGTATGGAGCATATTCCACCACGCTGCTCCAATGCGGGTTGGTGGAATACACATGTGGCAGAATTTCGTTGAAATTAGACACATGTAGGTTTCCTCACGATGTTTTCCTTCACCGCCGAGCACGAGATGAATTATAAACACAATTTAAGCACATGAAAATTAAGTGGTGCCTGCCTGGGTTTGAACCCGAAATCATCGGTTAAGATGCACGCGTTCTAACCACTGGGCCATCTCGGCTAACCTCGACTTTTACACTAACCCTTCAAATCTGAACTATACAATACTATACTACTAAACTAAGACCTGCAGTTTAATGGTAGAATAGGTGATGAGTTAGTGGTCAGTACCCAATTGGCATTCCGACATGCCATCATCAGCCAACTTACGTTCACCTTTTATATTAAACTAGCGACCCGCCCCGGCTTCGCGCGGGTGCAATGCTGATACTAAATATACTACAGAATGTCTTACAACTTTCAGTTTTTTAATCGTTAGACAATACAAGCCGCTATGTCCCTGCGTTTTAAATCTGTAATATCTTCGAAAATATTCAATTAAATGACATGCTGTAAAGGGCCATATTGATCTATATTAAATTTACAATGTATTTAAGATACTTAATTGGATAAGGTTTTTTTTTTTAACTTAATTTACAACATCCACGGGCTCACAGTTGCCCGTGCCTTTTTTTACATTTTGTGTGGATAAGGATTAATGCTGAATTGCTTAAAATCGCTACGAAAATAAGCCATTATTTATCGTAAAAAGTAAAGGATAAGTATTGGTTGTTGTGGGCCATCCCTAAGAGATAGATATATACTATAATTTTTGAAGAACTTTTTAAGGTAAACAATACTGTAGTATATTATTTTGATCTATCTCGTAGGGTTCAGCCAGCGTTTGCAATGTAAGCGCAAAAAGTGTGTTTTTTACGACATCACTTCAGAAACCTCTAAAATTATCACTGTTTCTCTACATATAAACCTTCCTCTTGAATCAATCTATCCATTTAAAAAAAACTGCATCAAAATCCGTTGTGTAATTTTAAAGATCTAACCATACATAGGGACAGACAGCGGTAACCGACTTTGTTTTATACTATGTAATGTTTTAGAAACATATTAGACTTATTTGGTACCAGAAATATATTTCTCAATAGTCAATATATTATAGTTATGTTAGACGTTACTGCATGACGCGCATACGAATAGATGTATCTGTTGTTTTATGAGCTATCAACATGTTTCAACGATATTATTGCTTTCGGTTATGAGCATATAAAATAGAGTTTCAATTCTACACATAATAGTAATATTTGACCTAGCTTGTATATTACGTAACAGTAGACTTGAGACGCTGTTGTAAAAAAAATTGAACGTCATGGTTCACTATGTATGTGAAACATTGAATCAAGTTCGAAGTTTATTTATAAAAACAAACTTAATAATTGAATTAATGTGGACGGATGTAGAGGTAGGGGACGACCAGAGAAACGATGGATGGATTGTGTGAAAGACGATATGGTTAGAAAGAATGTAATTACTAGTGAGATGACGTCGGACAGAGAAGTATGGAAGAAGAAGACATGCTGCGCTGACCCCAAGTAAATTGGGATGAGGGCAGGAGGATGATGATGATGAAACTTAATTTAAGAAGACTAATAAATATATAAGGTGCAAAATTAAAAATAGAGGTGTTGTCTGAAAGCCGGTTGGAAGTTGCTCTCGTTATAAATTGTGTATTAAAATTAATAACAGACAATGAAATAAATCAACAACATCAGAGAATAATTAAATGACAATAAATAAAACTGTCATTAAAAATTCCGTGTTAATTAAAATAATAACAAAAATTTAATTTGAATTATATTATACAGAACCGTAAAAAATAGAACAAGACAGAGAATGAGAAAGAGAGGGAAATGTAACCCGGAGACCATAATGCTTTTTCCTTACGTGATGAATTCTGTCAGTTCACTCCACTAAGCCGTAAGCGTAAAATAGCTTTTTTCCTAAAAATATAGTTTCTCAATAAAATGAATATACCATCTTAATGTTATAAGGTTAATAAAATATAGGAATATGCCTAGTTTATGCGTAGCCAACATACAGGAAGTGAAGGTTGGCAACAGATGACATGAGCGACGTGTCGTCACAGCAGTGAGGGGGGGCTTACTGTCCAGACGCGCTAGTACATGATTCACACCAAAAATTTTAGTATCAGCAGCAACCCCGAGTTATGAATCTAGCAGTGATACACTCTCGCGCCTCTACGTAAATACGCCACTTGGACAAATATTTCTATTAGAGAAGGTAAAATGTATTATCCGGCTTAGTTTTACCCGATACATGCTACTTTCTTTTGTTTAACTTCGGACACAACTGAAGCGAGTGTACACTTGGTGGCATTCGTCGGTTTTGAAATTGAAACTTGAGAAATCCTTAAACCCGTTCAATAAGTCACCTCGTTTCGGAATATTGGTGAATTTGTAAAATGCTTACGTAAACTTGTTGAGTGTGTTTATTTCCATCGAAGTCTCGTTCTGATGTCTCGGTTGAACATCGGCCCGGTGTTTAGACATCAACACTCACGAGTCAATATCCTCGGGTCATAAAAATTCAACGTCTGTCTGCGATATCTTATTCCGAGCACATCTTGTTTACTTCTTCTATTGTTTAGACTCGCTTTACAGCGCGTATAAATCTCTGAAGTATTGTTTGAAGTCTTAACTACTGCTTGTTAATTGAGCATCAGTGACTAAGTTTTTTGACGAGATCATCTTGTTATGGAAAAAAACCTTTATCGCATATCAAAATTTTAATGACAATGTATTAAAACTAATTTGCTATTGCATTTAAATTACTAAAATTTAGTTTAATATATCTAGGAAATGTTTTGAGCTTCTGAGGATTGGTTATACGTGCAATTCTATAATGTCATAATAAACACATTCAATTTAGCAATTTTGTTCCTATGACCTATATTCTTGAAATCTCTATTGGTCATGTTTAAAAATATATATCTTACCGTTGAAGTCTTCCATCACGAAAGAAAATATAAAGGTATCCGTGCCTAGCTCTGTTTACTAGAACCGACCGTTTTATTTATCTCGCCCTTAGACACTTAATTGTGAGCGCTCGAGGTGTTAAGATAAAATTAAATACGTGTTAACTGCTTATGATTAAACACTCGCACCGTGAGTGTATCGTTTAATTAAGAGTTTATACTGCACGTAGAGATATTCGTGTACTGTAGTGGATTTATTGAAAGTAATAAATTGGACACAAAGGGATTAACCAGACGCATCTCGAGGTCCTTTGATTGTCTTATCGTATACTACAAACATCACTTTCACCCGGAAGTTACTTATAATATGATAGTAATAGGGATTTTCCATTTCCATGGGGAGGTTTTCGTCTAGCAGTGGAAGGGAAAGGCTGGAAAAAAGAGATTTTTCAGCGTGGCACTTTTATTTTAACCTGAAGAACATAAATCACTATAATTAAATTATCTATTAACTAGCGTGTAATCTATCGATTTTTCTTAAGTATTAATTTTTTAACTTGCATTAAATTCATTGTTTAATTTCAACCACAATCTAATCCTAAGGGTCGATGAAAAAAAACCTTAAATGATTTTTTTAGCGCATAATATTCTCTCTGATTCAGTTACTACATTCTAAAACAAGGTTTTGGTCAAAATAATCATTGACTCTTATAACTAATTCAAGCTTTGCATCGATATTCCAACGAGCAACTGAGTGCATTTCATATATGGATTCATTATTATGTAACCAATAAACATACATTTATATACGAGTATGTGTGTGCAGCATCAATTGAGTAAGTTTTAGTGACGATAGTTTCGACATTTTTTTATAAAGAACTGTATAAAAGGAGATAAACATTATCACTGAGAACGTCAAATGAGAGCGATAGTCCGCAGACCAAATTGCCTCTACGCTTTATACTTTCTTATCTCTTGGACAAACAAATGACTTTTATAAAGGAAAACGATAAAGACGAACACGAAAGTATTTTAGTTAAAACGCAATATCTCTGAGCACTTACGAGTACTGACATTGTGAATAATCCTTTATCAATAGTTTGCAAATCGCTTTTTGAACAATATTGTTACTGTTATAGAGTCTCTGATTGCAAAATTCATATATTTTTTTCTAGTCGTTATGTTACTACATTTTTTTTTATTTTGAACTCGATATTATTGTTTTTAAGTTAAAAATCATACGTAGTATAATACCCGAATGTGTTCTACCAATATTTTCTAAATCACTATATAACATATATTGCTAGTGAAGATATACAAATATCTTTGTATATAAGTGATAGTATATTTAAATTAATCTACTTAACAGAAATAGTTGCTTATGTGTGTAGAAATTTGCAGAACAAATATTGGTACATACTATATCACAGAAATTATATTTGATATGTCCCGTATCCCGTGAACACTATAAATCATGTCATTACAAATTTTAAATTATATTTATGTTTCAGATGGTGAGTGAGCCAGTGTAATTACGGGCACAAGGACCACCTCGAGGACAAAACATCTTTATTCCCAAGGTGGATGATGAATTACATACAGTTACATTGACAATGGAAAGGATAATTCATACCACTTACCGTCAGATGCCCCCTTTGCCGATCGGTATTTCCGTTTTAAATAAAAAAATAAATAAACACTGATTATGTCAAGTATCCATTGAATATGGTAATGAGAACAATATCTAAATGAGCATACAAGCTACTTATACCGAAATGGTTGTATTTCATGCAACAATTAAATTGAAGTACCTTGAAGTTAACAGTTGGAAAGTTTTAATTACGAGAAAACATTTATATGACGTAGCGACTTTGTTACAACTTTAAACGGTTACGTTTAAGTTTTTCATGCAATTTTATTAATACAGAAATTTCGCAGAGGTCCCGCCACCAATCTTAAACGAAGAGTTCAGGTTCAAACCCTAGTAAAAACTACTGAGATGTAATCTACTTAATTTGTGTTCATAATTCATGTTGGCACAACCATCGCAGCCGAGCAAACGCCACTGAATTTTTATGTGCCTAACTTGATTATATATTTCATTTCGTGTTCTGTATAATATTGAATTAGTTGCATAACGTGTCGAATGAAATTCTGCCACATGTTTATCCACCAGTCTACATAGGAGCCTCGGGGCGAAATGAGGTCTAGATAATAAATACATCTCTCTTTCCTCAGGAGGGGAGATGTTTTACCAACAATGTAAGATTTACTGAGGCTAGCGTCCTTTATTTCATGTAAATGGGTAATACAATCAATGTGCAAACACACAAGTACTTCTACTTCACCTACTTTACGGAGGAATAATATTTTACTTACTTTATTAATTCTTCGTTGAATCTCACACATTTTATTTCAAGAATCTCAGTTTTATTTTTAGCTGAAGGACTGTCGAACTATTATGTATCTGATGGTGCAACTTGCCACAGCTGAAAACGTATCAATAAAAAAGGTATGTTTAAAATCACCGATCACCGCCAACGATCAAATTTTACAATGTCTTGAATTTTTTGCCCCATATGTTAATGTTCAGACCTGTTCATGCCTGACTGACTCACCTTTCGGATGCCGTGCTAATATTAAGCGATATTAACTATCTTCTAAATATAAAGTATCTCAAATGATGATCTCGATATTGACGAACAGATCGGACTTAAACTGGCAGGAGTTGAAATAGAAAAAAAAAATTATCAAACGACGAATACACTTTTAAAACTTACCACTAAGACTTGTGTATTCATTTTTAAACTCAAACATCTATCTATAAATGAATGAAGGATATCTCTTGATCTTATCTATGACTAGTTAAGTAAACAAGCGACATTATAGTTCAAAAGTTTGAGTGCAAATAAATATACAGCGCAGATAACGCGTACTTGTTTCCTTAACCTTGTTATCCGCTTGGACGGAAATCTGATACCAGTGATAGATCAGGCGCAAGGAAAACGGCTAAATATTGGTAATATTTAGCCGTCTATTCTGTAGACTATAGTCTATGTATATATACTATAGTCTATAGAGTATAGACTGTCTATTCCCTCGCTGCTATTGAGAATTCGTAACGAAAAACCTAATATTTTTTTTATTATGCCGACATGGGATTTAAACCTGGATCTAAAGCTTAATAAACTTGTCACAATACAAAAAGGAAGTTTTAGATTATATACTAAAACTATATATATATAATACTATAACCTGCATAAAACAAATATTCCTAATTAATAATTTTCACAAATGATACTTCAAAACATTAAAAAAGATATTAAATCAAGAATAAAATAAATTTTCCTTTAGTCTTTTTTTCGTACAACTGTAGTCGATCCTAATGTTTTGTTGGTAGCGGCAGACTCACCACATCTGCGATTGTCGAATTAATTTGTTCCTGCAGCGACCGCGGACCGCACGTTGATGCGATTGCTATTCTTCACGGGAGCCACAAATGTTTGAAATGGTGCGGTTTGGACCGATTTAGATTAAGCCCCTGTTTATATAACCTGGCAACGTAGTTTTAGCTGGCGCGTGTACTTGAAATCGTTACCAAAAAAAATTAAATTTGAATTTCGTAGCGAGATTTAACACGTTTATTTTTGGTATATTACATAAATATGAATTATTTATTGGCGCTCGAGGTTTCCGTCGAGTGCTAGACATAAGAAGTAGCCCACATATTATGTCCTTTCCTGGGGTTCTTGCTGGCTTTATACAAAATTTCATCAAATTCGGTTTAGTAAAATAGTAATAGATTTACTTTCGTGTTTATAATATTAGTACATATAATGAAAGTATAAATATAATCCCAACTAATATTAGATGCGAAAGTCAGTTCGTTTATTTGTTTGTTACGCTTCACGTCTTAACTACTCATTTGATGTGCGTGTAACTTCCTACAGTTTCTCAGGGATACGAAAAACTATTTATCTTAATTGTGCCTACTGTTTAAATAATTAATATTTAACCATCCCCTGAGATAAACCCTCTTTTAGAATGCTGTTGTTTGAGGAGACCACAAGTCCTGTCGTATTAGTGTTTCCTTGCATAAACTCTTTAGTAGCGTTCTACCGAACCCGAAAAATACATGGTTTTTCGTATGATGAGTGCGTTTGGGTGTGAATGGGTTTGATTGAAATTGGAAGAGGGTTAATTGAAAATGGTCTTTCAGTTTAAGGATTTTAAGAAAGCAATATATAAGGTAAATTTTCTTCACTTTTCTATTCATAAAGTTATAGATAAATCTAATTCAGATAAGTTATAGTCCACATTAAGACGATAATATGTAGATGGCCTCTAGATATTAATGCGGATGAATTATTCACCGACCGAAACACCGATTGTTTATGAACCTTATTGTTTCCGAGCCGGGATCTGCATACATATTTAATACTTTATTTTTTTACCATCGCGAATTCGTGATTAAGTTAATCCCAGTATTGGTTTATATCAAAGATCACTGTTTTTTTTTCCTGACAAACAACAATAAAATGCCTTGTGTATACTCCTATATTGAATCATGCATTTGCTTCAAATATTTTTATATAATATGGCATTTTATACTAGCTGCCCTCCCTGATTTGGAATGGGGAAATACGTTTTTTTCTTTTGTTGGTTATTAAAAAACCTGAAATGCAATCGCAGCGCCCTCTAGCGGGTACAGTCTAAGCACACCAGACTCACTGATATACAAAAAATCACACAGAACAGAATTATATATGAACAATGTGTATTTATATTATTAATACCTTAATATTTATGCTAATTTTGTAATTTTTTTTGTTATATTTAAAAATGATTATTAAATATGAGTTTTGTTTTAAATTCATTACACGAACCTGTTTTCATGCTTTTTTTCAGCAAACATTATCTGTGGGAGATCGCTTTAAGGGATAAGTCAGCTTTAACGTAGAATTTTATTTTTATTTTAACTCTGATACTTTGATGTACCTACTTTACATTATATGTACAACTAGCTGTGCCCGCGACTTCGTGCGCGTTTGCATTTAATAAAAAAGCGTGACTTTATTATTATTTTATATATAATTCTAAAATAAAAGTAGCTTATGTTACTCCTTATTACATCAGCTATCTGCCAGTGAAAGTCACGTCAAAATCGGTCCAGCCGTTCAACAAACAGACAGACAGACAAGAATTGTAAAAAATGTTATTTAGGTACATGTACCGTGTTTACATACATATGCGTTTAGTAAATAGCGGTTATTTTAATATTACAAAGAGACACTCCAATTTTATTATATGTATAGATAAATTGTAAAATAATAATCAGAACACAGAGCTGAATAAATCGATCGTGTACTACATAATTTTGTCTGACAGTTTGCTTGTTTCTGCATGTTTGCAAGGTAGTTTAAAGAAGTAGTAAGTAAGGGATATATTATTATATTTATTATAGTTCGGTTATCTGAGGAATGACCTTGGAACAGACAAATATCGTGCGATAGGAGGATTATAAAAATGTATTATCGATTTTTTGTTTGTATTTGTGAAGTGTTAGCAAAAAAGAAATAACGAAACTTTGCCGCTACATTATTTAAGCCGTGAAGAAGTTACTTGGTGAAAGGTTGTTTTCTCTTCTTTTATTTTCTAATAACCGTCGAACAAATGCTTAAAATAATTTATATTAGAAGTAGTATGCGACGTAATTTTACAAGTATCTCCGCCCCGTTCTTTTACTCGCGTTAAGCTGAGATTTTTTCATGTGTTTCGTATGTTCGCTTTGCTACATGAGGTTGACAATAATTATGACTTCATTACAAACAATTGCGATGTAAATGGAAATAGTTTACTTTTTCAAAACAAAACTAAATATTAATTCTTCGTCACTTCAAGCTGCAATTTTTAAGCTTTATCGTATAAATAATTCTAAAAAAATAAACAAACGTGTTTAATTAAGTTGGAAAAAAGATACATAAATAGATAAATTTAATTGAGTTGAAAATGGAGAGAGTTCTCGATTCATCTGCATTTTTAATTTATTTTTGTTTGGGAAATTATTTTATTGTCTTTTTTGTTTCAGTATCTTCAAGCTGGTCTTATCTCAATTTTATCGACATTGTAATCAGTTAAGTTATTATTTTAAGTATTTTTTGAAGGCGGTGTTGGTTTTTCTGATATCATTTGAATAAGTATTACACAAAATTATATATTTCATAATCGAATCCCGTGGGAAACAAACTCAGCAATATCACTCAGACAGCCAACATTTCTGATCTCGTACGAAATCTAATTTAGTTTTTTTACGTAAGAGCTTTGAGATAATGAGAACTAAACAGAGCAAATACCATGAAATGTAAAATAAATTACTTCAAATAAGCAATGTGGGATTATTATGCGTACCTATTTTATTGTTAGAAATTATTTCGGGTGTCGTCGGTTTTCAGTTTGTAATGTTGATGATTGTAGTAAAAAAAAATGAAAACTAAAAACGTAACTCGACGATGACGGTGACCATCTTCTGACTGATGCTTTACTGTAGAACAATGATACAGATATCATTAAGTACTATCCGAGAAACGAAACAGATATATTGTCAATTACCTCAGAGCTGTTACAAAGAATTCCTCGACTAGAAAGTACACTATACTCAAAAGCATTTAAATATCTTTGTTCTAGGAGACTGGTACTATCATTGCATTGTATAGTTAGACATTTATTTGATTTTTCCTGATTCACGAAATATTACAACCGTTGTCAATGATGAACTTCTGTCTTTATTAAGTGGTTATAACTGACGTATCCATCACTACTTAAACGCATTATCAAAACAAGCATTTCAATGAAGTACCTCGTAAGTAACGGGACCATAGCTAGGAGTACCAGTGACCTTAAACTAATTCGAACCCGCGCCTTACTCGACCTGGTCCTGTCACGAGAGATAAGGCGACTTCGGTTGCTATTGTCACTATTTATTGTGGCTGGCACCTATCGCGCCGATTTATCAGGCGAGCTCGCTCTGAAGCCCGCATAAGCCTATGCAAAGCCTCCTCGCTTGGAAGGCTTTTAAGGGATCAAAGTGAACTTAGATACCGGTGTCTTTTGTTGGTTTGAACAGAAACTTAATATTTAATGTTTTGTCACTTCTTTGAAAATGCATTAGCGATGTTATATTTACAAACTATTTTATTATTAATACGTATGTATCTGCTTCAGAATCTCTCGCTGCTCGGGAAAGTCCTTCTGTTCACGTTAGGAGAAGAATGGCAGCTTATTCCACCACGCTGTTTCAGCGCGGGTTAGTGGATACACATAGGGTAGGTTTCCTCACGTTTTCCCATACCGTCGAGAACCTGATGGATCATTATAAACACAAATAAAACTCATAAAAAGTGTTTGCCCAGATTTAAAATATCATCCTTCAGTTAAGATTCACTGGACCATCTTGAATAACTAAGTGTATTTATTACTGTATAAGGCTACGAGTTTACCCGCGCGTAATTTTATAAACCTTTATAGCACACAAAACTTCACCCTCATACGAACATTGATTGATTCCCCGTACAAACACCCGACCCCCTTTCACACCCTTAAGGGATGATTTTTGCGATAAAAACTTTGCGATAAACCTATGTCCTTCCTTGAAACTCAAACTATCATCACACGAAATTTCACCTAAATCGGTTATCCGGCAGCGTGAGGTAACAGGATGACTTTATTTCGTGTTTATAATATTAGTAGGTATTGATACAAGACTATAATAACTATTATATTATTAACTAGTAATTCTTAGTGGAATATATTATATACGTACATTTTAAGTAATGTGTAATAATATTTATAAAACATTCTTATGGTCACAAGGACCATTAAATAAAAGAAAACCACATTTATTTATATTTTTAAGTACTGTTACGTGGGATAAACATTATACAAATATAAATCAGTAATAGAAATCTTAAACACACAGACGATAAACATGCGAAATAAAAAAAATACTCAGACGTTAGACGATAAGATTAATTTAAAAATAATATATAATGTATCACACATCAGTAATTATTTAAATATGAATTTCCAAATTTACAAAGCGGCTAAAAATATTTTTTTATATAAAATACGAAAATAAATCTCAACTGTTGTTACATAACGCATTATAGAAGTAACAATTTCATATGAAATAGTCTTGTGAAGTCTCTAGCAGAAAAATATTAAAAATTTCGCTATTCAGTCAAAAGCAATGAATTCGATATCAGAGTTGAGATGTATAGAATGGGATTAATATAATCCGACAAAGTATCCAGATGCGAGATTCGAGTGATAAAAATGATCCGAATATTATTGCGAAAGATATCAATGTACCTCGGCCCCGCGGGGACCCGCAGCTTACAGTGCCGTATTACGTTCGACGCAGCCCGGAGAGAATTCTCGTCTAAGCACATTAGGTGCCCTAAATTGTGCGACAAAAAATGCTTTTCCCAAGTGACTCTTTGAGTATTGAATCCGCACACAACTTTGTTGGCAAGCGAGAGTTTTGGAGGAAGTGTTCAATTAGTATGTGGTTTTCAGTAACTCTCAAAATGTGTATGCAAAAAATCATGATGATCACTTGATTAATTAAGATAAAAGCGTAACAATTAAACAAATAAACCAAATCAGTTTCACTTTTATAATATCAGTTGGCAACCCTCGTGTTTAGTTTCCAGGTTTAATTCCGGGGCTGCTGAGTTTAAAGGTCTGAAAAATAAACACTGGTGTCTACTGTTAGGAAATTGTGACTTCCGTTGTTAATAAAAATATTCTAGTATTTAGTGCTGGAATTAAGAGTGTTAACCCACAACCGATCAAAGCCCTTTTTGTATAGACATCATATGATTGTTAATTTTTCGTGACGCTAAGAGCGCGCACGGGAAAGAAAATACTAATATTACGGTAATGCTATAATAATATCTAAAAATAAAATATAAATCTCTCAATGTCGCTTTTAATCCGGATCTTCTGAATTTAGACTGATAAATGATTGAAACAAAGGAATAAATGCCTTATTCAAAGTGTTTTATTTTATGCAGAGTAAATGTAAACGCTTCCTGATTATTAATCTAATTCTAGTCGCTTAAATCCTCTGCTTTTTAATACTCTGTAAAAAAAAACTCACGTCGCTTTATATCAAGCATAGAAATGTAATATTTTTGTGATATAATTAATATATGGTTATTCCCATTATTTTTGGACGAATGTAAATATTTATTTTCCGTTATGAGTTAATTCAAATTTAAATCTCTTGAGCCGTTGTATTCGATCCAATCAAAATTACGATTTTCACGCAATCAGCCTCAACTATTTACGGGTCATTGGTTGAACAATTGACAATACAAATTAGCGAATAATTTCGCTTTAGTGCTATTTTGCCTAATATGCGTTCAGTTGCTGTGGGATTTGTTTTAACTGAAACAAAAATTTCTCTACTAACTACTAGACTAGTTTTAACGAAGGGTCTTAAATTATAATAGCATGTTCATGTTGTTTGTTATTAGTTGATCAACAATAAATTAGCGAATGAAAATTCAGAAAAAGTAATGAAAGGTTCAACAAAAAATGGAGAAAGACAAACATATATTGTATCAATTTTTATCGCTTCAATTGTATTGAGATTCTCTTCAGACGAATCAATTTCAGAGGATAACATAGTTTCAACTGCTGCAGTACAGTGTAGCATCAGCTTGTGAATAACCTACTACCGGTCAAAGGTCTACATTCCTTTACTAGAGGATTTCAGCAAAGAAATAGGTTGGATTATAAACTTTTTTTATGACATTGGTTGACGGACGAGCATATGGGCCACCTGATGGTAAGTGGATGACCACGCGGTGATGACACCGCCCATAGACAAAGTTGCTGTAAGAAATATTAGCCATTCCTTACATCACCTATGCGCAATCTTATCAATCTTGGGAACTAAGATGTTATGTCCCTTGTGCCTGTGTCACTCACCCTTCTAATCGGCACACAACAATACAGAGTACTGTTATTTGGCGGTAGAATATCTGATGAGTGGGTGGTACCTACCCAGACGGGCTTACATAAAGCCAAGTAAATATTATATTTACCCGATTCTTGCAGGTTTTTTTCAACGTTCAGCACAAACTGAAGCGTACAATAATAAAAATATATAATAATTTTTGAATGTATTTAAATCGGTGATTCTTTTTGTATCTATTATTATTCTACCTTCTATTTTCTATCTATAAAATGAATATTATATCTTCCTCGTTAGCTGACTCACATCTCTCAAACATTGGTTAAGAAAACCAACGCAACATATTGAGTTAAACATGATATTCCGGCCCTCGACGCCGCACCGTATTATCCGAGCTACCGCAAGATGACAGCTTCCGCCACAATGCTCTTCAGATAAAGGCGACTGCACTTGTTATGTAAACGCAATTTGTGTTAACGCCCATGAGATCATCTCGGGACACTAGAATAAAATTAAATGCCTTAAACGATTTATAGCCTGTTGAAAACTAATCTCTTTGCCCATTGTTTTGTTAATGAATTTGTATAAATATTCAAAATACGATCGTACAATTTAGGTAGAAATCCCTAGTTTTCAAGTTTAACCAATTAATGGAATCATCAAGTATTACTTGTCTCATGAGGTGATATCATTCTATCACCACCTGATGCAAGATGATCACGAGCCAAGAGCCGAGCACTGCACGGCGATAGATAACGATGTTAATCCATAGGATATCCATTCCGCAACGAGGTCTGTCATTACAGGGATTGGGGCTTAGACAATAAGAGTCCCACGTAAATTGGTTCGTCTCTAGAGGGTTGATACGCATTTCTGCAGTTATGTGTAATCTACCTTAAAACATTCGTGAGAACACAGGAATTATAACCGACGACATCTTTTTTCGTATAATAATTAATCTCGTTCTGATCACTGAGAGAAATCATATTTAGCAAACCGCACTAAAATAGTGAGGTTAAATTAGTTCTAAAATTTTTGCCTTGCCGAGTGTTGTCTGGTTTTAGCCTTTTACTGACAATCGACTAACCTACACGTTTCATAATTTCTTCTAAAATTGTGTTTTACTTACGTCCATTTCTCCAGTGCAAAGACTGCGACACTTAGCTAAATTTCAGTCTTTATTTGAGACTTAGAAAACATCGACAATCCATTTGACCATCTCAAATGTCCATTAAAACTTGAGTATAAAACAAAGATTTGAATTGTCCCATCGTATCCTGTTACGAAATTTGTTTGAAGGAAATTTATGAACGATTGGAATTACTTAAAGAAGGATTGAACGTGAAAGTAATCCTTTGTAAGTATTGATATTTCCTTACCGAAACCTTGTCATTCCAAGTTACCCTTCAAATGACAAGGTTTCACGTAGAATAAATTTAATAATGTTATATTTTAATAATTCAAAGAATAAAAAGTAACATTTCATTCGAGTATTTATTAATATTGTGATTGTAATTTTAATGTGTTTATAATATATATCTGTAAAAAATGTATGAAATGTGTTTTTTATTTGAAACCATACATGATGTAAGGAATTTTTAAAGAGCTTTATAGAAATTTTCGTAAAGAAGAAGTAAAAAAGTGCATCTTGATATGTCAAAGCACCACCGTCTGCTGGAGTTAAGATGTTCTGTACCTTGTAATTAATTTTATATTAACTTTGACAATAAAAATTAATGGAAAAGGTGAGAACCTCTAGAACTGATAAATATATCGTCAGAAAAAATATTGGTTTGAGATGTAGATTCTACCTCGAAGAACCGATAAGAAAATTTGCCATATTCATATTTACAAGAAAATACTTCATGTGTATGAACGCTAAATGTACTGAAAGCATAAACTTGAAAACCGAAGAACCTGGAGTAATCCTGGATTCCAAGCTATCACGACACCGAGTGACATTTAATCTATTCCGTGGCCGCAACTGTCCTCACGAGAAATTACCATTCGTTTCGTAAACATGTTCCCGTAAGATCAAAATAAACTCATCGTATTATGTAAACCTACAAATTAGCGGGTAATTTCGTTACGGGATAACTGCTATAGTATAAAAGTACCGAATTAATCAATTGCACATTTTCACAAGAATTCAATATTTATATTGAAATGAAATCGAAGCGTTCAAAGTATAACGTATACCATTTCAATATAACGTATAATATTTAATTATATCAATTCGAACCAAACTTAAGCGCGATTCGCAATTTTATTTTTCATACAGAATTCAATGCAAAAAAAATATTACTAATAGTCAGAAATGTTCTGTTTTCAAAAAAGTATTTCGTGTTCACGGTCTCGTTAGAGATTTATTATATGTTTATAGATATCTATAAAACAATGCCCCAGATTGTGTGACCGTTGAATCCGATCCTATTACAATTTAGAGCGTTATTGTCACGCTGCGGGACGGCGGCAAATTGTAACGATCAGAATTCATTCGAATCGAACAGCAAATTACGATTTAGTCACTGAATTATAAACGCTTGCCGATGTTGCTATAATAGCTGTTTGTTTGAGCACATTAGCTATTTGTTGAGCCCAACGATTTGCACCATCGTCGCAATCGATAGGTGATAACATATTAACGTCTTAAGACTCCAATACCAAAACTATGAAGATAATTGGACTTATTAGAGACTTAGAGCAATTTAAGTGAACAATGTTAGATGACGTATCGTACAATATGTGAAGAGGCTTAAATAATCTTGTTTTGGTAAGTATTTGTTATTTCTATGAGGATTAAATAAATATTCCGACTGCCTATGTATAATAACTTAAAATATATTTGATTCGTTCGATAGATGTGTTTATTCTAAAACAATATTTTTATATCGATTGCCTGAAATAGTATTTTTGTCGTGTTTTTATTTATTTACTAAAAATGAATAGGTCTTGACTATTTAATCGAGCGAGCTTATTTCATTGTTTAAGTGAGCAAATCGCAGTTTGAAAAAATAAAGTTAGATGATAAATATTGCAGAGCAAGACTTAATTAATACGTAACGGAATCTTTACTCGAGATCAAGTGATTTGACATTCATCTGTAGAACATGAGCTTACATTGTGTACTCGAGAGCTGAGTCAAGTCGCTCTCGGAGCTAAGATCGAGTCAAGGTCAGCACTCATATAACTTATTCATATCTTACACGAACTTTCAATAGAATTTTGAAACATATTTTGAACAACCTGCACCCGCGTCTATTCGTATTCTATTCAAAATTAACATTTAAGAAATATGAGATTGAACGGCTTTTTACGACAAATAGTCGTACCTTTAAACCAAATCTGAATGTAAGAACTAGTAGTGAGTACTAAGACTATTTATTTTTGCTGAGTTTTAAATTTACAGACAAATTTACTTATTCAATGATTTTGTTTTCTTTATCCACTAAAATTAAATCCTAAGATTTTTCTATGAAAAAGTTCACTTACAGACATGATATTTTTACATATTTTTTTACATAGTGAATGTCTGTAAATACATCTTTTCAGTATTTCTAGAAAGCCAAACAGCGGTTAGGCGATATCTTCATAAATCTAAAGGTCGCGGGTAAAATAAAAGTGATACTTTCGCAAACTAACCGACTACAATATACGTCTCGCTCATAAATAAAATATGAATATAAATTTAAAAATAACATGAAATCCCAAATCACACAAACAAAAGTTGTAGCAACGATAGCGACTTCCGAACTCGCACCCTCGACTCCAGCGCGCGCTTACGTAATAATTCTCTTCACATATTTATTACACCAATCTTAATCATAGCCTGTTTTCGGTGGAAAATTATATTTTTCCTACTCCGATTTCGTTCATCGACTCTTATATCGGCGCAAACTGGCGTAATAAAATATAATACCGACTTAGTAATTTAGAAAGCAAAAACATTCACGAGAAGGAGAGCCAATGAGAATTTGCATTGCGATCTGTAAAGTTAGCACTTTCAATGAACTAGCACATAAAACTATCGAGAGACGGCCGTTGGGACTCAAATAAGACAATATTGTCTGGCGAACATTTGACCTACGATAAATATCCCTTGTGTCCATCTCCTTCGCTCGACGGCAGATCACATGTAACTATCTCCTTCCCACCTCACACCTTGTCCTATGTCTAATGGAGAGGAATGTACTGCGCTTCGGGAGTTCCTTAAATGACAAAAACAAGTGGTGACAACTGAATTCTCTGGAGTACATGAAGGTTTGTTTTTTTCGCCACTTTTCCTCGGAAATGTGTCTTGGAACGGAGATGTTACGGATTTATAACCAGCTTGTTTATCGAACGGAATGACAGAACTAAGTATACCTATGTGGCTGGAACGTACACAGTACATAATATACTATATTAGTTTAGATCTTTTTTTTGTGGCGAGTTATAAGTCACTAGACAGTTTCGATAATTCCAGGCCGAAAAGTTATGTCTATTAACACAATCTGTTTTTTTAGAAGGACAAGACTATACCAAGGATATCGTATGTACATACTTATCTCGTATGTGATTAAATTAGTCGTCGTAATACAATATTTCAAGCTGCTTGCGTCTGTGTCACATTCTCTCTGGAATAGTATAAATTCTATTCTCCTCCTTTTGTTATAAATATAGAAATAAATATAGTGTAAGACGTATCTCGCTTTTCGCATAATAATATGTAGATATTTGCTATAAATATTAGAATACTTATAAAGGTCCAATATTTTGCCAAAAATATATAATATAAACCAGTTGTTCATCCGGGCTGCTTCAGATATGTCGACCTAATATATTTAGGGCACTAGAAAACGCTTGAAAACTCAGAAACTATAAACCCGACAAATATTCGAGCTAGAGTTATAGTAGTCGAATGACCTACGGACCTGACCTCGGGTTGTAAATCGACTCACTGATATATTTTAACTATTTGTTTTAATCTTTCGAAATAGATTTTTTTTTTCATATCACGAAAAGTATATTTGTATTGTAGGTATCACATAATTATATTTTTGTTTGTATGTATTTAAATGTAGGAGTTTTTCAGTTAAATATTTTTGGACACATACTAACTTTTTTTTCTGCACTTCCTAAAGATTTTTTTTACCAGTAAGAAATATTTTTAGATTATAAAATACGTTATTAAATAAATAAACCAACTGAAATTTGGCAATTTAGTTCATTCAAATAATATCTAAAAAAAAAATTCAGTACAGCAAATTTCGCTAGTTTAAGTGTTGTTTATCAAATCACCGAAATAATCACCAGCCTCCGTAGACACTGTCTGTAAGAAGTACAAACTTCTAAAGACATCACTACGCACTAGGTATCTTAGATAGTAAATCCTTTATATCACAGACAAATTATTATTGCTTGTTTATTTGGTGGTAGAATTATTTTTAAGTGGGTGATACCACAAATTTAGAGAAGATTACATACCGCATGTTCATTAGACGTCACCCAAGAAATAATTTATCATTACGATAAATAATTTTAAAATTAATTACAACTATTTATGCAAAGAAACTTACCGACGGTAGATAATATCTTCATTGATAAGATTTATTACCATAGATGAGTTCTACCGTTTATAAGGGCACAAAATTCGTGCATAGCAGAAACTCGACTCACGCTTGGTTGCGGTATCTAGCCTACTTAAATATGTGGGCGGTATAAAAGGCTATAATTAGAATATCTTAATATACATATTTACTTAAGAGTTTTTTGGTTGTTAAAAATGTTTAAAACAACTTTAAACGTCTCGCCTCCTCCCCAATACACCCCATATTTATTATTTAGAATCGACTCTGATAATCAGCGATAGAGAATTCTCTGTGAAGGGTACAGCCCTTATAATTGACAAACTTTATGTACCATTACTCGAATATTAAATAGATCCTAATGCATCGTAATAAAGTCTATATTTTAACAGCAAGCCTTTCATAGGAAACGAATAAATGCTCGTGAGATGACTTATAAAGGTGCGATTCCGAGCATTGTTCCCTGTGGGATAGAACGCATCTGGTGATGAAATCTCTTGATTTATATCGTTGTAAGTATTTGTTTCACCACTGGGAAATTCCTTTACAACAAGCGTGATCATGTGAGCCACATGAATTACATTTATAGCATATTAAAATTGTATCGCTTTGTGCAAGATTTCGAACCAAATTGTGTTGAATGAAATTTTATTTCATTATGATAAAATATATATTACTGATTAGTTTTAGATAAATATGATAATATTCATATTAATTTTATTGTCACCTTCGTGTATCGCTCATTATCCTAAAGCCTAAAAGTGAGGTAGAGAATGCCTTCATGTAGTAAGTCCGCCTTTTGTATCAACTACAAAAATGAAATAAATAAATATGGGTAATATCTACTGCTGAGTTAGTTGTTTTTCTTTTTATTATTATACTTGTGTCCCCACGGGTACAATCTTTAGTGTATCTTATCTTTACTTTGTATTTGTGTCATTTTAATGTTCCTGCAATGTGTTAAATTATTTTATTTTATATAAGTTTAAGCGGGCTTGCTCAAAGTCTTACTATCAAGTAAATACAGATACTCGCTCTAATCTCAGACTCTGATAATCAAATGAATTGCAATCCGACCGGAGATAATCAGACGCGGAACCAACAGCTTTACCTTATTTCCGATGCATGGGAGAGTAAAACACTGCCAATTTACAAACGTCGAACTGCCACTAAGAACTCTCGAAAGAATAATGTAACAACTTTTTAATGGCCCAACTTAGGCTTTGAACGTATGACCTTGAAATCTTTAGGCTTATAACTAGCTACCATATTAAAAAGGCAGTCAATTTTTTTTATTTGTCGTTTTCGTGATTTGTTATCCCATAAATGTGTTGCTTCAGCCTTTGGTCGTAAAAATTTACATTGGCTTACCGAGTACCATATAATAATATCAACATATATCAACCACCTTATAAAACTTATATTACGAATACTACAGTGGTAATACAATCAATACACTACGATAAAATTGACAAATAAAATATCATCGCTGTGTAAAATATATTTTGTTAACCTTTTTAGCAAAATTATATCCGATTAAAATAATTGTGTTTATTACATTCGGATGTGGTTTAGCTCTCGTTTTAATTGTAGATCTTTTCAATTACGAAGGGCCGCCCCTCCTTTTCAAATTATTACCGGCGTGCCTTAGTTTATATGAATGAGGCTCCTGGTTACAAAATGTCTTAGTGTGCGTGAGACGACGAAGACTCTACATCAAAAAGTATATTTTATTATAAATCAAATCAATTTTATTCAAGTAAACTTCACAATGAAGCGATTTTGAATCGTCAATATTTAAACACTAACACTACACGTACCCTTTCGGAAAGCAGCCTCCAGCGAGAAGAAACGACAAGAAATTCACATAGTTGCTCTTTTCAAATAAACAGATTTACAATGCTATACAAGTTAAGTAACAGTTTATAATTTTTAATCTTTTTTCTTGAAACAAATATATCGTTTGAATATTAAGTGATCTCCTACACTCAGATACAAGCCTTAAAATATGCGCATTAATGTGTGCCATTAATCCGACAGAACTTATCTCACTGTCAAAGTGAACCGTCAACTATTGGTCCTAATACATTACGTCCCCGTAATAACATTGGCAGACTGCAATATAATCATCGCTGATTGGCTTCCGCCAAGGAGGGATATACTCAAGGGCAACTACTAATGAAGAATATATATATATAGATTTAATATTAGATTAATCGGTGTTGTTAGTGCTTAAATATGTTGGAAATATATTTTTTTCGGGATTCCTTTATTGTTGTAAGTCGCTTTTGTAAAAGTTCAATCCATAAGTATCGTCACGGCGCGACGTCGCCCACCCGTATTCAATGTAAAATGACTTATAATTAAATAATACCGAACAAAGTCCTCTTGAATTAAACTTCGCTCTATGCCCTTCGATAGCTAAATAAGATTTATTTGCTATTGTGTAAATCAAATGAGAAAAAATATATATCTTCAATTTTACATTTTAGTAAATCTTTTTGTAAGTTATTGTGTCTTGGAACTGAATATGTATATTGATTATTTATATTATAATGAAATGTAAAACATTTCTTTAAAATATAACCCTTCTTATAAAATTCAATATAGTATATCACTATAATGAATACGATCTCCATTAATATATTTCTATTATATAAAAGACAAAAAAACCCTATCCAAAATATATCAGTTGGAAATTTAATGAATTATTAAAATTGTCTACACTAAAAGTGCTTAATAATTATGATAGTCTCCTACTTAAAGCAGATTATTGGTGTAAAGTCGTTGAACGAGTTCGAGGCACAGAGTTAATAAAATGCATGTAGATGATCGGGTTGGATCATAAAGCTGAGTGCCCACGTACAAACACAAACACTGTGAACATTGAATAATAGTATTTGATACATACGTATGGACGCAAATTAGCAAACCGTGTACAAACACAGTCCGATTTAAGTTCGCACAGAATCGCCGTTTATTCTCTGCCTCAGTAGCCACGATTTACTGTTAAGCCGAGTACGTACGTTGATGAATATTGAGATCACGAACATCAATCACAAATATTTATTTCATACGTGTGGAAGCTAATTAACAAATCTAAAATAAACACATTTTGACTTCAGTTTGCAACTAACCACCGTGTGCTCTCTACCTCAGCAGTCTCACCATAAGGGAGGGCGATATGTTTTTTGTCACGTCACATTTATAAAAGTACTTTGAACGTCTTATAAATTGGATTCTCAATAAAATATTCGACGAACGCAGGGTTCGATATTCAAAAGTGACATGCACAAATTTGTTCGTAAGTGTGCACGCAGCTTAAGAGTTACAGTGTTTGGAGCTTCATAATTGGTGTCGCGAACCGGCTGCTCAAATCGCTATTAGCTCTCTGTGTAAGTTTGGGATTACCTGCTGTAAGTGCTCTGTGTTTGTTAAATTGAATAAAAGTGTTAAAACTGTGTAAATGTTTTGTTTTCATTTGCTTCTGCTGCGGCGCCTGTAGAGCCGAAAGGGGACGAAATTGATAGGTGTGTTGCTCCGACATCAGAAAGTGATCACAGATAATGTTAAAAACAAAAGAATCTGAATTTGAACTCTACTAAAAGGTCCTTATTTTTATCAATCAAATAGTGATGTTATAATCAACAAAATATGATAACGTCAAGCGTTATTTATCACCTATACATTTATACTCGCCCTACTCTCGTCGTAACATCATAAAATCTTCTGCGAAATACGCTGCATCGTGTTTATTCGTTTTTTCAGTTAGACATCTCAGAAAAAACGTCTTCTCGTTTATCAGTAAACATTGCAAATTGTGTAGAGAACAGATCACATCAAGGTGAAACTTTTTAAAAGAATCGAATGTTACGCACAGACGACTTTTGACCTTTGGTAAATGAACGGGTAAGTTCAGTTAAAGGACAACAATTATAACCTTGTACAGTAAATATTTTTAAATCCCATATATTTATTTACTACATAAAAATCTCTCCGGAAACTATAACATAGAATAATATGAAAATTCCATATCAATCGGAGCAGTATTTTTAGTAAACATATAAACGAACGTCTTTACAATGTTAAAAGTTATGTATTTTTACAATAAAGTAAGTATGCTTAATACTTATAATATTAAAAAAAAAAAACATTCTTGTCTAAAAATAAAGTATCTTATTACCTTAATTTAGTGCTAAAAATATATTTCAAAATATTATTTACATTTGTGATCTAAAATTAAATAAATATTTAAAAATCCTTTATAATTATACCCTTTGAAATCCGAACCGTTCGATAACATCCCTATCAAAAAAAAGAAAGGTAACATTGTTTGTACGTGTATAACACTTCATAATATATAATATTATATATCTATATTTATTAAAACGTGTATTAACTTGAGCATGCGATTAGAGAAGATTTTTTATAAATTCCACTTTGGGCGGAGGAAACGAGAGAGATGTAGTTTTCTATGAATGTTAACCCTAGGATCTCGGAACGGACAGACAGAAGTATAAATAAAAAAATATTACATTGTGTATCAAAATAACTTATGACTTGAATCTATATGATAATGGTTTTGCTAAGAGCGGCCACAAAGCGGAGGACAGCGGGTTTTCGATATAGTTGACTGAAAATATCGTAATACTAGATATAAATGATTAGCTTTCAATTTAAACAGCAAACAGTTTCGTTACACTATTTTTAATTATATTCGTTTTATATATTACATTATATTTTGGTTGCCATTACTCACGAAGAAATCAGTTTAGTACGACTCGAACGCGTTGTGCTCTATTATCGCCTGAGGATAATATTATATATTATTTTATATATAAACTCAGATTTCCATAACTTCACATAATATGATATTTGCTATAACAGTAACGCTATATTGTTTCTTCAACTACCAATAACATACAAGCTTTCCTGCATTTGAACATGAGATAGCAAGTTGACGGTCTACGAGAACGCTCGGTATTAATGTTAGTCATCGTACTGGTATGATTGATTATTAGAATTTGTGTATAAATTAATATTTTTGTTCCAGTTCCTATATTAGTTCCCACGGTGGCAACAAATCGTGATGTTGGATTACGAAGAGTTTACCGACTAGTTATGTTACCCGAACAACTTGTATTACAGTTGCGTGTAAATCAATGAAGCTACCGACACGAAACAATATCTTAGATATCTAACGCAGTGGCACATAAACGCTGCAACGGGTGTGTTATACTGTTCAAAGTTTGTATGAGTGACTTATTAGTAGGCGGTCTAATTTACTTTACAGAAAAGCATGTAAGTCCCCCAATCCGAACCACTGAGCAAACTCAGCTGTAATATAATTTGTTTATATTCCTTATAAACAAACAATATTACGTATTATTTTCGTAACGCGATTGTTATTAATCGCGTTACGAAAATAAGACGAGTTACAGTAAAGCAAAATGTCTCATACGTGTGTATAATGTGTAATTATAATATTTGAACACCAAAATATACTCGACAGCGAGTGCCTTGTGATATATTATGTGATATTAAAACTTGCTTACGTCACATATTTGCGTCCTCATTAACTGCACGACGTAAGATAAAGCTGTTTCGTGGAAGCTGTGAGGAGCCGTCACTTGAACCGAACCGCACGCACATTGAACCGCACCGTGATATTTATTATTATTAATAACTTCAATGTGTCGTTCAGTGAAATTAATTGTTTTTAAATACATTTAATGCTATTACGACACGTTCGGGATTACATTATAATTTTAATTACTTAATGAAAAATAATAATTAGCTCATTATTTTTGATGGCGACACATAGTATTTAAATTCCTGTACGAGACTATGATATTGTAATTTATATAATACTTAAGTTCGATTAAATATGTACATAGATTTACATTTTTAATATCAAACCATACCAACACTATCTTTGCCAGCGGATACGAGGGCCTCGGCTTGCGACGCCTCACCGAGATATGATTATACATGGCACTACAATTCGTCAACTTTCTTATAAATGCGTAAGCGAGTTAAATCGAGCGTAATAACACTGTAAGAGCAGGAGCACTAATTTATCTTGTCTGTGTACGAAAGGGATGCAATAACCAAGTTTCGTGTAGTATTTCGAAATTCTTTACGAATGTGTCAATGACACGAATCACATGGATAATAGGAAACATTTCACCGATTGAATCGTTGCGTTTTGGAAAATATAGGAAAGAAAAAGAGATCCTTTGTATTAAATAAAATAAGAGAGTTAAATGATTGTATGTTAGTTAGGAAATTTAACTGATGCAGTCCAACCTAAATCTAGCGTGTAATGAAATTGTCAGTAGCAGACTGAAGTTTGGAAGTTGTCGGTAATAACACTACTTTCGTCTTGCTGCTAAATCATTTTCGGTCATGTCAAATCACAGCTTCATCAGATAATAAGAAGGCAATGAATTTGTGATGAAGCGCATAATTGAGCACTATAATGCCACCTGCGAATTTACTGCGGTCGGTCAAGACGACAAACATCATTGATTGTATTATGAATACATACAAACTAATTAAGATAGTAATGAACGGAGGCGTGATAGATCGAAAAGAGGTGTTAATAAAAAGGAAATTGGAAAAAGGAACGACTTGAGTCATTATCAAAAAAACAAATAATATATTTGTTTGATTTGTTGAGCTCACTCACTAAAAACAATTTAGAACGGCGTCTTAAACACCATCCTGTTTCTGGTGACATTTTAAGCTGAAATAAAAAATAAAAAACTAACTTAAACGAAGCCCTAAGAACTTAAAAAAGGAACATCTCACCTAGCAGTGGCTACGCTTCCTTCATTCGCAAATTTAGTTTGACTTAAATGAACATCGGTTTCTCGGTTTTCGGAGGGCAGAAAATAACTCAGACACGTGGCTTCATCAAGAAAATTCATTACAGAAGTTATACGGTAACACCAATAATCCGGCAACAATTTTCACACGTTACTTTTTCTTCGATACCTTCGAGAACATTCATAATTAATTATAACAAAGTTACTGTTGGTTAATCTAAATTACTTTTTAGGTAATTTAAAAATGTTATCAAATTGCTTTGTTAGAATCTTATAGAACACCCTTCTTTCTCTCCCTGGCGGAAGTTAGGGCGATGTATTTAAAAAGAAAAACATTTGCGTTTTTCAAATATATTTGATATTCAAATATTTTTACGATAGGAGTTATTTATGAAATAAAAAGCAACGACCAATTTCAGAAGAATAAAATAATAAAATAAATCATGAAAGATACGCCATTACCCACGGTGTCGCCTAAGAACATAATACTCGGCGCTTCGGTATTTCATATTTAAAATTTATAGAAAATTATTATTTATTTTTGTGAAATATGTCTCCGAGAATGAACAGTCAATCCCATTGATGTATGTAGATTGTGCTATGGTAAGTATTTAACTGCTATTATTAAAGTCGTCCAAGAATGTTTTAAATGAGAAAATACAGAGAGTTTGCCCAAACACTTCAGGTCAATAATATTTCCAGCGTAGGTAGAAAGAGTTTCTTGTGACTGCCCCATAAATATATGGAGCCAAATCCATCCAGATTGCATCCAATAAAAATTAAAGTATTTTTCGTCAAATATGTACTGAACTTTGAATGAAAATATGAAATTGCAATTGTTAATGTGAAAAATTCTAAATTACTTAGAAAATAACCATAATTATCTATCTGTACTTACTGTGCATGTGTGTTTAAACCACAAAGGTTTGGTAAGGTTCTAGCCCGCAATCTTCTGATAAGTTTTAGGTGGTTAGTATCCGAGCCGCTTCGGCTTTAAAAGAAAAGAAAGAAGCGCAAAATTTTAAACATATTTCAGTTTCTCTGATACTATAAGGCTATCTGATGAGAACGTCGTATCGGTTGATGTGAAAAGGCCCTTAAGAGCAATATAACACGGATGACAGATTGTCGGACGAAGGCACACTACTCCTAATAGCTTGTAATAACAAGACCCCGTAATGAAGTGCGCGTGTGATTTATTATTATAGTAATGTCTCACCTCTAGTGTGTACGAGAGATTTACGCCTTGTATTGTACTAAGCGACCCCTGAAACTTTGCTAGCTCGTTAGTAATATGACGACGTCAGCACGTTGGACGCGATGAATACAAGCTGCGATGCCTTTGACATTGACAGAGTATTATTTTTTCTCGTATGTATTTAATATATATTTTCGGAAAAATAATTTTAATCTTCACTAAAAAATAACTTTAAAATGATTCCTTATAAAGTTTCGACTTTTTGGATAGTGAAATTAAGGGGCATTGCTATAATATTCAAATGGGTCACCTGATGGCAAACAAATATATAAGCAACCACGCGTTTTTCCTTAAGCTAGCAATAGCAATGCAATATTATTATCGGCAACTTATGGGATAACATCGAATGCGTTATTTGTCACATGAATCCAGATATTGCGCAGAGATATCGGACAATGCTGTTCGAATCCTTTATGAATATTATGTGTCGATGTGATAACGACTGGGCTCGAGTCTCTCACCGCAGCGCACACGGCCGCTCTCTGATATATTACCAACGCGTTTTAATTACAATAATGAAGTGTTTCCAAAATTCTGAGAAGGTCGTATTAATTATTATTATAAGCTTATTAATACGACAGAAACAAAAATAAACATACATTTTGTTTTTAAACGTTGGCTTATAAATATATTGGAGTTCAAAATATTCTCTAGATTTTTTTAAAATTTTTAAATTATGATAGCAGACACGGAATTTAGGGATATTTGTCCATGAAACTATATTTAACTGTAAAACATATTAAGCAGGCGATCTAATGTTCTACAATCCTTGAGCCTGTAGTTAGGTTTATTGATTTTTATTTCTCAAAAAGGAAAAAATCACGATAAATGTTTACAATTTTGTTCTTCGTCGTTCTAGGTTTACGTTCGGTATAGTAGTAATAATACGAACAGGAAATGTCGTTACAAGTATAAATGAAAACTAGGTAAATAACACGTTAGTAGTGTGGACATAATATATTCCAAGCTAAAATTACATATTTACAAAATACTGTGCTAATTTAGACTTAAATATTTACATCGATTTACTTAGTACATTGAAAATTCTTAATTATTAGGAATAATTTGTTCTAAAATCGCGCAACTTTGAAGCTTATTAATTTTTTAATGTAGTTTGTTCGCGTCTTCGGCATTAGCAACCAACTAGCTCGGCGACTACTTCGCTTCATTAATTCGTGTTTAAATGTAAATATTAAGTTAGTATGGAGAGAACTTTTTAATAACTTGCGTATTCATATGTAACTATGTGAATGTATTTAGTTGTTTAATATTCATAATTTTAGTGTCTGTGTAAATTTAGCTGTAGGTGTTAAGTATGAGTATCGAAAAAAAAGTTTAATTATTTTGTTTTAAATAATCTGAATTTCTGCTAAATTCATTTTAAACACAGTATTGATCCTCAATTAAGTATAAAATATGGTGGTTTGAGTGGGGAGTTATAGAGGGTGCAGCGCAGCGACCGCGCAATACAGCGAGCAACATTACGAACGGGACCAAAGCACTAAGAAAGTTTTGTTTTGATTTGTTCCGTGTAAGTTTTCCACGTCAAATTGCTATCCAGCCTCAATCCAACGTTATGCTGGATTTTTCTTGCACGGTAACGCCATTAATCGTGAATGGCATACGTGGTTTTTTTGGGTCGTGTATAGTCTTAAAGTAACAAGTTTTGATATGTTAATGTTCAAACGATTGTATTGAAACCAAAACAATAGAGTGTCTTGGATTCAATTGTGCCTTTGATAGAATGTCTTATAATATGTTCCCGAAGTTGAATAATCACAGCGGTTCTCTCATCGTTCAAAGCGGAAACTATTAAATTAATTATGTAGGTATTAATGATTAGCTTTAGAATAATTTATATGGAGGCAGTACCAGATAAAATGTATGAAGTGATGATGATGTCTTGTTGACCGATTTTAGCCACCATTCTTAAAAGACACTAGATAACAGCAAATGAAAGAAAAAGAAAAGAATGCCAAAAAAACCTCGTATTGAGTACCAAAAGAATCTCGTATTGAGTGCATAGGTATATTTACAAGCCCAAGAGAGAATTGAGATTGTACCCAGTTGTCTCACCTTTATAACAATGGGATGGCAACCGCAAGAGATCAGCGCAGAACCAGTTACATATGCTTCTGATGGCACGAAACTACAACTCAGAATTTTTTGTAGAAAAATCTCAATAAACAGTTATTGTTTCGACTCCGGGTTTGAAACCAGTTTTCAGAAACTACTGATAACCTAGTCACCTAAGTAACCTAGAATTACAAGACAGTTGTCAGAAAGTTATACCAAGTTTAGGGTAAGAACTATACGAAGGGCTTATCCCTATTTTATTAACTTTAATTAAAAATGTTTTGTATTATTTTTAACACTAACTAGAGTGCCATGTGAACTAGTTTAAAGTTTCTAGTTCAAGAGAGAGATCTTTGATCTTACGCTCGATAGCACAATAGTGATATTCTACGCCTTGTTGATTACTCTTAGTATAAATAAAATCTATACATGGGAACATCTAGCCACTAGGAATAAGTTTAATACAATATTTAACCGTCTTAAAATTACGAGAATAGCTGTTCCAAGAGGTTGCAATCAATGGAAATAAGCTCTGAATGCCAAGTTCCTGAAATATTTCCTGAATTATTTTTCCTGTAGTGTCAAATGCTACTGACATTTTTCATTGACTATCTCATCTCGACGGAAGAAAATATAATAAGGCAATCGACCTCCAATACAAAATATATGTGTAATCTCTAGAAGTCTAACTCACATCAACCACAAGTCATTTCACTTGGCGCGGCGCGATATGAACTTATTGATAATGCAACACGCCACGTCTCGTTTTCAATAAATAAATCAGTCCCCGAATCGAATTAATGCGAGGCTTCGCATATAGTTCTATTAATCCACTCATTTATTTCTATTATTTCTTTGGCTTCTCACTTCGCGCTCTATCTCTCTCCAGCGGATAGAAGAGAAGAGGACAGTTGACCGTTAATAAGGATTCGTGACACACATCACGACAAAAGGCATTATTACATTCTAGGAAGGGATACATTTGATGAAGCCGTAGCAACTCGTGCCGTGGTTTATTTACACGAGATTAGTTTATGAGATTTGGTTTATAATCTATTATTATTTATCGATAATAACTTAATTAATTTAAACGCGTTTCTACGGTATCGGTTCAAGTGTGAGGTTTCAAATGAGCTCTGAATATTATAATGCTATTTTTATTCAAATCATTTAATTTTGAAATTGGAATTTAATTTAAAATGCATAAAATCGTCTGGCGCAATGGCCCTCGAGGCAGACTCGAGGGAGTACGCGAAACATTCAAGGAATAAAATTACATTTCAATAGCCCACGAGAGGATAGTGATGTTTATAATGGCGTACACGACGAATATGAAGATCCGATCACCCTCTGATTAAGCACAAACGCACGAGGGAGACTATAGAGATAGATACTGACTCACACATTTTTATTTTTTATAATATATGATTTAGACGTTTTCCTAATTCTGTTCCGATTTGAAACGACTACAGCGGAGTAAAGGAGATTTATAATTTTAGGAATTTATGTTTGTATGTTCGTCGCTTTCCATGTCGCTGGACTCATTATACTTTAACAAATACGGTGTTGTTACCTTCGTCTTAAGTGTCTTGCGTGTCATATGTAATTTACATTTTTTTACATTAACAGCCTGGAAATTTCCCACTGCTGGGCTAAGGCCTCCTCTCCCTTTGAGAAGAAGTTGAATACACATGTGGCAGAATTTCGTTGAAATTAGACACATTCACCGCCGAGCACGAGATGAATTATAAACACAAATTAAGCACATGAAAAGACGGTGGGTATGACTCATGTAATACTAAAGTGTTGACTAGGTCATCATAAAAAATTAAGTTATCGCTTAAAATATAATGTTCCACTGCTTAGCTAAGGCCTCTTCTCCTTGTAAGAAAAGGTTTAGAGTGTATTCCACCAAGCTGCTTCAAGAGGGATACTGGTTACTCATATGGTAACTGTCACATGCAGGTTTCTTCACAACGCCTTACTTAATCTCCTTCGATTCTAAAATAAGCTGCTTCTATACCGATTCCACTATACAAATCCATACAAAACTTAACATTTAAAATATTAGTATGAGAAAGTAAATTGTTGAAAAAATGTTGAGGTTTTGTTTTGAGATAAATAGAGGTGTATGTTAAAGTACGAGTTTTTAATTTTGAGCCCTATAGTGAAGTGCAGTAAAATCAAAGTGCATTATATAAAAATTGCTTAATGATCTCACACTTTCAATATCGACCTCATCACGCGCCCTTAGAAGTCAAAATATTTTAAATTTTAAAAACTCTTGAATCAATTTCAATGAAACTTAACTTCCTACGATAAATATTGCTTCGAGTTAATATCATCATATACTCACGACACGCATGCAGAAAGAAACGTTTGTAAACACATAGACACACGTCACGAGCAAATCTCTTCTCAAACTATTGTTTACCAGTAACAGTAATTGAACCTCTAAACCTATATTGTCATCGGCTCTCAATATTAGTACAAACAACAAATCATTCAGAAGTCTAAAGTGGATAAAAATTAAACGAGTTAATAATTTCAAATCAAAACGTCGTCACAAATATTCTTAAGCGTAAGATCGTCCAAGTAAAATCAGTATAACCTCACGATTTCCGTTTACAGAATGTTGAGTTTCAATTAACCACTTCAGCCCCGTCGATGCTCGCACTGGGACCGCAGGTGAGATAAAAGCGCTTATAAAATTGAACTCTTCGAGAAATAACGGTTACAAAGCATAAAACCCGCAAAAGGTTCTCGAAAAAATATTTTTGTCAGGTTATATCAACGAGTCTTGGGTTCAAAGAACTTTGTATATTTTGTTATTTTTCTTTTGATGTTTTAATAAATTATTAATTTCATATTTCGAATACGTAAAAATATTTCAATATTGTTCTAGTTGTTGTAAGTTGACTGTAAAGCTCCATCTAAATATTACCTGAGTTTTGTAAATGATAACATTAATATAACTTACTTGTAGCATTGTAACTTTTATTATACTAAATAAATAAATGTGCTATTTTATTTTATTATTTATTTATTAACGAGAAGACATTTATTCGTTAAGACTAACTTAAAATACTACTTAATCGAAGTGCATAGAACTTATACTAAAATATGGTACGCGATACCACACGCAGTATATAATAATATTATTATATAAAAATTAATGCAAGAGACAAAAATTTTAGAAAATTAGCTTAACCTGGAAATAATGAAACTACGGAATGTTAAATATTATTATTTCAATCAAAATTTCGCCTTACGTGTATGTTTTCGTTTGAAACTCTTTGATCGTTAATAAAATTAAGAAGTTTATACAATTAACCCAACCACAAACGATAAGACGTGTATAGCAGTGACCTCGTTATTATGATAAAATATTCAACGCAAAGAATTCCTGGCCACCAGGAACGCGAAAGGTATGACGTGACGCTGAACTTCTGAATTTCTAGTCTTTGCTCTCGACATTTCTGTTTGTGTTTCTACGTGCAATTTACGTGCATGAGCGAGTTTCGTTCGCTTGTAAACTCCGAGAATTTTCTTTGAATCTGTTAAACTTCATTGCTTCATTGGTACAATATAATTATTTTCGGAATCAGTAGACAATATCATAAAAACGTAGGTGTGGTCGTTTTGAGTAATTTGTAAAGGAAACAGCAACAAGGTACATTTTTTTAGGGGCCTTCCCCGGCTTCCCACGGGGGCAACGCTTATACTAAATATACTACAGCACGTTCACAGCTTTTTTTGTCTTTAGACAATACAAACCTGTATTTTCCTGCAATTTAAATCTGTACTAACTTCGAAAATATTTATTTATATTACATGCTGTAATATCAATCTATATTAAATGCAGAATGTATTTAAGGTACTTAATTGGATAAGGATTAATGCTGTATTGCTTAAAATCGCTTCGTAAATAAGCCATCATTTCTCGTAAAAAGTAAAAGATAAAAAAGGTCGTTGTAGGCTATCCATAAGAGATAGACATATACCATGTCATGGATTTTTTTGAAGACCTTTTTAAGGTGTACAATACTGTAGTACATTATTTTGATCTATCTCGTAGGGTTCAGCCAGCGTTTGCAACGTAAGCCCAAAAAAATTGTTTATTAACGACATCACTTTAGAAACTTCTAAAATAATCAGTGTTTCTCTACTACATATTGTGCATGTATTATACATATAAACCTTCCTCTTAAATCAATCTATGTATTGAAAAAAACCACATTAAAATCCGTTGTGTAATTTTAAGGATCAAAGCATACACAAGGACAGACAGCGGTGAGCGACTTTGTTTTATACTATGTAATGAAGAATGACTACTGAAGTCCTAAAATATCAGTAATATACATTTTATTTCTTTGTTACTATTAATGTTTAAAAAGGGGACACGTCAAGATTCGTTTTTTTTTTGTTTGCACGTTCTTAAATTAAATTCCAGATTTAAAACGCCCGATAGAATAAAGTGAATACACATCCAATGAAGGTTCTCTTTAATTGGATAACACTATCCTGTCTCGCCTCCCCGCGGATAAAGGAGCTTTATTTTCCGTTCTCTAATGGAATAAATAAAACTATCGTTTATAGAAGAAATAAAGTAACAGTTTTAAGGAAACTCGGTGTGTAAATACTTAATTTTTCATAACAATAAAACTGCTACACCGTCATGTATAGTAAGTAGAGTATGCACAGAACGAATGAGGGTCAAACGGACCTCAAAGAAAATGGCCGTCCTTAAAATGTATTTCTACATCTTCTACATTTTTAGTGCTTCGGTAACCATCCCAGAACTTATATATAAGATATTATACCCTCACAGCGCGTTCATACAGTTCGACTTCACTTATCCAAAAAAAAAAATTGTAATACTCGAAAAGCTTTTATCAGGACGATTTTCATTGATTCTGTTTGAATTAAAGTTTGTTCAGATGGCTCATCATGACAATTGATCAACTTAAGTTGACTCATGTGAAGGAGGTTTTAGCTTTAATCAGACTGACTAACTAACCCTACCAATCGAAACTCAGCAAGTTATTCATATTTAGCGGTAGAACAACTTTACTAGTTAGTAGATACCAACCACACTTTACAAATACATATCACTAGATAAAATAACCGTTGGAAACGTTTATTAGTCAATCCGTCTGCTCCATTGTAATAACGTAATCTCACCATTGAATAATAAAAATTATGGAAGCTCATATTTTATTTACTTATTTAATATTTTTTTGCACAACAAGTATGAATATGCTTATATACGGTATGGTGCAAAAATTTAGCTTGATTCAAAAAGCGTTATTTATAAGACAACCTTAGGAAGTGCAGGTAAGATCGTCTGTATGTGAACGAGAACGTAAAAAACTAACGAAACCCATTTACTCAGATATAAATATATTATTCCATATATAAATATTTCTATCTCTAAGACAAAAATATATAGGATAATTTTTATTTCTATTTGAACGTTAAATAACTAACTCCACAGCGCCTCGTGCCTCAGCAGTTTGTTCTATTTATAATAACAATAAAAATACGCAAGGATAAAACGGTACTCAAGATTATCTCCTGAAAATTAAACGCGAGAACTATATTAAATCAAAGGAGATACGGTTTAAATATCATAATTAACTATTAATAAAATAAAGTCCGTTAAATAACACAAAACGGACGAATTTCTACTGTGAAAGTTAACAAATCCTAGCAAGAATCCGCGTCGCCGGAGTCTTTATAGGATTTAACGCTTTCATTAAGTAGTCTTACATTATTATAAGTTTTATTTTACTTCACCTATTAGTTCGTGTGGGTCAGATTTCGCACCTGGATTTTAAACCGGTTCAATTTAGCCGATTGTTCCGAAACTTCGTACATCCTCTCGGTGTTGCCCTCAATACAACGTTCGATGTCTGATAATACTTATTAACCGATAATAGTTAATGACTTCTGTTATTTAAAGAAAGGCAAATAAAAGTACCTTTAATACTAAGTAGCAACAATGTTTAATATTTATAATCTTATTTCGATCAGTTATATAAAAAATACATTTCTAAACATTATATTCGATATCGGTTCAAATTACATTATAAATATTAGGTCCTCATATATGAAATTGGCATTTTATACGGGAGAAATATAAAGTCAATTTTTTTTTGTAAAATATATTTATTTAATCAAAGTGCGCGCCGTCTTTATCTATGCACGTTTGCCATCTCATAGTTCATTGACCCTTTACTAAAAAACCATTTGAAAACTCTTTGAAGGCGATTTGGACTGCCGCATCGGAATTGAATTTTTTTCTTGTAAGAAGTTGTCCAAATTCCGAAAAAAAATGTTGGAGCAAGGTCCGGGAAATATAGTGAATGTCGCAGACATTCCTATTATAGCTCACCTAACTTACTGGTTATTTGTTGTGCAAAGTGTGGTCTTGCGTTGTCGTGAAGCAGGAGCAACGATTAACTAATCTCGGTTGTTTAGCAGCTAGTTTTTGCTGTATAGTTTGCAGTTGCTGACAATACATATCTGCCGTAATCGTTTGGCCAGATTTTAGAAAGCTGTAGTGAACGACACCGATGCTAGTCCACCAAACACTCACAAGTAACTTTTTCTGAGCGAATTTTTGTTTAAGGTAGGATTTGGTTGGGTTTCCAGGGATCTGCTATTACGACGAGCTCTTCCGATTATCGTACAGTATCCACTTTTCATCACAAGTAATGATTCCATGTTAAATCCCTTCATCATTGTGTCGGTCGACTGCTGCTGCGTGTTTGCAAGCTCGATTCACTCAATTCATGAGGTACCCGTTTAAGTATTTTTACTTTCCCGATTTTCTTAATGTAGATTTATAACTTTTATCACTTACCCCGAAGCCTGCAGCTGTCTCTGAAGTGCTTTGTGATGGATCCGCTTCCACAATAGTCTTTAATTCTTCATTTTCCACTTTGGTCTTCGGCCGTTCATGGGGTTGGTTCTGAAGGCCGAAATTTCCAAAAAGGTTGAAACCAAAAACGTACCATGCTTGCTATTGCGACACCAGCGCCGTACACATCATTAATCCTTCGAGCTGTTTCTGCAGCACTGGTGCCGCGGTAGTACTCGTACTCGTAAATATACCGATATTTCATGTTTTCCATCGTGGGATAATAAACAACGCCAAAGAAAAAAATAATGAGTAAAAACAAATGAATGACTGTCGTCAAAACTCAAATGTATCATCTAAATAAATTTATAAATTTAAATTTGGAATTCTTAACCAAAGAAGAGATATTTTAGATCAAAGTGGCATGTACGACAAAACGCTAATTTCATTTGTAAGGACCTAATATAATTAATTAATATAATTTTATTTAATATCTTTTTTATTTTTCTATTAAAATTAAAGCCATATCCTTACACACAGTCTTGTAAGATTGAAAGAGAATTTAACTAAACATTGATTTGGTTCAACCATCAGTGCCGTGACGATTCGGCAGAGCGTGCCTCGAGTTACTCGACACCTTTAAAGGGTACAGAATCAAACGGACCGATCACGGTGTCTGGTGACTCAAAGCATACCAAGCCTATACCGTTACGCAATAAATGTTTACCCCGAATACTCCGAAACTCGTTATTTAGTCGAATGAAATTATAGCGTTAACGAGTAACTATATTATAATTTACTTTATTAGAAACTTCACATAGAGACATTCCTTCGGCTGGCTTGATTTAACGTAACGGACTATTATCATCATTTACACTACAATTCTCTTGCAATTATTTTATTAATTCCAGTCGGTAGCTTAGATTCTAGCATCGTTAGAATAATAATGTATCATTATTTTACACCCAGGGGCCTTTGTATCAAATACGAAAATTATTCAATTGATGAGTTAGTTTCTCGCTATGACACACGACAATAGATGGATACGCTAAGCATAAAGATGCTTTACCTCCATTCTACTCTGGCCTTTACACTTATGAGTGGACTAACCATTGATTTGCCTCAAACGAAACCGTATACATAATATATATATATATATTACATTAAGCGACTCAAGATCTTAAACGTCAGAGAGAGAGTGGAGTGCTTTACGATCGAGTTTATTGTTTGCCTCTTTTCGGCAACTATTTTTATTATTATTCTATTGTTAGTTCAAGGAACTGTCTCGCAGTTGACATATAATCGTTGTACTTATTTAACGGAAAAGAAACTCTTGCTCATGCCCAGCAGAGGAGCACTTAACTTTTACTTTATATACAAAGCTAGAATACTTCACTAGGTACTGATAAGCTACACTTATAAAATACTCCTCAGTACATATTTCAAGTACATATTTCAAGCACTGCGAATTGCGATAAATCAGCTTATTCGAATCTCACGATTTTTATTTTATATTCGGATACGTACACGTAGCGCTACGTGAATATATAATGAAAAGTGAACTGATTTAACCCAAAACATAATTGCGAACCGAATATCTGATTTAGTTTTCATCAAATTCCGTTCGGATTTATGTTTTAAGTTTTAACAACAACAAAAAAGAGAGAAATACATGAACCCTTAACAGATTATTATAAAATGTACCAATTATTCTGAAAATGCAATATTATATTGATCATAGTAAAAGAACGTCTTGTTTTTGCAAAGAAAATGAGCCATCTGACGGTACGTGGTACTTGCCGACATAAGACAATAGCGCTGTAAAAATATATTTTGGTATCAATAGACCTCCTTGGAATTGGTGTAACGTGTTATATCAAATGTCCCGGTAACTACACCGGTTCACTAACCTTTTAAACTGGAACACAAAAGTCTAAAACTTTTTAGTTGGGCGGTATAATAACTTGTGAATCACCCACACAGACAGCCTTTACCGCCGATGCTGATTATATAATTACATTATATTTACATCTTATGATATGTTTCATGTATATTGGCATAGTAGCTTGTTTCAGTTAGGCTGACAAAAAAAGGTCTCCTCGTTTATTAGAATAGATCTTTAGTATAATAACAACAGAAGGAAGACAATATAATTACGACAAAGGAAAATATTATATCACATGATTGCGTAAGTCATTTGTTCGTGAAAAATCGTTTCAAGATAAAACCAGCTTGGAACAGCTGGGCAATTGGTTGAAATAGATTTCCTACGTGACCGGCCTGGTCCGGCTGCAAAGGCGAACACGCCGCACATTTAAGTGTTGCTTTTGCGGTAAATTGGGCGAATATAAGCAGGACTGTGCCACGTCATTTGGATCGTAATGATCATTTTTCTTACTTTTCCGGGAGGTGCTTCCCCCCATGGCCCCTTGTGAGCGAAAGTGCTGAGTCGTCAGTATTGTGATTGAGTGAATTGAATTGAAACGTAGCTTTATACGGACTAATGAAACGAGGTTTTGAAAATAAATTATTCGAGATGTTCTTAAATATATTTGTAGTATCTTGAAATATTGTGTATTTATGTAATGTTCCAATAATAACCACAATTAGTAATGCTAGCAGTTAAAATGCTTTGTCAAAATATTCTTAATATGTGTTTCCACAAATCACTCGTAAACAACTGGCTTATATGAATAATGATAAAGCTGTAATAAACATATCTTGTATATTCGCACATTGCCTTGGAATAGAAGGGAAATATTGTATCTCCATATTGAAAACCTTTATGAAAAAAAATTGTCGGAGTGATCTTATTTTATTAATTAATTTTACTTTAATTATTAGCGAATCAGCGGGTTACTGCAACACTAAACTTAATACAATATTTAGAGTAAACGTGAACATATAAAACATTTAAGTATTTCAAAATAGCCTTCAATTGAATTGAATTTTCAAGTACATTACATGTAAATTAGAAAAGAGAACAGAAAAGAGATTTTCTCTCAAACATTATATGGAATACTTGTCTCTACTTATCTGAGACTTTCAATTCCAAACACTCGATTGGAAAACTTTTGACTATTTTCTTTAAGCTAATATAGACGTCTTTATGTCAACCGCAACGTGAAACAGTTCCATAAATATTGGCGTTAAATACTATAAAAATTACTCATTTTATTTTCACTTCAAAGTTTTATGGAATTGTAAAATATTTATACAGGTATGAGTAGTTCGTTCCAGTAAAATTTTAAAGCTGAAAAACAAAATCCATTTGAGCGGCTCGTAGAGGCAAAGCCCTAAATGTTTACTAGTTAACAGGTCTTTTTTGCGGCGTTTGTCAAAAATCGTCGATCAGGGAACGTTTATTTGTTTTTTAGACAATGCATAGCGCAGCCACTGAACGGCGCGGAGTTACGGTCGCGTGCACCGGGGATGTGTATGAACTCCACTTTAAAGTCTTTTCGTAGAATTCTTTATTAATAAAATGTATATATTTTTGTTATTGAAGCTTTGTGCTATTCTCTCCGGGTCCCGCCTACAATGATATTCTATCACTAGCGTCGATGATTTGTACAGCTTTATTTAAGTGTAAAGTAAACATGACATCTTAGACGGTGTAAAGAACCACTTACACCCGTTAGTGTGTCATGACATTTGGGTGTCATGACTATTTACCTTCCGAGCGCAGACCCGCTCGTCGGCCCGCTCGTTAAAAGATCAACCAGCCATCAGATTTTACATGTTAGCTCTCAGCTCAAAAAAGCAAATATTATAATGTAGTAGTACCTACAGTGCCGGTCTGTAACAACTCAGGTCGGGTTTTACTCGGGACACTGACTACCGACTCAATACTAAATTTTATGGTTATTACAGTGAATGTCGCAAATCACTTTCAGACACTCCGAGATCGTATTCTATCTTAAATATCATTAAAGCCTTCTTGTGATGTAAATTCATATGGCAACTTTAGAATTAAAGACTACAGTGCAGACTCTGTATTTAAGCAAGCCAAGCAGCAATACTTTGTATTGTTGTATTTGAGTCTGAAGGGTGAGTCAGCCCGTGCACAGACACAAGCAACATGACTACATAATTTCCAAGGTTGGTGGCGCATTGCAGATGTAAGGAACGATTCTAATGTCTTTCGCCGCCAATGTCTATGGGCAATGGCGACCACTTACCATCAGGTGGTTTGTTGCTCGTTCGGCTACCTTTTTCATAAAAAAACAATCTGATATATCACTTACTTATTGAAATCAACTAAATATTACGCATTATCGATGACTTAAGTAGTGTACCTACAGTATTATACCTAGTCTGTAACACATTTTCTGAATTAAGTAAAACGCTATCGATCATAATATTTCGTTTTATTCGATTGCTTATATTTGATTCATTCGTCAGGTTATTACTCTAGTTTCACAGCGGTCATGTTTGTTTGGTTCAGTAAACAAATCGGAAAAGTGCAGGAACGGGCCGAGAGTTTTGGAAAGGAGGATTACCAAATAATAAATATAAATATCGATGTGTGGAGTAACTCCCGCGCCAGTATCGAATTCAGCTAATAAGCAAACTAATCGAAATATTGCAGGATTAAATTACATGTAAAGTTGTAACCTCTTTATTCTAAGATGTCGATTCTGACGAACCGGCCAGAATCTAATAGAACCAGGACGTTATTGGCATGAATACGGAGGATAAAGTTAGTAAAATAGCAATCTGTAAATGTCACTCTTATGAACATTGGTGATTGGATGGCTAAATTGCGTTCAGCGTAAATGACCTTTTCAATTGGATATTACTCTCGAGGTGCCTTAACAATTAATTTGTGATTCGTAATTATACCGAACAAAAGCTACCTTAATAGTGAGTGATAGTGAGCCTGACGTAGGATTAAAATAAATCTAATTATTAAAAAAACATAAATCAATAATGTGATAGTTTCCGCAGGATGTTTACACGGGCAAGCCTTATTCAACAATATATATTATGACATAAGCCTCGTAATATCTATAATAGTCCGGTGTTATCAGCGTGACGAAAAATGATCATCCTACCAAATCATAAACAAAGAAATATAACACAACTTAACTGTACGCATGAGAAATAAGAAAGGAAGACGTTACCTGCGAAGGGTCGGGATGTCGATAGCATTGGATAGGTTGCTTTGCTGTCAGACTGACTGCAAGCCCTTGCGTTCAAGGCGTCGAAGTGTCGGAAATACTGACCGACCAATGGGAACAGCTCTCATGCAATTGCTTCTAAATGATTTGACTAGCGCTGGTTATGATCCCATTTGTTCCATTATTTCTATGCTTATCTCTTTATTTAAGTCCCGGGCTACATTCTTGTAAATTTTTTTGGTCATTGGTCAGTGGTTAGGATGAGGGAATAAGAAATGGAAAATTTTCTATCATATTCAGGATTTAATTAAATGAATATATTTAATAGTTTTGACTAAAACAAATAAATACCCTTTAGATAGAGATGTTACACAGGTGATAATCGCTACCACTTAAGTGATCAATTCGCCCACTCTAACTTCCCGCGTTTTACGAGTTTGCAGTAGTTAAATGTTAATCTTTTGTTGTAAGCTTATATTGTTGTAATAGGTAGGTTTATTAGGAAATTGTTAAATAATTACACCAGTAGTTAATGTTTTTTTTACATAAAATTTTAAAGCTAAGACGCCTCGGTAAATGGAACACATGAATAAAACTGTAGTATTCGGCCAGCCTGTCTATGTCAAATGATACATCGTCTCTATAATTATGGATCGCTATAACGAGGCTATAGTCTACATTGACAGTTCAAGTATTTTTCATAAGTATCCCCGTCGCGTCGGCGCTGGCGTATGTGACCCGTTATTGCGACCACTACGGCTAGTAGGGTGTAGGCTTCACTGAAGAAGTACACGACATCTATTGGGCATCTGTATGTGCTAGAACATATGTAAGCTAGAAAGTATCGTTTCAGTCAATGTATGAGACTTGATTGAAATATTCGACGAGTTTTGACAATTAGACAATTATATATATTTTTTATGATTTCTGAGGTGTAATTATTACGGATAGTAGCTTTCACTTCTTCGAATCTCATCTTTGGCAGCTCTTCTTGCTGGCAATTATAACCCTTAAGTATATTGCTGCATTGTAAGATAAGATCTTCGAGACATTTGCAACTTGGACTGTTGCCACGTACTCGACGCAATCGTTGGGCATGTAGTCCAGGTTTTGAAGACCTAAATATAATATGACTAGTAGAATTGAAACTGTAGGTCGCTGGTTCCAGGCCGGGCAAGTATCAATAGGTAATTATTGTGCTTATGTTTATAATTAAATTTAATGTCCTCGGCGGTTTCGAAAGGGCTGTTATTATTTTTATTAATTAGGTGAACGGGCTAATGGACGTGATGCTAAGTTATCCCAAACACCGACAGTACTTGGCCCTTTTAAAAAAATAACCATACCTTTTATCGCCAACGAGCCACTATACTTGATAATATTATAAGTATCAGATATGGTTTTAAAATTATATTTAGTGACAACATTTATGACTTATCAGCCTACGAAATAATTAATTATAAAAGGACACTTACTGACCAATTAATCAAAGGCCTTTTGATAGTTCTTTACTCGTGCGAAGGACTCGACCCGCTTGAAGTTCGTGGTTCTTTGTTTCATTCCATTTGAACACGACACATTACTTAATGTTTGGGCTTTGTGTGCGGGTGAATAACTCTGGATATTAATTTATTTCAGTTCAGTCTCTATATTACACAATTATCGAAATAGATCTGAATGGGAATTCATTGCAGATCATAAAATATGATACAACATTGAGACAATAATAACCACATTTAATGCAATCCTACGTGCATCACAATAGCATATCAATTTAACTCGGTTAATAGAATCAAAATTAAAAGTGTGAATTGTCCACTATTACAGATTAAAAGAACCAAAAGTGAGCAAAACTTCAGCGCAATCGGTCGAAAATCGATTAAAATGGACTCGCAATATTTGATCCACACAAACTGATCGGTAAAGTTACTTAAAGTCTGTTGAAACATCTATGAATAACATTCAATGCGTTATTTATATAATTATAAGTAAACGTTGCTCGATAATAATAACCAGGGCTAATTAATAAGATTGTCAATCCCCTGTTCCCGAGGGTCGGAGGGCTTCATTGGCTCGGGGTATTGCGAAATCTGTTTAAACAATGTCCCATATGCATTACATATTGACAGGGGAACATCGTGATTACGACGCGTCATCACTAGAGTATTGATGGTCCCCTTATTTTATTCTTGTTTGGATTAGAAGCGCATATTGCCCAACGAGCCAATTCCTCTGTTTACGTTAATTTATTTAAGTTATTCAATAGTACTGAGTCGGGCTTAAGTCATTTATTTAAAACAAAGTTTACGTAATAATAATTTTCCGTTTTCAATGAATATTAGAAGAAGTAAGGTAGTAAAATAATAATCCTTAAAGATCTCAATGCTAGTCAAACGCCTCCTGCTTTAAGAAAATGTTTGTAGATTAATCCTCCGAGTAGATCCAATGCAGATAAATGGATATAGATTTAGTAAAAGCGATATTTCCTTTGACCGCTGAGCATGAGATGATCTTAGACTATAAAATAAAAGGCAGATGGAGCGCGTAGAGCATTACATTGACGCAATATAAGCGAATACTCGGTAGATGAACAGGACGCGTGTTTTTTTTAATACGTCAACAATTCATAATTATTAAAGTATCTGCAATTTTACCGTATTAAAGCAAAACATCATTTATTGATTCAATATAATGTGCCTCGTGCTCCATAAGCCCCTTATTTTATAATCTGACGTGATGATTTACTTAAACGATTTAAGTACATAGAAACTCCCTCTGAACTCCTTGGATTTAACCCCGTGATCCTTAATTCCGATTAACATTTATTTTTATCCACTAGCCTGTCCGGTTTGTGTTAACAAAATATAGACTTGTTTTCGCACCTCATAAAACTTAAAATATATATATATAATATATATATACAATTGTTTAGAGAGGCGATGGCTTCAGCTGCGTAATGTTTGATTCTCACTTGTAACATTAAGTTCTTAATTTTCTTTGTTCAATTTCACGTGCTAATTGTATTACCATTGTAAGTACATTTATTTGTAATCACAAAGGAATTAATTCTGTTAATCTTTCTGTATAGAAACTCAGTTGTCTACAATGTGTCCTGTCACAAATAAACTTTTCATTGTTCTTTGGACATCACCGTTAAGCTTGAAAGTGCAATTGTATCAATACAAAGTCAAATGTTTTTCAAATAGCTGTCAACCGCGACCTCGCCCGCTAATCGGGGGTTACCCTATATCTACTGTACACCTAGGAACATATGCAAAACTAAATTAGAATCGACTGTGTAATTAAGAAGAAAAGACGCAGCACAAAATACACAAACTAAGTTTCGCATTGACATTGACATTGACATGAGCGAGAGGGACATGACACCTGAGACCTCGTGGACCTTTGCGCAGTGCCATTATTTATCAATGGTTGAAAGTTGAAAGGTAGACATGCGCCAATCTGTCAAAAGTACTGCGCGAAAGTAAATAAATAAATATATAAGTTTAATACGGAACCCACTTATTCATAAATTGATTATTTTAACATGGTCCGCTGTCACAGGCGCTCCTTTTTATTATCCCTGAAACTACAAAGTCCGAATTACAAAGTATAAAGAGAATATAATTTACTTTGTTAAAGATTATTTTATGCTCGGAATAAATTAATTCTGATAAAGATACGCTATTTTAAGTTAACTTCTAGATTAATAATGAAATATTATTCGTCACAAAAAACGGTATCTCGTGTAGTAAAAGAAATTATTATCTCTTTGACGATTCATAGTTATGCTTCCTTTGGCGCGTGAATGCTCGACATGATCCGGGATTTGAATAGATCGGAATCAATGTGATATAGCAACGACGGGCAATAAAAAATAAATTGAACAAGTCAAATAAACGTTTTATGAGTTCATTATCTGTATAATTAGTAATTAGTTTGACGTCCTCAGCAATATTAAGAGTTACTACCTCAGCTCGAATTGAAATTTTGCCCCCGTCTGACCGCCGCACAATTGCAGCCATCTCCCTCGCACGAGTGACGCGGTAAAGGTCGCGCGTTTATATTATACGATAGAGTAAGCTGAAACGTTGTTGAACATCGATATTAGCTATAACGATATACACGAAAAAAATTAAAATACACACATTTCGGATTTGCACTATTATTGCATAAAACCAGAAAATGATAATATTTAAATATGTAGCCATTGTGTAATTAGATATACCTTCGCGTTTTTTTAATTAAAAACAAATCTAATGATAATAATAACACACAGCGGCACTTTACAGCGTCACGTATCAAAGGACTGAATATATCAAATGAAAGTGTTTATAAAAACGTTAGAAAAATTGAATGTGAAATTAACTCGCTTATTTAATACGCGGTAGTGATCGATTGATCAAAATGTTTGATTTTTTATAAATATTAAATAGCATAATAAACTGAAGCAGATATTTATCCGATTTCACGCAAAAGTATTGTTTTTTTTTTTGCACTTGCAAACCGCCGCAAAAGTCCAGAAGATGTGGTTGTCATTTTCCACCAGCTGAGTCTCCTCCTCGTTTGCCACCAATGCCATATATATATATATATCCAAAGTCTACGACTATTATAGACACAAGTTAAGATTTGTACGTGAGCTTTATCAGAAAGGTTCGCGTATAAGTTCAGCATATATGACTTTTACTGTCACCATATTTCTAAATAAACGATAACTTTCAGATTATTCGTGGAACAGTGTCAGTCCTTATCAAAAATATAATATTATTTGTTTTTCGTAAATAATAACTGCAGTAAACACTATTGCAATTTAGACCCGACTGGTCTAACTTTGAGATATTATTTAAAATATTCGATGATTTGAAAAGATTCATTGGTTCAATACTTATTATGATGTTTTAAATGTACACTGCGTAAAACGTGTAGCTCAAGTATAATCACATATAATTTTTGCGAAGAACGATCGTCATTATGATTTATTTTATAATTGTGCTACATACTGTGCGGTAGGGACTGTCTGGTAGTTAATTTTTATTATCATACGTATTATAAAAATTCTCATAAAAAATAAATACACACTGTTAAAACTGTAGAACATTGCGAACATAAGTAGGTACACTTGAAAGCGAAAAACAAAAAAATAGGCATGCTGTTAAATAAATAGCAAAAAATGAAATGCAAGGAAACAAGGCGTATAATCCGACTCGCGGGCAAAGAGGCTCGCGACATGCTCGCGAGCGCACGCCAAATTAACTTGTCTCTTCATTTCTGCACCTGTCTGATACACACAGTTCTATTAAATATACAACAAACTAATTTAAAAAAAAAAGTGAAACGGGTGCCGTCACGCTTATGTAACAAAAGTATTCCATAAAGATATTCCATCTTTGCGTAGAAACAGTTTTAATCAAATTATAAGCGTAGACTTTGACCTTGAAATTATAATCCTATCTAATCCGAAGAAGTTTCAGGCACAAAAAAAAATACTATGAATATAATAATGGAATTGGAATAAGGTAAAAGATCGAGTATATTTATTTTTCATGAACATTACATTAAAATTCTATGAAAATATTTATTTTTATATTTTTCTGTACAATAGAAACAAAAAGTTGGTTTCAATTTCATTTCACTATAAGATATTTGTGTTAATGAATACTATTTTTATATATTTTTTTTTATTTCAGCTCGCCGTAAGTCTCATCCGCGAGCCCCGCCCGGTACATCCCTCGTGTCTGAAATAGCCCGATGCTTGGGGAAGTAATAAAATTAGATCCTCAGTCAATACGTCTTCATTAGTCTTCCGTTGCACACAACCACGGACTCCTTAACAAGGGTGTAAATAATTCATGCTCGTTCATATGAAAAACAGAAAAGTTTACAATTAAAATGCAATCCGTTTTAAAAATATTAACAAGTTTGTTGTTTATTTAATGTGTTTTTCGTGCGCGACTGCGTCCGTAAAAACTTTATTTGTTTTAGGAAAGCGAACAAATCAAATGTTCCATCTGTGGTGAGTGGTCACTCTGGGCGTAAGTACGTAGACGAACTGATTTAACTAACATGACTGTATTTTTAGATATTGAAAAAGAGTAACTACTGAGTTTCTTGCCGATTCTTCTCGGTAGAATGTACATTCCGAACCGGTGGTAGCTTTACTTTAAATAGTTTTTTAAATGACGATTCAAAAGTGCTCGTAAAAGCCTACTCGAATGAAGTATATTTTGATTTTGATTTTGAACAAATAAAACAGACTTGAATCTTTTTCCCCTAATAAGAAATATTTTCATCAACGTCGGTTTTGGGCAAAAATAAATCGGTGGTCTCCATCGCCCGTAATGCCAATACAAATATAGTACTAGGATGTATGATGATACATTGTCTCGAATCTGTAATTAAACAACACAAATAAAATAATACAACACAGAAAAACTAAGTATTACTTTTTCTTGGTAGAACAAATGAAATGCGGATGGTAGCCATCCAGACAGCCCTTTGCAAAGCGCTTTCGCCGGTAAGCTTAAGATAGCAGCTGTAGACTTTAAATATGAAAATCCACTCAAGGACCATCTTCTGGAAATAGCTAAAATTCGGTCAGCGGTAAACCAAATGTCAAATCAGTGGATATAATTACTTACTAAATATTATTTTTATGTATATTTTCGGGAAACAAACAGTACAATAGAATAGTAATATGAAAAAACAATAAAATAACACAATTTGATTAGTTTACCAATCAAGTTTCCACTGATTATTTTACAAATTAGATTTATATTACAGATTGGAAGCAGGAAGTAATGAGGACAACAATAATTTAAACAATTAATTACAAAGACAAAAATCGATTAATATTAGTGATTAATTATTTGTAACATAAAAAAAACATTGTTGATTACATAAGACAATATTAACATTGATTTATTTAACAATAATACATTGATGTTCCTTTTAAAACTTAAAAGGGAACATGAAAATATATCTATATTACTATTTTTTTTATTATACATGTTACACGACCGATGGATAAAGTTATTTTTGGGCATATTTAGTTTTAGTCCAGGCCAATCAAAAAGAGCGTATTTTCGCTTACATTAAAATTTAAAAAACCTAATAAATAAGGGCTATCAATTTATTATTTAACAGTTGAAATAGAAATATGAGCATACGGCGAACTTCTAATAGACTGAAATCAGGGTGACTATGAGAGTTATAAAACTTGTATTGAACATGATTCAAAAATTTTATTTGTCTTTTTTCTAGAGAAAGTTTTGTATTGAGGGATCCAGATTGGCGAACCGAATTCCAAGAGAGAACGTTAAACTATTGTACAAAAGAGTGATAGTACAATAGTTTTTGAATTCCTTACCAACTCTCAATAGAAAGCCAAGCATTCGATAGGCATTAGCAACAATATGATCTATGTGAAATTTAAAAGTTAAACTGCTATCTAAGTAAATACCCACGTGTCTCACCTTACTAACGCGGTTAACAAATTCGTCTCTTAGACGGTATTCATGAGTGTTCGGTACTCGTTTACGTGTGAAAGAAATAATACTACACTTTTTAACATTAAGAGAGAGAAGATTATCGCTTCAATATTTGCATGAACTGTTGAGATCTTTCTGTAACAACAGACAATCCGAAAGTCCGGAAATCTTTCTAAAGATTTTCATGTCGTCTGCAAATAATAAAACCGAAGAGTGATTAAATTTTTTTACAAATATCATTAATAAAAGTACTAAATAGCAATGGACCGAGGTGAGAGCCCTAAAGTACACCAGATAATAAGTACGAATGACGGACAAAAGCCTTTTATAGTCACCGCTTCTATTGCGAAGAGAATAGGATAACCACCGAAGTAGAGCACCAACTACGTCTATACCAACTTGCTCCAATATATATTACTATATACTATAATCATTACATTCTACTGAATGTAATGAGATATTTTGTCGAATGCCTTAGAGAAGTCGGTATACACGACGTCAATCGATCACCAGCATCCATGACCCTTATTACACGATGAACCAGTTCACACACATTTGTTTCGACGTATCTTTTACTGATAAGGCTGTATTGTTCGTCAATCAGAATACCTCTTATAATCGGAAAAATGGTATCATATATAATTTTTTCAAATATTTTAGCTCTTGTACATAATTTAGATATTGGCCTGTAGTTTTGAACATTATGTTTGTCACCTGACTTGAAAATAGGTACCACGAACGAACGCTTCCAAACAACAGACATGATGCCTGAACTCAATGTTTTTTTTTTTTGTCAAATTAATTACATACATAATTGTATATGAATAGAAACAGCCAGGAGGCGATCGTTTCATTCCCAAGGTGTACTATCAAACATAAACTCACTAATTGTATAGTAACCTTTAGCATACAAGCGTTCCTCAACAATGTTTTTAACTTTGGCAACAGAAGCATTTTGAACGCTTTCTGGGATCCTGTTGTAGAAGCGTATACGTTGCCCCACAAAAGAGTTACTGACTCTATGCAGTCGAGTAACAGGAGTAACAAGATTGTGTTTGTTCCTTGTACCAATGGTATGAGAATCACATTTTCTCATAAAAACATTAATATTTTTCCGTACATACAAAACATTACAGAATATATATTGAGAAGCAACAGTTAATATCTTAATTTATTTAAATTTATACCTTAATGATTCCTTGGCTCCTAGGTTATAGATTGCGCGAATAGCCCTCTTCAGCAGCACAAATATAGTATGGATAGCGGCTGCGTTACCCCAAAGCATAATACCGTAGGACATTATACTGTGATAGTAACTGAAATAAACTAGGCGAGCCGTATCAACATCGGTAAATAATCTAATTTTTTTGACCGCAAATGCCGCAGAACTAAGTCTACCCGCCAATACGTTTATATGGGGGAGCCACTGTAACTTGGCATCAAGAGTAAGGCCAAGAAATTCAGTTGTTTCAACTGGATCCCTCGATTCCCCATTGTTAAGTACATCGGATTTTACATTTTGCACGTTTGGTGTGCTAAATTTTACAATTTTAGTTTTTTTATTATTCAGCCTAAGATTATTTACGCTAAACCAGTGTACTATATCAGACATAGCATTGTTTACATCGTCATACTGTACTTGTTTCCTATTAACTTACAAAATCAATAGGCCCGACATCCAAACCCCTGTTGCTGTGATTTTGTGTTTTGAGCGCTTCATTGGCGGTTTTCGTATCGTATACTGATTTAAAATATTCATTAAAAGTTGAACACATCTCCTCTCAACCACCAGCACTATGATAAAACAATAAAACATTGTCAGGCTTAACAAATTATAACACTCTTATTTACCTTTATTTACCTTAATTTACGTATCTTAACTCATATTATCGTATATCCCTATGTAATGTTTGCTAGCTTCTCTGTGACTAAGTGATAAGAAATATTGTAATTCACACGCCAAAGACATTGGCGTCGAAGAAATATTCCCGTTTGCAACCATTTCTTAAATCTACTAATATGTCCTTTGTGCCTGACGTTACACCGGGTCACTCGCCCAACCAAGCTAAATACAACGTTAATAATGAGAATAAAAAAAAACAAGTGACAAAAGTAGAATTTCATTTTACGTCGGAGAATTTGTACTCAAAAGTTAAATATAAATTTGTCATTGAAATTTTAATATCGCGCCCAAAGAAGTTTCTCCTTAAAATATTTTATACACAAACAGCGCTCCGTAACAAATGTGCATAGACATTGTTCTCTTAGAACGAGTTCATTTTGACTGGATTAATTATTTTTTAATTAGATTTTAGAGGCTTTACTGCGTTCTTTCCGAAGTTATTTATACTTTATATCTCATTATTATTATTATATATGTATTTGCTTACGGAAGATGATCTGATAAGATCAGCTGGCATAAACTGGTGCTCCAAGGCACAAGACCGACAAAAATGGACATCTTTGGAGGAGGCCTTTACCCAAACCGGGGTTCCTGTTAATTTATAAACATTTTAAAACATATATATGTTTACTACTAGTAATATTACTAGCATAAACTTACTAATAAAAATTGTTTTTGTTTTTATTTATTTTCGTTGTAATATTATAACTACCAACTATTGTAAAACAGGAAATAAAAAGGCTTATTATTATTTGTTTAAGGAAGTTGGGCATATTATGGCCAACAATATATTTGAGAAAGGCCTTAGTGGAGATATTATTGTTAGAACAAATGCGAATTTGAACTATAACGTGGATTATATTGTTATAGAGAATGACCACATAGCATTAAAAGTGCCAGAATCTCGTCCGTATAATGTCATAATGTAAAATTTTAAAAAACGTAATTAATTGACTTAGATAATATTATATTAAAACTATGTTTCTACGGTCACGCATTGGTTTGCCGCACAATCAAACCACAAAACTATTATATTATTTCACTAATTGATTGTTAGCACATGATAAAGTTTAAATTATTTATTTCATTTGTCTGTTCCAGTTATAAGCACGTTTAAAAATATTCATAACATATACTTGTTGTGTGCGCTGTGTGTGTGTGTTAAGGGCCAATGTAGTTAATATGTATTAATTATTTTAAAAATATTCATCATTATTTACGTGATGTGTGCGTGGGTTTTAAAGGATAATACATATGACTTTTTATATATATATATATATATATATATATATGTGTCGGAATAACATCACGATTATGATTATTTTTCACATCAGACATGGTAATACTATCGACTTATGAGGGTCGGACGTAACGCAAACACGATAGTTGTCTATAATTTAATTAGGTTTACAATAATCACAATAATTTAATCGCATGGTTTTAATTAGATAGTAGCAACAGCAACAGAGCCAAACGTTCCGTCGGAGGAATGCGAGTGCACCCCAATGCTTGTCGACCGAGAAGTGTCCCTGTCGACTTTGCGGTGGCGCTGACGTTCCGTTAGTGCGAACTGCCACGCCATCTGCCGTCTAACTATGCACTTTGCCTCTTTAAAAGTCAAATCAGCGCCTTTTTATTATTTGTGCTGACCTATTATAAAGAAGATAGGCGGATGGGCAAATGGTGGTGATCATCTGCTGGTGAGGAGAGCCCAAATTTTAACTATTCCTTACATCGCCAATGTGCAACAATCTTAAAAACTAAAATGTCTGCCCCTTGTGGCTGTATTATATTCTGGCTCAGTTGCCCTTCAAAGCGGAATACAATAATAAGTGAATGGTATCTATCCATACGGATAAGTAAAGCGAACTTATTCAAAATACACTGTAATTTTTTAACAAAATATAATTAATAAAATAAATATGGAATTATTATACATCTCATGTGTCAATCGGTTAAGCTGTTTCTTGTCATCATCGACAGACAGCTCGGTTTGTATACGTCGAATATTTTCACAGCCCGTGTGAAACGTCAGACAATTCATTTTTATTTAAGCAGGCCGAAGCAATAGGAAGGGATATGATTTCAGCATGTACATAAATAATAATATCCTAAAATGTGTTGTTATGTTTGCAACCATTACAAGATCGCTGTATCGAAATGCAAGTATTTATGGATGGATAAGTTGTCGACTCGTTACATGGTAAGTCATTGAATATTTCGCAATAGAATTTATTAAAATAATATTTTCTTGTGTCGTACTTTTCAAAACGCAGTTTTTTCCGTAAGAGCGTCTTAGTTTAAAAAATATTTTTGATTGCTATCAGAGGTAATGTGAGTCACCCATTTCAGCTGACGCGGCCTTTCTCAGGGGAGACTAGATTAGGCACAGAAACAAAGATTTTACGTCCAAACTGCGGGCTTCTTCTGAGTGATTCTCGAAGGATAAGATTTGACTTCGATTTCGCATTTTACAGCATTATCAGCTAGACTAAATCAATAATATCAGAATAAAAATAATACACTAAAACCCTAAGGCTGACTGATTGGTTGCCATTCAACGCGAATTCATTCAACAAACGTTGAAATAGGAGATGAAAGTTTATATGGAAATTTGTCGCTTTTTGTCAGTTGTGTCAGTGCTTTTGGCAAACTCATCCTGTGAGAGGATTAAAAGGGGAATTCAGATTTGTGTGAAAATTCAACAATTTCGAAGTTATAATATATTTGTCTCATAAAATTACAAGGACCGTTAGTTTATAATAAATCTAGCCAGATTATAAACTATCGAAAAATGAACGCTATGAACGGCATCCATTGTTTTTAATATGATGTGCCAATTTTAGTTAAATTATAAACACGTTAACCGAGCATAAAGAGAAAAAAAGATTATAAACTATGTCGCGTTACACTATTTTGTATGGCTGGTAAGGTCCCTTCACAAGTTTTCCAATTTACTTCCTCCTCCTCACAATTTTCTAGTAACATATTAGGTATATATTCATACATATTTTTAGGCTGAGGCAAACGTATTGCAAAGCGCTATTATGTCTACAAGAAATTTATTTTATTCGACAGTACGATTGAATGTAAACAGCAGCGCAGTGGACAACAAAATCGCTTCAGGCGCTGACGTCAAAACTTTAGCAGAATAACTCAAAGTTTATGATAGAATTGTACGTCTCAACTAAATCTGAATAAAGTCTGGAACAGTGTATACTTATGACCACAACTAACTGTTGAATAAATTATAAAGTTAAAAATATTAAGAACATACATTTGTAATTGGTAACATTTTCTTTTTGACTATTTTGCACTTTACAATAAAACATTTTGAATCGTCAATATCTATTCGTAATCTAATCGTCAGTATCTTATTATGCATACGTAAACTATTGCCCAAAAACATTCTCTGTGCCGTATGCAAGCGGAACGCAGGGGTTCAAAATTTATTTTTATATATAATTTTATTAGGTAGATAATTGCATAAAAATTTCTATCAAGCAATCTTTATCAAGATGCAATAATTTTAATATTAAATGTAATGAAAATGTTTGCTTGCTTTATTATGTTTGGAGTTAATGAATCACACCATATTATCATCATTGTACAGTCAAGATGAAAGGATACATACAAATAAACATATGTTTTAAAAACTAACACAGAAACGACATTTAAGATGAATTATAATTTCAGCATTTGAAAACTTTAACCTTGTAGGTATAAAGAAAACCACTAAGAAGAAAAGGTGTATTTGTAATTTTTGCATTGATTAATTTCAAAATGACCGATTACTGTTCTCGATGTGCGACTCACGCCAGACTAAGGGTTAAGGTGATATAGTCGTCGTCATACAAAATGATTTAATCAATCAAAGCAGTCCCGCACAAAGCTATTTCTAGTCCATACGAGTAGATATCATGACGACAGGGGTCAGTGGTTAGAACAAGTGAATCTTAAGTTAATCATCTTTGAATTTAAGTTATGTGCTTCATTTGAGTTTTAATTCATCTCGTGCTCAGCCGTGGAGGATAACATCGGTGAACCTGTTTATGTTGGATATTAATAATTCGATCACATGAGTATCCACCAGTCTGTTTGGTAACATCTTCCTTAAGATGAGAGGACTCTTCCTAGCAGTACTCGTAGAACATTTATAAGCTTTTACTTCTAGTAATATATTAGAGGTCCTTACCAATGTTAACAAACTTGCATCCGCCATTGAAAGAAACTGCAACCTCAGATATCTACTTGGTCTTTTATTTCTTCTCCTTACCATTGCCCCCTATACCCCACACACACTGTTCTTATACGACGACGCATTGTCTATCGCTATCGTAAGTTAAATATACTTTTTGTAACAATAAAATATATTCTTATATTTAGTCTATCGTGTATATTTTTATGTACACTAGCAAAAATGCCACCTTAAGTTAAATGGTTACTATACAGGAATAAAAAACAGCCCTAACGTTGCCATTGCGCGACCAACCTTGGGAACTAAAAAGTTTATCCGTTGCCCCGGTAGTTACACTGGCTCACTCTTCAAACCGGAATACAGGAATACTAAGTATTGCTAAGCTTCCAAAGCCGTACCACCGACTAATAGTTATTACAATATACATATATTCTATTATCAACTCTCAAAAGCACAATTATATTGAAAGCTATCGCATTTTACTTAATAGAAAGAAATCGGATCGAAAACAATAGAAAATATGCAATTTAATCGTATCAGGCGAATAGGACAAATGCAATCAGAGGACGTAATCTCCCGCCGATTGAGAATCGAATTGTCCTGGAAACGCTTCGATAATACTGCTTGCATTATACCTCCATTATAAATTTAGCTCTATACACTTCCATATTACAAGAAATGAGGGCTCATATTAAAATGGACCTGTATTCATTGGCTGTTAAAAGTTGAACCCAAGGTATATCTAGTTCAGGAAGTTTGACAGGTCTAGATAGTATGGTGGTCGATTTCGTATCGATTTTATATGTGTAAGTTTTATTTAAGAGCCATTTTTAAGTGATTGAAATCATATTTAGTTCATAGTAATCATCGATATTCAGAATAGTCACTCGAATGTAAATTAGCCTTTTGTTGGAAAATTCGAATTCTTGTTCTGTATTCACGACCCGGACTTTGACTCACTTCTGATGTGATAACTTATCATAATTATATACTAAATAGTGTACTCCTCTTAAATCTGTTCGACTGTTATTATTATATAAGCGTTACGTCAGTAATGGATGAGTACATGAAGATTACAGTTATTATTATTATGAAGCGGACACGTCTAATAATTTCAGCAACTTGAAACCACAAGAGCCGAAACCAAGTTTTACTATGATAATATAATATTGAATACTCTAGAAATAACAGAAAATGCACTACGCAGTGCAATAACAGAAAAATAGCTCAATATAATATCTTCTATCCTGTAATTAGTTCAAATGTTAAAGTGTAAACAGTATGTTTTATGTGCAAAATGTGTTAAATTAATATTGTAATCGATTTCATTGATAACATGTGTGTTTAACAGTTTGACTGACAGTTATCGAGAAGTGAGCGAATAATTATGCAGACTGCATTACTATAATGGTGACTGAAAAGCTTCTGATTTCACTACTATAAAACAATATGCAGGCTGCTCTCCAAAAGTCTAAAAACATAAAGCTTCAATCGTAAAAACGTTAAACGTTATTGAGAAATAAAACGAAATTCCTGGAAAATATCATTGATGACTATCCAACAAATACTATATATATATATTTTTCATTTTCTGAAAAATCCTTTGTTGCACCGATTTACAAAAGAAAACTTTTTTTTTTGCAAAATCGGTTTGACTTTTATCGGTTAACAAACAAAAATATACATACTCGTCGAAAATATGGCGTGCCTTTTTTAAGTTGGTTAATTAAAATTGGTCCTGTTGGCACAGACGTGCCAGTACTTGCACGAGATTTGGATACTACCACTTTGTTGTAGCTTAAATTTCGTACACTAATTTTGTGCTACAATGAAACATCGGATTGTTTACTTTACGATGTGTCGATAGCAGTTGAAACGTATTACAGCTTAAATATTTTTTCATTTCGAACGTCCTGAAACTTTGAATTTTAGAATTCCTCACACACCTTGGAAACAAAAACAAGAACCCGTTCCGTATGCTATTGTATAACGAACAATTCTTACAAGTCCTAAGGCCGACATTAAATAATCTCGAAGCGCCTTTGTTACAAGCCGTAAAAACAATGCCTCGTCCAAAGAACAATATAGGCACAACAGCGCACCTGCGGGCCCCTCTACGAGCCCCTCCTGTGGGCCCCTTAAAAGAATTAATTACGTAGGTCACCTTTTAATTCGGCCGTTCCTTCGTATAAAGAAAATAATTAACGTTTTTTTGCCTCAAGCGAACCGTTCTAATTATCTCGTGTGCGATTTTACGGACAGACAAAAAGTGAATTGGAACTATACCGTCGTGTCACAGCATTCGCTTCTAAATTCACCTTCAAAGACGCCGCAGAACACATTACACGTTTCATTAATCTGCACGACATACTTTGTAATCATGATTTTTATCATCGGCTTAAAAACTCTTAAAAGTAAAATATGAATATTATTTATTAACTAATTATTATTAAACGCTTAAATATAAAAGGAATAAGTAAAAACTATACAAATATTTATTATTTATACAATATTTGTATATTATTATTATTATTTAATAGGACTAATGTAATTATGAATACAGTAAAATAAATATCGAATTAATAAAAAACCAACAAATGCTTCATCATAAAAAGAACGTAAAAATTGTGTAAATTTTTGTTCCTAACAAATTTGATGTTTGTTTCGCTGTTTTGCCCATCTCGTTTTTGCCTCGATTTCAAAGTTTAAGGATATACATTCATATAAAGTATCATTCTCGGTGGTGTATTCGTGCGAGAAATTACTTCGTATTTTAAACCGTGTAAGCCTAACCCAGCCGCATTAGCATAACGTTATTGTCGCTTGTAAAGAAAATTTTAAGAATTTCATTATAATACACCGTGAAATGCAGATTTTAATGCAACGTAGAAAAGTTGTGGTGTTGGTGACGTCTGCATTCTGAAAACCGCTGGACATTTGCAACTACGCTTTTGAATGTAAATTTATTTAAATGTCCAGTATGAATCCAAGACACAAAGTTACATGAATCGCGCTCCAAGTGTGTTATAATCATCACATATTTACATTTCGGCGAGTGCTTGCGGAGTGAAACAAAGTTGTGGTTTTGATTCCATTACGATTTCGGCCCAATCCTCTAAATCAAGCAAAACTTCAGCGATCTTTATTAGACTAATATTATACTAGAGTTAAGATGGCCAAGGGAGCATAGAACTAGAAATTTAGGCTTATCACATTCTAGAAATAATAATATTGTATATTTAAGAGAAATTATGTTTGTCTGTTTGTTGCTTTTTCACAGTCAAACTACTCAGCTGAATTTGATGAAATTTGGACTCTAAGGAAGGACATGGGCCATTATATTGTGTCATAATTACAAATCATAAGGATAAGCAAGCGCACCACTTTACTGTGCTAGAACACCGTCGTTGGTAGAGGAGAGAATAATAATGATAAGGCTATCAGGGCTGAAAAATTCTGATAACAGGACCGGCTGCGTGAACGCTTAGTATTAACGTAAGTGTTTTTTCGTTTGTATGTACAACCCGCAAGATTGAACTCTACGTTTTTCTCGTATGACATAAGCGTTTCATTTGCTAACTGACCGACGCGTCGATAGCTAGAGCGGTAATAGCGCGGATGTCGGCAAGATAGCGCACATTCATCCTGAAAGATCTTACCCGCGGTGGTGGCCACAGTGACGTAGCACCATCTATATTATGAGGGGCCTCTAGGATTCGGCCCTGCAAATGCAATATGATACATTTGAAATGGGTTCCTTCATACTGTTTTATTAAAACATGTACATCCAATACGTGAGATTTAAAACCGAATCATTATTATCACGACAGAATTTTAGACAATATAAACTCTTTGTGCCCAAGTCTCTCGGAAATGGAGGACGGAAAGAAGATTAAATGGATTAAGCTTATGATTTAAGTCCATAGATTATTTTACATAATTTATTGATACGAGATGTTTTAATGTCTGGGACATGTGAATCCGAATTAAAGGTTGCAAGTTCAAGTTGGGTAAGCACCACTGATATTTCTTAATATTTACTTATTCCAACGAGCTGCTGCTTTTTTGGCTTTGTGTTAAATATCACAGGTCACGTTAAAGGTTTCTTTACGATGTTTTCTTCACCAATCAACATGGGAAGAAAGAATACATAAAAGCCAGTGCTAAGCACCATGTCTCGATTTGGACCCGCAATCTTCGTTTAAGGTCTACGCATTATGACCATATTCTCATAAACAAAAGCAATTATAACGATGTTGCGCATAATATTCAAGAAAACAAACATTAACACACTACGCTTAGGTAATTTATTAGCGTCACGTTTTGCTCGATGACGTTTATTAATTCATCTTTTGTCTTTACAATAATGATGTACGTTTACTTTTAATATTTTTACTTCGTGTCCATTTAAGTAAAATATATCACAAAGAACGGTGGAAACAAACCAAATAAAAGGCTCGGCTTAAAACATACTGCTAAGCTGCAGTCGAATAAGGAAATCGATACACGCTCTCAGTGGTCGGTCGGAAATTTTATTTGCTTCCCACGAAAAACGAAAACGATTCCAATTTCTCGATTAATTAGCAGCAAACCGCAAGGACGGGAAATGTGGGCTTTGTTCTTTTACTTTGCGTCGAGAGCGCTCGGAGTGGAGATGCAAATCGGTCAGCGATAGAGCGAGACGCTCTTGCAATAATTAACGCTTTATATAATTTTACCTTCGTACTACGGAAACCCGCGACTCGGTTAAGTACTTTCGTAAGGCTTGAAGTTATTACGATTGTTCGTAGCTCAAACTATTAAACCTATGTAACTGTACGTTCACATGTATGTGAGTGTTTAACGTACTATTTTATTAAAAGCTTTTATTTAACTTGCAATGTATGTATATATGTATGTGCGGGTGGAATCTTGCTACTGAATTTTGAAGCAGACATCTTTAACCGATTTGGCTGAAATTTTGTATACACGTTAAGTTTGGATGACAATACACGATAAGCTTGACGTCATTATAAGTCCAATATGGTGGAACTTTCGAGATGGCAGAATAGTTATTTTTTATGCACTTATATAATATGGGTGTCAAAAGAAAGAGGTTGTCAAGAATAAATTGAAAAAAAATGCAGGGTAGTACTGTCGATCACGCCGTTGTTTATTTAGGCAAGAAACTCTTTGCTTCTGGTCACGCATACGTGGCCTTAAGTAGGGTAAAATCATTAGAAGGTCTTGTTATTGAAGATTTAGAGACTGTTCGAAATTAACCCGCAAACGACCTTGCAACAATGATGCGTTGAATGTGATGAATAGACTCAGAAACCTAGACAGTCATAACTAAAAAGTAAAAAATAAATTGAAAGTAAAAATACTTTTTAGAGCATTTAAATAAAAGCTTTTTTTAAAAAGTATTTTTACTTTGAATTTATTTATTTTATTTATTTATAAAATACGAACCAATTATGACATTAAGAAAACACTACAACAAAATACCTGAATACACACACATGTAGAGAATAGAAAAAACATCGAAGTTACTAAACGGAGAGGGTTCAACATTATATGTAAAATGTTAAAATTTATTTTTTTTTTAATTAAATTCCGGCAAATACAAAATTGCGTTTTAGCGTTTCAGTATTGCTTAGAAAATAATTTAATATTTCCCTGTCTTGTTGTTTATTTGGATTTGTAAATATGAACTGGTAAAGGAGGCGGCGTGCTTTCAGCTAGTAGATCAATAATTTAAAGGTAAAATTGAAAATATATGTATTTCTCGGTCCTTTTGTAAAGTTCTTATTCAACTGATATTAGAAACAGTTTATAGAATAACAATCTATACGAAAATTTGTGTTCGAGCGAAAACAAAAGAATTATTTAACTTTGAATGCCGTCACAAAGAAATTTCAAATACATTTATTTTATTAAAATGTTTTAGTATCTTGTATATAAATATTGTATTTGTAGTTCAGCAAGAAATCGTAAAGCAAAGAAATCATTTTTAAAAATATTATCTTCATTAGACTAAAGTTAGCGTTATCAATATCCAATGGTTTAAACATATCAAATAAATTAAAAATAAAAAAACACCCTGACGGTGCTTTGACCCCCGAATCTCTTGAGGATTATACATTTATTTGTATTTCTACCTGTTATAAGCAAGCTAAGCCATAATAACTTTTATAAGCTTATTCTACGTATTTTTCAGATTAACGGTTTGATAGTGCTCGTAAAAGCCGTTTAAAAAGTATATTTTAACATCTATAGATATTCTTCCCTTACCTCAGTCAGCCAATCATCTTTTTGTTAACATCCTTACACTCGATTCAACTTTATTTCTGTACGTGATTTCACACGAAACATAATCCCCGTTCGAGAGGTAAGCTTCTTATAAAATAATTTTTAAAATGTTGTTATAAGTCTATCGCGCTCACCTGAAAAGGTAGGTTCTTATCGTTTCAATGAAAGTGTAATTATTTTTGTGTATCACTACTTTGAAGATTCTTCGGGGAATTTTTCGAGTGAAAATGAAATTCGTTTTTTCGTGTATCCGTCAATAAAACACGTTACTTTAGTTTTACTAGTAACACGTGTAGATACTTGTATTTTCTTATTTTAAGTTTTATTTGTTAAAAAGGTCGGTTTAAAGGGTGAGCAAGTAGGTAATTACATCCTAATCTTGATGGCGCATTAGCAATGTTGGGAGTAGTTATTTCTTACCGGGTCAACGTCTGTGGGCATACATGAACACGTACCATAAGGAGGCCCAGTCCACTCTCTAGTTAAAATAAAAAAATCAAATAATATCACGTATATACGACTGTTAACTTTCGTTATCCATTTTATGCAAAATACAACGTCACCCGTCGAAACGCCAGCTCGTGACCACGACAAGTGCAACTCTGTCAGAACGTCGCGTCGGGTACAATAATAAAAAAGTTCCGACCACGGATGGACCTCGAATATAGTGAATGTAACGGGAAATAATATTACCTTTGCTATAACGACTGCATATTTTTTATCTTATTTATTCGTATACAACGCGCTACAAAAGAAAATTAGGTTTACTATAAAGCGTGCAAGTTTTTCATTTTAATTTATACTTACTTTTTTTATAAACTTAAATTAAATTTAAATTCTTCCGACTATGACCGTATTAGTATTTAAACTTTACGTTAAACTATATTCGTTATTATGTCGTAAGGTCCTTTTGTTAGAATTGTAATTAATTTTATTTATTCACGTGTTTTATATTATTGCTTATAACTAATGTTCATTTTGTTGAATGTTCTAAATAAATAATATGACTGTTAATATGGACGCCGGCTCGATAGACGTATGTTTAACATTGCTATTTTTTTTTAATTTATATTATGTAAACTGGTTAAACTATTTTTTATTGAAGTTTATTCCGGCAATAATAAAATGGCGCTTTTGCGTTACGTTAGAAATAATTTAGTTTTTCTCTGTCCTATATTTTATTTGGATTTTTACAATATAATATTTATACGAACATAGCTTATATATCATACTGCTATTTGATTTTATTGAAGTATATCCGAGATGGCTCAGTGGCTACAATGCATGAATTGTTGAAGATTATGAATTCAAACCCAGGCAATACCACAGTTGCATCTATATGATTTGTCTGTACAATTATTGTCCTTCACTTTGAAAATATCTATTAATGGGCATGTGATATGTGCAAGCTGTTACTTTATTTTACCTTATGTATATATAGATATTTGTACATGGGTATAAAATTCGCGCTCACCAAAAGTCTAACTTTAGAACGCATGAAACACGCGACACGCAGCCACTTAAATAATAACACTCTCAGACCCGGTCACGCGTTTCTGATGATACGTTGTACATTGAATTATACTGTATGTCAATGCTTAGTCTCAAGCCTTCTCTGGTAGCCGCTGAATATATGATATAAGAATCGGCCGTTTTTGCGTTCAAAGAAAACAGATATTTGTAAATATAAATTATATAGGGAACGAATGCACGTTTGATGTATATTGGATTAGTAGATTTTTAACAAAAATTTACTCAATTATTACATCGAGTCTTTAATTAGAATACACTCTTTGTTGAAAAACAATAGAGCTGAAATGTGAAAATATTTGAAACATTTTTGTCTCATGTACCCACAATTCATCAGTTTATATGCGGTGGCTGTAAAAGGCAACAATACAAAAGAAAACAAAGCCAGCCGTCAGATATTGCATCAAAGGTCGAGATTGTAGCGATACCGTAAACCGATCCGACACAAAGGCGTCCCGTTTGCCCTTTGTTCAACCGTAACTACTTTTAAACGATAGGAAATATCGAGTCGTATACACTACAGAATCAACGGATACGTATATATTACTACTAACAACGAAGGCAGCGATGGATGACGTACTGAATTTTAAGAGATAAATAAATAATGAGTACTAGGAATGTTGGTTCGGAGGAACATTAAATCGAATCAAGTTTATTTTAATTAAACACATTACTACATCTAGGCGAGTGGAATTAAGGTATCGGGTTAATCTTCATCTTTAAACAAGATTTAAACAAACGTCTAATTCAAAAATTCCTCGCAAAGTAAAACAATAACGAAAAATAAGTTGGAAGGCTTCTACCCAGCGGGATTACACAAAGCTCTAGTACCAATTAAGTCATATTTAGGCATTTAATAAATTTAAATCGAACATCGGTGTGATTGCTTATAAATTTCAATATTTTATATGAAACGACCGACTCTGGACCGACGCTCACCTGACTTGATTTGACATTCGGAATTTAAAATAAAATTATTAAATTTTTTTACATTAACAGTCTGTAAATTTCCCTCTGCTGGGCTAAGGCCTCTTCTCCCTTTGAGGAGAAGGTTTAGAGCTAATTCCACCACGCTGCTCCAATTCGGGTCGGTGGAATATACATGTGGCAGAATTACGTTGAAATTAGACACATGCAGGTTTCCTCACGATGTTTTCCTTCACCGCTGAGCACGAGATGAATTATAAATACAAATTAAGCACATGAAAATTCAGTGATGCCTGCCTGGGCTTGAACCCGCAATCATCGTTTAAGATGCACGAGATATGACCAAAAGGCCACCTCAGCTCCTAAAAAAACAATTACTGTACATTAATTATCAGAAAAAACGTTTCAACGGATTAAAATAATTAAATAATAAGGAATTCACAATTGTCACGTCAATAGTCTATCTTTAACGTTAGTTTTATCAGTTATATAACAAAAAAAACCGTCAAAAACGTCCCCTCGTGTATAAATATACTTATTCGTACGTTAGTGTCGTGTATGTTATATGTTATGATCCATGTACTCGTATCGTACGTCTGCATGTGTAAGACGAGGCTAGTGGCGTCGCGCACCGTAATCGCATGTCGCCGGTACACGATCAGCCTAATTTAGTTTAAGTACACGTGTAAACAACTCAACCGCAAGGAAGGATTCAATTCCACTTAATTAATTTTGGTAATTTGCATTAACGCATTATTGAAATTATTATCTCAGTCGTGTATGATTATCGTAATTAAACCGCAAGCTAGCGCTATTTCGAATTTAATAATTATGAAAAAAAAATTTTACACATCGACTATTTTCTACCTTGAAATTTTACTTTTAATGTTTTCAAAGAAATTTAACTTCAAAAACTTTAGTTCTAAATATGTTTATTAAATATTCGTGGAGGAGAATAGTGCCGTGCGTTGGTGTGTTGTCAAGCCAGTAAAGCAGATTTTACATTGATAGACTTTATATAATACGTTTCAGACGTAATAATTTAAAGAAGAGCCATCTCTATTTATTTAAGTATCATCTCAGTGATATCCCGCGCAGTGGTCGTCAGCCTGTTATTGCCTATAAATTGCTTTATCCTGCTGCTGCTCGACCCCGGATCTTCATCCTCGTCCTGTGGTGCACCGCCCCTTCTCGGTGCCCATTGAATCTGGACAGGCTATCTCTCGGACGGTGGAAATAAGGATATGTTTCCGAATTGTATCAATCCTAGGTCCAATCTACTTCGCTTATGGGTGTGATCTAACGATTTTTTTTCGCTTCACAAAAAGTAAATAAAAATATAGTACGGGTTTTAAAAAATCTGTATTTAATTATATTTCTTAAAATGACGTACTTGTAATTTTGTCCTCGTTTCTTCAAAAGACAGTATCATGTAATATTAAGTATTATTTATGACGTCATAGAAGGGAGAGTACATAACGCGTTCGGCTTCAGGCTCTCTTTATTAATATTACACTCGGCGGCTCATAAATTATAAATACGTGATGAAACCAGCGGAATTAAGTCGCCAAGTCCTATATTTTTTTTTATAAAATCAAAGTATACTTTATATAAGCTATTACATAACATTACATAACATTTCACTATTACATATATACTATTACGAGCCTACTTTAATAAAGTAGGTATTTTTAAAGGACGTTATATAAGGGCTTATTTTAAATGAGATTATTGTCGTCCGAACGTGTTTATGCTTTTTCAAAGGATCAATCAATCAGCCATGGAATAACAAATCAGCCATGAAAGAAATAACCGTGAAATGTTGTATTGACTTTAGCTCTTACTACGTCAACGTAGTTGGGAGCTGATAATCGTCAACTCACGCTTAGGTTTTTCTTATTTTATTTTATATTCTATAAAGGCGCTAAAATCTGTCACAAGATAAAAAATGGCTGCCTACGCCATAAACACCGAAGATATAAAAATACTATACCCCGTCAATCATAGAATCTACAATTTTATGGCACAAGGGATGTAATTACAACGGCTCACTCAACGATGTAAAGTAGTAGAAGTAGTGAGTGGGTCATACTTATCCTGATGGGTGTAACCTTACATTAATCATACCTAGGCGATGTTGGAGCGATAATCTGGCGTAGACATACATCAATACCTACAATAATCCAATGGTGTCCATGTTATGTTTTTATACATTAGATTACGACCAGAAATAATATAAATAGTATACAACATAAGTCAGCAATGTATTCTGCTATCGTATATATGTATCTTAAGGGACTAATAAGTATTTTTAGTAGGTGAAATAAAGTCAGTCTCTTGTAATTGCATTAAAGTCACACGACCGAGGTCGCGCGAGCTAATGACGATACAGTTTAAATTTGCTTATGAATAGTATAAGAAATTTAAAATCTTCCATGGATTTAATCAAGATGTTTATCTTTAGACATGCAGTCTACAGAGATTTATTAAAAAAATCGGTATAAAGATTTTTTTCGTACTAAAAATAAGAAAAACCTTATACGTTTAGATCAGATAAAATATTTTTGAACAATTTATTACATCATAAAAAATAAAAATGAATGATATTACATTTATTACCATCAAAGGGGATTAGGTAATGAATGATTACATGAACGTCTCACGAATACAGCAGCCTCAGATATTCTCCATATCCGATATTTATCAGACGACAACTGACAAATACTGCCATTCGTTCCTCGCCGCGCTCGCCTCGAGCGATATCGCCCATCAATCGAAGCTATAACTCACAGTTTAGCTGGCTTAGCGAGAGCGCTATTCGAGTATGACCCCTAAAACCATTTAACTAAGGAGTAGATTTGCAGACGATAATGAAACCAGAATTAATGGTCTTGAGTGATTGTTTCTTTGATTTAAATAATACTAATTTATTGAAATTTCAAATGAATTTGAAATTAAGTGACTATGTGTCGATTGACACTTGAGTTCATATAAACTTCTGAATTGCCTCAAACGTTACAGCAAACACTGGATTAATGACGATGTTCTTGTTGCGTGCAGTGCAGGAACAGGTTAAGTTGACACTTATTTTGTATACAATATATTTTAAATTTTATTTAATAAACAGGAAGATAAACGAAAAATTTAACTTCAGTTTCGGTAAACTTCTATTAGCAATATGTAATATGGCAGGTACACTAAGTCTTTCGATACATTTTTTCATTTGAATAATTTTAAGTTTGATAAATATTTAAATGCAGGGTCTCCGTTTAATATTTATGTAATACTTGTCACACTACAAGATGCGAAGTTACTATAATACCCTACCTATAGAATAGTCAAACAATTTCTACTCACACGGTAACCGCTACAAAAAGAATAACTTATCCAATCACAAGTTCATTTCAGGGTAACGAAGCTATTTCAGCAATAAAAGCAGTTTTCCTAACAGAATACCGCCCAGCGCTGCGACCAAACGAGATTAGCTCTGAAGAGTCCCTCGCGCCCCCCTTCCCCACTACTCATCGGGTGAAATTAAATCAAGGTCGGGAGCGAAGTATTCTTTCACTAACGAAGCGGCTCATATAAAAATCTTGTGGAAAATTAAAATTTAAAAAGTTCCTCGACTCGCCGAGACGAGGTCGCGGGAAATATTAACACTCGAGACTTAATTGTGTCAGCTCGTACACATTAAGGGCTGAGGCGCAGCGATTGTTGTGGAAAAATAAATCAAAAATATACGTACTTACGAGTACATAATGAGGTTTTCAAGTAAATTATTTTTTATTACATTTTCTGGTTTTCTATGAGAGCGTTGGCGGAGGAATCTTAAAATTGTTTCCACGAGTAATTAATATTTATTCCGTTTTAAAATATACATACATTAAACTTCACCCCTATATGATTTTGAAGAGTCAAGCGCAACTACTGACACCCATATTAAGGAGTCTCAAAGTTTCACACGAAACCAAGTTTTAAGGTAAGTAAAAGAAGCAAGTTTCGAAGTTGAGAAGCAAGAGTTAATTAAGAGCTCGGGTGGCATAATTAAGTACTGACCACTTAATAGCGTCGCCGTGATTTGCATTCGTACGCTGATAGAGAACCGGAGGTGACACTGAACGGAAATAATGCATCTTAGGTGAAAGTCACTGGTCAAACATGGGCCTTTTGTGTCCTGAATAAAAAATATAATTCAGGCAAATGGATCAACGTATGATAGATACCGTCTATAGTCTAATAGACATACACAGATAAGGACTCCAAGACTCGTCAAATCGCCAAATCTGCAGTGACTAAAAAGCTTTGAGAAAACTTCATTCGATTTTCGAGTTAACAGGCATATTAGTTTGGACAATTAACTTACTATTCGAGTTCGTTCATTGTACAGTGTTTGTGCGTAGTTTATAATAATCATTCTTTCCGTAGACTGTTTTGTTTTGTTTAAGTTCAGAAACTTAAAAGAGGAAAAGGTAGCTAGAATAACAAATTCAAATCTATTTACGTCATATTGTATTTCAACATTAACGAAATTTGTTTACTAGACTATTAATTCTATTTATTTGTAAATAATTAACACTACTGCTGTAAACAAATAGTACAAACAGAAAAATACTGATGTAAACAATATTAATTTAAGAATTAATGTTTAATATTATTGAATGTTTTTTGGAATATATTATATAAAAAATGTATAAATTTTCGTTGGAAAACGATAATATTTAGTAGCAAATTGTAAACAATCACGGTATTTTTATTTAATTTAAGAGTCATACTGGCAAATTGGCTAATGCAATGGCCGAAGGCAATGGCACTGTAAGAAATATTAATCATTCCTCACATGATCAACGCACCACCGACCTTGAGGGTCAAGACTTTGTCCCCAGTGCCTGTTGTTACACTAGCTCGCTCTTCCTTCAAACCAGAACACAACAAATACTACTGCTACCACTAAATATCACTGTTTGGCGGTAGAATATGTGACGAGACGGCGCTACCCACCCAGGCAGGATTGCATGAAGACCTACCAACAAGTAATAAGTAAGCAGTTTTACTTTTCGTTAAATATATTAAGAAACGACAACACCACGACATTGAGAGATTCATAGTTACAACAGCAGTGCTAATCCGTGAGCTCGCTAGTTTGATACGCGAGTTATTTAATCGTTCTAATTAGTATGATCAATGTGATATATTCGTTTCTGTTACTTCACAAGTGTTCTACGTTATTGTGATAAAACTTGGCCACATCCTCAAAACTAAAGGAGTAAACCTTAGCCAAAGGGTTCCAATAATATCTCCTTTCAGTACAGAGGTTTCTAGTGCACATTGATTATAGTTATCTAAGCCTTTTTAAAAAAGATTATTGCTTGTGACCACTTTAAAAAATATAAATTAAATTTAACGGAAATTATAATGCAATTGTAGTAAGTTGTTGTTGTAATATTAATTATACAAAAACCAATGCGAATTTAAATACAGAGAAAATTTAAGTTTAAAAACAGCAACGAAATATTTTAACTGGAAGTAGTTTTCTTCAGTCGAGATAAACAAGTGGTCATTTAACTCGAGTTGCGGGCGCCTTATATATGTCCCTGTTCCCGAGTTGGCAACTTTCCGCAGGTGGCCTCGCGCCCGCTCGTAATCCTGAAGCTGATAACACCGAGCACTGCCACTAATTATATTAAGTTCCACTAAAAAGCACAGTTTGCTCGAAAAGTGTACTCGAAGAAGTGTAGAAGATAGGGCACTTTACACTCAGAGGTTTTATATATTTTATTTGAATAACAATTAGATCGTTTTGATTACATACTATAATTAAATACTATTGAAAAGAAAAATTGAAAAACCATATTTTTTTTATTAAAAGGTAATATTAGAATTAAGACGGCCCTGAGGAGGATGGAAACCAGGATCGCCTGGCACTACCGAGCGCACTAGCGAAGTTTTGAGTGAGAACACCTTAGCACGTGAGTACTAAAGGAGGATTTTTCAAAATGTATCTCCTAAATGGGTATCTCGATTATATATGATGTTCCAAATATAAAATCTGTATTCAGGCTTCTGTTCATTGATGATGATTGATGAACTTCATTCCTAAATTCATCACCCAAGAGGATGAAATTAGGAATGAAATTCTTCTTTTTTAATGTCTGAAATATGGAAATTGGTGTCTTTGTCTTTAATATTATAGATGTAGTGTTCTTGAATCAGCCCTTAAGAGGTATGAAATATTGCCATTTCATATCCGATATTTATCAGACGACAACTGACAAATACTGCCATTCGTTCCTCGCCGCGCTCGCCTCGAGCGATATCGCCCATCAATCGAAGCTATAACTCACAGTTTAGCTGGCTTAGCGAGAGCGCTATTCGAGTATGACCCCTAAAACCATTTAACTAAGGAGTAGATTTGCAGACGATAATGAAACCAGAATTAATGGTCTTGAGTGATTGTTTCTTTGATTTAAATAATACTAATTTATTGAAATTTCAAATGAATTTGAAATTAAGTGACTATGTGTCGATTGACACTTGAGTTCATATAAACTTCTGAATTGCCTCAAACGTTACAGCAAACACTGGATTAATGACGATGTTCTTGTTGCGTGCAGTGCAGGAACAGGTTAAGTTGACACTTATTTTGTATACAATATATTTTAAATTTTATTTAATAAACAGGAAGATAAACGAAAAATTTAACTTCAGTTTCGGTAAACTTCTATTAGCAATATGTAATATGGCAGGTACACTAAGTCTTTCGATACATTTTTTCATTTGAATAATTTTAAGTTTGATAAATATTTAAATGCAGGGTCTCCGTTTAATATTTATGTAATACTTGTCACACTACAAGATGCGAAGTTACTATAATACCCTACCTATAGAATAGTCAAACAATTTCTACTCACACGGTAACCGCTACAAAAAGAATAACTTATCCAATCACAAGTTCATTTCAGGGTAACGAAGCTATTTCAGCAATAAAAGCAGTTTTCCTAACAGAATACCGCCCAGCGCTGCGACCAAACGAGATTAGCTCTGAAGAGTCCCTCGCGCCCCCCTTCCCCACTACTCATCGGGTGAAATTAAATCAAGGTCGGGAGCGAAGTATTCTTTCACTAACGAAGCGGCTCATATAAAAATCTTGTGGAAAATTAAAATTTAAAAAGTTCCTCGACTCGCCGAGACGAGGTCGCGGGAAATATTAACACTCGAGACTTAATTGTGTCAGCTCGTACACATTAAGGGCTGAGGCGCAGCGATTGTTGTGGAAAAATAAATCAAAAATATACGTACTTACGAGTACATAATGAGGTTTTCAAGTAAATTATTTTTTATTACATTTTCTGGTTTTCTATGAGAGCGTTGGCGGAGGAATCTTAAAATTGTTTCCACGAGTAATTAATATTTATTCCGTTTTAAAATATACATACATTAAACTTCACCCCTATATGATTTTGAAGAGTCAAGCGCAACTACTGACACCCATATTAAGGAGTCTCAAAGTTTCACACGAAACCAAGTTTTAAGGTAAGTAAAAGAAGCAAGTTTCGAAGTTGAGAAGCAAGAGTTAATTAAGAGCTCGGGTGGCATAATTAAGTACTGACCACTTAATAGCGTCGCCGTGATTTGCATTCGTACGCTGATAGAGAACCGGAGGTGACACTGAACGGAAATAATGCATCTTAGGTGAAAGTCACTGGTCAAACATGGGCCTTTTGTGTCCTGAATAAAAAATATAATTCAGGCAAATGGATCAACGTATGATAGATACCGTCTATAGTCTAATAGACATACACAGATAAGGACTCCAAGACTCGTCAAATCGCCAAATCTGCAGTGACTAAAAAGCTTTGAGAAAACTTCATTCGATTTTCGAGTTAACAGGCATATTAGTTTGGACAATTAACTTACTATTCGAGTTCGTTCATTGTACAGTGTTTGTGCGTAGTTTATAATAATCATTCTTTCCGTAGACTGTTTTGTTTTGTTTAAGTTCAGAAACTTAAAAGAGGAAAAGGTAGCTAGAATAACAAATTCAAATCTATTTACGTCATATTGTATTTCAACATTAACGAAATTTGTTTACTAGACTATTAATTCTATTTATTTGTAAATAATTAACACTACTGCTGTAAACAAATAGTACAAACAGAAAAATACTGATGTAAACAATATTAATTTAAGAATTAATGTTTAATATTATTGAATGTTTTTTGGAATATATTATATAAAAAATGTATAAATTTTCGTTGGAAAACGATAATATTTAGTAGCAAATTGTAAACAATCACGGTATTTTTATTTAATTTAAGAGTCATACTGGCAAATTGGCTAATGCAATGGCCGAAGGCAATGGCACTGTAAGAAATATTAATCATTCCTCACATGATCAACGCACCACCGACCTTGAGGGTCAAGACTTTGTCCCCAGTGCCTGTTGTTACACTAGCTCGCTCTTCCTTCAAACCAGAACACAACAAATACTACTGCTACCACTAAATATCACTGTTTGGCGGTAGAATATGTGACGAGACGGCGCTACCCACCCAGGCAGGATTGCATGAAGACCTACCAACAAGTAATAAGTAAGCAGTTTTACTTTTCGTTAAATATATTAAGAAACGACAACACCACGACATTGAGAGATTCATAGTTACAACAGCAGTGCTAATCCGTGAGCTCGCTAGTTTGATACGCGAGTTATTTAATCGTTCTAATTAGTATGATCAATGTGATATATTCGTTTCTGTTACTTCACAAGTGTTCTACGTTATTGTGATAAAACTTGGCCACATCCTCAAAACTAAAGGAGTAAACCTTAGCCAAAGGGTTCCAATAATATCTCCTTTCAGTACAGAGGTTTCTAGTGCACATTGATTATAGTTATCTAAGCCTTTTTAAAAAAGATTATTGCTTGTGACCACTTTAAAAAATATAAATTAAATTTAACGGAAATTATAATGCAATTGTAGTAAGTTGTTGTTGTAATATTAATTATACAAAAACCAATGCGAATTTAAATACAGAGAAAATTTAAGTTTAAAAACAGCAACGAAATATTTTAACTGGAAGTAGTTTTCTTCAGTCGAGATAAACAAGTGGTCATTTAACTCGAGTTGCGGGCGCCTTATATATGTCCCTGTTCCCGAGTTGGCAACTTTCCGCAGGTGGCCTCGCGCCCGCTCGTAATCCTGAAGCTGATAACACCGAGCACTGCCACTAATTATATTAAGTTCCACTAAAAAGCACAGTTTGCTCGAAAAGTGTACTCGAAGAAGTGTAGAAGATAGGGCACTTTACACTCAGAGGTTTTATATATTTTATTTGAATAACAATTAGATCGTTTTGATTACATACTATAATTAAATACTATTGAAAAGAAAAATTGAAAAACCATATTTTTTTTATTAAAAGGTAATATTAGAATTAAGACGGCCCTGAGGAGGATGGAAACCAGGATCGCCTGGCACTACCGAGCGCACTAGCGAAGTTTTGAGTGAGAACACCTTAGCACGTGAGTACTAAAGGAGGATTTTTCAAAATGTATCTCCTAAATGGGTATCTCGATTATATATGATGTTCCAAATATAAAATCTGTATTCAGGCTTCTGTTCATTGATGATGATTGATGAACTTCATTCCTAAATTCATCACCCAAGAGGATGAAATTAGGAATGAAATTCTTCTTTTTTAATGTCTGAAATATGGAAATTGGTGTCTTTGTCTTTAATATTATAGATGTAGTGTTCTTGAATCAGCCCTTAAGAGGTATGAAATATTGCCATTTCACATTTTAGATTGGAGTTTAAAAGTAAAAAATCGGTGGTTCGGTTAGGTTAGCCGGATTTTATCAGGTCTGAGTTGTTTCTTTTTGAACCCGTGGTCGAATTTTACAATAAATATGAAAGTCTAATGATTCTATGTCTTATAGAGATTTGTATTTAATTTTGTTACACGGCTACAGTATCATAAAGTTATTATAAATTTCGCGGGTAGTATTAGAAAGTCCATAACTTATGCACCAGAAACACTCACAAAAATCATATTTCCTTAAAGATCTCAATATTTTATTAAATGTGTTTGGTAATATGTGATGTTTTGATGAAGGTTTTTTTTATTAAGACAATTAATATAGGTAAAATAATTTTTCTTGACTCTTAGCGATCCCTGGAAAAATTTAAAGAAAAAAATTGTCCGAAATCGAAACGAAGGTAGGAGAGTTGCCGGAGGCAATTCACATAAAGGCACCTCGCCGTAATCTAAGGTATTATACTGATACTAAAAATGTAAATGATTAATTATTTATAAAAAAAAAACCATCGTCCGTATAAAATGACTTTATTGCAAATATTTATTTATATTTAAAGTAATAAAATAATGTTAGTGTCGGTATTGACGCCACGATTCTGAGTTGCGGTGATATTAAATATTTGCGGTCTACATCGTCTCGGCAGCGCCTGCGGTTATATTACTAGTATATTTTTTTGTTTCCTTTGTTATTACTTTTATGGATGGTATTGTACAAGAGAAATATCGAGTATCGATTTATAGATCAGAGAAGTTATATACACGTGTATGCTATAAATTGACAAAATTCAATAATCTAATTTAAAAGTATTTACAAAGCTAAACTAGCAATATACTGTCCGACTACACTAGCGAAGGCTTAGAACATTAGCCACGAGAATGCTAGTGGCATATTCTCGATTAATGAAACAGAAAGAAGACTAAAGTAAAATAAAGAGGAAACAATTAAATAATTGACTTAACGTGTACTCAACAAATACTAGAATAACACAAAATTTTATAACGAATCAAAAATTAAGTTAAAACCTGGCTACGAAAAAAATATTATTGCCTGTCAACTCACAACAACTTACAAGTGCATTTTAATTGAATACAAAGTCAAGCCGTGGTCGTGTGCCATCAGAATATTATATTTTTGAATTTGCTCACTTAGAAAAAAATATATATTTATGTTTTAACCAAGGAGCTCAAATCTTCCAGAGGGCTCCATATTTCATTTAAAGTAACCTCATTTAGCTTATTACCTGTGAAAGATGAAGACGTTTCCAACGATATTTAATTTGTTAAATTCTAAAAGGTAGTTACGTTACGCAGGAATATATAAACATGTACCAGTTGGAATCATATACCCTCCTCATATGTCCTCCTAGTCGCGTAAAACGAAAACTTAATTCTAAAAGAATAAACAAAAAAACAGTTTTTCATTTTCAAAACAAAAATATGTGAAAATGAGCAATCCTTGCAGTAGTCCCAAATATTGTGATAGCTGGCATCTCACCCTGGAAATAAGCAACATTAAACTTATACGGACTCACAAAATATGTGGGTACCATCTGAGACAACACAATCACTGTAAGTGCGCGTTGTTCAAATCAAATAGCGTGCGCTTTCCCGGCTTCCTGTTACACAGTTCCGTCCCATTCACGTAATCAATCCCACGGCATACATGAAAGCAAGATGAGAGATGTCACATGTCAATAACTTAACAAACCAATCAAAATAGAGTCATCTCGAATGGGCTAGGTATTTTATAAGATCAATCCAATGGCAAGAAACTCAGCAGGTTACCCTCAAATGCGGATTGTTAAAAAAATTAAAATAAGCGTGTTCGTTAGTCAACCGATCACCGTAAATTCCTCAAGTTTGTCTTTTGTCTCATTTTCAAAGCCGCGTATTGCTTTAACTTAAATTGAAGTTGTTACTTGGAGTTCTTAATTTCGGTATAGTTGGAGTATTGTACAAAATTTTCTTACGAGCTTCAGGTTTTTTTAGGGTATCGTAGAGTTCTTGTTTATGTATCCGTCTGTCAAGACCTTTTTCTTTCGCATGGAGATATCAAGTTGAATTTAATATCAAATACTTAAACCTAATCATCAAATTTCTTGGATCAGTGAAAACATTTTTTTTTAAGTCAACGCATGCAAAAGATCTGGCCATCATCCCGCTTATTTTGACATTCGCAAAAGAAAGGAATCAAAACGTAAAGGGTGCGTCTGTATATTGATCTAAATCTTGAATTTTGGCAAGAAGTAATGTGTAAAGAGGAAAGTCCATACACCGTAAAAATGTAATGAGCGGCGTAATAACATAGCGACAAGGTTATACAGAAACCCCTGTGCCAGTCGGTATCGTATTTGGCAGGTTTTCTTTAATTTTATGGTTATTATTTTAAATAATTATATTTAAAAAAAAATAACCATTTCGAACAATATATTTTAAATATATTGTTCGAAATGGTTCTTAAGTTTTCAACGAACTTTTACGCGTCAATATCCGTAAACTTTACGGGGTAGCATTCATTCACAAGATAACAATAATGTTTCTGTACAGATAAAGTTTATAGTTGTCGTTATTTCTGAGGCGATGTAGAATAATTCATAAGAGCTTGGAGCAAAACTGAAATTAATATTTTATTGATACAAAATTTCTGTTCTGAGTAGAAATCGAAGCGGTTACCATGAGAGCCACCATGACCCAGAGGCTAAAACTGGCATCTGTAGAGCATGGGGGTGGTTTGAATACACTGTTTTTAGATAAATTAAGCCGACTACCATAGATTCTCAATGTGCCTTAGTTATATATATATATATAGTTTATGCTCAGTGATGAAGGAAAATATTGTGAGGAAACCTGCACGAATCGCATGAAAGTATAGCACATGTGTATACACCGAACCAAAGTGTGTATACACTTTGTAGCAGCATGGTGGAATGAACTCCGAGCCTTCTCAAGGTTAATATTAACATGTAATATTTCATTTCAACCTTTACCCAGAGGGTTTTCATTTTTGAACGCACACATATACTTGCTTGATTAAATATAAAGTAATTAAGTTAAACAAGAAATGTAAAGGTATTCGTTTATTGAAATGTATTTGTAGAGAATCGTCGCGCAATACATCAGGTTTAATTCAATGTTATTATGTTGTAAGCAAATTGAGCCGCAAGCAATTTACATAAATGGCGTTAGCTCGAGCGCCGAACCGAAGGAATAACACTGTAAATTGACTTAATAAGACCTCAGTAATTCATTGGAAATTAGAACGCCGTCTCGGTCTGAATGTGTCAACAGCAGAAATCACTGTTCAGGGCGAAGCCCGAGGTCTATACAGCACTCCACGATACTAAGATGAAACAGACAAACAAACATATAAATCCTCATTTTACTTTATTTGAAAATTATGATTCGATGAAACTGTAAAAAGCTTAAACCATTTTTTTTTAATACAAATTTATTTTCCGTAAACAAGTGTTCATGTTAATTGTTGCTTATCGTTTATTGTTTGTACTTGCTGTTTATCTTTTATAGCTAAATAAAATTCAAGTTGAAGGCACCCTACTGTAAATAAATACGCAATTATATTAATATTTAAAAGTTTCACTTTTTAATAATTTGAGTGATATTTTTATAAGCGTTTTAATATGTACGTGTGGATCAATTAGTCCAATTGAACTTATCACTAATTATATTGTGTTTTGCTTTAAATGGTGAGCCAGTATAACTACAGGTACAACGAATATAACAACTTAGTCCTCAAGGTTGATGATGCATTGGAGATATAACGATGGTTAATACTTCGTAGTCTTTGGGCAGTGGTGTCCACTCAACATCAGTGCCTTCAGTTTTGGCTTAGAAATATTTATATTAAAATGTCGCACAGAGGGGCTGTGTAATAGATGAATTGTTTTGGAGATTGTAATTTATGCTCTTATAGCCGAAACTAACTCTCAGAATTTGAATTGAATTGGAATTCGCTGGGCTTATTTCTGATTACGTTGTAAAGCTTTTTTTTTTTTTCTATATATAAAAATAAATTATCAACCACGTGAGGCTCGACAGATGTATAAAATCGAAATAAATGAATATTGAAAGTATTTATACTCATAGAACACTTAAAATCCTCCTGCCCTTATCCCAATTTTACTTGGGGTCGGCGCAGCATATCTTCTTCTTCCATACTTCTCTGTCGGACGTCATCTCACAAGTAACATTCTTTCTAACCATATCATCTTTCACACAATCCATCCATCGTCATAGAAAGCTTATAAATAAATATAATGTGCAATAAAATAAATGAAATATAGTTTTTTTAATAAAACAGATTCGAAAATTTTTATGTACACCTTGAAATTGCCACGATAATATTGTGAGTACGTGTGAAGGCTGATTAGATAGAAAATGTAGACACGATCTTCAGATCGCTCGACCAAAACCAATGCAGAGTTTATGCAGCTGTATAACATTCCTTAAGAAATAAATCTTTACTTTTACATATATTCACACAATAACAGTCTTTCAATCCATTTGGTAAAATTGTGTTACACTACGTCAGCAATGGAACGTTGTGAGCTTTGATTCGAAAAATCCAACTACAAGTACAACAATGACAATGACTCCATGTCCACTCAGAACGCATAAGTTTTTGCCCGATCGAGACTTCGGAGGGTTTGCTTTCATTTGAATGACAATGGCAGCGCAATCGCGCCGGTGGTCGCGAGACTCCGGACTTGTTCCCAACTGTCGCTCGCGGCTCCTCAGCCGTTAGCCCGCTCCATTTACTTCGCCGGTTGACTCCCGCCAGCGTCGATCCGGTTAATTTAAGTTCCCAGCGTCTTAATAATTGGTTCGCCCATTACTCATTCATACACTAGGTCTATTCGAAAGACGCGGTATTGTGCCCCTGACGTTAACTTCGGAAATTGATAAGGAATTCCATTATATAATATTAAATTAGGTCTCTTGCTGTGATTCATTAATTATACCATACAAATGACGGAATTGCTTTCTGATTGTTTTAGCGGCGCGGAATGTCTTTGTTGGGTTTAATTTTAGCAACTGTCAATTAGTGATACGTTACGTTAACCGTCGCGGTGTAACCTCCCACTTGATGTGATTTTATGCTTCAGTAAATTATAATACAAAATGATCGAATACTAAGGCTCCAAGAATCTTTAGTAAAACTTTAAAAGATCCGTGTCTTATTCTATTGTTACTTTTTTCTTATGAACGTTTTTTAGAATCTACATAGTGACAGACTTAAATGGGTGTTAATATAAGTCAAAAAAATATGATCCTACGACAAACACGTCGTACAGGGCGGATCTTTTGAAATGCGCAATATGGTAAAGGCCACCCTCCAGCGGCGCAATCTTTAGGGTAATGACCTATTTGACACGTCTTTCAATTTATTTATAGATTTGTCAACACTCGCTAAGCGCCCTGCGTGTGAAACTTGTCAGATTGTCAACGCTTGCACACAAATATAATAGAAAAATGTAATTTTAGAAAACTTTAAATTAACTCGATTTAACTATGAGCCTGCACGAAAAGTAAAACGCAATTTTAATAATGGGACTGAATGGATGTTATTAATTAAAATGTAACCGAAGAAATACGATTTTATTTTAATTACATTTAGTCATGTAAACGACTTAACTGTAGCTGAATGGTACGTTTGATAAATAAACACTTGTGCATATGTTCGTTCATTATACTTTCGGTCTGACGTCGCAAGTCTCTGTGTGTCCCACTTTGTTAAGAATCTTTTGAACGGTTGCTTTTTATTTATATATTTATGTTACAAAATATACGATTATTCTATCTTTCCTCTATGTTAGACACAAGTTTATCTCGGACGATCAATTATAAATCAACATTAACATGCACAACCAAAAATATTACAATAACAGAACAAGGTTGTTCTTTGTACACATAAAATAATTAATAAAAATATAAAATTAAAAATCGCGTCCTCTAGTATGTACGAAATATAATCATAATTCCTCCCACTCCAGATAAGTTATCAGAAAAACGTCAAAAGTAAGTTAACGTATTCAAGCTTATCAGCTGCCAGCATAATTAATTTCCTTGGCGTATTTAAATACTAACTGAGCGCGCCGGCTTCGCCCGGGTACAGATGTAAAAATTAAAACGTCTTTTTACAAATTAAATCATTATGTAGCGTCGTTTTTCCTAAAAGACATAAGCCCAGCAGTGGGACATTAACGGACTGTTACTTCGCGAAAGATGAATTCTTTTGCGAGAATGCCAATAAATTACTAAAGTTTGTGATTAATGCGTGTGTAGTGAGGACGCCGAGAAATACGTCACATTCAGACATTAAGTTATTAAATAATTTGCGCGCGAATGGCACGCGCTCTCACGCGAAAATCAACGTATACTTACCTTTATTATAAGTGTCGCAAGATAATTTGATAATTCGAATTTTCGCGAAACCCCTAGAGATATTGCGAAGACACAGATAATTGGACAATGGTGAAAATTGAATGTTTCTTTACATTTTTTAGCTCTGACTCTATATGGTCGAGTCAGTCTTAACCCTAGAGAGTTTTTTATACAACTAAAGGCGCGTAGGTGCTGCAGACCCCTTAGCACCAACGGCCACCGAGTTTAAATTGTTAATAAACAACCAAATTTTAAGATTTGATTTCATCAATATCACAATTGTCTAATTTTTATCAGAGTTTTCTACGTCATACACATTCCGTAACATTTCGATATTGTCGCACGTATATAAAGTGCTGACCAAACTGTTAATCAAAGTTCTTATATTAACAATGTATTAACTAGAGACAAAAAATAATGCATAACTTTTTTAAAACACCATTGGTACTGTGCTCTGTGCCTGCAATATCGCCGGCTCTTCAAACCGAAACACAACAATATTACGTTGTGCTGTGTAGCTAAATAAGTAATGAGTTGGTGTTCAGCGCGGCGGCGCAGGATATGCAAAGCTGAGGCGTTGCGCCACCTACCGGGTCAACTTTGAAACATTCTCAATACACGCAAATAAAATAATCGATATCGGTCCAACCGCTTAGGAAGAGTTATTTACAGACACACGTACAGAAGATTTATATATAAAAATATGTTGATTATTGTTAACCGACACTATATTTTTATTTTTTTACTCCACATTTATTAATTGGATTTCTTTCAGGATAAATTATTTCAATAACTATCCGTTTCTTCGTCACGTTGACGGGCACTCCACGATGATCATATTGTTTTTGAGAAAAACAATTATGAATAAAGTTTTACAAATTATTAACAATAAACTTTTAATTAATTTTCATAGTAGCGTCACACATATTGTGTTCCCGACTGAACACATCACAGTAACGTGTGTGCAATAGGAGGTATTTATAATTATTTATAATAAATAGACTAGAACGACTGAAGTTTAGGTAAGAAGTGTTAAGTTGTAAGGCTTGTTTCAACAAGTTTCGTCGAAAGCAGTCTCTTCAACGAATGTTCATGGTATTTGTTCATATTAACTTCGTCTATAATCCTCTTGGAAACAAGTCTGCGTCAAAATAAATACCACTAATAGTTTGATTGTCATAATGATTATTGAATTATACGATATACGGGAGTGCACAAACTGCACTATCTTTTATAAAAAAAAACTTGACGTAGAACCAACCCAGGTCCGTCTCTAAGACCATTCCTAGAGAGCTGCACGTTAGGCAGTCTTTTAATTTTTAAATAATATAAAATTGGATTTTATTGTTATTTTTTGTTACTATTATTTGAATATTTTTTTTCATAACTGTTTAATGATTGAGTACAATCAAATTACATTTTATAATGAAGTCGTTGAAAGTTTCTTATAGCGCGAAATGGCGTATTGTGACTTATGCTGACAAAACTATAAAATATCAACTAAACGAGTATATTATGTTGAATTATTATTTCCACAACCGAAAGAGTTCGGAGATCCGACACGAGTGGAGGAATATAAATAACAGGATCGCTTTTATATGCTAAGGTAGAGAATCAATCGCAATCGATATCCTAACCAGGCTTTCATTCCAATATGGTATGTAACTGCATGAAACATGTCTATGGGCGGTGGCCGCGGTGGCCCGTCGGCTAATATATATAATAGAAAAACGTGCGTATTAATTACGATTGATCCACATGCGGCAAGATTTCATCCAACACATACAGATAAAGACATACTTATATATAATTTATAAACTCACTATAAACTTAAATCACAATTAAGGTACCGGTAACAGACATACTAGACATGAATGGTTACTACAAGTGATGTTGCATTAAAATTTAATTTTTAAGCTTGTCCTTGTTGTTTCAATTAGTCTGTTTAAAACTTGATTGGACGAATCAAAGAATATATTGTACAAATCGAGAGTTTATTGCTAATAGTATTCTCTACCAGCCAGCTTTAGGAAGTTTAGATTAAAACGTCTCTTTGACGCGGATAAGACTCGCACTGAAAACACACACCGATAATTTGAGGCTGCCTAGCGATCTAAACAGTCACAGGATCGATCCTGACCCCTTGGGCTATTGTCGTCCTCACTCCTAACACAAGCTTTAAGCTTTAAAGGAGGAGCTTAAGAGGAATATTAGTAATTCTTGAATTTGATTGGGAAATTGACTACTATTCTTATAGAAAAAAAATATTTATTAAATGAATATGTAAGCAAACCGACTTAAGCGTACATAATGTAAAGGGCAATGACATTTAAGAATATATTTGTAAACAAAATAATATTTGTATTAGGAAAGCAATTTATAAATATAGGAAATAGGAATGACCTCCAGATTACGCCACGCGCCAGCCGCGGCGCCACGAGTCCCAAAACATATCCAAACCTAAACTGCATAAAATTATCTGTCAAATAATGGCAACTTCATGTAGATTAAAAAATATTAAAAGATTTACATCCTTCAAACTCATCCAGACACCCTTCTTATAAAATACAACATTAGTTCTGCTTAAGTTTCAGCTTAGATATGTTTTCATCTAGTAATTTTATGATTTAATAACAAATGCAATTTCTCTTTAATGGCCATTCGATTCCAGTTTTTAACTGAAGCATTCAATTAAAACTTAAACGATTAGATTAGAAACATTGTGTACTCCGAGACGAGGTCTTGAAGTGTTGTTGGTAATTTAGTTCAGAATTAACCGTCATGACATCGGCTCTTAAAAGAACAAAGGGGATCACAAAATATCCCACTAACAAATTGACCAATAAAAGAAAAAGCGTGATTTCCTTGGAGCTCAAACTCGCGCGAAGTTACAATTGTTGTCGGATTGTTTTTTAAAGTATTCTCCTTGAAAAGGGACGCCAGGACAAAGGGTGGGGGTGTGAAATAGGAAGTGGTTCACGGCGACCAGGGACGTCGGGGCCCCCGAATGGTGCAAATGAAGCGGTTTTATTCGTTAATCCGCGACGTCCTCGCTGATGTGATTAATCCTTTGTGATGGATTATTTATTAAATTCGGTTTAACTTCAGTTCGAATTATCAAGTTGAAATCAAATAACAAGTATAAGAATTTATCAATAACAAGTGCCTTGTACCGGCGCTGCGAATATTGAATTATCTTCTTCGCTTTAACGAAATTACGGTGAAACGTGACAGTTAGCGTAAATAAAGGCGTCGATTTATTAAATGTGCCCCGGCCTCACCCCGACCCAGCGGAAACTTGTTAAGACTGCGAATACTTGTGAGGGCATTAATTGCAAACTAGATTACCCTTCTTGGCCCTTCGACTTTCCCGTAATGGGCGCGAGGGTAGATCACATTCCGACGGGACTGAAACGAGTCGTCTTCATCTCGTATAAACACGCTCTAAATTTCAGATTCAAGATTTAGACAAGAAATTGCGTATCAGCACTGCCTTACATAAATGGATTCCCAAATCCTTACAATATCCAATCGCGTAAAAGAAATGCGCGAAATTAAATTCCGAAGCGTAGCGATTTGTAAGGGTAACCGGCAGCGAACCGCGGCGCCAGATTAGTGAGCCCGCTTCCCGGCGCTCCTCTAATAAAGGCGCACGCCTTCCGACTGTCGGCACAGTTGCGCTTTTGTTTATAAAACTATCGCTTAAATATAAAACGACGATAACTCGGCCGATATTTATTGTGGCCAGGTAATTGTATTGTTATGTGGGTGTAAATTGTTAACTCGAGTTGAAAGAATTTATAAAAGGGCATGGAATTGGCCTGGCATTTGACCGGATTGCTTTTCAATTTCGTCAATTTTCGAGACGAAATCTGTGATTTCCGTCCGTGGGCCCCGCGGTTATGTATGGGAGCGGAACGATTCCGGAACTCGTAGCGAGCTGAAGCTCGGGTCGGGCACACCGGAAAATTGAATTTCAATGTCACAACAGTGCAGATGTAAAAATGATCGCAGGCTCGGGGACGATCGTTTGTTCGGGTGCGCGCGTCGCGGGCGGGCGTCGCGGGGCGGGCGGGCAGCGAGGGTGCGCGCGCCGCGGGGAGGCGACGGCAGCGGCGGCAGTGTCCCGGGCCGCCCGCGCAGAGCGCACGTGAGGCGTTTCAAGAATTATCTTCAAAGACTCGCGCGTGATCGTGTCTGTGTCGCAGTGTGTGCTCAATGTGGAAAGCGAAAAGCGCGCGCGGCGTGACGCCCGCGCACCTCCGCGCTCACTGAGCGGAGACAAAGTTACAGTTCGGCACCCGTTTTTAAGTTCCACTGTGACGTAGACGGAAGCGGACCACCAACAAACTGCTGATAGTGAAGCGATGTCGTTAAACCTCTGAAGCTCGTGTTCGTATTGCTAAGTAAGTTTCAACTTCTGATTTTTTGTGCTTACATAAGGACTGTGTACGACTTTTAAGTGTCAGTGAGGGTAGTTTCTCTTATAATCCTGAAAGCGGACCGTTGGCCACGAGTTATTTCTTATCTCACTCGAAGCCGCCGGAGCGGCCGTCAAAGACTCCACAACAATAAAGATAAGATCGGACCCATAAACTTTCACAGACCGATCTTACTTAGTTGACAGAACGAGGTAGGTTTTTAAAGTAGACATTTCTATTTATAGTATACTTGTACACTTACATAATTGTTAAATATACAATAAAAATTATTTAAAAATAATAAAATCATTTCTTACATAAAAAGCATTTATTTCTTGCCGACGGAATTCAAAGCGAATGATATCCTGGTGGCTGAATTAATAAGGCGAATGTCATCTCCAGCGCGGGTAAAAAACACGTCGAATCCCAAGTAAAAGTTTACGGTCGGTTTAAAACGGACATTAGACGAGTGCGCTTAGATAACAACCTGAATAAAACATTAAATTCTCGAGAAAACCTACTCTATTTGATTAACGTTGTAATCGCTAGCGAAGATCCTCCGCAAAACAAGAAGATCAGCTCCGAGACATTGCGGGGACATTAGTAGATGGGCATTAGTGGTGCTGCGTCAAAAAAAGTGCTCCTAGTTTATATATTTTGAATTAAATTCTATTGTTTGCCTTTAATGTACTGATTTATAACGTATGATTGTTTTTTATAACGTTAAGTTATAATAATACTTTCCGTATTAATATTTTATTTCAATAAATTGAATTCTATATTCGATAGATAGTTCATGTAATATAAATGATTACAGGCTCTTGTAACTTAAATAACATGGTCAGCAATGTAAAGAATTGTTAATGTACATTCTATAACAATTTCTTCGTTGACACGTTACCCCTTAGACAGGCAATTTGCATTTGGTGTAAGATTTTAACGGCATAACGAAGTTATCCAACTTAATCGTATTTAGTAATAGTGATGTGATTATTACCTATTATAAAGGCATTAAGCTTTATAGTTCGATTATTAACAGTGAAGCTTAAATTACCGTCATCTTATGGAATACTTTGAGCTTTATCGAAGTTGAAGGACTATGAAAGAGCAGTTGAGGCGACGACAGAATTGCTTTACCGTCGCTCGAATGGGATTAGCCCTTTCGAGGGACGCGATAAACTAATATGCGGAGTGGAATGGGTTTCGAATAACCCTATTTAGTGCGCGGTCGAAGGCTTTCTTCGCAGAACGTGTACTCGCTCCGCTACTCCACTATTACCCGAAACATTTCGCATTCAGACCCTCTACTGGTGATTTAGAAAGACCCAAACTATCGGCTTTCGAAGCGAAGATTGAAATAAAACCATTTCTGCGGATTTTGCTTTCTTTGTTGTGAAGTTGAGACGCCTTGAAGTTAATAGTTGAGCGTCTCCTGAATTTTTAACGATGCTGATCTCGAGTGATTCAAAATATTCTTTTAAGGAAGTGAAATTGTCGGACGGTTGGCTTTCTTTTAAGATTAAAACATATAAATAGCGGTTTTTGTTAAAATATTTCAAATATCATTGTGAAATTCAGCTCGCATAAAATATAATTTCAATATGATACTTCAAAAATCTCGTCCCCAGAAGTGGGTCGAAGGTTCAAACGGCTTCCGTTATAGCTTTGTCACCATAACATATTCATGTGGACGCTCGTCGATCGCTCCCTCGAGCCCCGATAAGCTCACCCGCGATACCATTCGTGGCCCTCTGCTTTATAGCGCGATTTACTTGCCCACGATAAAGTTATGTTTGCGCTAACCCTGATGCTGTCGGATGTTTTTATATCCACTGTGTTAGCGATTCATAAATATATTGATCCATCAAGTTTTGTTATGGATATCATTCAGAGCAAAGATTTTCCTGCTTTATATCTGATTTAATAATAATAAATCAAGCGTAAAAAATATATCTTTATTTCTTCATTTTATAAAAATACGGTGATTTAGATAAATGCAATTTGGGAATACGATATAATATTAGTGCTTATGTACTAGTGCTTAACTCAATATGGATTGATAATTTTTAAACTTTGTGTTTGAGAAGATTAAAATCAATTTCAATTCTCAATCAACATTGCATTTATGAAATGTACATTAATTACACTTTCTCATTGATTTGTAAAAATCTTCAACAATAAAAGTATTTTCTTTTATGACAATTCAACGTTATTTTTAAATATCGTACAACAATGTTTAGGCTCTTTTCGTTTTAAGCTTTTTCATAAAATGTGCTAAACGTTGAACATTATTAGTTTTAACATATTCAAAGATTACTAATGAACTTTCGTGGTTATATTTTGGTTAATGAGGAAAAACTCTATAATATAATTCCAATTCAGTTATTTTATCTTGGTAAATCAATCCGACCCTTTTTTGCGATCGGATAGCTGAAATATCACGATGACATTTCAGAATCATAGAAATCCGACATTAATTTCAAAGATTATAGTCGTTAAGATCCGTTTGTCGGTGATCAAAGAAAATATCGAGTCATTGTTTTTATCGAGCGAAATTCTATTGAATTTCTGACAGCTTTGATGAGCTGTGAAGGGAAACAACCACCGGCACAAAGGAGGGAAAAGCGTGTTGTGTGATCGTTCTACAGCCGATAAATGATTATCATAGTTTTGAAACCCCGAAGGTCTCATTAGTGACCGTGTCACGTGAATGTTGCAGCTAGGTATCGATCCATGGACTTTTATAATTATTTGTTCATTATGTGCCAAAAAATAATCACCATATTAATTCTATATAGTGTAACACCATAGGAGCATATTTTTACATTAATGGATGTGTTAAAAAAATTGTGGAAATTTAGCTTAAGTTGTCCAGTATTTAGAATTTTATTTTGAACCGCAACCGGTTCAATGCTAGGTGAAGGAAAACATCGTAAAATATGCGTAAATTCATTTTTAATAAAATATTTTTTTAAAACCGTAATATTTCATATTCTAGAAGCATATAATTTATGTACCTATTGGTCGTTTAGTTTTTGATATGCACGCAGATGCAATAATTAAGACAGCGGTCAAGTGAGAACAGTTTATATGAATTCAGATCGTTTGCACTATTCGTTTGTTTTGTGTTTTCGCGTATAATCGTACCAGAGATCGTCCACACACGACGCTGACGGGCGACGGCGCGGTGTCGCATACCCGCGAGTGTAATGTAGTAACGTCAGTAAGTGCCCACTTATCCAGCCGCCCTCGTGAACCTTTGAATTATTCAGAGAGTGATACAAATTTCGTTTCATTGTCAACGCAAATTTGCTGATTAAATAGTTGCCGATTTTGTGTTAGTTTACAAAATTGGGTCAGAAAATTGACGCGGACTAACTGGCTGCCGGCAAATATTCGAGAAGTTAACGTTTATATGTTATTTATTACAGACACAAATGCTTATCATTTTAGACATTTTAGTTTCAATTTAATTGTCGTCATTAATCGTTCGCTTGTTAAGTTTATATTAATTATCTCTTTGGAAGTCACTAACCGATGAACGTCCTTTCTATTTTAAAAATATCGCTTAGTAAATGGATAAGAAAATATGCATCGCCAGTGTTAATGTTGATACGGTTTCCATTGAGGAGAAAAAAAAAGCAGTAACCCCTAAGCTCTAGCTCTAGCTTCTAGTGTCTGTTGGTTTTAAATCGAAACTAAAAAAGAAATGAATACAAACTTCACTATATTAGAAAGCTATTTACGAAAAAAAAAAAAAATTCTTAAACTAAAATAATAAAAATATAGCATTTTAAACTTCTGGTATTACGTTACGTTAAGAAGATCGGAAAAATTCCAGTATTATTTAAAAGCACTAAAAGAAAGGCAGTTCTCCCTGTATTTATTTGTAACGTAGCTTTAATTCTTTCAGGCTTATATAAATTCATAAATTTTAAATGTTATTAATAATAATAATCTTTTTAACTTAATTATTTGCACCTGTGAGTACTGAAAGGCTTTACGAACGAAGTGAGTGCTTAGCGCGGGATTACTATGATTAATTAAAATATCTGTGAAATAAGTGTATTTTATTACAAACATTTACTCAAGCCGAGCCAAAAGTAAGCTACGACCCTGGAGTTACATCTATTGGAATTACGACATACTGAGTTTACATTTGCATTCGGCGACACATTTTAAAAACTACATATTAACACGATAACATTTTGTTTTAACATAAAATAATCCATGATAAATTGAAAGCAAAACTAAACTTGGTGGTAGAGCTTTGTGCAAGTCCGTATGTGTAGGTACCACTCATCAGATATTATACCATCAACCAAACAGCAGTGGTCAGTGTTGTTGTGAGCCAGTGTAACTACGGACACAAGTGACAAGGATGTTTGTTCCCGGGGTTGGTTTAAAATAAGTTTTTTCTTTCAATCTTTAACTTATTCCAATACAAATATATGACAAATAAATATGTTATGTCGAGGTAATGTGTCGTGCGGAAAATATACTTGCAGATACGAATGTGCGTGAATTATCAACTTCGTCTGATCGAGCAAGTCATCTTGTTTTCTTCTTTTCGGTAAAACAAATAAACACGTTTAAGTAAATCGAATAAGACACACATAACGTGGGTTTATCTGTAACTCAAATTATATTATTTATAGGTACATTTAAAAGGACTGAAATTCATGTTTTTATTTATTTCATTGGATATTAATTTATTTATAAAATATAATTAAAGAAAACCTAATATGATTTTTTTTATACTTTACGTTTTTTTATTAATCCTTAAGGTTTGTAATTATGAAATATATCCTCCATCTTTAACAGTAGACAATTTTAAAAGCCCAACGCTGATGTTACACTACTGTTTATTGCATTTAATACATTTTTTTATGAATGCACTGAATCAAATCAAATAGATATTTAATTTAAAAACCATGCACTATTTTGATATTCTTAAAATCTGAAACTTTTGAATGCATAAAATCTAATGTAAATAATCGTGTAAGCCAATTCAAATGTATTAAGCAATATATCATGAAGCTGCAAGTATATCGGTAAGTATGAGTGTTCCCTGACCACAACAAACAGCAGACCATAACCATGTAAACAATAACCATGAGTCGCGTTATTCACAGAACAAGTAAATCATTACATATCACATAGTATAAAACAAAGTCGCCTACCGCATTCTGTCCCCATGTATCCTTAGATCTTTAAAATTACACAACGGATTTTGATGCAGTTTTTTTTAAATGGATAGATTAATTCAAGGGGAAGGTTTATATGTGTAATACATGCACAATATAGAGAAACACTGATTATTTTAGAGGTTTCTGAAGTGACGTCGTAAATAAACATATTTTTTGCGCTTACGTTGCAAACGCTGGTGGAACCCTACGAGATAAATGAAAATAATGTATTACAGTATTGTACACCTTAAAAAGATCTTCAAAAAGTTTGTGATGGTATGTTTATCTTTTATGGATAGCCCACAACGACCATTTTTTATCCTTTACTGTTTACGAGAAATAATGGCTTATTTACGAAGCAATTTTAAGCAATACAACATGAATCCTTATCCAATTAAGTACGTTAAATACATTGTGAATTTAATATAGAAGAATATGGCTCTTTACAGCATGTAATTTAAATGAATATTTTCGAAGATATTACAGATTTAAAACGCACAGTCAAAGCGGTTGGTATTGTCTAATGACTTAAAAACTGTGAACGTTGTAAGACATTCTGTAGTACATTTAGTATCAGCATTGCACCCGCGCGGAGCCGGGGCGGGTCGCTAGTTGTTGAATAAAAATAAAATATTTTTCATTTAATTGTAAATCAAATCATGTAGTTTCAAGATCCATCAAATGTTTTTTTGTCAGGTCTGAAGTACCTCTTTTCATTCCGGCGGATTTTGATGCTTAATAAGCAGGTGTGATGTTTTCATATAAAATAGAGAGTTTTACTTTAAGACGTTTGGATAACTAGTGGGAGCACCAAGTTGGTAGGCAATTTGTAGTGTTTTGGACTGTTCTTTAAAACTGTCTGAGAAACAACTTAGTCCTACCTTACAAAAAAAAAATACCCTTATTCTGGTTTATTACTTTACAAAACATTTTGTATTTTTTTGCTTTCAATAGTTTCATATGACGCCCAAAGACTTGAAAGCTGTCATTTTAAGTTCAATAATTTGCCGTAAATATTCTTACCTTTATAGCATATACCTATTTAGGTACTTCCGCTTGAGCGATCCCACCGGTTAGTACAAAACGTATACTCACCCGTGAATAGAACGTACGTACAGACAGACATAAAGATAGAAAGTAGCGAAACTTACGAGATAATTTATTTCAAATATAATTTACATAAGGCAACTTTAAGTGGGATTACTTTTAGCAATTTCGGTGTGTGACCGTAAAATCTCTAAGAAAATAAGGTTGGAAAAACGTGAAATCAGTTCGAAAAACGTTTCCCTCGCTTTGAGCGCGGTATTATCCGACGTTTCCCAAGGATTTTGCCGAGGTTTAGGATTCAAATATGGGGCGATAGAAAAACAGATCGAAGTATGTACGCTGGTAACATATTTGTATACAGCTGTATGGAAGACGATCTTTGATGTTTTCAGTGGTAAAAGAAAATAAAAATGATACGTCAAAAGATCTAAAGATTGAATATATTCAAATAAGCCTTCAGTCAATAATAAAATACGTACAATAAACAGAGAAAACATTTTAAGGAATCCTTTTTTTTATAATGCAGGTAGATATATTTTTAAATTGTCTTTCATACCATAGTTTTGTTGTTTTCGACTAGTGGTTTATAGGTCAAATTCAACGGTCATTCGTTGCTAACAAAAATATTAATTTGTAAGATAAGAAAAACGAAGACGACAGCTTGTCATCATTGCAATAAAAAAATCCAAATGTCATTATTTTTTCACTTTGACATGACGTGTGTTGTCATTGGCCGCATGAACGTAAGTAGTGAACGTGTCATTCTATATAACGATATAAATGCGGGTGTTAACCGCATGGTTTTATGTATATTTTTTATTAATACAATGTATTTCTAATGTCTACTTTTTAAAAAATTAACTGCACTCTTTATCCGTTTAAGCTTTAACTGTACCAAATTACTCTTCAAAGCTTTTGCTTCGCGTATGTGGGTTCGGGTGGTTTCCAAGCGAACAGACCTACAAACAGACACAAACTGTGTATGTAATATTTATCTCATAAATATCTACAAAATAATAGCAATAGATTTATTTTTCGCACATTATTTATGGATTGAGAAGTCGCGGTGTTTGAAACACTTGAATCTTAACCGATGATCAAATCCGGCAAGCATCATAACAATCATAATTTTAATTTGTGTATAAAATTCATCTCGTTCTCGACAGTAAGGGAAAATATCGCGAGGAAACCTGCATGCTTCGATCGAAAAATTACCGTTATGTGTGTACACTACGGTAATTTTTGGTGTGTACCAACCCACAATTGACTCTTTAAAGAGAAGAGGCTTTAGCCCATTACGTCTGTTATAATTTTAACATTATCCGTCCTAATTAAAATCAATAACATATTAATGTGAAACGTATTTTGTAAATATGAAACATCATTTTTTTTTCAATTTAGAGTAATATTTTCGGATGTATTACAGGTTGTTGAGTAAACTTGTAAGAAATACTGTCGTGAGCCGCTGAGCTGTGTTGACACAACACAGGCAGGCGTAACGTAATAAAATGTAGTGTAATATGCTCGCTTTGATACTCGTTATATATATGATTATAATATTTGTTTGTATCTTATTTCAAATATATATTATTTAAAATATATGTACGTATTTAACACATTACAAAATTCGTAGTGGATCGTCTTTTGATCGCATTTCATTTTTCAATATCACTTCAATAGTCAATTTTATATCTTACGAGTAATTTCTTCTAACCTTCGCGTTAGAATATTTGAAAACGAAAATTCGCTGGTTTCTACTACTAAAGCAATCGGACTTTACATATATAATAATAGCTGCTACCCGCGCGGGCATCGTCACTGGGCATTCAAGATAAAAAGGGAAGGATTAACGGAATTACCAGCCTATAATCTTCCGACGATTCCGCGTCGATTGGTTATACCCTCACGCCGATACGTTCAGTTATATACACGTGATTGACGCAAAAAGAAAAAAAAATACAATATATACGTATATTAAAATAGATACAGTAACGTAATATATATAAACTATAATATAAATAAACTTGTAACCCCCACTTTCCGCTTGCATACGGTAAAGAGAACGCTTGGGCAATGGTGTACGCATATATAATAAGATACCGGGAAATGTAACCAATTTACCATTTACGAAATTTAAAAGTTTATTAAGACTAAATTAGTAAATAAGTCTTATTATTCATTAAAAGAGTACTTTTTAGAAAAAAAAGCCTGGATTTAGGCTCGGGTTCCATCACAGGACATTCATTATTGTAAAAAAACATTATTGTAAATCTGTTTATTTGAAAACAGCAACTATGCGAGTTTCTTGCCGTTTCTTCTCGCTGGAGGCTGCTTTCCGAAACGGTGGTAGTATTTTAATATCGACGATTCAAATACGCTTCGTTGTGAAGTTTACTTGAATAAAATTGATTTGATTTGATTTGATTTAATAAACTGATATATATCTATACCAAATAGGCATACATTCTACTGCCAAGCAGCAATACTCAGTGTTCTTGTGTTTCGAATTTAAGGGCGAGTGAACCAGTTTAACGACAGGCATAAGGGAGATAACATCTCGATTCCCAAGGGTTACAAGGTGTACACTGGCGATTTAAATGATCATTGATATTTTTACAGTGCCAAAGTTGATGGCCAGTTACCATCAGGTTATTATACAATACTCCATAGCTACTGATAATATAATAACTAGTTATATATAACACGCTTATATGCCTTATATCTACATTACGTACATATTATATTTATAATGAGATGGTAAAATAAATTATAAAATCAAAGCTATTTTTAGAAATTTTCGAAATTCCCTCAATATAGGATTTACCTTCTATGCTAACTACGCTTTCTAAACCGAAGTTTTGCATGCGTTTATAATGTTATGTCTTGAATTTCTTATTTAAGACGAACTTGTGTATGATAATATAAGCTATTTCCACTTGTAATGATAGTTAATCGGCAATCCAATAGGTGACATTTACATTTATTTATTACTTTTCAAAGTTAATTTAACTTAGGGCAACTTTCTTAATTATTTTGAACCGAGCGAACGGAACAAAAACCATGCCACCGAAATCAATAAGTAGAATAACACGAAGTCGCTCTCTGGTTCTGTCTGTGTCTCTGTTACTACTTCTAAAACACTAAATTGATTTTAATGCGGTTGTCACTTATGGGAAAAGCGATAGATGAGGTAGGTTTGACTATGTCATATTATTTGTTAAATTGTAAGTATCTTATGCGAAATGGCTGAACTGTGGAGGTGTTTTATCCAAAAACCGGTTTTCATATCCTTACATAGTTAATGTTGGCTAAATCTTAGGAGATGCGTCAAAACATTGTAATAAAATAATCTTTGGTCTTAAAAAAGTTTACCGACGAGTCTCCGTTTACTTGCGTCTATATTTTAAGGTAAATTCGTGATGACTATTTTGATCTATTACGAATTAGTAAAGAGCTATATTAATTACTCGATTTTGAATACGTAATCCGTCTACAAATTTCAATCCACGTGTCACAGTAAAATTACAACTCAAACCAATTATGTATAAACATTATTTTTCATGAAATATTTAAGTAAGACTGTCAAGTTGGAAACCTGATGGTAAGTGCCTACCACCGTTCATAGAAATTAGCGCCGTAAGTAATTTAAATTCCTTACCTCGCCAGTGTACCACCAACCTTGAGAACTAAGTTATTATGTCCCTTGTACTTGTAGTTACAAGGACTCCCTCAACCTTCGAACCTCCCGTCTTTGATACATCGGAGTAGCTTTACTCATCTTTCATACTCAGCATAAATCATCTCAAAACATGATGTAATATGCGTAAATAAATTCGAAGATATTTTATACAAACCTAAACAAATTACAACATAAATAATATTCGTAACGGTCAAAGCAAACACGAATTCATGTAAAATAAACTCCGAGATTAGTATCAAGGAGCAAACAGCGATGATGAATTACGGCGATATTTACCAGTCTCACCTCGGCTCCATTAGGCGCGAGCCCACCAGCCCGCGCCGCTTATTGATAACATCGAAACTATTAATATTGTTGAGGAGCAATTATAGAACACTTTGTTTTGCTTTTGATCCATTACACTTATCGGCGTAATGGGCGCTCGTTAGAGCGGCATTGTTCAAGTTCCGACGCTGAATTTCTCTCAGTACAAGTCGCGCTCGCGATTGTTTCATTGTTGCCATTCAGATCATTGATTGTGTTTATTGAGGAACGATCGACAGTAAAGTCGTATCTGAGTTATGTCTTTTTTATTTGCAACAAGTTTCATATGGAGTGTTGAACGAGACGGTTGTACTTGTACTTGTACTATAGTAAACTACTGTAATAATACTCGCAAGGGAGGTTGCATGGTTAAGATAGTAGTCTTGTAGCATTTACTTTACATTTACTAAAATTATGCAAAATGACGATTCAAATGTGTTTACAAATGTTTTCCTAAGTGAAGTATATTTTGACTTTGGACTACTTATATAATATTTCTATTACTACGAGAGCTGTATTACGGTAATCGCTATAAAACATTAGATGGACCGTAAGTACAGTCATATGCCTATGCACACGCTGATTTTGAATTGTGTCAGTATAACAGTGCCCAGATAAAAGTTATACACGTTGGTACTCACGTTACCTAGTTAATTCATTGCTTGAGGTGTTACTTTGTCTATTGAAGGTACTGGTCATCTCCAACTTCATTTACTCCTGGTTTTGAGTCGGGGTTGCTACGCAGTATTCGTTGTCAAGAGACTTTACTCTTCATTTGACTTCATACTATACTGACTCCTTTACTCATCAAGTTTTTCGTTTACGGAATTATCTCCCTCTGGAAAAAAAACGTTCATTTCCTTATTTTAAGAAATGAATATATCTGTTTATTCTAGCATTTCTTTATTAATTTTAACATAAATTGTATTCATTTACGTGCAATATTTTGTTTAGTTTATTTCTTGATATTGTATTAATAAACAACAGAACGGTTGTGTTCCGGTTTGAAGGGTAAGTGAGGCAGTATCTACAGGCACATGGGATGTAACATCTCAGTTGTCAAGGGTGGTGGCGCAATGGTTATGTAATTGTTAAAATATCATTAGGTGCTGTTGTTCAGGGACAATGGTGACACACTACTATCAGGGGGCCATTTGTCTGTCCGCATACCGACGCAATAAAAAATACACACCTTCTTTTGTTTTTGCTTTCCCGTTTCATGAAGCCGCCTCTTGTACATCTCCCTTGTCTATCTAAGTATTTACATTGTATTATTAATGTAAAACACGCAGAACAGACACAAGATCTTAGTTCGCATAATTTGCAGTGGCTACGTGATATGTACTATGGAACTCGTGGCTATGTGAGGAATGTAGAGAGCCAATGCGTCTTCGTGTGTTCAGTGGGGGTGACCGTTGTACAACCTTTAATATCAACATTAATACAAAGGGTTATCGGTGGAAAAGTTTACTACTGTCTGCATTTTTCCCAATATTTAAATATTTTGAAAATAATCTGATATCACAAATTAAATTTATTTTATACAGCTTATAACAAGTATAATAAATTTATTATTTTTTATGCTTTTGATCATAATCATTTAAAATTTCATAGCCAGACAAAAGTTTCAAGCCCGAGGAACCATGTTTGTAAGAGTTCCTTAATTTATATTTATAATTATTCATGCTGCGCTTACATCACTTGCGATAATATTATCAATAACACTTTCTTAGTACTTCTACTACACTTTAAGTCTTCGTACTATAAATGCGTTTCCATACGAAGTATGTGAGGTCTTTATCTGTGTCAATTGGATGCATTCGCGCCCATTCCCGGCGGTCGTCTTGCTCCATCCAACGGATGCGCATCTCCGCAGAAACGAACCGAGCCAACATTACACTTAATCGGTTTTCTGAGTATTTCCCGGCTCTGCATTCGCAGTTTTATTTGGCAATTTTATTTCAAGATATTAAGCGATAACACAACATTTGTTTACGATAATTGGGTTCGAAAATTTATTAACCGTTGTAAAACTTTATCGAGTGATATTAACACGCGATTATTTTTAAGCTTACACGACGATAAGCTTTGAGCAACTTAATCATTTAAGTTTTCATACTTAAAAATAATGTATATTTAATGCTTTTAAAAGCAATTACAATATCAAACGTACGATTTCGTTACTAATGTAGATGTACGAAGGGCATACTGGCGACGTAGTATTTCAAATAGAGGTCGAACAAGGAGCTCGTTAGCGGGCGTATAAGTTTAATTCAGTGACCACAGTGCTGATACCGTCGCTTATTGTTATAATAATAGATCATGAATGCCATAGACTCTGTATGAAACATAAAGCACTTCTCATTCCCGCCCGACGACTGAAACTAAGTCTATGTCCTTTGTCCCTGTAATTACATTAACCCACCCACCATTCTAACAAATCTCAGCAATACCAATTACTGTTGAGTGGATGGTATCTACTTAGATGGCTCTGCTTGACCACAACCGGATTACACAATACCGATCTCAAACAATTACTAATAGTCAACAACAACAGTATTGTCGAACACATTCCACCCACGCCTTAAAAGCTACAATTAAATCGATTGTTCGGCTCGACCACATCTATGCAGTTCATAACAATAGCTAGTCGTCATAACGACCTCCGTGGTCGAGTAGTGTGTACAGTGTGAGTTTTAGTAGTGTGAGTTTTTTTTTTTAGTAAATTCGTTTCAGTAGTCGATGGTAGATTGCGAATAGCTTATGTCGTTTAATTTTATAATGAGTAAAACTCCTTTGAGGCGTTTGCCCAGCGGTGGCACGTTCATAGGCTGCTACTTTATTGTACATAACACATGTACATATATTTTTATTTATTCGTTTAACTTTGAGATTTGGCTTTTGATTAAAGAAGAATTGATTATTTTACAAAACCATAGATGTGAACTTTTTAATATTTTTATAATATTTTGTTTAGAACAAGACGCAGTCGAAAAGGAATAGATCACTCTGAATATTTTAAACCCATCGAGTTGTGTGTTAATCGAAATTAGAAAGTAATATTCCAAAGTGAAGGATTTTACGAACTTTGAAGCGAAGAAAGAGTTAATTAAAATGCTTGAATATTTTATGTGATAGAGATTAGTTTCAAAATAACATCCATCCTTCATTTATTTTTTAATAAAGTACTTTAAATTTTTTTTTGAAATAAAAGTTAAAAATTCACTTTGAAATTGTATATTGACTAAGTTATTTACTGTTGAGCAATATCAAAAGAACAGATGAAACAGACGCGCATAGAACTGTAGCGAACACAATTCTGAAAGTAAAAATGATATTTTTTTTCTTTTTTATTGATTTGATTCTGATATAACTTAACTTGCATAAAAGTTATGGTAACGCTTTAAAATAATCATGCTATTTTGTTTAGAGTTAGAGATTTAACAAAAAAACATATTTTTTTTTAACAAAAATGCATCAGTGAATGGTGTGCTCCAATTTTTGAATATTAAAGAAGGGAACTGCTTTTTTTACCACCTCCAAGTTCATCGCGAGTATCAAATATAAATGGTTGTAGATAATTATTATGGTTCCACGAATATCATTGAAGGCAAGATTAGGCATTGTACTTATTTGCTTTTAATTGGTTCATATTCGCAAAATACCTCTTATAAGCAAATTAGGCTATTTAGCATTCGTCTAGTATGGCTGCTGGTCGTAAAGCTATATATTTATAGTCGCTTAATTTAGCTTGAATGAATAAATAATACTACGGATCTGTTTATGATTCCCGTAAGTGGCCGATCCTCGGAGGATTCAGTGACACGTCGCGCTGAGGAGATCGCGTCGCCTGAAATTACGTGGCGCTTAATGAGATGTGGGTACTAGTTGTCTCTCTGTAGGACACTCGTGGTGTAATACGAGCTGCAAATATCTACTTAGCATTTTTTATTTGCTTCAGGAGATATGGGATTATATTTGTGTAAATGAAATATTGTTGGATACGAGTATGTATACAGTTTTGAATTATAACGCCTCCTTAAACTCTCATTCCGACATTTTTCAGCAGCAAAATTTGACAATAACTCACTCGTACAGACACTGAAGGTATATAGGTCAGAACGAGCCAGATTTACAGAGGCATTAATAAGGATGGGTACATTTAGCGAGCTGCTACAAATTACGGACCGCGTTAGTATGTGATTGATGTCTGCACTGCGCCGTTACACAACGTATCTCATTCCTACATCATTCACTCATCATTGAATGGATACTTTTGTATAATACTCAGTCATTTATCACGGGTTTCCTTAAGACACGAAGACGAAGAAGTGCGTCGTACATATACACATGAAAGTCTCATTTATTTTTTATAATCAAGTAGGTACTTTATGAACTTATTAATCCGTAGGTTATACATGAAATTTTATAAAGTTTTCTAGATATAATTCGACAACGATAAATGATAGACGACTTCAGAAAGAAAAATACTCTGTGGTTTAATTTGTCTTTCAGTTAAACCTCTGTGAAAACAAATAATTAAGTATTTCTTTTGATGAGGATGTCGTGGTATGTGGTTTCTGTTTTACTTCATATCGTCAGACACCTCAGACAACAAAGTGCTTCGATACAAAACCAACATTTCTTTGAATCAAAGATTAAGTAGTATGGACTGTTAGTATCCCACATCTGGGCAAATAATTCCACTGCTGCTAAGGATTGAATCTTATTAAACCACTTAAAACTCAGTAGATCTGGACCAGATATGCATTTGATATCCACTAAAACTAAACCATTCCGGCTTGGTAGTATGTCTTAAAATCCCTTTAAAAAAAGGCAAATGAAGAATATTAAAGACACAGTGACTCTCATGCCTGCGATAATATTTCGACTATTTATTTACTTCGTGCTCCGGTTTATGACACCGGCCTTTTTGGTTATGATTATATTAAAATAAAACTAGTGAGTTATCATGAAATTGAACTTTATAAAGTAAAGTGATGAAAATTTTTACAATCCATATTCCAAGGTAATAAAAAACCAGTTTACATTTAATGGCTGGCTCTTTACAGCGAACTTAATATTTCTGTTTTAATATTTTTGTATATCGAATTAATGTACCTACTTATATAATGTTTAATTAAAACCTGTATTAACCCTTCAAACTTCCATCGCGTATTTAAGATGAAACCGTTCTATTCCCGTCGAGAGACCTCATTACCTTACGTCGGATCGTATATTTTCCTTAAAATGTTTAAAATGTGTAACGCAGGTTGTTCGAATAATTTTATCGGCACTTCCGAGTCACGTACTGACACTTCATCGCGTCGGTGGAGGGGGGGGAGGAGGCGTGGGGACGAGTGGCGCCATGAGAGCTCTCCGTAACAATTTTGACAGGGAGAGTCCTCTCGTCCGAATTGAACGCCAGGTGTATTCTGTCTTTTGCAAGTAATTAGGAAGCTCGTAATTGCCGATACGGGTTTCATTGTTATATAAAATAACAACAGGGCGCATAGAGACGAGTTCGGGGACAATCAAAACGCGTGAACGTTTAATCGCTTGTCAAATTGAAATACCTTTGTTGTCGCTCGTTTCGTATATGTATATATTCGTGATGTCAAGTTTTCGATACAGAAGACTCCGTCGTATGATATGAATTAACTGCCTTCCATACAACGTAAATGAACGTTTCGTTCCTGTTTTAATTACAAAAAAATAAAGATTTTCTTCCTTTCGAAGTTCACCGTATGAGCTGTAAACCTTGGCACTATTAACGCCTTATTTAAATTAAAAAGAAGTTACGAAACATCTTTGAACACAGAAAGAAGTGGAATAAAACTCTCGGTGACGGAACCCACGCCGTGTGTTACTCTGCACCGAGCGCGAAATAAGATTGAATATTTTCAGAATGTTAAATAGGCTCCCGTTCAAAATTCCAGTCGAGTTTTCAATTGTCTCTGGCGACGTCTGAAAGTTGTAGTTACTGGGGAATAATTCAAACACGAGTTTGTTAATGCACGCTTTAGTGTACAAAGAAACGTCGACGTTTCCTTTGGCGACTGCCAAGACTGTGCGCGTGCCAAAATTCAAATATCTAAGCCCCTCGGGAGCTCGGCGTGGGTATTTATTGTTATTTTTATTAATAATAGTTCCTTTTCATTTACATGACGAGTATCACTTGGGGTTTCGTTATACTTTTTCTACGATCCTATCGATTTTTTTTTTCGTTCGGTACGTACATATAAATATGTACACCCGGAGAGTCACGTATTATGATATTTTAGAGTTTCTTTATGCAAAAGTTTTTTTCTCATACTCCGTCGATTGTATTTTATTTTCTATTATTGAAGGCAGAAATATTTTATGTACAGATAACAAAATATAATATGATTTATTTTCTATATAATAAACGAATAGGAAAAACGAAAGTTGAGGTCTGTGTTCATTTATTTGTGTACTAATATCACGGGTTGTATTCCACGGCTTAATTAATAACGAATTTAAATATTTAAACGAGTATCGATATGTAAGGCTGTTTGTATTTAATAAATTTGACCATTCTCTCCGTAACAACGTGTTTGTGTGTTTCAAAAGTTCAAACTTAATAAATGATTACACGAAATAAAACTTTCTTATCGCCGTGCTTATTGTAAAAGCAGAATCATTAAAACTTATTTATTAAGTATTTGAATTGTGTGTGGACAATGGCCGCAATTTTATTTGACGCGCAGCAAATGTTTTATGTTTTTTTTTTAATAGCTTAATTACGTTTAGGTTCACCGGCAGATCGCCCATCTGTAGTTAAGTGGTCACCATCAACCAAAGACATTGGCAATATAAAATCGTGTGCGTCTCGGGACGCCCGACAGAAGTGATAACTTCAACTAATCTAATTGAACAATTAAAATTTGAATCCACAATCTGGCGCCGTAACGCGTAACGTAAAGAAGCGGTTTACACTCCCATAAGAAGTTGTCACTTTGTAAATAATATCCATGCCTTAAATCACACGATACTAAGTATTCCTGTTTGGGGATAGAACATCTGATAAGTGGGTGGTGCACACGGGCTTACACAAAACTCTATCACCAAGAAAGATTCAATATTGTAATTGAAGTCATCGTATTTTTACAGTAAACAGAGAACATTTTACAAGTATGAGTATATAATTTAATTAAAATATAGTCAGATTTATTAAACATGAACACATTGAAGAACACAAGTGATTTGTACTTGTGACTGGATTACAACGTCGTCGACAAACTTTGTTATCAGGCTTATCTTCCTAAGCTGAGCTTATGATTTATTGTCCTTACATCCAGACAGACAAGTTATTATCGAGACAATTTACTTCTGTTATTTACGAGCGTATTCGTGATGTTCTCGTGAATATAGATATAAATAATTAATAATAAAGCCCTTTTATTCCGAACAACAGTACAAATACCAAACAATACAATATTTATTTATTTATTTATTTATAATATGTCACGCAGTTCGGCGTGCCTCTTGGCATAGGCCTCCTCCAGGTCTCTCCATTGAGCTCGATCCTCCGCGACTCTAGTCCAAAATGGTCCCAGGGTTAGGCGGATATCGTCACTCCATCTACTCTTTGGAGGCCCTGGTTTTCTGGTGTTCACTCGGGATTTTTTTTTAAATATTCACCTCTGTAAAAAATATGTTGTGTGTAAATATAATAAGCTGAATTCGTGACAGTATAAGTGATATTTCAATGTATGTATAATATATTCGATAACATTGTTCCATTAAAAAAACATTATAAATACATAATATTGATTGTATACGAACTTTATAAAATGAGAGACGATGAATTTGACGTCACTGCGTACATGACATCGCCTATGTAATAATACTTGCTTTTTCCAAATATAAATAACTATTTAGCCAAATATTCATCGTTTTACAAAATATCCTTTTAAAATTACATTCATTCATTACACATTTTTATAATGGATTCCATTAGAGACAGCCGCCCATACAAGTATACTCTACATATATATATTGTGTTGGTATTTGAAATGTGTTAAATGAAAACATCGTTGTGGGAGCATCCCCAGCGGTTAGTACAGGAGACAACAATGACGACACGTGGGGACCAAAGAGGTATCACCCTCGCAGAGCGAGCAGGCGAGTCGGTTCGTCCCCGTTCCTCTCACGTCACGTCTCTTTGATTGTTTGATCCTGAACAACTTTCAGAGCTATAATTTATGCAATGGGGCCGTTTACAATCCAAAGTTTTAATGTGCGTTGTTTTCACGCGTTCCGAATAATGTTACTTTGTGTTTCTTCTACCGGTGACGGTACCTCCGTGACGGTTTCGTTTTCAAATTAAGTGAACACGAGTACTCGTTAAGTTGGTTGTTAGTCTAGTGTTGTTGCGGATAATCCGCAGTGAAAGGTGTTTAACTTGCTCGATGCTTAGGATTACCTTCTTAGCGCTTCCTCGGGATATGGACTATTTGGTTTAAAATGCGGGGTAAGTTTTATAAACGATGCCATTGTATCATACGCACAAAGCAAAAGTCAGGGAATAAAATCAAAATATGAGTACTAATTTGACCGCTGCTTTAGTATTCAAGACTTGATTTTTATGTCATTACAACCAACCAAATACGTTGGAGTCAACGAAAAAGGAAAAAAGGGGTAGAAAAAAACACATTATGACACAAAAAGGAAACAATTCTTATTTAGGTTTATAGTACACTATGTAGAATAAAATGAATAATATAATTGATTTATATGACGATGATGTCTGAGTTATTCTCGAGGTAGACTCACCTACACAAGACGTGCGCCTGAGTGAGTGTGAGCGCACACACTGTCATTGTCTATTCCTTCTCTCTCAAATCCGATTGGAAAGAGTTCAGGTGCAGGACTAATAGCTATACGTGCTTTCCGAGGCACAGAAGTAGACATCATTTCAACTTCGTCAGCTAAACCCAATAACTTTTCATGGGCCGACCTGGGGTTTGAACCCAGGATCTTGTAATCTGCGGGCTCATACTTATCTACTAGACCAACGAGGTTTATGTATTATTATTACGTTGCCCCACCCCTCTTCTTCTTGAGTCCACATATCTTATTCGGAACAAGACCTTTCAGCTCATAGAGACATAATGTGATGATGATTTACGAAGCATTGTCTCAACGGAACAAATAATATTATACAATAATATTGTGTAAGTATGCCGAGTCAGTCTGAAAGAAGTCTTTCAGAAATTACGCGATCAGTAACAGACACACAGACGATAGTCATCTATTTAGGAGTATGATAACTTGAAGGTTCGTTCCAAACGTTATGTAGACTCGACGTATTTGCTGTAGTACGGCTTTTTTCTGTAGGGCAGGCCTGTCCGGGCAGGTACCGACCCTCCATCACTTATTCTATTTTCTATTACAAACTGTATTACTACTAAGTATTGCTTTGCCCCAGCTTGAAGGGAGACGGAGAGTGACCCAGTGTATTCACAGGTATATAAATCCTTAGCTCTCGAGACGGATAGACGCAGGGATTGTTCAACATTTCTCAAAGCGACAATGTCGTGTATCTATTAATGACAGTATTTTTTTTGCATTTGGAATCAAAAACAAAATCTAAAGATATGGATCGATCGCTTCTCAAATCAAACCAGAGTGATAATAGGCGCCTTTGTTCTGTAATTTAAATCAATAGCACAATAGAAACATTGTTATACAATAAACCATTGCCGGCGGTCCGCCGACGGTCGCAGCCCACTCCGCTCTGCCCGGAACCCGGCCGCCCGACGCGCCCAAATCACCGCGCCGTGCAAACTCTATATACATATGTATAGTATATATGTCAAGAGGATTTTTGTACCTCGTTTGTTTTTTATGAATCATGAATCTTTATATCAGGCCCGTGTTTTAGAATTGATGACACCGGCCGAAATATATTTTCCGTAGGAATGTAGACATTTTAATAGTATTTTTGTGTTATTCCTTTTGTATAGTTTTTTTTAAATTATTATTTATGTATTCAAATAGCTTACTACATATATTTTATTGTATATATCTAACGTCCACCTTTAAATCGATGATAAATATACTATATTTATTATATATTTATAAAATCTTCTTACACATTTTTTTTATTTTATGTTGAAAGGTCTACAAAACAAAATGACAATCAAAAGATACACATGATTACATTTCTCATGACGTAAACAAAACATGCGTTTAATATTAAGTACCAATTAGCGTCTAGTCCATGACAGCAGCAGAGACCAAGCATACAATTTATTTATTTATTTATTGTTTAGGTTGTGTTATTTAATCTATTGAACATTTTTTCAAAACAATTTTTAATGAGGCTATAGAACGGTCGGTAAAAATATCATAATTAGAACGAATACTATTGTAAGAGAAACACATGCGGTATAAAGGCTTTATACTTATCGGATTTATTTAAAAAAAATAATTAAATAATATAAGTCGATTTCTGTGTCTTAAATTGAAATTCCTTAATCAATATCGTATACGAGTTCAGTTTATAACGGAAGGTTTCTATTCACTCCGCCACAGTGAGGCACTCCAGAGGTCAATTCCCGTTGTAGAAGGGTGAACAGACAATACGTCTGAGCGTCCTCTGTCCCTCGTGTCACAACGAGGTACGAGCGCGCCGAGATATTGTCCATAATGTCCGGACGCAGTGCGTGAGCGAAATTAAGACATTAATTGCTCAAATTAGAACCAGGCGACACGGTTGCGAGCGAAACGTTTACGTGAATCACAAGAACGATTAGAACCGAGAGGACTCAGCGGCAGAACATGTAACCCAATTTACTAACTTAAGACACACAGTAAGACGAGAAAACAACAGATTACGTAATAAATAAATAATTTGAAAGCAGCAACGTCACATAATGCAGTGATCACGTAATGGTTCGCCGTTAGACGCAGATTCGTGCGTAATGAAGCGATAAATGTACGCATTGATGTCGAGTAACCGTCTACAATTAAGTGTTTCCGCTTAGAAATAAATTCCTAGAATTTCAATTACTTTTAAATAAACAAATTGCACAGGCCTTCTTGACTTGTTAAGTTTATTGTCAGTGGTTATAATAACGAAAATAACGAAACTCAATTTTACATAGAAGTCGCAACAACTGAGGGCGATCTTTTACAACTTTAATATTGTCTGAACACGTGCAAAGCGCGAGAAAGCGATTTTATCGCTGGAAAGCATCGGATCTATACGTAAGTGAAAAACTTCGCGACACTGAGTAAGCGCTTTGATGAAATTCATAAGCGCATTTACGACACTGTACAGTCTTCGGCGGAGAATTTCAATGTATATTCGAAACGTTTTCTCAACATTTTATTCCATTTTATTTTAACCGTACTCGTTGAAGAAATAGAACGTATTATAATTCTTTCATTACAAGTTTGAGCTCATTTATAGAACATTATATATATATATATATATATTTTAATTTCAGTATTAACAGCAAACCTAAAAATTTATTTGTGGTGTTTGTTTTTAAATTATAATAAATAGAACATAAATAATCCTCTAAATTTCAAGATTTTACGGAATTTATTTTATTTGTTATACTCTCAGTTGGCACCTATTAAAAATCTTTCGCGTTCTTATTAAAAAAAAAAAAAGACGTTGCGTTAAAATGTAGAGTTAAATCCATATCTGTGCAATTTTATTGTGTTGGGCAGTAATGTGTGCAAATAAACAATTTGTCAAGCAAATCCGATGCGCACCGAAGTCGTATATAATCACAAGTTGCCATAACTCATGTCTTTAGCAAACTCAGTCGCCGCCTGTACTGCGAGCGCGCTTGCGATAGTCGTCCTGTAATATATGCGTTGTATAATATATTATAATATGTTAATTTATTTCCATGCAGTGTACCCGCGTATAATGCATATTATACCTGAGTTGCTCCGGAGATTAAAGCGCCGTTAGCTCTTTATAACCCAGTTACCGCAATACATATTGATGAGATATTAATTGGAAATCATTCAATAGTTTATACTTTTCCATAAAATCTCTTTGTTCTTTGTGCTCACGGAAAACCTTTACGGTGTTTAACGCCACTCGAGATATTCCTGCCGGTGTCGATATTATTGTTATATTTCAACGTAACTAGATACTTTAAGCCCCAGGCTGTATTAAGTATTTAATATATTGGTCCCGGGGTGACCAAGACTATCATTATTTTGCAAAACGAATCAAACGTAAAGCAACTCCGGATAACAATGTAAATTTTCCCGCGAATAACTACTTCTTCTTCTTCTTCAACTTGATACTTATTAGTGACCTCTGCAACAATCATATGATCTGAATTTAAAATTAACGCAGTCTACTAGTAAAAAATTGTAACTGTAAACTTTTATCCAAGAAAACATTCAAAATGTTTCAGTTGCCAAATTTAAAAAATAAGTAAATTAACGCTTTTCTACAAAAGATCATCATCAGCAAATACCAGTAGTGAGTTCATGGTATTTTTTGTTATATTGAATATACGTACACAATCATAAATTGACGTTTCTAACGCCTCTTTTGACTTTTTGACTTCTCAGGTCATGTTTGTTTTTCCGAAACCTTGGTAGAGTTTAATTTAATAAACAGGACTTTTTTATTTATTATCAGCTATAGCATTGTTTGTATTTTTTCTTTTTTTTAACGTCGGCACACTTAATAATATGTACAGGATTTTATTGTAATCTTAATTACTTCCGTTGGACTTTACAAAGTCGAACTTGTCGTTATAATTTATTTTGTTTTTATAGAAAATAATCGACATTAATATGACATAATATACACGTTCGTAGCACCTCTTCGTGGCTCTGAAAGTTTGTCTTATTACTATCAATAAATCCTAACAATTTTCTTAGGAAACAACCTTTTCAAAGATTTCATTATACATGAATAATCGGCATGTAAATGTACAAAGTCTGACGGATGCACAGCGATTACACAGCGATTGCACAGCGGGGAGCAGCTGCCGCGTGCATGCTCTCGTCACGTCATACATTGTGCTTATAAACATACACGAGACGCTCCTTGTAAGCTACTTATTCATGAGAATTAATTAATATGTTTGGGTGCTAATTGTTAGGAAAATGGAGGAGCGCCGAATTTATCTCCGAGTCTATATTTAAAATGTGTATCGGTTTATAGGCGGTTGTCTAGCCTTAAGACATTTACGAACCGTTATATTAGAAAGTCTAACATCTATAATTACGCTGGATAAAGACTTTATTGTTGTAAAAAAAATTATGCTTTATTTTAACATCACTCATGTTTGATGTTATTTACTCATTTCCTTAGTTCTTTAGTCACTATTTTTCTTTTTATTTCCCTCATATTTTGTGACAAGAGAAGCAAGTTACGAGTCCCCCAGATTCTCATACTGATTCCAAAATTAAGGATTTGTTTTTTCTTTAAAATTAAAATTGAAATCATTCTCGTCTTTATCATGAGCTGAAGAAAGTGTCGGGACCCGACTGGATGCCGAACAGAGGCTGACGACGACTCGTTTGAAATTTGAATTCTCTTTAGCCGGAGATAGTACATGACATAGAAACAAAAAAAAAATCCGTATTGATATTTACATATTCTGAAGTCGGTTAAAAATTAGTATATCAAATAGTTTTTTACCACTAGTTTTATAGTTTTATAAAAATACATCGAAAATAAAATATAAAAACAATCTCTTGATGGTACATACTCTATACAGATAATTCATATTAACTAAAAATATCAAACAAGTAGTTGTTATTCTACCGGCGAGTGGCACAATGGCGGCACGGTATGCTCAGACACGTCCAGCGTTCGCGTTTGGTTCAACTGTAAATTTTCGCCCACTGAAAATGTGTTGTATGTTAATAAATCGGTCCCTCACGACCATTACTATGTAATTTTGGCAACGTGCTGCGCGTTTCTTTTCCACCCATTACACGTGTTTAATGATAAATGTTTACTAATGTGTGTGTGTGTGTGTAGATACATGATATTGTATGGTATATCACATCGAATTTATTGGTACGCTTCTTCGTACCGAATCAAAGAGGTTCCCGTATAAGTACCGACACGAGACACTATTTTCAAATTAAAATTAAGCAAATATCGCGAGGAATTCCTATTACATTTGACGTAAAAGTTAAAATGTAAAAGGAGTACATAAAGCGAATATTATTATATAATATTCATTAGACGATCGTTCCGCTGAGCATCATTATTGCCGTATCTCAGATCGACGTGTGTCTATTTTTGTTAAGATGGCGGTTAAGAGCAAATATAGAAGATGTTAATAAAAAACGATTCGATTTTTAAACAATTCAGCAAATGAAATTCAACAAAAAACATTTTGATTGATCTTGAAACTACATGATTTGATTTACAATTAAATGAAAAATATTTTATTTTTATTCAACAACTAGCGACCCGCGGCCCGGCTTCGCGCGGGTTCAATGCTGATAATAAATATACTACTGAATGTCTTTATATAAGTTCGCAGCTTCTTTCTCAATAGACATATATTTATAATAGAAAATATTTATTTAAATTACATGCTGTAAAGGGCCATATTGATCTAAATTAAATGCACAATGAATACTTAATTGGATAAAGATTAATGCTGTATTGCTTAAAATCCCTTCGTAAATAAGCCATTATTTCACGTAAAAAGTAAAGGATAAAAAATTGTTATTGTGGGTTATCCCTAAGAAATATACCATCGCGGACTTTTTTGAAGGCCTATTTAAGGAGTACAATACTGTAGTACATTATTTTGATCATCTTGTATGTCTCGGTTCAGCCATCAGATATTCTACCGCCAAACAGAAGTACTCAGTATTGTTGTGTTCCGGTTTGAAGGGTGAGTGAGCCAGTGTAACCACAGACACAAGGGACGTAACATCTTAGTTCCCAAGGTTGGTGGACATTGGTGATGTAAGGAATGGTTAATATTTCTTACAATGCAATTGTCTATGGGCGGTGGTGACACTTACCATCAGGTGGCCTATTTACTCGTCCGCCTACCGATATCATAAAAAAAAATCACATTAGCAACCCCTAAAGTTATTCTCTTCTATATTGTGCATGTATTGCCCATATAAACCTACTCTTGAATCACTCTATCTATTAAAAAAATCACCAAACCGACTTTGTTTTATACTATGTAATGATTTTATATGAAAATCAATAAATACAAACTCTAAGCCATCAGTCATATATACTAGCGGTCGGTCATAGAATATGTAAATAAAATACAATTAATAAGCTATTAAATTGGCGGTAAAGATTACTACTCAGTTTCTCCTCCTGATCACTAAAACCAGCGGAAGCTCTACATTAAAGTCAATCTTGTAAAATTACGAATTAAACGTGCTTGAACAAGCTTACTTAAATAGAGGATGATTTGGTTTTATTTTATTATTATTATGACAATCGAGAAATGACATTAATAATAAAACTCTTGTGGCGTTTGCGGTGAGGCTGTTGACTCGCTGCAGCGTCCGTCGTGACGCGGTCGCATCAGCCAGCGGTCCGAACGCATTATGACATTTCTTAATGGCCTCGACGCTTTTTGGTCTCATGCCATTAACCGGTGATACGATATACGTTTTGTAGTAATTTTGCGATAGTCATATTGTGTTGTGGAGCAATTGCAATTACACGAAAGTACACATTTTATTAATATATTGAGCTAAGTTTATTTTATTTGTATAAATATTTACTAAATATAGTACTATTAAGTATATATACTAGTACCAGTTGTTAACATCATCCACCGTGCCAAAATTAGACCAAAGGAAATCTTGATGTAGGCAATCGGTTTCGCATTAGGGCTTGAGTTCAACATCTTGGCACTCTAATAATTATTGATTAAACTCTTTCAGTTACACTTACGTTGCTCGACATGTTTCGGAGAGCCTGCGGTCCTCGTGGCCCGGCAGTACATTTCGGTGGATTTCAATAGTCTTGCACAGTTTTGTTTTTAATGAGCCCGCCACGCTGCTTATCATAATCTTCAATGTTCACACTTCGGTTCAGTTAATATTCCGGAAAGCAAATTATATAACTGAAACTATCAAAATTAACTGCCTAAATTATCAGTCGTTATTCACTGTAACGACAGAGCGGCCATTGTAACTCCGTAACTGACGTAATTTATGTACACTTGTAGTTTCGAATTGATCATTTGCAGCTTCTTGATCTGAGCGCGCTATCGGTAATAGCGCTCCGGGAACATGGATGGTATTAAAACTGATCACTACTATAATGAATATTACAATTGCATCTGTTATTGTTCGCTAACGACTATTAAACAGTTTTATGATTATTCTAGTATTCACTAAGTAATATAAAGTACAGCATATAGCTCGGTATATTTCGAACCGTTCTAAACATTTCACTAGAATTAAGACATTAAGCTCCCTCATAACGAGTCTGAATCTTAAAAATTAACGCTGTGGAGTTAGGTCCAAACCTTCTTCATGAAGAGAGAGGAGGCCTCAGCGCAGCGGCGGGATGTTCGCAGGCTGTTACTTTAGTTTTTTATGTACACGTCATAAATATGACATATAAAAAATATTGGATATATAGTAACTTGGCTCGCCGTCTTGGCTAATCGACTCTATCTCCACACGAACATTGTTAATATGATTCTTAGCTCTGAGCTTAATGTGTTTTATTTGTAAGTAGTGAAAAGTAGGAACATGACATTTTAGTGTGAAGCTGTACGTAAAGTATTTATTGCGAGTCAGTAATAAAGTTTATACGGATGGCAGGCCGCAGGTCAAGCAGCCGTCACAGGCCAGCGTGTCTGATTGTTAACAAACCAAGAGGAGCTCGGAACAACGAATAAATTACAATTCAAAGTGAACCTTATTAACCGGATCGTAATAAATTAAACAGAAAAGTTAATTAACGAAACGGCCGTGACGGCACACCGCGTCCAACGAACGCGGCTGAGAATAAAATTTACATTCATAAACGTAATAGAACCTTTTCCGATGCCGTGTCGTTCTATGTTTTATTCGAAAATATGGTCTAATTTACGGTCGTACCCGTATTCATGTGTAATTTGTATGCGAATGTTCGTACCTCGCGCCGCGCGGTGACGATCGCGGACGGCTAAATACAGGCCGATTATCCTATTATATATTTTATTCGAGTAAAAAAAATTATGGCAACGAATGGTACGGAAGAAAATAAATTACGTTAAAGCAAGGGTTCCGTAGTGAAAGCGTCACCAATTCTTTTGTTTATTTACTTACCGTAACAAGCTGCTGAGCCCGAGTTGCTTCTCACAAACGCGATGTTGTTTGTTTTTTTTTCTGTAATTATTATTTACTGTTGACAAACGTAAATGCTGTAATTTTACGTTTGTTGATTTTAAGTAAAAACAGCCTGTACACGTTTCACTGCGGAGGAAACGTCTCTTAACCTCTCGAGGCTAAGATTTGGAGCTCATTCCAGCACGATGCTTCAAAGCGGTTAGGGGATACACATGTGGCTGAATTAAATCTGACACAGTCTCAACAGAAAAGTCTTATTCAGTGATTTTAAATATCATAAAACTGATTGATTAGAATGGTTTTATATAGTATATATACGTATTAATTATTCTGCAGTTTCACAATTGCCATATAATTTAATTACTGATACAAGGATATAACATGACCACGCTTAGCTGTGACCACATATCAGCACGCAGTCCATTGCTCTTTAGCCTTTCCAAAATCAATAAATAAGCTTATAAAACACATATCAATTAAAAAATGTTAGGAGTTTGTATCACAGACAAATTTGTTTTTTATTTCCCGAAAAGTTTAGACGCCCTCATATTATAGCTGCGGACGTAGGCCCGGTGTAGATTTATTATATAATGTGTACAGACCGACAGCGAGCCGCGCACTCCTCCTCGAAGTTAAGGAAAAATAAATATTTATATTTCTGTTCGTGAGGTTTACTTTGTTTTTTAATTGCTCCAGAGTTCTGCGCGGTCGGTGACAAGTTGTTTTTCATGTAACTCATTAAAAAACATTGAAATAAAAATACCTTACATTTTTATTTCTAAACTAAATGCGTAATTTTAAAAAGGTATTTCGTAACTTTTCCACAAATAAGATTATTTTTTAAGGTTTAAGTGAGCTTAAACACAGACGCGAGAAGCAAATTTTAAATAAATTAACATAGAAAAAGCATTATTTTATGCGCACACCTTGCCGGAGCCGCTGCAACTGTAATAGTTAACATATACATACATATATAGGGAAAAATTTGCTTATTTTTGTAACAAAGTAACAACGCACAGCTTTGTCTCTCTATAATTTTATTTACACTAAACGAAATACTTGTATGAATATCTACAGAACTAAAAATTTACTCGAAGCACCTGATGTTCTTCTACCGCCAAACAGCAGTATTCAGTATTGTTGGTCCCATTTGAAGGGTGAGTGAGCCAATGTAACTACAGGCACAAGGGACAAATCATCTTCGTCCCCAAGTTTGGTGGCGCATTGGTGATTTGAGGTATGGTTGGACAGCGTTACTTTGTATGGGCGGTGGTGGCGACTTGCCATCAGATGGCGTATTTGCTAGTCCGGCTACAAGGTTTATAAAAAAAAAACTTTACACTATACTTAAAGCTTACGGACAGACAGCTGTAATTGCGACAACTCTCTAAATTTATAACTATCAAAAAGATAATTTACAGCTTTACCGAATATTTAGAAATATCTGACATACGGTAAGATGCCATTTTTATACCTATATACTATAAGTATTATATTCAATCTCGCATATCACATTCTGACATAACGCGCTCGTGTCCTGTGTGTGTGTGTGTGTGTGGTGGATTTCAAGTTTCCTCTTACTTTCTGTTTCTGTTACTCATTACAGTAATCATCAAATTCGTTATTAGCAGAGTGGGAAATAACAATAAACCATAATTAAATAACCGCTATAGTTGGCAACATATTTTCCGTTTGAAACAATGGAAAGCCTCGCAGCCGTGATTCAAACCATTTATATCCATAAACATTGGGACATTGTGTCTGCGTGCTCTCGTTGTTTTCTTGACGTGTGAATAATTATCCGGCTCTGATTAATGGAGCGAGGGACGCGGTCGCGCCGCGCCGCACGTACGACTCCGGGTACGTACGCTGCGGGTCGAACCTTTGCCACACGAGACTCGATTACACAAAAATATTTAAATATACAATAATTAAATTGCATGCGAATATGATTTAAATAAAACTTTAACTGGTGCTAATGAACTATTATTTATTACCGTTATATTTACGATAAATTTTAATTAATTGATGGAAATACACTTGCCTCGTCGTCTTTCTCAGATCCTTTGCGATTTTTCACAGGACTCAATACACATATAATATTATTTAAGTATGAGCTCGGACTTACAAGTCTTTTACAAATACTTTTTAAAGAAATTAATCAAAGCACAAACAGTGTAATGTATTTATTTGCAATCGATAAACTTGATATTCGATGAACAGTGATGTTCAAATTGAAAAGCCATATCGGGAGCGGCGCTTTCATTCAATACAATCAATTGTGTATTAATTATTGCCTTGTCTTTGTATTGTATTGTATATATTTCGGCAACTAAGCAACGGCATCGTCAATGTGCTACGAGTCGTCGTCTCCTGTGTTCAGCCAAAGCTACTAATATTATACTATTGTCGGTAATGGGGCTTTGTGCAATCCTGTCTGGGAAGGCGCCACTCGTCAGTTATTCTACTGCTTAGTTTCAACACTTTACACTGCTGTATAGCCTGGTTTTAGAGAAGATTGAGCCATTAGTATAACAGGAAAATAGTTAATAACAGCTTTGACTTAGAAATAAGTATCTGATACTCAAAGAAAAAAACTCAGTATTATTATTATTTATATACGAGTATAACTACATATTTTATTTCAAGAGATAGCGGTTCTTGTTTTCATTGTAAAAGTCGTTCACTTAGTAACTCGTATCGCTGCGTACATATAAGTATTCTTGGAGTTTCTTGATTCTTTATTCTTTATAATTTTATTTTTTACGTTTCCTGCTGCCCTAGAGGAAGCAGTTGTTTCAGAAAGTAATTATTAATCCTGTGTAGTCAGCTTGCAGAGGTTACAGGTTGAAGCGTGTTCCTTGAGTTAACGAACCTTGTTTATACGTAACGTACACTTTCATCACATTAGAAAGTGATCAACTCTAAAAGATTTATAATATATATTAAAGTCATTACAAGTCATTTAAATAAATCTGAATGAAAAATCGATCAAGAATAGATCCTAGATCTCAACTTACTTACACATATGTAGTTAAAATGACCAAAAGCTCGAAAAAAAAAATCCCATTTTTTATTATTCCTTACCAGCACATATATTCTTTCCAAAAAATCAACTTATTAATTATTTGGTTTAAAACATAAAATTTTGGAACGTAAAATATATGAATCGGATTAGATTTTGATAAAATCTAAGAAATACAAACACATTGATGACAGTTTGTTTGTATTTGATGATTTAAAAAAATATATATTTAATATTAAATAATGTTTTCTTTTGTCATATTATCGTTTGGACTCCTACAAACTGTCTCTCCTGCACACTGCACTTCCCGTTGGTTATAAATTACTGTTAGCGTTTATGTATATATGTATGTGTGCCCCTTCTCTGTACAATACTTATTTTGTTTGGTGCATTAAGTATTAAATAAATAAAAATATACAGAAACGAAGCAGTCGATATAGATAGCGGGGAGCCTTCGTCAGTGAGTAGATCTATACGGTCTGTACACCTTTTGCTTAAGCTATATTCGTACTTGAATCATGACGGAGGCGCGGTGCTGTTTGAAGAACATCGAGTTCGAGAACATACAATTAATCGTACGTGCCTTATCTGAATATTGTATTCGTATAGACGGTGAGGTTCACAAACACTTCGACAATTTGAAATTACATTTTGTTTTATTACGTGCCTGATCTCGTGTATGTATGATCTGATGTAAAAATACCAAGAATTTTAACAATTGTTCGAAGACCGAAATGAACTTATCTAGTATATGATTCACAACAACCTTTGGAACTGAGGTGGTATTTCTTTTGTTACTGTACTTACATTGAGTCATTCGCCTTTCAAACTGGAACACAAAAATACTAGGCACTGTTTGGTGCTAGTACATGTGATAAGTGGGTGGGTACTACACATAGCTCTACCACAAAATTAAATCTTTTCTTGTCCATCCTGACTCCGTACGGGTTAAATTCGTGCACACCACTAACTTCCCTTCCTTGGAAATAAAATATCCAAAACCCTTTCTTAGTGATTACGAGAGTGACTACGAGGCGTCATTGGGCATATGATATTCTCTCTAAATATTAATAGTATTTTTTTTATTTCGAGTGTAGCATTGGTCAACTAGTAATAAATATTTAATCGAGACACAGATTTGAATACGTCACAATATTATAATATCTTGGTCAACATTATTAATTCTCGTATACAAAATATAGTAACTTAATAACACAAAACACAAACTATCGTTATGATTATATAAATGACAATGTGTTACTGAGATGATTCTTCATTTTGTCATACATTTGTAGGAAATAAACGAGAGGAATGAATTTACCACAAACTCTGGTTCGCCGAACGCGTGTTTATTTTGAATTCGCTTCTACGACAAAAAATCGATATGCGATCTACATGAGAAAAATATTGATGAACATTTAACCAAATATTGCCGTCGCGAGAACAATGGGAACGTTCTTTGATGTATTGATTATTTTAACGTAATATACGATTGTAATGGATTACCAGCTTCAGATATTCTTTATACTTCACGCAAAATAAACATCAAGTTGACTATAAATATTAATAATAGTTTCATTACATATTCAATTCAAAATGTTTAACAAAAGCTTGATTTTGAACAAGTAATAACATAATACAAAGGCACCCATTTCAATGAGGCTTAAATTGAAACTCATTGCTATCAATCAATGATTCAATATGACATAAATTATGGATCACTTACTCCCGAAGACGCGCCCTCCACGCTCAGCTATCGGTGTGTACGAGTGACGCTCGGGCTTACGAGATGTCTTAGTGCGCGTGTGTTGACCTCATCCTTTGTCACTTTAGTAACTATAGTAAAAAACATTAATGCATACTATTTGTTAATGCACATGTTGCCAGACTGGGTTCTAGCGACACTAAGAGTCGGAGCAGTTCCTTATGTACCTTCGAACGGTTATATAAATTAGAGCACAATAAAAGGACTTTTGAAAATTCGTCCTCTAAGAGAGTTAATAAGGTGACAGCTTAAGTAATATGGAGTGATATTTAGGCTTCCGTTTTATGTAAAAGTCAGCTATAGAAATATTTTATTATAAAAATAGCTTTTCTAGAATTTCATAACATTTTTGACTATATTTCGTTTTTGCTGGGTTTTCTGTAAGCTGTGCTGCAGACACGGCCCACTTACTACTTCACACAGAAATAGGATCAGTCGTGTGTCAGACTCCATCAAATGTAATATAAATACAAAATCCAAAAATAGTTAGATTTTTTAAATGTTACATTATGATTTCATATCTTACTCGTTACAATGAGAAAACAGGATTTTTTAAGACAGATTCAATCAAGTCGTGGAACGCACGGAGGCTGTGTGCGCGTCGTCACACACACGCACACCTTTGTCTTCATTTGTGTCACCGACACGATTGTATTCTTATTGTCTGCATATTTTCACATTTACAAAGGTTCAAGTCTTGACAGTTTCAAAATTGTCTCTTCGAAAATACGAATAATATAAGGATAAACAATGTAGCAAAACAAAGAACATTCGGGAACGCCCTCGTGATAAAACTTCTTATTTACCGCACGACCCACAGTTTTTCCCCTGCATTTATTTATTCAAATATTTTAGGATATCTCCGGGACGTACCTGCATTTTACTTTATTATGCTTTACTTTCTACAGACATTCGGTATTCTTTATTCGGTATATAATTTTAATCTAGCCACTAGACGCCTTCGTCTCGTCGAAAATAGCCTGAGATCCTGGGTTTTAACCCTGGATCGATTCATTAGTACACATTTTGTGAGAAACCGTTTTTCGTTCTTGCAGTTGTTACATGGTAAGTGGTACATCTGCGCCGCGTGGTCGCGTCACACGTCTGTATGAAACAACAATTATTATTAACTGTCGGGTGATTTGTAATGCACATTAGATACCGGAGCTGAAGGGTCGTTAATCTTGACTGGAATTAGTATATGGACGTTAATGATGTCAAATCGTGTGTGACTTGTGATATTTGTATCATTAAGATTTATTTTAATCAATATAATATCAAGCCATGAGTTTTACTTGGTAGTAGGGCTTTGTCCGAGCCCATGTGGGTAGGTACTGTAGTACCTACCACCACATATTCTACCAAAAAACAGCAATGCTTAGTTATTATTGTTGTTGTGTTCCGGCTTGAATAGTGAGTGAGCCAGTGTACCTACGAGCACAATGGGCATAACAACCTAGTTCTCAAGAGTGGCGACGTGACGTTAAATAGTGGTTAATGTTTCTTCGTGTCGATGAGCAAACTAGTGACTTCTTACCATCAGGAAGTCACTTTTCCCAATCCCCAACATTATTTTAAATTATAAAAAATTTTGAATTGTAAAATATCGTCCACTGCGACTCGCACGCTGCCTGTTGTATGTCGTTGTCACTATTCCAGCAACGAGAAAGCAAATGCTTAAACTAAGTGTACAAAGTTTCAACTCGACTGGATTATTAGTCAGTTTAAACGGCGCGATTTTGTTGGATTTTATGATATCAATTATATTTTAAGTATTTTAAGAGACTACAATACGCTTTCGATTTAATAGGTTGACTATAATTGTCTTGTTCATATAATTTAAACGCAAGTATTATGTACATACGAAAACAAAACATATATTAAAAAAAAAAGTATCGAATTTAATGCAGTAAAATATGGAAACGTTCAACACCCACATTTACAGTGTGCACATGCCGAGTGCTGGCCACAGACTTTCTCTCCCAAGGGAGACCTTCAGCGAGAGAAAGTTTCGAAATGCCATAACGGCTTTCAATGTTTGACATTACATAAAATGGCAGAACTCTATCTGACACATGCAAACTTACTCACGATGCTCACTTTTAAGTTCCTTAACAGTGAGTGGTCCATGTGTTCTGTCCACTCGGCCAACATAATATAATACAAATCCAAATACACGGGATCAAACTCGAGAGAGAACAAACCGTGTAGTTTATCTAAATTGTAACTTGGAATATTTCATACTACAATACTTCCCAAATGACATTTAAGAAAATAAAAATTTCCAATCGAATTGATTTTTCCAAGAATAATTAATGAAATAAAAATGGTTTAATTTGGTTTAAATAAAAGTAGAGTTCGATTCATGCTCCAATCTTTAATTTATTTTTAACACTGACTATTTTCGTTCGAAACTTCGTCCATGTCGCTGTAAGAAACGAATTAACTAATACGAGCAGACGTAACGATCACATAAACAACTTCTGCTGAAAATTGACGAAGGGATGCTTTATTTGGTATTTTACGAGCGCCCGGGCGGCGCAACTTCGGGCCCCCGCCGTATCAAAATGTACTAGTGATGTTTTAAGTGATGCAATAAGCAATTTCGGCGATAATTTATTATTAAGTAACATGAAACTAGAAATAACTATTATTTTTTATTTTACTATAGTAACAATGTTCAAAATTGTGTTTGCTATATCTGTATTTAAAATATCAAGTGAACGTACAAAAGTAATAAATACAAGCAATAAGCATACAAGTAACGGGAAGCATATATGGCCCACTGCTGGGCCCGTATTCCCAGCTCTAAAGGACCCAGAATAAAAACTAATAACCTGCGTAAATTATAATATTAAAGGTTTCGTAATGTATATTGATGATGAAACATATAACTACGACTGTACTGTACTTGTTAAGCCGTCGCTTCAAGCGCTGCAGTAAACCGGCAGATCTTACGAGCTCCTTTTATCACGCTGACCTCTCCCCTTTTATTATTTCATCCTCTAATTAAAATTACTTAAAGTATACACCGCGTGTCAGCGCTCGCGACTTCATGCATTTAACTTACTTTTATAGTAATTGTAAGCTTTTAAAAAGGTTGTTTTACTGATATGCCTTTATTCTTGTGTTCTATGCCTTTGTTATTTTTATACTGAATGAAATTCTAAAACATGAGGATGAAAACTAGGGTAACGAAATGTAGGGACTCAAACGGAAACTCAAAATATATATATATATGTATTTTATACAAAATATATATATATATATATATATGCTACATATATATATACGTACGTAATCTACATTACATACGTATTTATTATAAGAAACTCATTTTATTATCTGTGCAGTTTACACACCGCGCTGATCGCAACTAACGGTAAGAGTGAATGATGACCACAACCATTGTAAATAATATAATTATGTTTTACTCATGTTTATGAGATTACGTGAAAACTTTTAGATTTCTTAGAAACAAATATGAATCGTACTGACATCTTCTTAAAAACTTTATTGGAATTTACTTTTTCACGTTAAGTTAGTCACTAAAAATCAATAGTCCTGAAATATTAACAATGTAATAGATAATTATAATTATTTATTCAAGTAGAATTTATGATGAGGATTCGAAGGCCCCACCTCGAGTCACTTTACTTCGACTTTTTCAAAGCGATTACTCAAAAGAATATTTATAAAGAAATAATTTGAAAATAACGAATGTTGAATCCAATAAAATCGATTCAATTTTAAAACTTATTAATAAATATTGTCTATGAATATGACATGCTGGCAACAATTTATCGAAGTAAGTGCCAAGTTTTAAGAAAAATAGAAATTTACGTGTTAAGTAAAGCCTAGTAAAACTACTACTACTACTGCTACTACTACTCATCATATATTCTACCGCTAAAAGGCTATACTTAGTATTGTTATGTTTCTGTTTGAAAAGTGAGCGAGCCTTACTTAATTATTACTTAACTTATTCAAATCGCCTTTCACAAACACTATTGGTTAATTTAAACTATATTGATATGTTATCCGAACATTTAGCGAAGCTATGTTTAAACGAGACAGATGTAACCGTCAAAACGTCGAATGAAATAAAATGGATGATAGTGGTTAATATTCGAGTGAAATATATCATATCCCGGGCCGAAGCCTTCTCTACTGCTTAGAATAATTTAGCACCGACCCCTCTGCTCCACTACAGGTTTCTTAGTAGTTATAAATAGATTATTTTCAGAAATTCTTAAAGTCTATATCGCATTCTCGAGAGCTTAAACAAAGAGAGATGGAACGAGACAGAGACAGGTGCACACACAAGTGCCGGACGAACGTCCCGTGAGGACCCGCATTGACTTACGGAAGTATCGAATGCGATATACTTTAGCCCATTTACAAACACCACATAAAACATTTTCATTTTCTCATAACGTCCGACTAACATGATATTCGACGTTTTGTACAAAACTTTCTTTTTCCGAGCACATTTCCATATCAGATTAGCGGATCGGAACTCGCGTACAAAGTTTGCCTGTTTATAAAATTGCTCAGTATGTATCAGATATTAGCTGATTGGACTTGATGTTTATTGCCTTCAAAGAGTAAAAGATAAAAGGGATTTTTATTCAACATTGCTCGTTCTGTAGCATGTAAAAACTAATGATGCTCGTGGAGCACAAAAACAGAATCAATATTCTTTATTGAAATAGGCTCATAAGAGCACTTTCGAATCGTTATGTTGGACAGCTTCGAATTAAATGTAAAACTACCGCCGGCTTGGAAAGCAGACCTCGAATAACTGACAAGACACTCGGAGTCATTTTGCCCGGAAAACACCAAATACCACGCTTTTTTGTCATTAATGTAATCTTGTATTGAGTGATAAAATATTTAATTATCAATGTTTTTTATTGATAAATAAGTCTCAATATATTCACTCAACACTCAATACAAAGATACAATAATTGTCGGTTTCTTAAAAAAATATGTATATGTTGTGAATATATAATATTATTATAAACTTATAGTTAAGCAACTGTAAGAATACAAACTTTACTAAAAATATCCCGAAGTCGATTCGAGACTCACATGAGAGGCCAAATGTAACATGTTGTATTTAAAATAAATCGAGCTGCGAACTTTCTCCTTAAGTGGATACGATTATTATCCAGAAATCGCAACTTAGCAGAATATTAAAGTACTTTTAATATAAATATTAGTTATATTTAATATAAAAGATTTTAAAAGGAAAGATGTTTATTTTTTCAATTAATGTTTAATTTTGCACGCGCGTGTTCTACTTCCTTGGCGTATTCATAATAAAATGATAATAATTGCAATATTTTTATGACGCTATAAAAGTTCACTCTTATCAATTTTTCATAACGCGCTAAAAGAAAATAACTTCAAAAATAATTTTCGACATTTTTACAAATACAGTACTGTCTAGTTGGACAGTACTGTATTTGTATCTAGACTACGGGGAAATAACTTAATAACTATTTTTAATTATATTTTAATCTCTCTCTCTCGCTCGCACGAGACAAATATGCGATATTCAGCCAATGGGGTGCGGGACGTCGCCGCGTCGGCTCGTTTTACGTTACATTAAGAGTTGAAATGTGTTATTGTTTTATAATAAATAAATAAAAATAAAATGAATAGCTCGCGCGCCTCAAAGTATTATATCGATCTACTGAATGACACTTTCATTCTTCTCACATTGTCTTATATGATCATATTATACCAACTATATTTGGTGATAGAACTTTGTACAAGCGCGTCTGGGTAGGTGCCACTAACTCATCAGATATTCTACAGCTATTTATTATTGTATGTGCTAAATTTAAAAGCAATTACTTCGCTAGTTGTAAGTTCAACTAATTAGTTTTTCAATGTATGAACCCGGAGTACTACTAAACACCAACTATAGATCACTTAAAGCCAGCCGGCGAACGTGTCGTGTGACAAGCACTATCGCGCATCTTAACGCGAGTGGTAGCAGCCGGCCTCGATACCGCGCGATAAGCGTGACGTGTTGACGCTGGTATCACTCGGCTCTCTGATAACAGACAGCTAATGTTTGTATTTACATCCGAAAACTAGCTTTTTATTACAATTACTTTTGTTACTAGAAATATTTGAAACGGAATATTTACCATGTTTTTTATTTTTATTTGGTGGAACTCGATATGTCGACATTATGTACGAATGTCTTGTTCGAATATTTTGTTCGTGGGATGTCTTGTTCACATCTGAGACTGAGTCTCGTGAACAAGACATCCCGTTTTAAATATTTATAGTAATCAAAATAACCATGTTAATGTAAAATTACATTTATTCTAAAAAAAACATCAAATTACGTAATAAGATTTTGATCATAATGAAGTAAATGGTAAATAATTAAATCTTATTATAATATTATTTATTGAAACTTTTGTTAAACTTGGTACTGTGTATGTGTGTTATATATTGTACTTACAATACTTCTTATCGTATAAAATTTTCGTATACATTTTAATAGAAATAACTGAAATAGTTAATTAATTCTTCTCTGTAATATTATTTAGGGATAAGAAATAATAATGATTTCTTTCGACTCCCGTGAAAATCGTAACACGACATTCAGACGAGGGAAAATAATAAAATTAACATTTCAACGCAGAAATGTCTGACAAAATCATCTTTATTTTCAATACAAATGTCGTGCAGTCAATTGAGATTAGTAACATTCACTACAACTATTATTTACAGACCCGCTGCGAGTCGCCTTATAGCAACTAGTCACGACATGACCTTGGAGCCTTTATTGTAGCGTTCAAAAATACAATGCGAGAACTCCATATTATGATTTTGACATATTTTTCTTGTGATAGATTTTGTGTTGAAAGTAATATTATTACTTTCTTTAAAAAATATACTGAAAATAGTTTTAATTTTTTTATGATTATGCACGCGTTTCAGTATGTTGATTTCTTTGACAACGTAACGTCATCGTGTATATTTTTTATATGATTATACTTTTTTTTATTAAGTTGGTTGCTTAACATTTAAAATTACTTGCATTATTTGATCGTAAAAATTGAGTCTACATTATTATCGTTGCATTAGGACAGTATTCTACGATTATCAGTATTATCGTTACCGTAAATGACACTCAATCAAGTCTCGACCACCACTCGGGTGATCCTTCCTAGTGACGCGTAGAGCGGCCGGAAGGCGTAAGTGTGGGTGTCGGTTAAACCAGGGTTCGCGAGTTAGTACCAATATCCGATGCTAATGAGCGCTTGATTACTCGACGCTCGATACCGCCTCTGCGCGACCCAAATTTAGACAGGATCTGTAGGTACAAGCATTATAGGTATAATACTTGAAGTTTTATTTTATTCAAAGTAGAGTCATTAGCTAAAATGTATCGCTTTATAATGTAAATTTGTGTTACGTTTGTAAAAACGTTAAATATATTTCTAAAAATGTAGACTTGCACATTACTACAGTATGAAGGATTATAAACTAGGTAGGCCTTCGCACGCCTTCGGGAGTGAATACATCTACACACTCTACAAATTAATCTCCGCCTGATTATCTCCTCCGGGCCGTCTTAAATAATAAATAATTAATATATTTTGTTATATTGTACGTATAGATTTTAATGCGACATTAATCCACATAAATAATATACTTTTTTACTACATTACATTTGTTCTACAAATAATCAGAATGAGATCGTATTAGTCCTAATGAAAAAAAAATGGTAGTGACGGAATTCTTCATTGATAATATTGTCTCGCACAATGTGTTATGACCACAACCGTAACGGATAATTAAAATAGAGATATATCATATTGGATGTTTATTATAATATATTATGTTTGTGTGTTGTGCAGGCGGTGCGTGCAATATGCGCGCGTGCGCGTGGCGGCTGCACGCCTTCACCGCCGCGCTCGTGCTCGCCGCGCACCTCATCAAAGGTCAGTGGAACTATTTTATAACGCCTCTCATCGTAAGCTTACTTTAGCTTATATTAAAAATCTTAAAATTGATGTAAAGTCAGTACATTATGAACAGCGATTTATTATATTTTTCCAAATAAATTATGTTTATGAAAAAGTCCATTCCGTTGATTTTATATAAATTGATAATAATAAAATGCAAATTTTTAGTAAGTTGTATAAACTGGTAAGTGATAAGCTCAGCGACTACCGCTTGTAATAATTTAAACATCAACAGCGGTGAATATATTAAAATACATTATACAGGTATAATTATAATAACTCCACTCAACTAAATGATATTTACGTAGTTCGTAGCAGCGTAGTGCCGTAGCTGTCGTAGCTCCGTAGCAACAGCGCTACGACGAAAACAAGTTAAAATTACGTAGCTTGTGCTTTAGGGAATTTACAACGTTAGTTTTAAAAACTTATTTAACATTATTTTTTTAAGAATATAAGCTTCTTTACTGAAATACTTATACTTCCAGTGACAGTTTTCGCTCGACAGAACTCTATCACGTTGGACAAGGTTCTTACTTTTTCTTTTCTTTGATTTTGGACTTTCATTAATGCTTATTAATTGATGCTTAATGATGCAAATAATTATGTATCGATCAAAAATAATATTTTTACAAATAATTTAAATAAACGTAAAATTAAAATGTAGTTGTTCACTACAATTTTGTTAAATTTTCAATAATATTATTAATTTTGTAATTTATAAGCGTAATTTACAACCATTTAACGTATTATTTCTTTGTTATTATTAAATATTTACGTCAGATACACAAATGCCGAAAGTACAATATACGTAATATTCCTGAAACACAAAAATGGCAATGTCACCATCTCTGAACATTCTTTTTTCTAGAAAATTTTAAAACAATTAATATTAAAATAATTAAAATTAATTAATAGTTAAAAATGTATTATAATTCCAATTTCTAATCATTGATTATGTTTAATTTATATTTTTAATACATAATATGTATTATGTATTAAAACTTGTGAGACTACATGGTAAACAGTAAAACTTTGGCAAATGCCAAGATAATTTTGAAATGTTTTATTTTTTTATTTTGATGTGATATTGTACTTACTGTTGGTTGTGCTATTGAAAATAAAATAAAATACAGAATAAATTTTGAAATCGATTGTATTTTTTTTGTTGCCTATAAATTTTATAATCATTATAGAAATTATTTGACAAATATTTTTTTTCATTTTTCTGCAATTTACGTCTTGAGAGGCCGATCCGTTTTTATAACGCCGAGTGTGCGTGGCAGGCTCTCCGCCCCTCGTCAGATGTCGTCTTATTATTGCCTACTATTTATTCGCTGCACGAATATCCGTGATGGTCCGATAGTGATATATTGAAGTTCGTGTAAATACTTTTATCGATAGACTTAAGTCGACAAATTTCCTGCATTTGATTAACTGAACATCGTCTTTATTGTCAGATATTGTTTTTTAAGTAATATATAATACTAGACTCGAGAAATATCGACTTGAGGAAATTTCGAGTACACAAATACACTCATGTTCTCAGTAAGACCACGTTTTCACGAGTGCTAAAAGTAAATAATCTGCATGGTTAGTAGTGCTTTAGTATCTATTTTATTTCAAAGATATATAGCCGTTAACAAGTCGATAACATTTTTGTATTCGTTCAAAGTTGTGACGAGTTTGATGAATAAAGTTTTATCGTCGGTGAATTTGACTCATACAGCAAATGTTTGGTTTTATATTTTATGAACGTGTTTGTGGAACTAAATTGGATTTTCGTAAATCGAGTCCTCGAACTATTCATTTCAAGGTATATTTTTAATGTGTCAGGTACACCGTAGTAGAATACTGGCTGTTACTCGCAACTTTCTTCTAGTATAAATATTTTGTTGGTTAAATGAGTCTAGGAATGGCGCGCTAATAAACTGATTTAATATAACTAATTTCTAACTAATGATTCTTTATTGACTGAAAATTACTATAAATATATAGTAGACTATCAGAGAAGTTGTTTGATAGTCATACGGTATTTGTTAATAAATAGTGATTAAAGAACATTCTACTAATTTAATCAAATCGCAATAAACTCCGAACAGAAATGTAGTTAAGAGCATCCTTTTACAAAAAAAGTGTATTTCATGCTCAGTCGCGTTGAATAATTGACTTCAAATAAAAGTGTATATTATCGACATCTTAAGCACTTAAGAAGTGATTCGCCATAGAATTGAATATCGACTCTTCGCGGCTGAATCGAAATTATAACTGTGATTTTATTTGTATCCGGAACTGACTCTTGCTCGTAAAAAAAATAAAAGTCAGTTCTACACTAAACATCGATACTTATTGTAATTTTAATTCATATTATATTTCTCTTTAAATATTATGTAAATATATTTGAGATATAGTTTCTTGTTCCTCAGGAGAAAATGGCGTAAGTAGTCTTCTAATGCCTTTAGCATTTGGGATATCTTTTCAAATGTTAGTGGTTTAAACTGCTACTATAAATTTATAATACGTAAAACTGTTTTAAGGCTTTATAATGTTAAAGGTGAAGCAAATACTTCTACTAGATTGAAAGATTCAAACGGCTACAATTCATTATATTGATTTCGTTTTATAAAACTATATCGTTTGACTGGAAAAGACCGCGACAAAAATACCCTTATATTAACAGTGCTTAGGACTGCTTTCAGTTGTATTCTATTTACTTTATAACTTTCAATTCGGAACGATCACTTTCGAGGCTAAAAGACAAGTCAAAATGTTCCTTATAAAGTCTGTGTTAGAGCTTACGTTATGCCTAAACCTAGTAATGGAAGAATGTGTCTTATGCTCAAGACGCTAAGGACTGGTGTCTTTGTCACATTTTACGACGTCTAGTTTGCAAGGCTGCACTTTAAGACGGTGTGACGCAAATGCGACTTGAGCGGTTCCTGCGGATGCCACGAGACACGCGAGCGAGGCACGCTATGCCTAGATCCACTTTGGTTTCCGATGTTTTGTAATTAAAAAGTTTTCAGTGATTTTTTTTTTAATTTATTTATTTTAAATTTCATATCTACATAGATATGAAATTTAAAATAAGCATAACTACATAGTTAATAAATATTATTGAAACAACAAATGCTATTGTATTATCTCTGAAAAAGATTTTCAACTTTAACAAAAGTGATATGGTTTGTAGGAATTAACTTTTTCAGATAGACCCTTAAACGAAGAAAAGTCTAAGTGGCTGAACGTTTTCTATATCACAATTTTGGTCACAGACAGATGTCGAACTTATATTGCAAAAAACTTGGTCAAGGGCCAGCCGGCGTTCGTTCCCTCCGTCTAAAGCTCGCTCCGGTGATGCTTTGAGGCTTGACCAGGGTTGCGCCAGCCTTGAAAAACTGAAATCAAAATACATTTCGACTCAATATACGCAACGCATAATAGGATGGTAACCGAAGTGGTAGCCTACATTTAAGTGAAGCTTAAAATGACCCGAAACTAGACAACGCACAACTGGTATTAATAATTTTAAAACTTACTTCCACTGCGTTTAAATAGAGTTTGCAAACGGATCACGTTACGTTTGCCTGTCGCGAGTCAGAGGGCGCAAATGTAGACAACTTTGTGGTAGTAGAATATAATTCAACTCGCCCTTGTTTTAAATAACAGCTCGGGTGAAAATTGGTAGTAAAAAAAATATTGCTCCAATTTATCTCGAGGTATATTTTTACTTTACCACACAAACCCGATTATGAAATTTTTAACACGACATTCGCCAGCCCTGACTCACACAAACGAATCTCGCTGAGAAGTAGGCCTTCATTTTAGGTGCCTTTTAAATAGAATCAGATATCTTTCTCTCTTCTTTCCACTGAAACTGGGATGTTTTAATATCAACACATTCAAGTGTTGTGACCTGTTTCACTTACTTATTCATTCGGATCAACGAGATTTTGTAATGAATGTATTTAAAGTTTTATCCTTTTATATTTATTGAAACTAGAATTACGTAGTGATCTTAATTTTCCGTTTTCTCGTAGATGAAATTTAACAAAATATTTTTGTCAATCCAAATTCATTTTTATTCATGTTTCGTTCTCTTCTTTTATTTTGCACAAATACATAAAGTTTAAGTATTAACTTATTTGCATAATTATCCTACACTTTAAGTCTTTATGATACGTGTTATACCTTTGTTACTGAAATGTATCCACAATCTTACCTTACATTTAATTCGACTTTAATTCACAGTTGTATCGCCTCAGGAAGCTCGTGACCGCGAGTCACAAAAAAATGGACAATAATAACTGTAATTCAGTTATTGTATATTAATTTCAATCAAAAAGGTAATATGAATATACAATAATGTATATTATTACAGACCTAATGACACGAATAAATATTAAATTATAACGACACAATATTTGTAAATGCGTTCTTGAAGAACCATGACAGTTATATTATTGATAATTCGGAAGACGTGTTCATTACATATGACTATTTATCATATTATTTCATTTTATATAGTTTTACATTTTTATTTTGTGGAATTAATATAGTCGGAATGGATTTCCTTCGTGATGTCTCATTATGACCGCGATTATTAGGTAGGCTCCTAAGTCCTTATGAATCGTTACTTTATAAGATTTAAATTACAAATTTCAGTTCGGAATGAAGTTTCTATCACAAAGAACCTACAAATCTTATGAATCTTTGACGACCTCCTTGGTCGAGTAGTGTGTACTCCGGTTTTCATGGGTACGCTCCTCCGAGGTCCCGGGTTCGATTCCCGGCCGAGTCGATATAGAAAAAGTTCATTAGTTTTCTATGTTGTTTTGGGTCTGGGTGTTTGTGGTACCGTCATTGCTTCTGATTTTCCATAACACAAGTGCTTTAGCTACTTACATTGGGATCAGAGTAATGTATGTGATGTTGTTCAATATTTATATATATTTATTTAAAATAAAAAAATAGTTACACTTTTCCATAAGTCCAATTAAATAGCTACGTAAAACAAATTAAGTCAAAACCAAAATATACTTTATTCAAGTATGTAGTCTTTAACAAGAATTATTGTTAAATCGTCATTTAACAGAAATATACTAAAAGAAAAGCTACTATTATCACCTAAAATAATCAGTAAGAAACTCAGTAGTTCCTCTTTCCCAACATTTGAAATACATTATGTTATTTCAATACAATTATTTATTGGAAAACAATCGTGTATCCGTGACAATACTATGTTTAATCGTCGTAGTTAGTTTTTTCCTGTCAACCTAAAATAATACTGAAGTATCGTCAAACAACACAATATCACAAAACCTTAAACATAGAAAGGAAGAACATTTATATGTACTAGAAATAGAAAAGTACCTAAAATTGATCCTCGTGGAACACCTATTTTTAGCTCGATCGAGAAGACTATATTCCATGAATGAAAACTTATTCGACTTTTGACTTATGCATGAGATCAAGAGATATACTCTTAACACTGTAATATTGAATTACTATTTATCCGGGAAGGGAATTATTTAATGTAAACTTCACGCTTTTTTATATAATCTTTTATAGAGTAATACTACTTATTAATCAATGTTTTGATATGAGGTTTAAATTTATGAATTGGCAAAAATACAGTAAAAAACAATAACCGCTCTGCGTGGCTTCACTTACGCATTTCTCCGCTTGTGTTATATTCTATGACCAGTATCTGTTGGAATCGATTACTATATGCATACGCAGATTTAAGCAAACAGCACTAATAATAAGGCATCATATAAAATTTCGAAGTTTTTATAGTTTTAGAGATTTATTTATTTATAGATTTTCGAAACACCGAAATATTCACAATTTTTAAGAAAAAGTAGGAAACAAATTCTTGTGCGGTGTGATACACCACTACACATACAATTTAAATAACAAAAAAAAAACAAAACGCTACACTCATACCTTAATATACTTTTTAAAATAATAATAACAATATGAAAGAACAAAAAATATTGATAAATTACTTCAAATTTAAAAGAAATAAACACGAAAAATATCTTGGACACTAATTGAGCAAAGAGTCTAATTATTTCTTAAAACTATTACTGCTATGGCTATATTTATCAATGTGATGAGAAGCGATATCATCGTAACGACCCGTATATCGGATGGTAGGCGAAAACTTCCCTACATTTGTACGGAATCTAGGAATAGCGAAGGTCGGGTATATAGGTATACATGAAGGGGAATATCGGGTGACGCGGAATCATTCTCGGGACATTTATATTAATTTGAGAAAGTAACTAATTAGAGATAGAACGAAGTCTCATTCATTAATATTCAATGCGACATAAAGGCGAATCCAGATCTGATGGAAACGCTACGATTACGCCGTCAATTATTATCAGTTATAAACCGCAAATCGGTAATATCGAAATTGCCGGAGCTCTGATAGCGCAGAGTAATTAGTTTGAACTTTCTAATTATGTAAATATAGCCATTGTAACGCGAGCGTACGCATCGCGTAACGTACTCGTGTATCTGAAATCTATTTACTTAAACAATGTTAATTACAATATTTACGATTCAAAATAACATTTATTTAAGCGGATAATTTAATAGAGAAAACTTTCATAAGTATCTGATATAGTTTATAACATTTTAGTGTGTTTTACTGATTGGGAGCGACTAATAATTTAGTAGTTTATCTTGTATTTTTTCGCGTTTCAATATGTAATATTTATAAAAATGAAGATTTTGTTTGTTGAATTATAATGCTTATTCAAATAAATACACAAATATCGAAAATAAGTTATTAAAAATAATGGAAATTAATTGAAATAACCCTATACTTGCACGATAAATATATTTGACGAAAATATGGAGCAAATTTTACGTGTTGAGCACATAGCGTAGGATTTTTTTGTAGAATTACAATTCTCGAGGGCCAATTTTGAGTATAATATGTAAGATATATAATTACGTATTCATAGCAATAAACGGAGCCATTTATAGCTAATAAAAACTTAAATAAAGTAATCACTTACCGCGGCCTACATAATAAGTCACAGAGTAATTCGGGTGAAAGCCCGCGGTCATTATGCCAGCTGACCCGCTATCGCTTATGTGGTAATACGATAGGCGTGGTCTAATACGATGGAAATTGTGTTAAATCGCTGTAAATACCGACGCAAGACTCGCCACGGAGCCTCTAAGTGAAGCATCACACGCCAACTTATCTTTATGTAACTACTAACACTGCCTCACGGGCTGACGGCTATAAAATATACCGCACTGATGTGCTCGACTTTAATTTATTATGCAAAGTATCACTTGCTGTCAATGTCTGCGAGCTGTGTACTGTATAGTGTGCGGTACGGCAGGGAGGTGACGCGCATTTGTTTGTTGAAAGTGCACTCCTGTGTGCGTGTGTGCGTGTGTGCGTGTGTGCACACACACCCGGGCTCTAGAAGCGACCAGGAGGACATTATTTTTATTTTAGTTGTGTCAATAGATATATAAACAAGAATGACTAATCTATGATCTCTTGATTCTTAAATTTTCGTCTTCGATGTCTTCGATGTCTTCGAATCGCCAGAAGCCGAGACCTAGTGAGTATATTTTAAATATGACTCATCATAAATTGTGTAAACGCTTTAAAAAATAACTATATAAAATGTCTAAAGGAATTCTCACAGAAGATAAAAAACAAGTAATCGTACTTCACATTCGACTTGTACAGATTTATAGAACAATTGAAAAGAAAAATAACGATAGTAAAATATACTTTTTTTTTCTAATAAATCTTTTTGATTGTTGACTCCCGAGTGAGGAAAAAAATTGCTTCGAATTTTGTTTGTCAAAAGAAAATCTCGATTGTTTTTGATTTTTGACCAAGTGGGTAACGATTCGAAACAAGTGTAACCAGGGACAAACGATATTTTTTCTAAAATTCATTGAATGTAATTCCTCCCGTAACAAGAAATATATATAATAACAGAAGCTAGTTAATCGGCATTCTTTGCCGAATAGTCGCCGATTAAGAATGCCATTAAAAATGATTAACTAAGGCCTTAATGTTAATAGTAATTTTTATTTCCAGCCAGTCCTCCGATATCGACAGCTCGAGTTTTCTTCGATTAATAAATATAAAATAGCGGGATCGGTTCTAGTTTCGATGTCTTGTACACCGTTCTAAAATTTCCTTTAAAGCATGTAAGAAGAGATTTTATACAAATTTTCTGAACTAAGAACAACGAAAACCTTATCAAATTTCGTCACGCAGTTAACAATAAGAAAGCGGAGATACGGACAGAAGCAGGAAGTGACTTTGTTTTATACTCTGTGTTTATTTACCAGTTTGCAAGTTTCAATGTAAATGAATACGAAGGCATCAAGGACGTCGAAAACACCGACAAAACAGTAACATGTATACTACTGCAGCCAAAAGGGCATCCTCGCAACAAATACTTGTGTAAAATAGTTTTTCAATCGAGTCTGACCAGGTTCTGACAGACCGATTTAAAAAACAAATGTTTGTACGAGTAGATACTTGAATTCGCGCGGTTGCGTCACAGCGATGTTTGAACATAAATAATGACACATCATTGTAAAGTTGTGTGTACAGACATTTAAATACTGAGCTAAAATCCGCGCGACTTGAATTAAGTGGTCACAGATTAGTATTTTACTGCGTCCGTTTAGGTTTTAAATAAGAGTGGTCGCGTAGATTGCGGTCGGTAAGTTACTCGAGAGCCACGATTACGTATAATATTGTGCGTTTATAGTTCCGTCGAGATTAAAGACGGTAGTTAATCATCTTTTTCGTTATTTTACGCTTGTACACGTGAGTCTCGCAAATAAGCTAATATCTGGTCGGCCAACCATAATATTATAAATATTTGCTCGCACGGTGTACACGGTATTATTTACACGGAAACCATCTGAACAAAATAGTCACTATCGGGTCGTAAAACATGATCCATACGAACCGATAGTCATAGTAGTCGTGTTTTTATGTGTGTTGTCGTTTATTTATTTATGCTCACTTTTTCTACCATCGTAACAAGTCGATTATGATATTACTACTAATATACCTAAGTAGGTTAATGTACACATTTCTTAAAGGCCGTCAACGGACCTGCAAGCCCCCCGGTGTTCAGATGTGCATGGGCTACCACTCGTTTGCCAGTTATACCATAAAAATATATATATGATCATTATATGTACCTACACAAGTATACAGTACGTGACGAACATAAATAACGTAAAAAGAACGGGATTTAGAATGGCCGGTACGTCATTCCAACAATATTCGAAACTAATTTTAATTTTATTGAAGCTTTTATGCGAAAAGCAAATATTTTTAATTGAATCACACGTCGGAGTGGATGAGCGAAAAAATATCGAGTAAAAAATATTTTGCTAAAATAACTAGTTTTGGAAGCAGTGCGTCTAAGCGAGTTAGTGCGCCGACCGGCGAGCCGCGAGCGGCGCGCGAGAGATCGAATTACGTTGAAACATGGCCAAACATCGTTTTATTTATGCATACAGCTTTATTTTGTTTTCCGAAGCTGAAATACATACAGTAATACTAAATTTTGTGCACACGATAGCAAATTCGTTGAGTGTACACGCACGGGAGGTAGCTTTTGTTTGTCATTAAAAACGTTTAGTTAAAAGAGCACACTCCCTCGGTATACTGATAATACACAAACAGAGCGGGAGGCGTCGCGGGGCAGCTGCTCGGAACGAAGTTGCTTTCGTTACACATTTTAATTATTAAAATAATAACACGAAATAAGTTCAAATAATATTATTTACAACCGAATAAAACAGGAAGAGACGGAGAGGAGACAGAGGGAAAGGTCGCTGACGTGACGATCGTTGCTCGTTCACTCTGCGTTCCAAAATAGAAGAATGTGATCGAATGTACGGGACACAATCTAAGAGACCGATTTGAAGACATCTGTTTATCTTAGATTTAGTACTTTGATCATGAACATAACATGTATAATATTTTTCGAGGCGTGTAGTGTTTCATTTATTTTAACTTGGGAGCTGCTTGAGTACTTGTGTAAAGTATTATATGTTCGGTTTAGTTTTGGAAACAAACATAAGAAATAAAATTGAGTGTTTGTGTAATTTTCTTTTTTTTTTATTATGTTAACCCTTATATAACCCGCGTGAAGTCGGACCAGCAGCTTAAGTAATGAATAATTAATGTATTCTGATAATATATTTTTAATTCAAATCTATGACACATTGCTCTTATACGTATTTGTAGGTACATCCTCGCAGTAGATTTCGCCTTCCGAACCGATGTTAACGATTGACGAATCTTACAAGTTATTGTAAAAGTTCGATCTCATTGACTACGAAATCCTTAAGTAATAACCACTAAATCTTAATTCATCATTTTATACATATTATCTTCATCTCAATTTTTTTCTTAATAAAAATAAATGAATTTTATAAAGGTTCAAAATAAGCAGGTAATTTGTTGGAGATGGATGAAAAGTTCCTTGCCGGGAAAAATAAAAATGTAGACATCTATTTTACTCCATTAAGAATAAAGAAAAATAATACAAAAACAAAACAAATAATGAAATAGGAAAATGGCTAACGATATAAAAAACTCAAAGAGAAAATTTACTTCAACAAAAGATCCCTTAAGCGTGGAAAATTTAATTTTTTCTTGACGTATCTTTCAATCGGATCAACTTTCAGTCGGGAAGCAATTAAACAAAAACAATAGAAAACAATAGAGCCGGCGCGGCGACGCCGTCCGCGCGTCCGCAGGGACGGCTCGAATACGTAGTACACACACACACACACGCATATATTTGCTTATTCATTTAATTCTCATTGCTCATCACTACTTATTCATATGGACACATTATATAACACACATATGAATTATTTTATATATTTAATCATTGTCAAAAGTCAAAAATCTTATGCTAACTTAGAAGAACCAGCGAAAGAATCTCTGCGGGTTTTTGTCAAATGTTCTAATTTGCAATTACAATTTTACACAACAATAAATAAAATGATTCGTTATTTGAAACAGCCTGCAGGCCATCGTCTCATTCCAAAGTACAATCAACTAGCACACAAACCTTCTTTAACGATTCTTTCAAATTATTAATTTGAATATCTTTGAACGTTTTCTGCTGCCGATTGCAAAAGCGTCTTGTGGTATCGGGTAATTCAAGTCACAAGTTCTGGAAAAATAATAATTCATCGTTTTGCTTTACTTTTAATCACGAGACAGGACATCTCAGCACCCAAGGTTGGTAACGCATTGGCGATGTAAGAAATCGTAAATATTTGTTAAAGCGCTATACAGAGCTGTCTATACCTATAAAAAAGGAATAAAATTTTCTCGCACAGAAAAAAATTAAGAAATGTCGACAAATCTCTACATTTTTTATTTATAGTTGTCACGCTACAGGTTATTGAGAAAATATATTTACAATCAAGTCCCAGCGCGTTTCATTTTATAACGATAACAGTATGTTGTCGCTTACTAAATTCTTTCCACAAAATCACATCGACTGTCGTGTGCCACTCATACTTCAAACATACATAATATTGTGTTTCCCAAATCAGTCGCTGCGGATTTGTTGAGACAAGAGAACTGCGGCGAAATATTTGACAGCACTTTGTATTAATTATCATATAATTATTCAGTCAAAAAAACTGTCCCGTACCGCTCAGAATAATTTGTAATATGTGTACAGCAGGAAAACATAAATAAACATACTGCAATCGTCATATCCTGCGCCTGATCTCGTCGTGTCGGGTTGGATAGCTGTTATTATAATCTTTAATATACACTGGCGTGGTGATCATTTAACGAAAATCGGACCAATTTTTACTCAAATGATTAAATTATATATTACCGTGTTGCTGACGTGTCCAAGCAATGGAACACAACGGATACACTCGTAACATGTCTGATAAATCTTCCGAGTACTAGTTTAATTTGCCGCATCCGGCCATTAGTGATTAGAACACGTAAATTTTAAACGCAGGTTGCGGGTTCGCACCCGATCTAGCGCGACTATTTCGGCATTACACTACTACAATTTTCATGTGCTTAATTTGTATTTACGACCAATGTCTTACGCAACTCGAGGAGGTTTTCTAACGATTTTTGTTTACATCGTGTGAAATATTCCCAAATGTGTTTTTAGACTGTTGAAATAAATAGTAATACTTTGTCTCAAGTGTAGAGGCTGCCTTTGTATAGCAGTGGTAAATTTAAAGGCTGGTACATTGTAAGACTCGAGCTGGGATTGGAATCCTATACGTCGGGATAAGACGCAGCCCTACGCGTGAGTTATGAGTGAAATGAGGCCGTTTCGTTCCATCATAACTATACAGGCACAAGGAACATAACATCTTGTCTCGTTTCTAAGGTTGGTGGCGCGTTGACAATTTTATTGGCATTGTAAAAAACATTAGCAATAGTTAATATCAATTTTGAAGGTGGTGACAACATAATAACCTTTTTTTTATATGTGTAACTTCTTTAGAATCATTGTGACTTGAAGCTCGATGAAACGAAAATGCATTGTGACGTAAGTTTCACTTCTACCGCGTGTGCATGCACACACATATTTTTTACTGTTATTTCAATAAGTCCGGTGGTTACAATTTAAATTTTAAAAAGAATTGTAGGAATAACATATGATATTCTGCAACAAAAGAAAATATAATTGAAATACCCAACAATTGATCAATCGCCGGTGTAAGATCACCACGATACCTAACCCCACACGACCACGACTGTGATTAACCGCCAGCAGGGAATTTTGAACAGTCGAAATTAAAATGAATCACGAAACGTATTCGGTAAACATAGAATTTTTTCAGCGAACAATAAGAAGTATTAAAACACAGGGGCGCCGTTTCGGCTTTTGTTTCACTCGAAGCACGTGCTCCGTATACCTACACACTACATACTGAGCGTACTTCCAGTGCGGTCGTTAGAGATACTACTAAATTTTCATCATCTGGATAAAACCCGCCCCGGTTATAACAGATTAAACTCAACTAGCATGTAATGTAATAAAACCAACGAATAAGCTAACAAAATGTCGGAATTTCAAAATTAACTCATTCAATTTAAACGGAGCACATTCATGATGGGATGCGAATTGAAATAAGCAAACATGGTTTGTTAGACTAACTGCCGACCGCAGACACGGCGCAATAAGAATTAACGAATTAGTTTCAGTAGGTAATACAGTTTACTGTTACAAATGGCTCATTGTATCACCGTGGAGCTGTATTCCCATGTACTTTAGTTTCGTATCATAGAGTTGCAAGTCTAGCTGGTCGTCTCTCTCGTGTCTTTCGTATCATCAAACGTGTGTTAGGGCGCCAGATGCTCCTCCATCGTTTCAAAAATTGCAGACTCCGCATAACAAATTATAGCCGTTACGTTAGTAATAGCACGGCTCACTCGCCGTTAAACATTATACTTTAGCATTTATGTAAACGCATGTGTTCGAATAACGTATATTATAAGGCTAAAAACCATTATAATATATACATTTAAAAGATTTGTATTTTTTACATTTTTAAGAAGACATCTATGAAATGATTTACCTTACATTAAGTTTTTAATGTTTTCCACAAACTCTAGCGCTCTAATAAACATACACCGTTAGACCGTTACCTTATCTACACTGGCTCACTCACCGGTACAACTGAAACAGAGCACTACAAAGCATTTCTGCTTAGTGACAGGTGAATAAGCTGTATTAAAGTATTTGGACAAACCCTTCCACCGATAAACATAAGTACGGTAAGTATAACACTTTACCATGTATTTACAGAAGCAAATTGAAATAGCATAGTTACGAATTATATCGGTATTTTCCTGTTTTGGAAAGTATTTTTCCCGTAGCGATGTTCATGATTCAACACAACTCTCGATAAAACAAAGAAGGTAAATAATGAAATCACGGAGATCAAATAAAGGTTCAAAGTTCATTTGATAATGTGTTTGCCGGACACAGCCCGCAGCCAACTAGAAAGCAAGCGAGACAAACAATACACTTGCAATATAAAAAATTACAAAAAGAATGAGATAGATTGAGCTACACGATCACATGTTGGTATGTGTCGGATAGTCAACCAGTCTAAGTGGAGCTTGTGTCGAAGCGAATAATCGCCTCTCTCTGGGATTATTTAATTTAATTAAAAAGCAGGATTCGAACTAATTTATCAAACACCGAGGAGCTGTTTATTAAAGAATATAATATGATTTATTGCCGCTTGAGTTAGCTCTGTATTCCTCGGCTAAAATATTTTTAGTAACAACATAAAGAGAGTCTTGAGGTATAACAACTTGATGTTTGTAGGAAACTATTTATTAGAAAATTATTTCTTTATTTCTTCATAAAAAATATTGAAGCGCGCAATTTCATGTCCGTATAGCTGTGCTGAGGATTATAAGCGTTTCGCCAGAATCGTTACATAATATTATACTTTCGTTACACTTAAGGCCTTGAAATTATTATACTCTTATTTTGCTGAATAACCTTAGATTGAATAAACATGTAAATATTTCAATATAGTTGTTAGCATACATGCGTTTATCAGAAGCAAGAAATAGTTTAGTGTAACTAGGAGCTTAAAGCGTTGTATCTTAAATATCGATATTGGTTTTTTATTATTATTTGTGAGTATAAGATCTTATAATGTAATGTTAATATTCCATTCATATATTTTATATGTCTATCCGCGATGAATATGTGTTGCTCGCGACATAGCACAAAGTAACTTGGGAAATATCACAAAATGGAAATAGCTTTATAGCTTTCCTTACTACTTTAACTTAGTTCATTATTAAACCCATTAATTATATATCCCAGCCGAAGCGCTAACACTATTTAGGTAGAGATCCATTGCGATATGTTATTATTACCCATCTCCACAGCACGAAGCTACATCAATAATTAGCGTCAAACAGCTGTTATAGTATATCAAATATTGGACGTGTTAGTACGAATGAATCAATTCATCAACTATTCAAATAAACAAAATGGCATTTCGAACGTTTCCTGAACATCTAGATATCCAAATAAACATTATGCTAAGCGTTTTGGTCGAATTGCTTCCCGACAAGCCTGGCTAAGGTGCCGCCTCCAGATAGAGTCTATGGGCGGAGTGACATGAAGTCGCTAATTGAATTAAGAGATATTTGGTACACCCTCAATGCTCTATTTAATGTTTCATATTCCTCATTACTGGGGACGTTGATGTTATATTTACATGGTATTCGATATGAGTTTGATTTGTGTCGATTATCGATCGCCTATCTAGTGTTGTGGCTACCTGTATGCTATATGTTCTGGGTTTAAAACCTGAATCGAGACGATAAAAAGTGTTATAAATTGTATTTTTCTGTTGACAAAGTCTCAGCAGCTATCTCAAAGTTTAGTTAATACTTATTGATCAGCATCACGTAGATACTTCCGTTATTGTAACTGCTGTCTTAAATCATTTCACACGCCCTTCACTAGAACACTTGTTGGTAATTAAGTTCCAATTGTTCGCATAACGAAATATATTTCAAAATTTTTATCCCGCCTTCCCCTTTGCCCGCGGCTTTGGTCGCAGATTTTTGAATAATTTCAGCCCTATTTGTGTACCACATTGGTGAGTATCCTTAGAGTAGATTATTCAGAAACGCTTAAATATGTAGGTATCTACTCATTTTTAATCAGTATCCCAAAAATAGTTTCATGTTTCTAACTTAAAAAATGACAAACGGACGAACGGACTATACAAACTTTCAACGCACGCACAGCCGTTGGTTCTGCGCCGGACGTACTAGAGCGAAAAGTACAATGAACACAAACTCGTGCTCTACAGTATTGGCATATTGGCAGCGCTGCTAGCCAGTCGCTTGAGAATGACCAAACCGATGGAAAACTTTTAAAAAGACATCATCATAACTTTGTTTATTATTTGTGATTGTATTTGACACACTAAGTTATTTCCTCACAGTAAATATATCTTAGTTGTAGTGTTATCGGTGTATTGTCAAAGAGCTCATAATTTCCTAATATTGTCGATGCACTTCCAACCGCACAGTCTCCCTCGCTGTCTATCGAGCCTGTGATCACAATGGCTCAGTTTAATTTCGTTCGTTCAAACAGCAATATTTGACGACAGAGCTGAATGGATCGCATCTTCTAACGTCTTCGCTGAAAGTTATCACGATAAAAAATCAGAAATGAATTGTCAGATGTTGGTGTACGCCCGCGAAGTTTTTCCATTCAACATTTACATCTAAATAAAATACTACGTTGTAGTTAATTTGATTGTTATTCTTTACTGTGTAACGAGTTGACGCTGTTCTGTGTCAGAGTTATTTCATTGCTAATTATTTTAATGGATATAACTAAAATAGTTTATGTTCTATGATATATATTTCATCACTTAACTCTAATTCTGCCATCAATTCTGTTGTGTGCTTATCTATCAAACAACATTTGTAGGTAGTTAAACTGGCTACTATAAATGATATTTAAATTAATTAATTGAATTATAATATACGGCGCCGAGTCGTGGATGATAACAGCGGAACTAGTCGGCAAATAAAATATCACTCAGAGGACTATGAATAAAATACGCTCGGAGTAACTTCAAAGATAAAATCTAGAACAGCCTTCTAAGATGCTTGTGTCCAATAGATCACGATTTGGTAAATGGTGATGATGAATAATTTCATTTATTTTTACTATAATAATTATATACTTGCCTGGGCGTTCACGTGAAATAAGTACGCTTTATTTGACTCCCTTGTTAAAAAAGTATACTTTATTTTTCTCAAAGTTCGAGCTATTTCTACAAAATTTCTTCTGAACACATTAAAAGGTAGACACAGTTACTTTCTCAATTATAATATGAGTATGTTAGACATTATTCGTAAGACTATTCGTAAAAGAGCTTTTAGAAGCCAGGTCGCTGCTGGACTTGGTATGATCAGTATTTGAGGTAATTGTTATTTTAGGCTCAACATAGCTGTAGCTCGCTCATGTTTGTCAACATATTAACGATGTCGCAACAGAGAGATTACAAGTCATTGTTACATAACCGTTGACTACGTTTGAATAATAAAATAATTAAACCCAAGTAAATATATTTTTATTTAAAAAAGCTTGGAGTTACGTATGTACATTAAACCAATGAATAATAGAAACTACTAAAATATTTCCCTATTATTTTCGTTTGATACATTCAATCGTGAAATATATCCTTTCAAAAGAGCCTATTTAAAAAAATAATTTTTTTTTATGTCTATATACGTATATATTAATTAGAATTTATACTACATATAAAGCGTAGAGTATTGGCGCGGGTACTTAAATAGACGGCACTATACTGATTGCCGTCATGAGTCATGAGTCATGAGTCTGGAGCAGTTGGTTCGAATCGAAGTTATTTAAACTTGTTATCTTATCTCGTGACAGCGCGACGCCATATTGGATTCTCTTGTTCTCTCTAATCTGTTGCGATTAAATTCCTTTAACCAGAAAACTTGCTGCAAAGACTCGCCTGTCTCTGAAATTTAAAATATTATAAGGTAGATAAGGTTTTTCTTGAACTCAATTGTACCGCTTCAGAGGTAGTTCCGGCAGCGGGAGAAGTTGTCTTAACTACTTAATGCCTCGGGCTTAGCTCGCATCTAATAGTCTTTTGACAGCTACTTTTTCCCAACTCCTTCGGAATAATAGACTTTTACAAGACGAACTTCGCTAGTTAGTTGCACTACTCGTACGCTGCTGCGTCTTACTACGTACTCCAAAACTTAATTATTATTTAACTTTGAGCAACTAACGATGGCTAATTCCCTCCGTTCGCCTATATTTAATCTCTATCTATTGCACTAGCTGCAGTTTCATTGAGTTAAATTGTTACTATTTGTTGATTTATCTGAAAAAATATAATGTTAATTTGCATATGTGGACTTATGTGACAATAATATGGAGAAACTTTATGCTTATAATTTTAATGAAATTAGTTTTAGCAATGTTTGGTTCTAAAATAAAAATATTTTCAGTTAATCGTCAGCACCACAAATCTGTGCGTGGAACACTTGACCGTACTATTCGGTAAAATCAAATAAATGTTTGTTGTCGACGTTTTCTACATATAGAATAAATATAATCAAGCACGATCCGTAAGTGGGTTTTTGGGAGCTTTTGTTTAAATTAAAAGCATCCAATAGATAATGTGTAAACATAAAAGTATTGCGTTGAAAATGATAATAAAATTGAATGGAAATAGCGCCTTATCTGATATCAATCTCCCTTAAACTGTTTTTAATAGAAGATCGATTTTAGTTCTATTGTTAAACACTATGGAAACAATTACGAGCATGTACAGTTGAACTTGTACGTATGTACGTATGTATGTGTTTTATGTCCGCACTTCACAACAATGGCGAAGGCGAGCGAACGCAATGCATCGGACGGCCGCATTTAATATCGCGCGCTGAGGCAGAACGATTTACCGCCTGGAGCACGGCCAACGTGCGATTAACTCGCGAGAAAAATTGAATAGCCGCGATACTGCGATATAACCTCCGCTGATACGGGCCGTGGACGAGGCGCCGCGCTATCGGGGCTCTGAATCTCTAAGCGCGTTCGTATGAAGTATGCACTGCACGTTCGAGCATGCTTCGAAGTTTATCAAAGTAGCGAAGTGTTTTGTATAATTGTATTCGTACATTATGAAAATGATAATAGATAATATTTTTCAACTAAATAAATTTTATATAGGAGCACATCGCTTACTTATTGAAAAGTAGAAACTATCTCTTAAACACTAAATAATTCGTCTTCGACGGCTGCTGATTAATTAAACAATGAAGTAAAACAAGCTACTTAAATTTATTCCTTCGTCTGTCGAGGGAACTTTTCGCCGCATTTACAGACGCACGCCGCGTTTGGCCGGGAACGCGACGCAAAGTTTGACGAACACTCGTGTGGACACGAACGGCGGCTGACACATTCGCGTGCGTTCATTTCGACTATAACTCGTTACCTTGCATGACGCCCGAGTTCCAACGGCATCCGCGTTGCCTTTGATAATTTCTAGTAATAATACTTTCTGATAATTAACATATCTGTTAAGACAATTGCTGTTCTTAATAAATGAATTGCTTTAAGAAAAAAAAATTGAATGTATATTCATTTTGCAAAATTAAGACATTCTATTCAGTAAAAAATTAAAAAACCATTTCCTACCGGGCCCATCTAAGCAATCCAGGGGACCAACTCAAATACAACAACTCAAAACATTTAACCGAAATTGGTCCACCATTAAGAAAGAGTTCAGTTATATACACGCACAGAACATTTATATATACAAAGACATAAAATGTCTCTTTTTTACGAAGATTTGAAATGATCACGAAAACTGTTATGCATCTACTGGTAGAAGAATTGAAATTTATGCGGAATCATTAAAAGAAAAGAAGCTGTACTATGCAAGCTTAAAGGTTCTTTAGGGTCTTCCGTAACAAGAATTAATGAATCCATCCACATTGGATGCAAGGAAATAGACAGCGGCCAGCCGGCCAACTCTCACCCCTTGATCGATTGGCGTCATATCGCGGACAAGTGATACTCAAGCAAGAGCCGGATAGGATATGATTAAATATTACGTAGAACATTCGTTAAAAAAACATCAATAAATTAGGCGCGAGATAAGATAGATTGGTGGAGTTAGTACTTGTTGACTTTCAGGTTTGCAATTGAAGTGGTTGAAAAAACACAACTGACTTAATGGCCATTGTTTTCGATAGAGCCCATACTCTGAACCGGTGGTAAGTTAACTTTTAATTTAATTCTCTAAAATTAGACCTGAAAAGTTCTTATAAAAAGTTTCTGGAGTATAGTATAATCTGATTAAGATTTAAGATTTTATAAATCTGATTGAGCCCTTCACTACGATCATCACGTTCATGAGGCAGTGCATAGTACGAGTGTGCCTATTGCGGAGTAGCTCCTGCCACCGGCGTTTCCAGAGCTCCGTACCGCGAATATCAATTCATTTTACGTAAAACTATTGTCGAGTAACGGGAATGCGCTCACGTCATAAATTTCAAAGAGCTGCAATAAACACCATGTTTCGCGATGTTTAATTTTAGTTTTTCACAACACTACTTCCCATATAGCCGTTTCAAATATTTCAGACTCACGGCGAATATAAAACTGTTAGCATGAATCTGTATCAAATGAGAGCCTTTGATTCATAAAAACATTTTTCATTCGAGAAAAGTTTATTTGAAATTCGGGACCGACGACTGCTTGTGTGAGTTTTTTTGTTGACCTGATTCGAAACAAATTAATTATATTAAAATAAATCCTAAAATCAAAGCATTACATGCAAAAAATACGAGACACCACTTAAAAAACTTGAAGAGTATTCGTTAAAAAAAATTTCAAAAACACTGTGTTTTTAACCGTATTGGATTTTATTATGTATCGGTAATCTGACACGGCTCATATTGAGTAACACCGTATTACTTATATTGATTGTTATCATTTCATGTAAAGTTACATACCAGACATGCCGTACATGCCAAACCTGGCGAGATACTTAATATAATTTTATATTATAACAAGCAATGAATAAGCAATTCAAATTCGTTCTTCAATACAATAATTTACTACAGTGATAAAAATATTTAATTAATTGCGAGCGCGTGGACCATTATAGTGAAGTAATGTAAGCGAATACAAAAATCAAAGCCACTCTCTCTGTTAACATTTTAAGAGTTCTATCGCTTTAATTAATAATTACTGACAACAAGAGCCGCTTTTGCAGCTTTTGTTTTTATAATCTGAGATCTTCTAATCGACGACACTCCGCCCGATCAACGAATACCGTACATGAGCTCTATAAATATATATTATATTAGGAGCAAAGTCTGAGCGAAACTGTGTATGAGAATTGTTTTTTGACATAAACCCGTTAGTTAGCTCGCATAAGTAATATATCAAACGCGGCGCATGACACGATAACCGAGCTGTCATAGCGCCGTTTAATTGATATCCAATACAGCTAATACCCGTAGTCTCCACTTAATGGCCGATTGTACAAAAAATAGCATTCGTATCGTTATTAAATAATGATATACATTATATCCTTTATTTCATGTATTAAACATTTTTTATAAGGACGAGTGATGAGTGCAAGTGGTGATTGGTATCTTATTACTACTGTATATTTTTTTTAAATCTACAAAATATTTATTCTTATTCTTGAAATGATGTCGGCAAACCATTTGAATTTATATCATGATATATGGTTTCGAGTTCTAGTCCTGTAGTCGGACTGACATAGTGGCGTTTTCGTACAAACATTTCAGCTCTTCGATGTACTGATAGTCAATTTGACACCTCTGGAGAGACTGCAGCTCTAGACTAGTCAATGTGCCCCGCCCACTGCTCGAAGAACCGACGGCCGATGGGGCCGACGAGTTCTCGAGTGGCGACCATGGACCGGAAGACGCAGCGTGGGTAGGCCCCCCACAAGGTGGTCCGACGACCTGGTGAAAGTCGCGGGTAGCCGCTGGTTGCGGGCTGCACAAGACCGGTCGTTGTGGTGATCTTTGGGGGAGGCCAATGTCCAGCAGTGGGCGTCCTTCGCCAGAGAGATGAGATGATATAAGAACACAATGGAGCACCGATATATCTTTAAATAATGAGATAGTTAAACACAATCAGGATCATTCAACCAACCCCAGTAGCCCATCTCACTTTATTCATTATTCTGTCTTGTAATATATTTGGTTCTTATTGGAAATATTAATGTGGTAATCATTGCTCATGTCGCAAATAAATTAAGTAGTAACTGCCGTTACTGGTTTCGATATAATGTCACATAAAATATACTCGTATACGATAGGTCGCAGACCGTCCTTATGGTTTATTTACTTCAGTGACTTATTCATTTCATATATTATACATAAACCTCGATATTTCAAACTGCATGGCAGTCCATTAAATATATTAGTTAAGAAGTTAGCGAGAAAACGAACAGCCGCGAAAAATTACTTACTTTATACGAGTTGAGGAAGTTATGTATTTGCAGTTCAATTCAATTCTATAGTTTAAATAATTGATCCTCTTAGTGTCCGGAAACGGCACGTGTCCGGAAGCCTCAAGTAACGCATATTTGCATTATTTGGATCTCATTACGGGTTGCCAATTAGGTAATGAAATCTGTTGCCTTGTTAAATCCCTTTGTTAGCTCCAGCCTCTGGGTTTTCAGATCCTTTAATTCTTTGATAAGATTTCCCTGAATTTTTCACGGGATTTTGCGTAATTTGGATATGTTCAGCGAAATCATTTGTTTAAAGATTTCAGTTTTTTACTCCGTTCCATTATCAAATCAGTTCATTGTAAAGTTATTAATCTAGATAAACATATTTATATTTAACTGACAAATATATAAAATTTGAAAATATTATAATGAAGAACTTATACGTATCTGCAAATATGAGAAAAATAATATTATATAAAAATATATATATCGTTAAATAATAAATAAATGTATTTAGAGTGAAAAAATTAAAGTATAATTTATATTTTGTTTTTTCCTCAGACAGTCATATAATGGACGACCAACCACCAACGCTCAATGAGACGCTAACCATGAGATCCATGTTAAATCTGTACTCACCATTATAACCATCACCACCAATCATAGCGATTCTACCGCAAGTAGGTATGATGTTCGTCGATGTATCGGTTAATTTTGCTTTGAAAAATGATTTTCAATTAGATAGATCATATAATGAGTAACTTTACAGATCAGACGCAAAATTATTGGAATCCAAACGTTTTAAGAAACACTCAGAAACAGGTGAATCGTCACCGTAGTAATAATAATAGTTCTCTTATAGCGACTCGATCTATACAAAAAAGTTCTATCTAGTTTCTGCGGCCGATGTTCGCGTATGCTCCAAACTCCCGGCCCAGGCCCAGCTTCCCCCCGCCCGTGTGTCACTTCTGTACCGGCTCTTCCGTTTCCACACTAATCAATTACCGTCGTTGGCAGCGAACCCTCTCGCTGGCGTTTATTTAAATAAAGCACCGATTGGTTTTTCAATAGCAGCCAATTACTTAGGCTTCATTATAAGCGAGTTACTTTTAATATTCTTAATAGCCTCGGTTTTATAAATACTAGCCTTTTCTGTTCGCGTGAATTCCTATCCATGCATGAGTATATCGCGGTAACCTATTCGGTTTTTATACTGGCAGAACTTAAAATAAACTATCCTTTTATAATGTTTCTGAAGTAGCTGGAGGGTGCTTTGCTATGATCGAATATGTTTTTTTTCTGTGAATAATCCACATGCTAATAGTGATACATATTTTTAATATGACTAGTTTTAGTGACATAGAAAGAATAAACTGACCTCAAGTAAGTACCATAAATACATACATTTTCTTTATTAATTACCGAAAAATACAACATTAAATGTGAATACATACTACATAAGTAAGTACAGCCGAGACTGCACCCTGGCCAAAATACTGAATTTTAATCGAAGATGAATACTATGTGGTGATCGGTACCTCATCAAATATTCTTCTAGATTCAAAAGGAGAAAAGGCATTCGGCCGGCACTAAGCTGTTGATACTTGCAGTAAGCATTAATAAAACAAGTAAAATGTTCGTTGTTGGTTCGAATCGAGCTCGAATTAATAATGATGTGTTCAACACACGATCCCCGCCTTTCCATCTCGTGCGTCGCGAGGGACATGCGACTGATTTCATCAGAAGTGACACGTCCCAACTTTTTGCACAGAGAATTAAAGGTGGTAACCCGTTATATTATTTTAAATAGTAACAAACAATTAAATACTGTAATACAATAACTATCGAATCAATCGACCTTTTCGCCTATTCTGCGATAAGACTTCTCACCGTTCGCCGACATCAAATCATTCTTTATTTTGTAAATATGTTTCTCGATAGCTTCGCGATTGAGAAACAATTTTGATATATTTTTTCATTTCTACATTTTTATGCTAAAACCTTCGCCGAAGCCTTCGTTTGACTTGAAATATTTAGCGGAAATATATTATATATAATTCCAAACAAAAAAAATCCTCTATATAATAATAATATATCTAATTCAAAACGTTTCATTAAAGACAGGATTATTTCTGTCAAAACCATTTGTATAAAGCCAATGAAATTAATCCCCTGCTCAAGAGATATTATTAAAATGATTCGCTCAAATAGGACCATTATGCATAAATTTACAATTTTAATATATTTTCTTAACGAAAAGCTAAACGTGAAACTCACCGTAACTGACCCCTCGGCTGTCCCGACGCACTTAACTTCACGTAGTCATTTTTACTCGTTAATATTGGAGACGAGATTTTCCGAGCAGCACTAACTTCTCGTGTAAGCCCCGTGCACGTAATCCCGAGATAACTAGTTACAATATAGTTACAGTTCCATAATCGTGAGCGTGGAGGCCGTAGCGTCTTGTGTCTTAGTTTCTGCGTAACCATCTTAAGGCTGTAATTACATTGACCTCCAACCCCGTCTTAGTGAGTTCCTTCGTCCTTGGATTTCTGTGACAAAATGTACGTATATCGACGTGTTCCGCTTTCAGTACTACAATTTTATAAATAGCGATATTTTATTTACCTTTTTTATCAACTTGTACATGATGAATATAATATTTCATTTGAGTGAAACATTTCGTAAGGTCATTCTCGTATACGGAGCCCTGTTTCCGGACTGGAGGTGCTTCACGAATTATTTATAAAATGCGAACATTTATTATCCCAAGTTTAATTATTTTTATGCCAAGCGTACGTCTATTTTCTCGTTACTTAAATTCGTGACAGAGCTCTCTCTTCTCTCACTCTCTCTCTCTTTCTCACTTCGAGTGGGATTAAAAGTGCTCGGAGTGAGCACGCGTGCGCGTCGCGGATCCTCCGCTGTTTTATCATTTTGATTGTAACAAGGCATAAGATTAAATTATAAAAGGTCGGCAAAATGAATCCGCTCGAATACGTGACTCGAATGTCAGACAGAGCTCCGAATACGAGCTGCGCCGAGTCCGGGGGCCAACCGCATCTCTCACGTTTTCCTACAAAAATATAGCTCTATATATGAAGGTTACTAATTAATCAACGCGGCTTTGGTATCACCACAGTTCTTGCCGAGGTGTCAACTTTTGGATATGCAATTGTGGCTTCAAATCCGAGGCATGCACCATCTCGCTCATTAAGAAAAACATTATGAGGAAAGTTGCATGTTTAGAATGAAATTGTAGCATAAGCTGGCATCTTTTAAATCTCACTACAGCAGCGTGGTGGAATAAATTTCAAGACTCTTTATAAAGATGTGATCTTTATCAACGGATGAAACATTGTAGGCTGTTAACTTTGGATGGATTCTAATGAAAAAGACTAGAGAGAGACTTAGAAGCGCCTACATCGGCGCTTAATCATCGCCTGCGGATCTGCAAACAAGTTTGTTTAATGTATTTAGCTTACAACAAAGAGGGATTGAATAAAAGTTACATGACATCTTAAATGGAAGGTCGAAAGTCAAATATTTAGCTGACTCCAATTTCCAATCTGGTAGCTATTACATTTTCAGTAGCTGCTATCTGTAGTCGACGCTCGTTCGTGTAATCAGTGGCTTTGATGTCGGGAATCTAGTTTAGGGTTCCGTGAGCCTGAAGCGCCCTAACGAGCCCGACGCTAGGAGATATCGTCCTGTCAGGAAAGCAATTTAGCCCGCGACAGTGTCGTAAACCAAAATTATGTAACGCATCAGTTTTCTTTACCCCCATTATGTGTCCGCTTATTTAATGCTTTGTTATTTTATTACGGTAATATATTTACCGCGTCCATCATCAACCCGTCTTTGATGCAGGGCGTAAGCTGCACGATAAACTGACCTTGCCGAACTTACAAGACTATCTGTCCGCCTAAACCATCACTTCTCCGGAATTTTATTGCTGATGGGTTAAGCACCTCAGTGATTGAGAGAGTATTAAATGCTCGATTAATAGATCATCTTAGCAAAGTTTGCTTTTATAACAGCAAGGGTGTCGAGAAGAAGCATATCTATTTACAGCGCGCAGAGAGTCGCGTCGTGCGTCATAAACGCGGCTCGAGATGGCGACGACGTGGTAAGTATTTTTTCTACTTTGTAGTTTTATTACTGTAAAATATTATTTCCTTAAATACAAAACAGAGACGAACGGTTAAAAGTTTTATGAAAATATAAGTTTAGTATATTCACTTAAACAAAGTTAATTAAAAAATTAAGCGACTCTTTATATCAAATATTTACATTTATAAAGAGACAATCGAAAACACAAAGAAATGATATTCTGAATACCACCGACAGACCGACCGACCGACCGACCGTTGCGTCTGAACGATCACTAAAGAACAAAATATAGGATGCAATAAAGGCGAATTTATTGTAGGGGTAGTTAGCGCACAATCGCGGAATCGACGCGTATATTATTCATGTAATCTATAGCGCCGTACAGGTGAATAAAATCCGGGGAATAAAAGTGTAATGTGGGAACGAATTGCGATGCGTAATATTGGTCGGCGATCGCGTGCGATGTAATGGCGGCCTTTACGACTGACATAAAGCGGGCGGCCCGGCGGTAACGCGGCGGCGCTGCGACCGCCCGCTGCGTTGCGGGTGCTGGGTGCCTTATGGTGTACGTGTTGCCGTTTCAGACTTGTATCCAGTAAATTACGCACGTTTCACACATATTGGATTTATACGAATGCTATCAACGATATGGAGAATTGTTATGTGGACGCGTGTGACTGATGTGCTGTGTGCGTTTGTGCGTGTGTGCGTTGTATTGATACGATTAGCTCAGTACACGCTCACCGTGCACGTTGTGGGTAACATTCAAGTTTTGTAGTTATTATCATACAATATACACGATAATACAAATGTAAACCATGACGAAGGATAACACGTACAATTATCTTACCTAATGCAAGAGAAGAAAAATCGAACGAAAAATTAAACGAAAAAATTTTTCAAAAATCGGTCTCGCATTATTTTTAATACTCATTTTATATTCTTAACTTCAAACATAATTTATTGCTCCGAATGGGAGCATACGCGGCTTGAAAAATTAGATTGCTAACTGATATCGCTAGTGCTGGATTAGACAATTTAGAGTATTTGATTATTACTGTGTCTCACTTTAGAGTAACGCTATGGATATTGAGGTGTTTTCATTCTGGTGAGCTGTTCGAGTTATTATTATATTATCTGAGTGGTTAAGTCTCTCGTCGGGCTAATTTTAAAAAAACTATGAATACTTACATTTGCTTCACAATATATTTACATCAACAGTAAAAGTATTCATAATAATGTCGATCATTCGATACAGCCAGTAATAATTATTATACAAACACAAGAATTAAAGAAGTAAGTTTCCAACTCCGTAAAATCAATAATCGTTCTTTGGTTAAGGCACATTACTTTGTAGAATACTAGCGACCAGACCCGGCTTCGCACGGGTGCAATGCTGGTACTAAATATACTACAGAAAGTCTTTATATTATATAATTCTCCCAGATTTTCAGACATTCGAAAATACAAACCGCTATGTCCCTGCGTTTTAAATATTTAATATCTTCGAAACTATTCATTTAAATCACATGCTATAAATGGCCATATTGATCTGTATTTAATGCACAACGTCTTTAAGGTACTTAATTGGATAAGGATTAATGCTGTATTGATTAAAATCGCTTCTAAAATAAGCCATTATTTCTAGTAAAAAGTAAAGGATAAAAAATGGTTATTGTGGGTTATCCCTAAGAGATAGACATATATCATTATGAACTTTTTTGAAGATCTTGAAGATCTAAGTTGTATAATACTGTAGTACCTACATTATTTTGATCTATCTCGTAGGGTTCCGCCAGCGTTTGCAATGTAAGCGCAAAAAAATGTGTTTATTTACGACATCACTTTAGAAACCTCTAAAATTATCAGTGTTTCTCGAATATGTTGTGCATATATTATACATGTAAACCTCCCTCTTGAATCAATCTATCTATAAAAAAAACCGCGTCAAAATCCGTTGTGTAATTTTAAAGATCTAAGTATGTATGTACATGGGGACAGACAGCGGTAAGCGACTTCGTTTTATACTATGTAATGATGATTATAAAAAGGATAAAATAGTGTGGAGTTAATTTGTGTTGGATTATACGTAATGAAAAGATAATAGAATTTTAAACGTAATTATATATAATTAAACCGCCTTTGTAATTTATTCGGTTGAAAAGTAACTATTGAGTATTTCGAGTGCCCGCTTAAATAATATGTCACATGTAACGATATAATAAAATGCAAAAACAGTAGAAATGTAGCCTTATTCGTAAATACTAGACTGCTAATAAATTGATACGTCATGAAAATGTAATATGACGCTAATAGTTGACTGCTAAGAGTAAGGTTTATGGAGTCGTAAATTTTTAATTATTATTTTTCAATGTTATAGAATCGACTACAATAGACATATTCTATAAAGCTATAATATAAATCTGTGCTGTATACCGGGTATCGAGGTAGAACCCGTGGTCGATAGTCGTGCTGATCGCAGGGGGGAGGGGAGGCAATAACAGTAGCATCCGATCCGAATTAAGACCTCCGGCCGTTTGTCCTGTCGCTGCGACATCTTACGCTCCACATGACTCTCCTCGGGCGGAACGAAACCGAAGATAAACAAACTGTACGAGAACTTGTCTAGGAAATGGAAAACATTTTATTTTTAAAAAATATATATCTAAGAGCATGTTACGTTCCTGGAACGGAGTAAAGGATTAAAGGATTTCCATAATGAAATCTTCTGATACATTTAATTTATGATTAGTTTATTATTTATATCGTACCTACTATGTATTTATGTATTACTATATGACAGACTCGTTGTTCTAGTGAATAGCTTAAAAGGCAGCTGATCCTGCTTCCCTGTCTAGCCAGGGTGGGTGGTGGTGACCCAGGGTGAGTTCAAACCTCGGGCCAGACCAAGTCTTAGTAGCAAACCGAATTTCGGAAGTTTGCAGTGTGTCGACTCTCGTGTCTCAAAAATTACTTAACGCCGTGAGTCCAACTCCAATATAATTGTCACATTCAGATTATGGGACTGATGGTCTACAGAGTGCACTATGTCCGCGTCAACAAATCAGCACTAAAATAATAATCTCGTACGCAGCTGGCTATTTAATTTAATTTAGATTATTATTACAATTTACACTTTACTAATATGCGCTTTATTGTGAAGAGAATTTCAAATAAGGCTGACTACCAAGAAGATGATTAACGATTTCAATATGGAATAGTATTAACAAAATAGACAGCTGATCGTTCAAACTATTCTACTTAAATTGCACTTAGAATTATATGAAAACTTTTTATCAGTGATTGTTTACATTGCCATATATTATAAGGATATCGAGTGCCCGCCAACAGGTACGCCCTCTATTCGCTCGTACCACACTCCGATAAGACGGCAAACTAGCCTGGCTGGAGAGAGAGGACAAAAACCTCGTATTTTCTGAGAAACAGTAGTGTAACACTGCCAAAATTATCTCTGAACCGCTGCTTGAAACTTTCTTACGAGAAATACACTATAACTTATTGCTCTGCTCATATGAATCGATAACACTACATATTTTCAAATTCCACGGCTATTTTAAACTTGTCCTATTAAACAATGTTAAGTCCATGTAAAAAAATTGATAAATAAGACATATTAATCAATACAAGATTATATATATTAATGAGAAGCTAGCGCGGACTTAGTATTCGTTGATTTCCAGGTGGGATATATTTATAAATTAAATTTTAGTTTACTGACATACTCTGTTAATAATTAAATTGGTGGAAAACAGTAACTACTTTCTTGCCGGTTCCTCTCGGTAGAATCTATTTTACGACCCGGCGGTAGCTTTACGACCCGGTGGTAGCTTTACATTTAATTTAGCAGCGTAATATGACGGTCAAGTGTTCTTTTTTGAGCCAACTTGAATAAAGAATATTATTACATTTATTTTGATTGTTTTTTACGTAACAACAGTAGGTATACTTGTTTGATACGTTTTTCCGAAACCCGCGTCTTGTGTATTTACGATAACGATGAAATTTCGCTGTGCTTCGATAAGACAACCGGTAAACTGTATGAGAATAGATTTAAATAGGCTGGCCCGTATGATACACATCAATAAATAAAAACCGGAGTACTAAATAATATACGAGAAAACAGGTGAAATTGTAAATGAATAATGGAATTTGCGCGTCGCACATTACATGAACAGTCACATAAAATATATTTACAGATTAACATTATTTTGCATTTTAATTTTTAAAATAACAGTATATTCTATGGCTTTAATAAATGGGAAACAAATGTTAATATCAGCTCATAAATATATATTTTCGATTGTCATAAATGTTTCAGGACTTTCGATTTGTTTTCATTTCGTCCAATCTTTAATGATGAGAAAATAGATTTGCATATCTTGCTCTGATGGACCACGTTGAAAGTAAAAATGCTCTATATTTGAATTCCCTGCTGTTGTATGTATGTTGTTATTTACTCTGTCGTTGCGTGTAAACGGACATCATAAACCTCCTTGTAATCAGATTTAATGGCGATATACGATTTGCTGGTATGTTATATGTTAATAGGACCTCATTTTCTTTCACACTCGTATTCTTCTATCGTACTTACCCGTAATTGGTTTCAGAACATCTAAAACTATTTATCCACGAGTCGTATAATAAGGTATTTTTTTAAATTAAATTTTGACCTAAATAAGAACAATTTAATAAGCAATTTACAAAAACGTTGTCGTGTCCGGGGCTGCGTACCTACTCGTAGGCGTTACGTTGTATTATTTTCATGTCGACGATCCAATCCCACCGCAGCCGTATCACTAAATAAAACTGCCTCACTCGATACAATACGGACGCGCCCTCGCTTGCTTCCCGACCTCCCCTTACATTCAATCTAGTTTCGCTAAAGAGTATTATATATATTAGTATTGTAATATATTTATAATATGTATGATTTTTTTTTATATGAATTGCTATATTATTTATTTAATGAACAAAAGACAAAGTTCAAAATCAAAAATAGCTAGTACGCGTATACGTATCACGCCCGCGTGGCGAGAACGTTTGCAGTGCTTCCCCGCGTTTCCGATTCCGATGCCTCTTGTAGATATTTCAATAAATTGTAAACGCTGCCGCAGTAAACGTAGTCAATAGAATTTGATCCCTTCTGAACACATTTTTAATATCTGTAAGGCGTCGGGCAGGGCGTGCGTGATGCGTTCACTTAGCAAGGGAGCGTGTACGTACCTACTGTAAGTGTTATTATCGGTTAAGGTTACCTATTTTTAATTTAAAAAATAGAGAAAGTTTAATGTTCAACACGTACATACATGTATGTTTTTGTGCGTTCATTGATTAGTAAAATTAGCTAAATCAATTCAGGAGTTCGGAAATTTAGATTAAATTATCTGACACAAGCTAATAGTCCTTTAATTAATAGGTTATTAACATGGTTATCCAAATGACATATTAATTAAACGTTAACACTTACGTAGGTAATTACTCTTTGCGATTTGGAATAGTTTATAAATTATGAGGGATAAAAAAAAGTTGTTAAATAAAGACGCGAGGGGTCCGGAATCGGTCTCGTTGGTTGACGTATCGTCGCTTGCTGATTTAATAGGTCATACTATATTTAATAAGCATTGACGACAACAAACAAACATGATTTGCAATGGCGCTTAATGTTTTCACTGCTATTAAGGGCTGTGTATTCTTGCCAAAAAAATCATTTACTAATAATCTGACTTAAATTGTTATTATAATTGACTTAATTATTTATTTATTTTATACGAAATATGTCGCGTACAGACACGGTTCTGTTGCAGTATTTTTGTATGAATAAATTACAAAAAAGAATTCATTCGAATTCGAATGAATTCCAAGTGAAATTACATGTAGTCCTAATTTCTGTTGGTCGTGTCGGGCGGACGTGGTCGGTGGATGTTGCCGTCGAAATGGAATTGTTGACATTTCTATTTCTTCTTGTGTACGGTCGCAAGTAATTTTCCTCTCCCCTCCGCACCCCCACCCCTACCTTTTTGCTCTTCGCTCGACGTAAAAAGCAACGTCCTTGCAATTGAAGAGTTCTCTTTAAGTTGTTATTGAGCGTGTTAAGGCATCTACAAGATCATGATATTACAAGAACGTGCTATTTGTGAGCAATATTTGTTTAATTTGCTTTTTTGCTATGCTTTATTAAATTGAGACTGTATATCATTATTATTAATAAATATAGAAATCAAAATGGGAATAATTTTAAAAGCCGATTTATAAATCACAAATACAAGAATAACACACGTCGGTGTTATCGGATGAAAGGTTGAATTTGTCAAATGTTACAAATAAAACAAAATATCTATACATAGAATTAAATCGTAACTGATCGAAATCTGTTCGGATAAATTATTTGAGAAAAAATAGTACTTTGGGTATTTATTAACGCAATAGATCACAAAAATGTGATTTTTAGAATTTTTGTCTGTTTGTCTGTTTATCTGTTCGCTTGTTACCGCTAATCTTGGAAACGGCTTTACCGATTTGAATGCGGTTTTTACTGATTAATACTGTAGTAACCTTAGGGTAGCATGTAGCGTTTGTTTTATTAAAATCAAGATGTTATGGAACCAGGGCTGATGAGGTTAAAACCTTTTTAAAAAGTTCCAGTGGTGTTACATCATCCTTTGCGTTTGAAAACTAATATACTATAAATATAAATGGGTGCGGCGTAGATTATTTTATGTTTACGCCATGGTTCCTTCTCATTCCAAAAAAAATCGTTTACTTTTAAGCGAGTCCAGTACACAGGGCTAGCTTTACGTGGCTCTGTCGGGTGTTCGCAACTGCAAAAAAATATATGCTTAAATCCCTGACGGCACTACGTGTAATATCGTGTACATTCCGCAGTTAGACAAATACATATCGGGAAATATGCCACGACAGACTCAAAGATACACGGATATGTCAACCATATAATACTCCTACTTTACATAAATAAAATGAAACTCTAAATATTTTGTATGATAGTAAAAACATACTTTCGCATTTTATTAAATTCGCAACCGCATGAGTGACAGATGGATCAGCAGCTCACAGCGGTCCAATAACATCCAGTGACGTAGCGCCTCATTTAGCGGCCTTCTCCTCCTCGGTCTCGGAACGCGAGAAAGAAGACAATTTCCTGGCAAAGTTCGCGCTCTATTTTCTTTGTCCCTCGTAATTGTCATTAGACACGAGAGCCGCAACTAATGCGCTAAGCAAACAATTCGTCAGTCCGTCTCGAGTGTAGTCGTGCGACCCGAGCTGCCGAGAGGTCGGCGCGGCTCGCGGCCTTTATTACACCTACGCTTACTGTTAACGTTTGCTTCGTTTTAAAACTCTTAAGCTTTTTTGGAAATAAAAGCTTAAAACGTTTTCCATTAAGTGAATAAACGGAAAATAAACGTTTTTACTCTACGCGGAAGTATCCAAGTAGTTGTTTTTTTATACGAACAAAACGTCTATGAAATTGAATATTAGAATACCTTTTATAATAATGTTAATAGCCGGCATGCACTGCAATGCCAATGAACAAATCGGTGTGACTTGCTCGTCATACAATGACAGCACTATGTCAGAAATCTTCACGCAAGTTCCAACATCAACTTTGCAAAGTTTAACTTGACCACATGGAACGGCGAGTGCAGAGACACGAAACAACATTGTCCCTTTTGCATCACCACCATCACAGCCACCGAGTATTCAATATCCCGCGTTCAAATTGCCTAAGCATTTTAATAAATGAATGAATTATGTTTTAAAAGTGTCAATCGATCACATAATATATTAGGTTAATGTAAATACGTTGTTCAATAACAAGTTGAAATATACATTCGCATGGTAGTAGATCAGATTATTATTAGAAATCTCAGCAGATAAAGTAAAGTAATGCAAGTATCCAACGCCCGAACAAATATCTCGTCGTCTTTTGAAGAGAACATTTGGAGCTGACACCGCCGTGCACGCACGCACGAGATAAATTTGAAGCACAAACTAAGCACATCAAAATTCAGTGATTGTTGTCCACTCAGTGGGTTGTGGTTCAAAATCAAAATTTTGGTTAGGAATATGGTTTCGTTACTCGTTTATCCATGGTATTTTTTCTTTCTTCGTATTGTGTTATCCATAAAAGTTATTAAAGTTTACACTCCTGAACCGAACGGTTATTCAAATGGTATGAATTAAAAAGTCCATATAGTCAGCAAGCTTGAATACATGACATTCACAATGAAAATGGTATTATTTTAATGGCAATACAATGAAAATTATATTTCATTGCGGGACACAATAGCAGGAGTACTTCAAATAAATGAAAATCAAACATTATTATTATTCAATCCAAACGACTGAATATAATTTCGGTTGAAATGATATCAATGTAGAGCGCCAGTGGCGGCGACAATGGCGGCGACTTCTTAGCATTCATGACAGCTTGGGATTGATATAATTGCTTCATCAAAGCGTAACGATTCCGAGTAAGGTTCGTCTGAACTGACGGCACTTCAGCCGTTATCCTATCGGCCCCAGAGCTCCATTCGCATTAAAAACGATTCGATTATAATACATTCATTTACACCACAAAGGAAACTGCCTAAAAATACAAATAATGAAGGCTTTTATAGAACCTATTTGCATAAAGACAATTAAATACAGTGCTTACTAAAAAGGAAAAGCGAAATGTATCAGTAATCAAAAACAGAACATATTTGTCGCGCTGTGCGGGGGGGGGGGTCGTCGTTGGTTTTCTCCTGTTGAGGGTATTGCTTAGAGCTTTTCTTAGTATTGAGAATATGAATTTGTACTAGTGAGTGTCACTTAAGATACACGTATTATACCCACAAAGTCATCTAAATTAAAAAGCACTACTAGTAGTACACTACTAACTAGATCCACTGACAAAAAGTGTAAAATAATAATGTACAGTATTTATTGTATGATATCTTAAAACGTGTTAATCAGTATTGTTATTATTAAGAGAATCTATAATTAATAAAAAATATTATATCCGTGAAATATACAATCATAAATTATTATAATAATTATCCAAAACACTTAGTTGTGACCGAGTTGTTGCCTGTAATCGTCCCATCGCTGGACAAATGCCTTCTCTCCTCTTAAGGTAGCAAAGTTGAACCTTATTCCAGTTGCTCTTCTATCGCGGTGTGTTCGTGCGTTAGTGTCTACTGCGGGTGGATACAGATATGGCAAATGTCATATGACACGAGTGGCCGGCAGGCTCACGAGGCTTTCCTTCGCCTCGGAACACGGTAACGATTATAAGCACACATTGGATACGTGAAAACTTCGTTTAGGGACTGCGTGTTCATTCGTCACCTCAACGCAAATACGCTTGCAAAACATTCATTAGAAAATCTCACACGACTGCAATATTAACTGTATATGTTAGTAACATATAACAATTATCTGATTGATACAGAACAAAACTGAAGCTTGTGCGTGCCTAATACGAAATGTGGCTTTAAAGGAAGCACTCAAGATGTTTTATTATTAGCAGTCAGCACATTTCCGGAAATAGCAAAATTATAATGAAACTTCACTAATATTATTATATTAACGTTCTAATTTACAATCGACCTTCGATTTCACGTCTGATCGCTACGTAATTGCCGTTTGTACGTTTAATTAAACGCAAATACGAGTGTTACTGTACATGTACTCCGCAGCGCAGCGACAGCGCCCCAGCGTTCGTGATACAGCATCCACAAATCATGAGATAAAACATCATTTATTTCCGGGCGGAACACGACGAGACGCATCGCTATTATTGCTCGAACGCGCCGAATATTTCACTTAACTTCGCAAAGACGAAATAAACGAAGGGCGACGCGTGTTCAATCGCTCGGAGAATGTATGTACGTACGGGTAATGTATAATAAATATTGTTTACTGTGTGTCATCCAATCAATGCTTTGATTTTCCGCGTGAGCTGAAATTGCCAATCGAGTGGCGGCCTTTGTTTACAGTAGCGCCGTCGCCCGTCTGCGCCTCCGAGCACTCGCATCGGATTACGACTTGGCTCAGGAGAGCCAACAATATGACTGTTATTATTTTAACAAATGTGTATGTTGTCGGACATGACGACGCAATTTAGAATACTAATACTGAGCTTTTGTACGCGCGGTTCATACGGAAGAGTTATTCGTCGGAAAATGTTTTGAATGTTATCTCTTTGTTCGTGTATATTATATTTCTGGCTGCGCAGATCACTAATTCGGACATTTATTATGCGGTGAAAACGTTTAAGCTGCCATGTTATATCTGAGAATAATAAATTTAAATGGAAATTTAGTGAAATCATTATGATAATAACCCATTAACGCTCAGTGCCCGAATGTGCGATGAATTATGTAATACCTATATTACGAGCTATATTCTCAGCATCGCAGTAAAATAAAAGTCATAGGCGCTAAACAATAAACACGGCCGTCGCGCCCGACGTATTGCTCTGCTCGCTGTAACACACGTGGCGTCGCACTTGTAATGCGAACTGAGACAATATTCGCTCGCGGCGAGCAGACGAGGCCGCTTTCTTCACCTCTTTGTCATCTGACCTACAATATTAGGATTAAGAAATATTACACGGACGACGACTGACTTTTAACACTTAGGAATTGTAATTCCCTCCCAGGGCGTGTAAAGGAAATAATAAAATGTTATGAAAGTTTATAATAATAATATAATGACATATAATTACCATAAATTTATATACATATGTATATACACGTATATAAGCGCACTTTTGATAAATCGTAAAATCCTAGTAAAGCAAAACAAGATACAGTTTAAAATAAATTACTGCCAAAGAAAGAAAAAAACCAAAATCGCGATAAACACAAGATATGTCTTGAAGAGGTTTCGGTTACATTAATTTAAATCACAGCACGATGCCCTTATATTTTTATAAACAATATTTTTATTCTATTCGAAATCCCAGGATCGGCTTGTCTAACGCGATCTGAATCCATCGATCTCCTGAAATGTGTTCCGAAAGGATGGGAAGGACGAGAAAGGGCGAGTGCAAAGATTCAAAAGGGCAGCTTCGAAACAGTAATGCGAGCTTAACCTCCGGAAAACAAATCATAATATTTTTGTTACTTTAAATATATCAGAGGAGAAAATTCTTAAATTCATCCCTTCCCTCCGTGAACGAAGCTTTTGATAATATTACATCTTTCTAGTACTCGTGTATAAACTCTCTATCTCGTGTTATATATTCAGAACGATTTAAGAGTCTACCTACTTACTCGTAAACTTGTCTTGTCTACAAAACTTATCAATAGAACTATTTATTAGTAGTTGTGATATTCATAAAAATGTGAACACTAGAGCCAATCATGAATTTATGACTTCTGTTCCTTGACTGCAGAGAATCCCCAACGTTTTATGGTGGTTGTAGTTTTATAACAGAATCCCAGAAAACGTACAATTTGCGTCCATAAAAAATATACGGAGACTTTAACATAATTATTTTACTCAAACTTTATTATCATTCATTTACATTTCACGGACCCTCACGAGTACCCTTTTCGCGCACAAAGACGACCTACAAGGGGTCTGACCTAGTGTCATTGTGTTATAGTAACATACGTTTTTAAATGGAAAAAGTGCACAGATAACATTATTTTATGCGAAATTATTTTTTCGTTTAAACAATATATCGTTAACCGTACAATATTATTAGCCACTGTTTAGTATCAGCTAAATAACACAGTCATAACATTTTTCTGCACTCGAGTTAATTCGCAACACGATAAAAAGCAATTAACGTCACGATCACAGCTGGTATTGAAATCAGGAATGCAAACGACTTAGTTCTCGACTTGTCGCCGTTCGCTTTACGTCGTGTTTGCATTTGACATTATACGAGTAACTGAAATATATATTTTAGTAAACATGAAAAATAAGTGATTGGATTTAAATTTGAATTTCATAAGATAAGCATCTTATGAATTTCTTTCGAATCGCAATTTTTAACTAAGGAATGTTTTCTCATTATAAATTAAAGTTAATAGGCGTGCGGCGTGAAAATTTGAATAAATAAACGATCCTAAGCTCGGAGAACATGTGACTCCGAGCGACTCATTTCTATTGTCTTGGGTTACTCTCCGTGAGATTCCGGTAATTTAATATTTGAACGATGATTAAAATTCCTTAAACATGTCAAACTAAAACTGACGATGTATGTACGTATAATGACAATATGTACTCGGCTGTCGGTGTGATAGTTTCTTTTCTAGAACATCGCTCGTTATGCTTTTCACTTTTCTCCAGAAGGCTCTAACACAAAACACAGTCTCTCATCAATGGCGAAGCCTGTGCACAGCTGATATTTACGGTATATTTTAGAGCTTTTAAATATCGGCTCTATCATCATCAATAACTTAATCATCTTGCAGTACAGAGGGGGCCCGGGCTTTTTGAGGCCACGGCTTACCTGGCTACAACGCACCGAATGCTGCGGTCTTTACTAGTCTACTCCAATAGTGAATTGGTCTTTCGATTCATATTCAAATTAGCATAATCAGGCAGTGATCAGCCAACTGCCACGTCATTCTGCTAATATATCGGTGCGTATGTGTGTCTGTGAGCTACGGATATATCAACAACTTTACTTTTTCTCCAGATAATCTTATTTCTGATTTTATCCTTCGGAAATACCCCGAGCAAAGTTCGCTTCATGGTACACTAAATCATGTTGAATTTGTAGGCTAGTTGTACAGTTAGAGTACGCCTTAATTAATAACATACAACTATAATATTCAAATTATTTTCCTAAATTCGATTCAATGCACCGATGTAATTTATTTCCATCTACGAGTAAATATTGTGACGAGAGGTATACAATTTAAAGCACTAATTTTCCTATCCATAATGACCACAGCTTGGTTCTCGTACCGAGAATTAATTTCTAATATAGATTGCAATATTGCTATGTCGCTCCCAGAGGCTGCATTGCTATTAGGAAATATCAAAGCTTTGCACACATCATTATTGCCGTCTCACTCCCACCGCGACTCAACGTTATCCGGCGCAGTGTACGAGTAAGAGTAGTGTGAGAACATTAGAACTTGTATGAACGAGATTCATAAATCATTGAGGTGTGCGGTGACAGCGATGAACAGCGGATAAGATACGGTAGAAATGGACCCATTCAGATAGAGTCCGACTCTATCTGATTTACAGATAAATGTACAGTTAATTTTGAAAAGTAAAAGCAATAATCGTTGCTTTATTTATTAATTTAAAGTGCCTAGAGGGTCTAGTTAAGGCAGAAATTCCCGATTTACCAGATACGAGTAGCATATGATTGTAAAATACTTTTGCATTTTATACTTAGGACATCTCAGTAGCAACCTGAAATCAGAAATTGAGAGATTCCTGTGACTCGGGTGTAAAATAAACGGGCTCGTTTCTGATTTCTCTTCCGCCGCGATTAGACTTTTTTCTTTTGGACAATCTTAAAAAGTTAGCTTTTCAAATTTCTGTCCGAATACCTGATGTAAAATAAATAAGAATTAATCGGGTTCGTAGTTTTTGAGTCAACCTGAACTAACAAACATAACGCCACACAGACTTTTATTTTTTTATAATAAATCTATTTCGCCTCCAGTATAAACCTTTATCGCGGCAGCGTGAGCGACGGTGCACACGTCACCCGACTACGAAGCGAATCGCATACTCCCCTCGACGTAATGCGACAAATGAGTGCCTCCGGTCGAGCGCGTGACGTCAGCGCCCATATCGCGCTCGTCACACTACTGTAATTATAAATTAAAATTAATTACAATTTTTATTATTATAGAATTATATTTTATCCTATAATAGTGTGCGTCGTGAGTCCTGAGTGACCGAGCACCGTGTATTATTGTGCGTCCGCACATTTCGGGTATGTGTTACGTGCGCGGTGATTGCACGGTGCGCCATCACTCAGGACGCGCCCTTATAGAAGGATGGTGTATTTTTTTAACGATAATAATATTCAGTATTCAGAAGCATTAGAATAATTAGAAGTTGCCATCGAAACTGCGTAAACTCTTGACCTGTTAATTTATTTTAATTGAGCAAAATTAATTTATTAACGAAGACCATATAGTTCCAAGAGAGAATGTGAGTGAATGTAACGTATGAGACGTTCAATCAAAATGCGTCTAAAACGAGTTAGAAGCGCCTCAAATTATTAAAATTTTAAACAAATATATCACTTCTAGCACTAGAAGTATTGTAAGTCTGTATAATATCTTGCGCTGAATAAGGTCTAGTACGTATTCATTAGAGGCAGTAATCTGACTTGCGGAATTCATTACGTCTAGCATTCACTAACGTAGGAAATAGTCGCGTCGTTAACGCGATTTATATGTTTACAATACATAGTGGCTCCCGTACCTCCGGCAAGGGAATGCAAGATTTATCACAATGTTTTATATGTATAACAAAAGTGTCGGTGCCGCCAGGGCCTACCTGGCGGCCATTGCGACTTAACAGATATTGATAAATATAGTCTCTAATGCAAAGCATAAAGTTTTGTAAATTATACGAAATATATATTATTACCTGGGAAGGCTGAAGTTTTTTTTTAATAAAAAGGTAGCCGAACTCTTCATTATTAAGGCTCGTCGTAGAAATATCAGATCTCGTCTTCAGAGAGCATTAAATATTCATCATCCGAAGATGAATACGAGCCGGGAATCTCGCAGCGTCATAATTATGATTCATTGTAATTGCTGCTCTCCTGGTAAGCGCCGATTAATTATCATAGTACTATTCATTACGATCTTGTTAGCGGGTAATTTCTCGTTTAGAATTAACACAAAACGTTCTTTCGTACAAACAAAGGAACTGGTGATGTATTTCAAATGTTCCTTTTTATTAAAAGTATAATTCGAAGCGAAACTGCGTGACGTCGACAAATTGCTGAGGATATTGTTTGAGAAAAAAATATTCAGTTTATGTATAACGAAAACAGTTTAAACATGGCGTTTTAGAGTAGATTTAATTAAACGGAACATCAAAGCGGGAAGCCGAGGGGCGGGGTGCGAGGGGTGTCGGTCGCGTGATGGCAAGCGTGAAACGTTGCAGCTGGAGGTGATGTAGCGAGCTCAGACAAACCATGGTGCGATACGGGCGCCTTGGTCACGCATCTGGTCATCTTTTAATAAGGTTCTAAGCACAAGACTTTCTTTTTGACAATTAATTGCTATAGCGATATTGAAAGGAAAGAGTGCATCTCCTTCTGTGCAGTTGTCGGTACTTGAAACAATTTTGACGAGGGATTTCTGATGATGACACATTTATCATAGTGGTAATGTTAATATTTCTATGTGTGCCTCTACAGTTCAGTCTACTTCACAGAAAAGTGTTCTAGTGCAAGTCATTCAGCATCAGTTATTATGTAAGTAAGGATTCATCTTGAAACATGACGATAATTGCGAACAGAATTTTGTTTTAAATAAATGCATATTCGCTTTTATTCTGCCCCATTAAAAAATCAAACGACAGACGGACTTCGTGAACAAAAACTATACACTAACAAGAACGTAGCCCGCGGCAATGCTACGTCTTGCCTCGTAGCACTGCTACAGTGCAGCCCGTAGCGCGTAGTCCCTTACAATAGCGGTCAAGATTCACTTGTTCTTTATCTTTATCTTAGATATAAATCTATAGCAACTTCTCTGCAATTTATTTAACAAAGTTAATAACTCCTCGGCACGTCCTCGAAGCTATAATCCGCATCAAGTGAATAAAGGTTCTGGTTTCTCGGAGAAGTTTATTTAAAACGACTCCGAGTTTATTTTTAGATATTTATGAAGGTTTTATAATAATATTAATAGGTCAGAGTACGTTTGAAATTCAAATAAAAACGCTTTCATTTGTAAGAGAAAACTCAATCTTACAGATCGTAAAAGATATTAAAGTTTTATGCTCGCCTCGTGCTGGCCCGCCAGTCCGGGGCTGGGCGCGCGACTACTTTATACTACTTTCGTGAGATTGCTCGGTACATCACTACACGATATTTATTCTTGTCATATCAAAAACATATACGTTTTATTCTATTCTTTAAATACAGTGTAACTGATGCTTGCTATCCTATATTTTCAACACCATTTTTATATTTATTAATTACTTACAAGTATTTAAAAATAGAGTAAAAATAAATACATTTTACTTTAATTTTGAACAAATTATGCTTATAATTTCCTATATAAATACCTATAAATAACTATATAAATACCCAAAGACCACAGTATCCGCCCCATCAGTGATGCACTTAGACTTATTTATTTACGAGCCTGCAGCGAGAGAGCTGTTACAACCCCATAAACACCGCACCCGGAGGCGTAATGAGCGCAAGATTTGCTTTGTTCGCCCTCTGATGAGTTTAGCGTATTCTCCTATTTGATAACTACCGACTACACAAGTTATTTATAAACTCATCCATATTCATGAACTTTGTATCCAGTAAAATGTTTGTGTGTAAAAGAAATATTTTTTATAATATTATTGCCAGTTCCAAAATGACTACTGTATGTAGACTTTTACCAAAGATCAACGTCAAACAGTTCCCTGTGTGGACAGAGTATACAACACGCGTCCAGTGTTATTCTTAACAAGATATAAATGTTGAATGTTCGGCGTAACGTCCGATGCAACTCCGTGCAGTTGGAAATAACCCGTGATCGATGACGTCAACCGTGCTCGGTTCTAACTGTATTTTCTTTTAATTTAATATATTATACTAGCGACCTGTCCTGGTTTCGCACGGTTGTAATATACTAACAAATAAACTGAAAAGTGCTTAGCAAGAAAATATTAAGCAGGTGGTAAAAAATAATAAAATTTATTTAAAAATTATAATCAATTAAACTAAAATTACAACTTAATTCTAAAACCAAAACATGTGGCAGAATTGGATGCCAGTTAAGTAATGAATGATTAAACTTAATAATAATACAATATTAATTTTTAAGGAATCAGCAAGTGGACAACTGGCAACTTACGGGAGGTCTGGTTCTCGGAGATTCCTTGTTCGGCAGAAACTGTGTACTGCGCAATGGTTGTTTATTTATTTAATTAAATATACATTTCATTTTATATTGTAATGTATTAAAATCGATGCAACAAAAACCCTATTGGATTTATCCGTACAACAGTATTCGTTGTATATCTAACAATAACTAATAATAACAAGATAAAAATATAAAAGAAACAAAAAGCAAAGTACAAGCAAGCAAGCAAGCAAGGTACGTAGCAAATAGATAGTGTTATAATTAGTTGTTTCTGATTTTTCGCATAAAACAGCGATAAGTGGATTGTAGCGGTAACTATGCATCTACCATAGCTAACTAGGTTAACAACCATAAATAAAAATTGGCTTGAGTAATTTTATTGTGAAACATACATCAAAATGTATCCACGACTTATGGATTCAAATATCGGATACTTTAACAGTCAAGGTCTACTTTATCCTTATCGCCAGTTATCCGACCGCCCGGAATCCGTTCGGCAGCAAGATTTTTTATAAATCATACATCCAAAGCATCCGTTCGAATTATATCAAACAATCTTAACCTAAATTAAGCACCCAAAGTAACAAACATATTTATCAGAATTAGGATTAATAATGAATTGGAGGAAACGGCTTCTAAATGACCTACATTTTCTTACTAATCTGTAATCGATAAAAATTATTATTATGAGAGTCATCATAAGACAGACACACGCTACGCTGTAAACATTTTTAAGACATTTTTTTTATTACGTGCCATGCAAGCGTACGAATACGAAGATTTTTGGATTAAACATTCTATTGGCGAACACAATGTAACTGATTCAACAGAATGTGTAGTCACTTTAGAGTCAAAGGTTCAATAAAATACTCATTTGTTATCCCAAACAGTTAGTCTCAGCTCCGAACCGTACAATATTAAAAAAATTTGACAACGAACTAATATATCGATCGTTTCAATCATTGAAAAAGGAGTATTTTTTAATATACTGCTCGGGGTGTTTTTGCTCTCGAACGATCTCCTGGAATTCTTAAAACAAATACATCAAGTATTTGTATTTGTGTTAATACATATATAATTACTTGTCGAAACGTTTCAATAAAAATAAAGTTATATTGAATACATTACCAAATTACCTTAAATAAAAATTCTTAAAGACAATCTATTAATGAAATTTTAAAATGACAGACTGACATACAACGCTCCACCCAACCGGTGGTTCTAACGAGATGTAATTTTGCACAGGAATTTCTCCTGAAACACACGTGACACTAAGAAACTATTGTTCAAAATTCATCCTCCTAGGGGCTTAAATGGATACCCCATTTAAACCCCATAGCAAGTTCATATGGAATTTATTCAATTCTGATGGTTGAAATATGGAAATCAGTATTAACTCTTCTGTTTATGTGCTAAAGCAAAAGTTCCGTCATTCACACGTGATGGCGTGAAACTGGGGATGGAAGTTAGTAAAGAAGAAAGCGTTTTTTAACTGTTTGAAATACGATAAACGGTGTTTAGGCATGCGCTTATGATTAATAGACTATTCTTACCGTTTTAAAAACTCATTACGGAAGTGAGTTATATTCGGGATGAGATACTTTGGTAAGTATTTAAGATAAGGTAATATATAATGATATAAAGAAGCGCAGATTATGAAAAAACTCTAATATATGAATGGATTCGCTGGGTTTCCAAATACACGCGTACACGGCTTGTAATTATAGAAACTTATTGCTGTGTAAACACTCATAAGTACCTCATGGGCTTACCTTTAGAGCCGGCGTTGGCCAATGTGCAGCGAGACGAATGGATTTAGATACGAACACCTCGCACTCCACACTCCGCACTCCGCACTACACACGGACAATGCGCAGCGCCAAGGGTATACACGCGTCACGTTAATTGGATCAGTCAATGCAAATTCATATCTCAGAATTGTTGTAAAAGGGATACATCTGTGTGTCGTAATGCTCGTAAAGCGCTCGCTCCCTCGATACCGCTCCTCCCCTTAACTTGTTGTTGTTGTTTTAGTAGAGTATTACCAATATTTAAGTCAGGTAGTACATCAGACCCCAACAACTATAGGCCCATCTCTGTACTACCAACTCTTAGCAAGATCTTTGAAAAGTTATTACTAAATCAAATGCTAGTACATTTTAACAATAACAAGTTGCTACACAAGAAACAATTTGGATTTACAAGGGGTCGCTCGACAACTGACGCTGGTGTTGAGCTCGTTAAAAATATTTACAGGGCCTGGGAGGAGTCACAGGATGCCTAATCTAAGGCCTTTGATTGCGTGCAACACGAAACTTTGGTCAGGAAGATACGTCATTATGGAATTAGGGACACTGCACTCAGTCTTCTGATTTCGTATCTGAGCAATCAGATTCAGAGGGTTGATGTAAATGGAAAGAGATCTCCCGGGTCTCCAGTTACTGTGGGGGTCCCTCAAGGATCAATTCTTGGACCATTCCTCTTCCTTGTTTATATAAATGACCTGCCACATCTCCTAGGTGATAAACTCGAGATAGTATTGTTTGCTGATGATACTTCTTTAATTTTTAAAATAAAAAGACGTCTTTCAATATATGACGATGTGAACAATACTCTCTCTGAAATAGTAAATTGGTTTAGTGTGTATTAAATTCACTACTCCCAATGTAAGATGTGTCAAAACGAGTGTATGCTTAAACGGGGAAGCATTAGATGTTTTAGAATCAACAGAGTTCCTTGGTATGACAATAGACTCTAAGCTCCAATGGGGCCCCCATATAAATAAGTTGGCGAATAGACTCAGCTCTGCAGCCTATGCGGTAAAAAAAATTAGACTTTTGACTGATGTGGATACGGCTCGCCTTGTGTACTTCAGTTATTTCCACAGTATAATGTCGTATGGCACCCTACTCTGGGGTAATGCAGCTGACATTAATACTATTTTTGTACTGCAGAAGAGGGCTATTCGTGCAATTTATAACCTGGGCCCAAAAGATTCGTTAAGAGATAAATTTAAAGAAATTAAAATAATGACTGTCGCTTCTCAATTTGTTTTTGATAATGTTATGTATGTACGCAAAAACATAAACGATTTTCCCAGAAATTGTGACGTACATTCTATTAACACTAGGAACAAGAATAAACTTGTTACTCCAAGTACCCGATTACACAGGGTTAGTAACTCTTTTTTGGGGCAATGTATACGTTTTTACAACAGGATCCCAGAAAACGTTCAAAATTATTCAATTATAAAATTCAAAAGAATCGTTAAAGAGCGTTTGTGTGCTAAAGGATATTACAACACTAATGACTTTTTAGTTGACTGCACACCTTGGGAATGAAATGATCGCCTCCAGGCTGTTTCAAATAACTAAAATATAATAATTATTGTACATGCAAAATGAAAAAAAAAAAAATATCCCGCTGAGTTTCTTTCGCCGGTTCTTCTCAGGTCCGAGGTGCTAAATTCCGAACCGGTGGTAGATTTTTGACAATCAATAAGCAAGTGTAAACACTTCTATATTGAATAAAGATTTTTGATTTGATTTGATTTGATTTGTTGTATCGGCCTAGTTGTTAAACGTACTCACGCACAGTTTTTTGTAGAAATAATAATTGTTTCAATAAATAATTGGTTCGACGCATTACATATTCAAGTGCAAATAATCCCACGTCGTGTAGTCGTATAGGTAGCGCTAATGCAACTTCCGGCCCTTGGCCGTGCGATGCGCTACGGAAAAACATATTAGAATTAATTGTCTATCTATGAAACCAAATAAGATACTGACTACAAACAGTGTTTGATTCACTGTTGTATACAAAATAAATATACAATTTATTTTTTTCTATAATCGGAATTATTTTCAAAAGCAGCGTTAGTGAAATATAAATATATCTAACAAATATAAAATGTTCGTAGTGTATCGAACGCTCAGGTGCTTGAAGTGAGTTCGTTTCTACACACTCGCGCCCACTCGCAACTCACTCGCAACTCACTCGCAACTCCCTTACCCGTTGTCTGTTTGGACATAACTACATAATGGCCCCACACGTGCGATCCGCCCCGACTTTATTATTTCAAATGGACACGTAGACTCTGTTTGCTAATGTTGGCACGCGTAAGCCTATAAGAAGGCCTACTCAACAATTTGTTTGCCTGTGTGTACGTAACAAACCGTTGCAGATCATCAGTGGCGTCGGCATAGAGACATGGTGTTATTATAATTTTGCTTTAAAAAGTAATCATTTTTCTACCAAATATTCACACATTATTTTCAAATATCATGTACATTTGAAAAGAAATAAAAATATATTTGAAATACCTGAATATTTTAAAGTTATACATATATATTGTTTTGTTTAAACGCATATATACTTAAGTTACTTAGGCTCAGTAGTTAACTAACCATCATAAGAATGTAACTTCACGGCGGTCGCTGCTTAGAGACGAACTATTTAGACTATTGAATAAAGAAGGTGCTCGCTTCCACCAGAGGCACGAGAGTGAAGGAAATATCGGTAAATGAGTAACGGTCCACGGCAATCCCTCGCGAGTTCCTTTCTTAAAAAATTCATTGATAAATAAGCAACGGTCAGTGTTTAGAAGAAAAGCCTCAAATAACAAATGGATTTGAAAAAAAATATTTCAAAATATTGGCAAATATTCGGTGGCTGAGTAATTTAAAAATTTAAAAACTTTTCACCTAGTGTTTTGTTTTGCAATGTTTCCAGGTATTTACTACTTGTCGTGAAAATATAAAAAACAAGTACATGCATTATTTTGTCATTTGTTTTTTCAGTTACGTTATGGAAATTTATTATTAGATTATAAACAAAGCCGTAAGGTACATGTAGGGGAGAAGTGGCATGAAAGAGCCAGGTTTTGAAAGAGCCACTTGCATAATTTTAGTAGTTTCTCAACGGATTTGGTTGGTGATTTAATTTTTAAGTGACAATACTAATTTCCCTTCACCTACAAACATTTCAAAGTCCGCCGAAATCAACGAACGGCAACATATCGAGTCAAAGTTTTTAGTACTAAATAATAAGTATCTTACTTAATTTAACTTATTTTTTGGTATTTTATTGCAAAAAATTATAGAATGGATTATAGATTGAGTTTGTGCATATATATTTGGCCTTGCAGCGTAAAAACGAAGCCTCAAAAATTTTGATATTGTTATTATTTTAAGGGTTATATTTTTTTTAAAGCATAAGTTATGAAAGAGCCGGGTGATTGGGCCTTGAAAGAGCTGGCTGTGGCTGACACTCCCAAAAAGAAAAAAATAGAAGAAAAAGATGTTAATGGAAAGAAACAAAATTATAATTAAGAAAATGACCACAAGACAGTAAAAATATTACAAATCAAGTCATTTGAAAACAGTGATAACATTGGTTTCTATACAGAAAAAATCTGATTTTGCTCGTGAATCCTGTGGCTTAAAATTTTTTTTGTTTTTTGCTAGACATGTTTCTTATATTAAAAAAATTACATTATGTATTCCTAAGTTCCTAACATTTAAGATATGACTAAATAATGTATTGAAATTAAAGCGTTAGCTAGACTTTAATTTAAAATATCTGGTAGAATTAAAAAAACTGTAAAAATATTGGTTTTAATTTAGTTAAAAATGAGTTTTTAAAAAATATGTTTCTGAGTTTTATTTGTAATACTGTACTTATTATTAATTTGCATTATTATCAGTATTATAGTTTATACAACAGACTGGCTCTTTCATAACTTCTAGCGGCTCTTTCAATACCGATATGTTATGAAAGAGCCAGAAGACATATTTTTTTAAAATGAATATTTCGGTTTTCAATAGTAGTTAAGGTTTTTTCGTATTAAATTATCTTCTTTAATAAATGAATAATAATTTAAGAAAAAAATATCATCACTTTTTTAATTTTAAGTATCCTTTTTTGGTCCCTTTAGAGAACCGGCTCTTTCACGCCGCTTCTCCCCTACGTGTACTCATACATGTCGCGTGATTGCTTTTGATCCGACACATGCAAGTTTCAAGAACTACCGAGGCCGAGATAAATCAAGCTAAGCATATAAAAATTTAGTACTGCACGCTTGATTGAACCCGCAGTTTTTAGTTAAGGTTCGCGTTCCCTGGCTACTGGGCCATCTCGGCTCACTAATAAATAATACCGCTTATTTATCTATTTTGAGTAGTGTTCCGGTCGGAAGGATACCAGCCGGTGTAATTACCGGTGCGAGGGACATAACAATAACAACTAAGACCGCACGCTTGACAGCGCGATAACGTTACAAGGAACTGCTAATCCCCATTACAATAACAATGTGTACTGACTGATGAGGCTACTTACCGTTTAACAATACGGGAAATGGATCGAACTCGATTCGTTCGTATAATATTTATATACCGTATTTTTTATGAAAAACAAATACTTTTAGCCTTTTAATGAATGAATGTTTGAATGTTATGTAATATGAAAAGCCGTTTGAAGGCGTGGGCCGACTAGATGGCGGTGGAGGGTACGGGGATATAAGACGCGTATACCCTCTTGAGCTATTTAACTACTTTTTTATTAAATGAAATGTTACTCTATTCCCTATCGAATGTGATGAGGGTACGCTAAAGACGACTGTATACCGACCGCACTAATAACGAATTTTAGAAGTTGATCAAAGATTGGTAATTAAAGTTAACATTATTTTCCAGTATTAGCCCGTGATTTAGCCGCTCAACCATTTAACGATTTAGCAAAGAACACATTATATAATGTAGAACGTTTGTCGTAAAATAGCAGATTTATATATTTCTTATACCGTATCTTAGACTGTGAATAACGCTCTATATAAGAATTAAAATACTTTTTTCAATTAAAAATACGAATTAAATCATTCGAACGCGTGCCGATTCAGGGCCGCTAGTTTGAATTTCATACAAAGTCGGATAACCGCGGCGCACCGCTTACACTCATATCAAACCATTAAATTGACGATTTCCACCGATCGAGCGACTTAATGTCAATAGTTACTGGCACGTATGTGTGCGTGCGGTAGTGTGGCCATAGTGACGATTACACGTACACGTAATCGAATCTACAGAACAATGACGATGCGTGGTCGCAGTGAGAGCGGCGTGTGCTTTATTATATATATATATATATACTGGTACTTTACTTAATTAATCCACCGAATATAGTAAGTTCGACTCCGGACACAACATTAATTTACGTTAAGCATTAAAAAACGTGCTCGTGTCAGCCACAGTGGAGCTCTGTAGAGGCATATCTGATGCCATATTTAATTTAATTTCAACCTGTAAGTGTGTAGCAAGACATTATATGACGTACAGAGCTCAAAAAAATGCTATTACCTAAGCATTATCAACAATATTTTTGTATACAAAATAAATTGAAATTATTATTATTCCGTGTAAAGTTGGTTATTATATAATAACTTGTATGTAGCAATAAAGGTATGAAAAATATACGAAGTCGATTAAAAGCTACATTTAATTGTCGTATTGACTTGAGACTGCGCTAGAATATGAGACGCGGATAACAACATAATATGTAATACCGCTCATCTGACGGCGCCATGGGAAAGGTGAAAGATGACATCACTGTCCTAGGCCGACTATAAACTAAGCTTAGAATAATTTTATTTATTTAACATTAAACTGACACAAAATATTTAAAAAAAAAAACATAACATAAAGATTCGCAATACATTTTATCCAAACAAAATAACTCAGAGTAAAACCGCAGATCATGCAGTTTGAATATTACAAAGCATTTCGATAAGTTTTAAACGCCGAGGAGATTACGCGACGCAAACTCTATCTCTGTTGTTGGTTTCGGTTAATCTTTCAATTACAACAAAACAGCGAACCTGCGGCGACACTGCACGGAACTTATCATCGAAGTGAGCCACGTACAGACAAATAAACTCGGCAATTGTGTTACACAATGAATTCAATTGAGTTTGAGTGACCACCGAGTTACAGAGTTTATTCAGTTAAAATGTATTTAATTTAGCAGTTGCAATGAGTGTATTCGGTTAAAGCGCCGCGGGCAGCTACGACTGCTAAATATATATTTAACGTACCGGCAACACTGTATACAGAAATGAGCGGGGCAGACGAAGTTCTTCTATCAATGAATAATTAATTATGCTAGCAAAACTATTTTATGATCAGAATCGTGCATAATTTATTTTGGCAACGATTTCATTAATATTAATTAATCGTTCTTAATTGGTCCACTTTTTACCGAACCTGGCATCATTACAGTGATACCAGATTATTTTAAGAACAAAGTTATTAATTGTTCAGACTGCAAATAACAAACATTTTTATTAGTAAACACCGAATAACCTCGGCGAGTTTGTTCGATATCTTAGTCGCCCATAGCCTTCATCGAATCCGGGCGATACATCGCGTACTCCGCCCGGAAGTAGGGATTCTTTCCACAGTAATGGTTTGCATATGTATTACTAATAAATATTTACCTTTATTCCGTGGCAGCGCACATTCCGGCATGTGGAGGCCGCCGGGAATTCGCCCTCGCCGGCGGCACGAGAAATATTGTGAAGAGAATCCGGCGCGCCGAGCCATTCTCGCTCTTGTACTCATATAAAGAAGGCTTCCGGCTCGTTACAGATATGCGCACTGCAGTCTCCGCTTACGTAACATGCGATCTAAAAGCTCGAATTGACACAAATTCTATACGGCGCGATTGTGGACTTTCTCTTAATATTTTACATTTATTGAATATTCTTTGTGCATAATCTTATTGGATATAAAAACGAATTTGCCTGTAACAACTCCCTAATAAATGTCAACTAAAAGTATTATTGCGAGGAACGCAGCATATCAGTTAAAGGATTTTTTTATTTGTAATTCTTAAGCGGATTTTGTAATCGCCTAAAACAGCAGGCATCGCTGATTGATGCTGGGACCGCTGGTCGACGACTGACCGCGGCGACTGCCGCTAGAGAGTCAGCGTGACTTTGAGATGAGCTACAACTGTTTTTCGCTGTCTCATACTTTCACTCGATCGAGTGTACAAATACAGTTGTTTTAAGCTGAGTTAACTAAGTGATATCAGATTACGACATTCGTAGCATTCTTCTCACAACAACAGAATACACTGAAAAAGTTTAATTAACGACTTGAGACTTCGAAATAATGTTTATAACAATATATATACAAAAGGTCCAAGAGCTTGCGATAATGGTAGTTTACTTTGTGCAAGCCTCTCTGAGTAGATACCATCCACTTACCATATTTTCTACCGCCAAGCGAGGGACATAACCGCTCAGTTCTCAAGGTTGATGGTTGGCGCATTGGCAATGTAAGGAATAGTTAAATTTCTTTCCGCGCCAATGTCTATGGCCAGGGGAGACCTCTTACCATCAGGTGGCCCAGATAAAAAAAAACTACAAAAAAAGTAAAAATTGACATTTTCAAATATATATATATATATATATATATATATATATATATGACTTATATATATAGGACCAGAAGTTACAATTCAACGGAGCTTTGCTTCTCGAACTCTACTGGTTAGTGTGTCAAAGGGTCATTTATTACATAAACTTAAGGAGTACAACAAAGGCTTTAGCAATTCGATGAAACCAAATAACGACAATTGCGTGTACTTCCAAACCCGGAGGCGCAGAAGTCTAGACAGCGATCGGCGCCGACGGCTAATTTTGCTTAATTTATATTTAATTACGATGAATCGACGTTTTATGTGCCCTCGTAAAGTATCCGCCATCAGCCACCGGCCTCGCTCCACTTCGCGAGCTCAAAAACTACAGCTCGTCGACAGTGCCGAGTGATCCTCGAATAGCTAGAACAATCGTTTCTTTTCAACCGAGTTTAATGACCCACTGAGAGCCAGAAATTATTTCATTATTAAAAGCAACTCCGTTGTGCACCACGTCACGAAAGAATAGAAAAAACTCGTATCGTGTAAATGTGTATTAAACATGAAAATATGTAAACGAACACTAACTGCATTATAAACATCAACAACGAGGCTGTCATGATGTCATTACGAGCCCGCACATGACATGACGGACATGCGTAAGCCTTTCCTCTCCGACGTTGCAGTCAACAAAATTATTGAGATGTCTTTAATAATATTTATTGATTGTTTGTTCTATCGTTCGTATAATATTACTAGCGACAAGTGAACTGATATCACAGAATATTTTTGTTACGTATTAATGACAAACATACAGAAGAGTCAAGTCGATGTGGCTCAGGCAGTCAGTCAGTCAGTCAGCCTCAGATTCCCTCGAGGACGACCGCTGCAGCTGATTAGTTTGATGTCATCATTACCGAATCGTACTGATATAACTGTAATAATAACTGATTTTACCTATTATTTTCTTATTTAATATTCATTTTATTGTCATGGTAATATCGGTGATTGTAGCAGTAATGCTATTGATGTATATATCTACTGTCTTCACGGATGAACAGCGTTGTATCTTACTAGACGTGGCACGTATTCAGCCCACTTTGAGAATTCCAAGCACTCATTAAATTATAATTATTTATGTTGTAATTGCCTGTTATGAGCTACTTGTATTACCTGAAATCTCCAGTAAGCTCCTCGTGTGCAGCGACAGGTCCGCAGTAGTTCCCACTCTTTTTCATTTATATTATACGAGACACGCTCAATATTTTATTTCTATCTTGTATGACTTGTTCACTGACTTCAATGAAGATTTATTTTAATATACTATATAAAATATATAACTGTCCATAGGTGTGGAGTCCTGTGTGTCTGTTGTGTGATTGTGTTTGTAATAAAAACTGACGTAATTCAATCGTAACGTAATTAGAAAAACTGACTAATACGTGTCATCACATAACTGGCGCAGGACGAGTGAGCCAGTGTAGTTGAAACATCTTAGTTTCCAAAAATGGTGACGAATCATGGTTTAGAGAATAGTTAAAATCCATTACAATACCCATACCTATGGTTCGTAGTGACTACTTACCATAGGGTGGCACCTTTGCTCGTCAGATTTCTGTCCATAAACTAACCGAGTTCATCCATATTCAAATGGTTGGATAATAATAATTTCTAGACTAAACCTATAAATGTTTCCAGAGACTACATATTTTTCACAGTCACAGCACAAAGGGTATTTTATATGCGTGCGTCTCATTTCCTGCACGCTCAGGGGCATCCGGCCGCGTCCCGGGTTCGTTTCCATTTAATGCTTCCGCTCTTTTTATGGTTTTATGCGGATTATAAAGCCAGAACTATAACCATTTTAATAAGATGCCTCTGTTAATTATTATTCGAGAAAAGCAACCATTCCATCTCTACCCAGCAACCCGTCGCGGACTCGACTCGCGAAATGTTCTCAAATAATAATGACCGCCCGAGTTTGCCGTATCTGAGTGGCTACGTTTCGTTCGATACGTTTTATTTCACATAAAAGCTTACATCCAAACATTTCACATTATAGCTACGACTTATAACGAAACCTTCGTTGTACTCGGTGTAACAGAAATGGTACGAGCGATGAGTCGTTCAGCGTTCCCTTTGATGTACATGTTAACTTTAATCACTCGCTACAACGTGTTTTCTAACACAAAATCAGTTCCAATTCAATTTTCACAAAATATATTTTTAATCACGAACTCTTTCTAGAAATGACAAATTGGAAGGTAGGTGTACCGCGGGGATGTGCGGCGGCGGGGGACGGGGGTCTGCGCGGCGTCTTCAATTAGAAACGCAAATTAAAAGTTGCGCGGGCGGTTTGCATATTTGATAGTAATCGCTCGCTTCCGATTACCCTTAAACGCTCCAACACCGAAATGATTTTCATTTAACTACATACATTTTTGCTTTGTTCGCTTTTGGCAGCGCGACCCGTGATTCCATCGGAATGGAAAATTACGCAGCGTCACTGAACTGGTCGCACTGACCACCTCGGGCCGTGGAGGGACCGGGGGAACGATACGTGCTGATTGCTAGTCTGTTCGGAATTGAATTGACCTTCAAATTATTTCGTTATAATATATAATAAGAAACTGAATAAAATTCTAGCAGATATTATTATGCTTATTTCATTTTAGAATCGACGTAATCCGTTCAGGGTCAATAAAGAAAAAGCGACTCCCGGACAGATGACAATAAAATTTCACGCTTTGTGAGTCCGCTACTTATTTTAAGATTAGCTGATTATCTGACAAGAATTATCTAAGAATCTAAACAACGTTAAGTTTTAGACAGCACACTACAAGCAAACCATCTTTCTTCAAAACCCCGTTAGTAAAAAGGAGCAACAGCATCGCCATCGCTTGTATTGCTTGGAAATAAGATATTAAATTAACTTTCATACAAGAGTAGTGAGTATTCTTTGTCTTTTTCACATCCCTCGTATGAAAGTTTTAAATATTTAACTTCCACGTGTGACGATAACGTCGAGCACTCGCGGGTGGCTAAAACCCAGCGCGCTATTCATTGCGCTAAGCAAAAACATTAATGGCGGCCCTCGGGAGAGGCCCCCATAGACATTCATGCGTGTAGCGGGGCACAATGTGTCTGTTGGAGGGTCTTCGGCCGCTCTCGAAAACAGACTCTCTATAGCATGTAAAATATGTAACAATTCGAATTATTTAGTCCTGGGAACTCTCGTTGTAGGCGACGAACAAGATATGTGTTTAAACGTATTTTAATATTTATTATAATGAAAATAATTGAATCCTAAAAATATTATCAATGAGAAAATGAACAAAAGTTTAATTCTTCGTCGTATTCGGCGTCGCTTCCTCAGGCGGCTTATTCCGAGCATGTTAACTCAATTTGTGTGTTGATATAAACTTCATTACGGCGTTACACTTGCTCGTTTCATTTTATTTCTTGCGGAATTTACACGGTGTACACATGATATACAGTTTTAGACACTTCTATTTATTTTTGATACTTTAATAATAAAAAAATGGGAAGCTTTATTTCGTTTCAGTATATATTATGGACTGAAAATCAGTTTTATTGAAAATAAATAACAATCTTGAAGAGAAAACTTACGAAAAGTAAAAAAAAACGTTGTAATAAGAACACAGAATGATGCGGACAACAACTAAGCCAAAAACAACGACACCACTGTGACGACAAGTCAGATATACATTTGTTGGGTGTGAGAATAAGCACGACTGGTGAGTACGAACATTCAAGGCGTACTCACGACGTGAGCTCTCCGCAATGAAGTAAAGCAAGGATAATTAACGGAGAGCGTAGTTCTCCACGTACCGGCACAGGCGGCGACCAACTCGGCACACCGTATATTAAAATCGCCTCAGCGGACATTAGCGGCCGCGCCCCCGCATTAAATAGCAATGAACACAACACGCTGCATGAAAGATGAGTTTATTGTTTGTATCCGCGAGCCGCCGACTGTTCGGTGCGAGCGTTTTAATATGATAATACATTGCAAGTCATTGATAAAGTTTTACCAAATGTATCTCCAACTACGCCGACGGAGGGTCTCGAGTCGCCAAGCGCGACAGATACCACCGATCGAATGACAATTATATTCGTTTCGCTTCGCCTAAAATCTGCGGATTTTAAACTTTTCAAATACTAGCTGTGTACCCGATGTGATCTTATCGGCAGAGTATACGGATTGTCAAAGAAATTACTTTTAACGTCTTACGTTATATTAAAGTTTTTTGGTTTCGTTGCCCATAGACCAAAATTCTTATTAGAAATTACAAAAATGACTACCTCGATACACTTCATCCTTAATTTCATCCTCTAAGATGATGTACTTTCAAATACGTTGAGACACCTGTTTTCATGCGTAAGCAGAAGCACTGACACCAAATTCCATGTTAAAAATGATAACGTTTTATTTTAACTTTTATCCCCAATTCTACCGTCTTAGGGGATGTATTAAATATCTCTTTAAATTATAAACAGAAGCCTAGATACCAATTTAAAAAAAATATATACCAGAAATAACAAATTTCCACACAAACATTCATTTCGCATTTTAACATCCTTAGAAAATCGTAGTGCTCATGTATGTATTTTCCTCTAGTAATTCCTGTGCAAAATTTCATTCCACCGGTCAGACCGACCGGTTTAGCCCGTGCGTAGTATGTCCTTCACTAATTTAAAGTTTTATTAGGTTTATACTAAATAATGTATAACTGGGCTGTACTTATAATGTAAAGAAATTTAAGCTAGAGTCCGAGAAACGTCTCAGCAATAACAATCGCAGACTGAAGCGACTAGATTTGCCATGTTCTCTTTACGACTGTTGAAAAATGTTTCCAAAGTTTCAAACATAAAATAAATGTAAGTGTGGTGAGTGGAGAATACTTGGAACCTCTATTTTAAAATTCAATTCCTTCATCGTCGCGAATTTCTTCCTTTTATGTGCCTTCAGCATTACAATCGCGCTGAGTGCGACATGCTATACATTCCAACACTACGGCTGCGCTCCAGACTCGAGGAACCACTTCGCTAGCGCCCTCTCGCTTGCTCGCACCTCCTTGACTGATTGAAATTATTATTTGTGGTTTGTATACATATTATATGACTCGAATGCGATACGAGCAATTACTCCGCGATCTGGTTAGTTAGTACTTAATCCACGAATCGTGCCGAAACCATTGAATACTTAACGAATACCTTGGAGGTGGTGAATAATAAAACCGCATTCATACCAGTTGATTTTAGTCGATCAAAGGATACGTTACTTGACTCACTCACCTAACCAACCCACTCTTCCGAACTCGTTCGTCGTCGTGGCCGACGGGTTTCTTCATTATAGGTTTACATTATAAACGACGGCATTTTCTCATGACACTTTTTTCACTATTGTTCAACAACGTACCAGTATATCCAGATAATGAATTCCGAGAACATATTGAGATATAAGAATGTGTCTCTTTATTTTCACATCCTACGCTATTTTACAATTCTCTTTCAGAAATTAAAAGGCTCACGCTCGTGTACGTAAGTCGCGAAGTACGTTATCTGGCATGTGGTGACATCTCGCGAGGAAATTAAGAACGACTAGGGGCGTGCGGCGACGCGCTAAAGCCTCCGTGCGAGTGTACAGGCGGTGATAAATAAAAACATGTCTCGGAGTGAAATATGACAAATTCGTACCCTCGAATGATACAGCAAGTTAACAAGCCCGTCCCGGCGAGGCGACGGAGTAGCGGATGAGTACATGGGCTATATGTCAAAGTTGTATAAAGATTACACTTGCACATGGAAAATATTAGTATCGTTGTTCAAATATTAATTTATGCGAAAGGTAGGGGGGGATGCATTGAATTAAAATAATGTTATACATCACGAAAAACGAATCTCGTGTGAAAACACGTACAAATATTATTTATAATCCGAATGCAAATGATATAGAAGGCTACTGACGTTAATTATCTACTTCTGAATTCTCGAAATAATATGCGTATTGTCAGTCGATAGAATGTTAGGTTTATAAAGACTCTGTTGTGAACCAAAACTGGCAAAGTGACGCGTCGCAGGAAATTGCTAAAGTTGCATCGCGAGTTCCGCTCCGATGGGTGATGCGGCGACGAGACCTTATTATCTTCTCACGCTAGCTGTATCGAGGGTTGTAGAGGTTACTCCTTACTGTCGCATATCAAAACGCTAAGTTATGTCTTCACATAATATAATACGAAATATTGCACGTTTGTCAACGTTTGAACCCGCAATCTTGGGCTCAAACCCGGCTACGCGTCTCGCAAACATCTCTGGATCGTCGCTAATTTATATCTAAAATCAGTTAACTCCTACTAATTAAAGAAATCTGTAAGTGTATTCATACTTGGATTGTTCTACTTTCATGCAACAACAGAGCGATGTTGCATATGTTCTTCCGACATAAGTCACGGGAGCGAAGTGAGGGCAAATGGACTAGCCAGGATAAAAGTTATTAATTTTCTCATAGTTTAACCAACTACAAAATATTTATTATTTTCGATATTTTTTATTCTAATGAAGGCCTTACCTAACAGCTGCTGCACATGCGAACGATCAATTATTAGTTTTACCGTTTATTCTCTTTATTAAAAATTATATTAAATATTATGTAGAAGTCGTAAGTCCCGGTTGAAATGAAGTGTTATTTGTTAATAACAAGGTTAGCCAGCGCGCGCTCCCGGCCGAGCGCTTCGCAAACAAGGCGTATTGTTCCCATCGCCGACTTCGCGCGCACCGCTTTCTTGTACCGACTCTTCTTGAGAACATTTTAAAATGCACAACTTAATATATATTTTTCAGTATTCTAATTATAAAACTTCGTTTGCAAAACCGAGACATTATTGTTTCACAACATTTATTCAGAACAAATATAGTTAGTTAAGGCGGGTAGCTATATCGGCCTAAGTACAACTCAGCCCTACCGACTGATTATGCCCTGTAACAAATAAATCGTCTACCGTATGATTCTGCATTTTTTTATTAGGAACGATATCATCTTACTTATATTGTATAAACTATAAACTTGGCGGCGACCTGACCGACCGCGTCCGTTTCGGCTGCGCTGACTTTAATAAAAATAAAAATCGCTGTCATGTATTACTTATAATATATATGTATAATACAGACCACAACATAGCTCATTAGCCTCAACTATTTAGGAGTGGCTTATCAGTAAGACTTGAAATTGATTGCGCGTATGATTCCGGTAATAACAGAAAGGAAAAAACTGTACCTTTAAAGTATTAGTCGTCTTAAACATAAATCTCGATACCCCGACGCTTATTGACGCTGGCAGAATTATTTTTCGCTCCATGCCACTTAGCCACTTTTATTCTCATGTCCTCAGTACGTATTACAAGCGAGCTCCCGGCGAGGTTCACGCTCGGCTGATGTCGCGTACGTCTCCAATGCATCGAGCAATTGGTACAGTGAAGCGCAATACATCAATTTTAATCCTTATGCTCATAAAACTAAAGCTGATATTGGATAGCACGCGTGTCGAAGACTATGAGAGATTGGCCCAAAAGCAATAGATAGGTCATGTCCTGAGATATCTCACGTAAATCATTTAACTTGGCTTCTTTCCTATCTGAACTGTGCTCGCTTCCAAAACAAAAATGTTCTATCAAATAAGTGAGTGTAATATTTTGCAATAAAATTGTTTTTTATGGAAATTCGATACTGATTATTTAAGACTGTTCAAGCTTGGTTATAACTGTTAAATATTGACTTATGATTTATAAATGTCTTACAAAAAAGCGTTACTAATATATTATATATTATGACATTGATTGGGCCTGGAAATGAGTTTTTTACCCGGAATACAATTCTGCTAAAGCCGAATTCGGTCGGGCTGCGATCTCGCTCGGCTCCGGGCCGAAGGGCCGGCGGGCCGACGGGTCGAGCCGGTCTCGGCGTTGATGAATCTCTTAACTATGTAAATTCACTCCCACTTCTGTTTCGTTCGCTGTTTAGCATTTCAATGCCACAATTTCTCCCCAATTATGTTAATTAATTACTTTTGATTACCGTTAATTGGTTAAATTGGATCCGGTTAAATTTACGGCAAATATTTGCTTTACTGCGCCGAGCCTTTAAATCGCTCGGTTTAATTATAATTTATGAATCGTGACCGGTAACATTCGAAACAAATATTTTATGGTTTGTTTCGGAGCAATTAATCCCGTTTGTTAGAAATCCAATTAAAACGTTACAAACCTAGAGATTACTAAGGTCGAGTAATCTGTATTCATATTTCACTTTAAAATCTAAACGTCATCACGACGAGCACGGTGCACAGCTCTTGAGATGTTTTAATCACCGAAGGCTGAACTCCGCCGGTGTTACAAGATCACGATGCACTTGCAGCAGTCACGCCTTAGTTACAGGGGGACATGTTAATCCTCGCTCAGCGCAGCTGCGCCAAAGACGTTCCAATTGCTTCCCGCTCGTAATCACCGACGACATTGCTCTTGCAATCAATTGCGCAAGCTACAATAAGCGTTATTACCACGTCGCAGATGTCAAAATAAAGCGCAGCTTAAGCTGCAGCATGTGTTATTCGGGCGCCATGTTCACATATTGCTACGTAATTGCTCGTCTTGCCGCGACCGCTGCAGATTTGTCGTGAGCCGACAGCTCGGGACGCGCTATTAGCCTCTTTATGAGATAGATACTGTGGTGGCGATTAAACCTCATTGTTTCGAGTATAGCCGAGAGCTCCTTGACCTTTGTCTCTTATTGTTTGCTGGTTACAATGCGCCGCTGCAAGGTCAACTAACGAGACCACTCGGACTGTTTTGCTGACTTTGGTAAAGTTTGCAGTTCGCTTATTATGTTTAAAGTCTATGGAGTGGGCGGCTATTCCATATTACATTCATCGCTTAATGTTTTATTTCAAAATATGGCCATGGCATGGATAGATTAGACTCAGATTTTAACAAAATACACGCGTAAGCTGTACGCACGCTTCTCGTGATCGAACGTGACGCGTGACGTGTAACGTGACACGGCGCGTGACGGGAATGCGATAAAGCATAAGAATTATATTCGAGCGAGTAGTCACGTCGGTTTTGCTGCGTTAGGTTGTCATGCTTTTGTATAATTACTGGTCTTTAAAAGTTCTTCGTTTCAAATGAGTGGAATAAATACGCCTTCTCTTCTATGTCGTTCACTCTTGCCACACTCTCGAGTGGACATGATTACGAGCTACAGTCTTGTAATACGGCTCTTGCGATCTTCCTCCAGCTGCTAACATAATTATTTAAATGTTGTTAATTTGAAAAATAAATTTATCCAAAACTGATAAATAAAAAATGACCAACCATACAAGTAAAGTCAGTTACAAACATTAAGAATGATTCGATATGGTACCACGAGGCCAGTCGACGCGTGAAATCTGTGAGACATTTCCTAATTTATCACTCGATTTGATGCGATCGCGTCGAGAGCGCTCCGACCGCACGCCCGCCTCCGTGAAACTTAGACAACCAGTGACGCTTATTTCTATTTTAACTTTTGAATATATTTCGACTTCTCTACATTATTGTATAGTAACCCATTATATCTCAAATATTTCACGATTCTATTACATATTTGTAGGTACTCAAATAAAAAAATTATATCGTCTCTTCAAAAATGTATTAATTTTCTTAAGTAAAACTCTAAACTACGTCTTTATCTTAATATATCAATGCCCTCTCCCGCTTCACAGTGACAGGTCCACTAGAGCTGCGGTCGACACTCACGGCCTCTCGTGCGATAATTCGCACAGAACAAAGCTATTTTGCTCCGGTTAGACAAGTAATTTGCTATCGAAAAATATTTATCCCATTTGATGGTCTTCAATAATTGCTCTTAATTTACTAAAATTCTATGTTCTATTTAAAATGACCACTAATATTATGTTTAAATCGTTCGATAATTTGATTAAAACTTTTTGAAAGAGATTGTTTTGAAAATATAAAAATTAAAAAACCTAATAATAAGAGTTTCAAAATACAGGCGTACTGAAAATCGTGTAACTTCAGTACATGTATTAATCGTCCGCCAACGCTCGCAGTGGCGGCGCGCGGACAGCTCGCTGCGTGCTGCGAGTGCGGACGCGCTCCAATTGTTTTAGAAAACTGCTCTAATGAATAACTTTCAATGGGAATGAAATCCTCTTTTATTTGTTGCAGGTGAGTCTGCAGCGAGCGGAACGGAGTAGCGCTGCGCTTTTAAATCAATCCGTGTGCTCTCTCAATCGGTTTTATTTAGAGATGGTTAGGTGAGAACCGACTTTAACCGCGGTGTACTGTAGGACATGAAGATATCGGATCAGTAAATAAATAACCAAGAAATATTTCCTATGAGACGCAATCTTCATTAAACTCCATTCTGCGATATCAAATACACTAAAAAGACCATTTAATAAAATTTAAGACATCATTGATGTCAGAACAAATGCATTATCACAAGACGTGCATTATTTAAACCTCCTCTCGGCGCTATACTCCATTTTAAGCTTCTTCCTTTGATACATATTTCAGATGATGACATGATATTTTAACGTCTTTCAGCGTGAAATAGATTTCATCGTCTCAAAGCGCGCTGTAATCTCGTTGAAGAATAAATATATCGGGCTACAGACTACATCCGAGTATCGCGGCAGCGCTCGCTGTACGCGCACATAGCTCATACGAGAGTGTATGTACAGACACCGCCAAGATATATTACAATACGCGTTTTTACTTTTGGGAATGTTCTCTAATTAAAATTATTTGAAATCTACAAGTTATATTTTTCCCAAATTAAATAAACGGTAAAAAACATTTTTTTAAGTACAACGAAAACGATTGTCCCTCACTGTTCGACCAAGGGCTGAAACAGTTTGATGTTGATGTGTTTCACAATAAAATGGATTTTCATATATCTTATCTATGTCACACCTATATGTATATGTGACAACTCTCGTTTATTTTTTTTCATTAGCAGCCTGTAAATTTCCCACTGCTGGGCTCTGGGCTAAGGCCTCCTTTCCCTTTGAGGAGAAGGTTTGGAGCATATTCCACCACGCTGCTCCAATACGGGTTGGTACAACAATAAATAAACTAAAATATTGTTTTACTAAGCGAACTGCTCAATTCAATCTGTTTCTGGGAAACAAGCAACTCATGGGTTTTATCGGTTAATAGATGAAAGAATGTAATGTAAAAATAATGGAAAATAGAGTAAGTAATATAAAATAGTAATTTTATAAAATATGGCCCAAATAACTACAGATCGACATACATTTTTCCAGTATTATATTTGAAAAAAAATCGTTCGATTTGTTTTGATTTAAAGCGTTGGATTAGGCCTCGTTTAATATACGACGTAAATAAAGCAATATTTCCTTACACAAATATAGAAAAACGACGTAAAAGTTTTCAAGCGCAGAAAATATTAAACTACGGCGCATTCCCTTCAAAAAGGCGCGGCTTCAAATAATAAAGAGGCCACAAAGGCTCGCGCTAGATCCTCCCACACTCAAACACTCGCCGAGAGCTCATTATGAATGAAGAGTGACCGCTTCAGCGCTTTGCTCGGCCTGGAGTGTTTGCTGGACCGGCCGGACGCCGGGTGATGGGTGTCGGAGACCGGTTGACGTGTACCCGGTTAAAGGTGACGGGTGACGGGTGAGGGGTGAGGGGGCTGTTTGACAAGCACACAAACATTTACACTTCTTCGCTATACCGTTTTGTAATGTTTTATTTTAAACGCGAAACGAACTAATCGTGCTCACGGTGACCGATCTATTAAGTTACGTAAAACATAAGATTTTAGGTGAGGCATGTCTTTAAAAATTAAAAAAAATTAAAAACAAAAAAAAAGTTTTTATTTTAATCTTTTATTTCTTTTTAATTTATAATAATTTATGTTCTTTCATATTGTTATTCATGTTTTTGTTTATATTTTAAAGAGGTGTATCACACTGCACGAGAACTTGTTTCGAAAATCAATAAATAAATAAATAAAATAAATGATACTAGCGGAACACAACGAACAAAAACAGATTCCCTTTGATTGACGCAGTGAAATATAGGCCGAGGCGCTCGGTAAGGAAAGTTAATTTTAATAATATTTTAAGTCAGCCCCAAGGTTTTACGATATCATGTCCGTCAAGCTTTCTATATCCAGAACTATTTATGTTGATTTAATTACTAGAACTTTACTGTTACCCGACTTCAACAAATAAGATAGTCCATACCTAAATTAATCGGCGTTACCTTACTATATAGAACACTGACTACAGAATATATTTAAGATTATCAGTATATTCATGCCTGTTTCGTACACAAACTTTTGTTTGCGGCTCGACATAATAATGAGAATTGTTCATGTCCATTGACATTCGGTAAATAATAAATAAAAAATAAATAAACGGAGACATGAGAGCACATTGTTCACAGAATGAATAATGTAAAGATGATAAATCTGAACTGCTGCTGCTAGTGCGACCCCGCACCTGAAGAGAGTCCCCGCCCTTGTGATAAATAACAATGTGGCGCTTACTTACGCGATGGGGTTTGCGTTCCGCATCCCTCCGGGATCGATCTGCAGCGTCTCGAGTGCTCTCTGTTATACGCGTATGGCACGTGCTGTGTCTGTGCACAATCAGTCATTGTTAATAGTACAGCAATTTAAGACAGCTTCTGTAGGCAAACTTTACGACTGTATTTATGATTCTTTAAGGACATAAAACACAATAAACTTTAACGACTTAACGCAATCAAAGTCTCAAACAAAGCCTTTATTATCGTAATCGCCTCTCGTTGTGAGGCGCCGAACGCGGGATTTAAATGACTAAATTAATAAATTAAGACACAGTATTTTTAGAAGAAAGGATGTTTCGAAATAAGTGTGTTGCTTAAGAATCACTTTGTGAATCTGGGCTTAGTTATTATAAATAGAAATTCATACAAATGAATTAAATAAATACATCGAAACACACCTCATGAAATGTGGAGCGTGTCGGAGAGAAGGTGCCGAGTGGCGAGTGCTTAATGAAGGCTTCCAGTCCGCTTTGTTACTCTAATGTAGGCGTGCGAGCACCGCGCGCTCTCATTTGTTTCACCACCACGAGTGCCTTTAGTTTAAATATTATCTTATTAAACTTAGAAATTAAGCTTCTGTGATAACATTTTAAGGTCGAATGTTTACGTGATATTTCAAAACAAGCGGTTCAATCGACTGTATAGTCTTTCGCGTCCTTTGTTTTTCATGTTAATTTTATACCTTATGTGATATAAGTAATAATAAAATGGACTCGCTATCCACAAATCACGGCAACGAAGTCACGAGAAGAAGCAAAGTACTGAACTAACTCAGCGTCTCAGTTCGTGAGAGTGTTCTTGGAGCAAGACTTTGTGTAAAAACAGTTGTCACCCGCGGCATCGCGCCTGGTTTGAGGGTTGGTCGTCAGACAACAGACAGTTACTCTCGCATAATATTAGTATAGACATACGTAGATATCGACGACATGACACGAGGAAGCTGTTAGTATTCAGTAACAGACATACATGCTTACCTATTGGTAGTATTTCCAAAAATATAAGAATATCTCACCTTTAAATGTCAATAACTGCCGCGTGATGAACGCCACCCTAATACCTAAATAGTCGGGATAATATTAACCCGGGCTTCTCCGGGTGTGTTGACTCCCTCCTACTACTTAATGAGTGCGGATCGCCTGAGTGCGGCGCGGGTGTGCGGCGTTACCGACACCGACACGACGTTTGATAATTCTAATTCGATTGCAAAATGAAGTACATAAAATACATACCACCAAAAGGCTCGCATAACATTTTATCCTACGGGATACGGGGCTACGGGATTGAAATAATAGGCATTACTCGGCGGGTATAGTTTGGAATAACTCGTTGAAATTAAATTATATTGTTAATGTTGATGACAAAATAAATATTATCACAAAAACAAAGCAACGTGACGGACGATAACCATTAATAATACGTCGTCTACCCCAACGGAGCAGTCGCAATCCGCGGAGCGAAAACGTCATTGCGAATAATCTGAATAGAAGAGAGGCTCATTTCCAATATGTGAATGCCGAAGTTCCCGGCTTCTACTTTCCTATTTTAAGTGCCCATGATTTAATACTTTACACATTTGGAACGTACCAGGCACAACAAGCTTGGAGCTACTATGGCAAAGATATTCAAAGTGACGGTTCATAAATAGTAGAATTGTACCAAGAGTATGGTATGGAATTCTTATGCAAGATGCAATATTGATACAATATCGTTAATGAGTTATTGAAACGGGCCTTAGGCTGTTGTTCCCATGTAATGCCTACGGTACATAGGGTGGGCCAGACATCAAAATAATACTATCCCACAATCTGATACATGAGATTAGGAAAGAAGTGTACGGAGGCTGGCAAAATGATTTATTTATTTTCAAATTTATAGAGAATTAACAAAATGTGTGCTTCTGTATGCGATGAAATGGAATGAAATGTTATAAGTTGTGTTTTATTGTTTCGCAATCGACCGGACTAACTAAATGGTGGGAATACGAGATTTTTTTTATTATTACTTAGTAAAACTATATGTAAGGATTTGTTTCACCCAAATTAGTAATTGGTTTTGTTACATTGACGACATTTTAGAAATATTCAATTGCAAAATCTTGCCATCGGTATTACTTAGGGCAATAATCATTGTACATGTTTGTATGTCTATTTAAAATAGTGCTATGAAGGCACATCAAAATTATTGGTGGCTGCGGAAAAAAGGAACCACACTAGTCCACTGCTACGTATTACTACTACATAAAGTTAAATGATCCCCTTTTTTAGCGAAGACGTGTTATTTGAAAAGCAAAAGGCGTTTTATGTTTCAAAACAACGCAGCCACTACAGTTAGTTCATCGCCTGAAGTCTGAACGTGCATTCGGACATGAATCGAATTTCACATTTGCCCAGCAGTGGGATATTTACTCGCTGTTATACACGTTATAATCGTGTTATATAACGATTATTTATGCGAGCTGTATAAACACGAATGTTCTTCATGGATTTCATTTTATAAATCAATCAACATAAAGGAAAAAGCATTCTTGTAAGCTCAGTTTGGTTTAATTATTCAAAACAAGAAACGGCATTTCTTAATAACATGCAATTTTGCGAAGTTAGTCTGCGGTAGTTTCAGAGAAACGTAAACTCTAGTTTATAGTCCAGAGACAATCCACTGAAGGTACAAACTTCGAGAGCGATATTTAAGCAGGAAGTGAAGTCACTGGGAAGCGCCGCTCCGACGGAAGCCTCGAACTAAATGAGGTTGCTTCAGCCAATGAGGTCTCGTCCCGCGTCCGTCGCTCGCCAACTATCTCCTTACTCCTGATTACAATAAACCTAGAAATTAAATCGTTACATAACTTTTGAACTTATGACTTTTCTCTCTTGTTGTCGTCTTCCATTTCATGTTCGAAAGAAGAAGACATCATTCCGTCACTGAGTGACCCCAAACCGACAAGGTTAAGTTTTCATAACGGATATTCAACATGTATGTGTAAATGTAAATAAATGGCCAATATGGGCTGTAGATAGGGGTATGACAGGCACCGGGGCCTGACCTGATCGATCTACCACTGGCCGAGCGCCAGCTGCGCCCGCACTACCGTCACTCCGCGTTGAGAATCCTTTGCTAATTTAATAGTATCAATTTAATCCTGACTGATCATTCAAACGCGCAATTTTTCATTAGTTATACGGTGTTTATTAATCTGGTTGTCCTTCACGAACTAATAACTTCGCCCAGGTCGAACTAGCTGCTGAACATTTTACAACGAGTTGTCCGCTGGTGGCGGTGAGTCAATATTATGTAAAACAAATATTTTGCACTACTTAATTGACATAAAACATTGAAATAGTTTTAAGCCTTATGTCTCTGAGCTATATTCTATACTTAAATAAATCATTGGAACAGATCTGTATGGAATACGGTATAATTCAAAGTGTGGCATACATTTATTAATTTACGAGTACATTTTTTATAAAAATATTTTTGTCTCCTTATTGTACTTTTGTTTTATTTAGTATCCTCCTCAAAAAACACAAGTCGCAGTTGTATAGTATTATTATTTTTGCACACTGCGCACTTTTATCGCGTTGCTCAGCACAGGCTCGGCTTCCCGGTGAAGCGGGCGGTGGTCGCTTTATAGCAGCTGAGTAGTAAATAACTACACTAAATATTGCGATAAAGGGTTTGTTTTCGTAGTATCATCACATAATGCACGTCAACGGAGCTTAGGATGTCCGATGGATGTGCGCGACGGCACCGCGATGACTGAGTGCGTACTGTGACCTTAATTTGAGTTACATGACTATAGATAAATAAAATTGTATCAATCAAATTTCGAATAAATAAGAACATTTTAGGTGAAATTAATTCAAAAATGTTGTACTCACCGAGCCAGAAATCGTCAGTTTCTTTGTTCGTATTTGTTTTTCTGTTTATACAAGAGCATTAAGTTTGTTTAGTACATCGATATTTTATTTTATCGACGCCGGTCGTGGTATCACGGGCAAGTCGGAGCGCGGCCGCTCGAATCCGAATAAATTTGCTTTTTATCGCGTCCGGTACGACCGGCCTCCCGCGCGCACCCCCGCACTCGCCCGCATCCTCCCCGTACCTCCACCGCTCACTCTCACCAAACTCCGTCGACCTACCTCGTCCCGCTCGCACCCCGTCCCGCCGGATGTCGGTGATGGATGGAAGGAACCTCCACAGCTCCCTCGTATAACTCCTCAATTTTTATGTTTCCCGTGTCAATCAAATGTAAATAGCGCAGACTTTATTGATGATGAATTTCGAGCGTTCACTTAAAAATAATCCGCCGCGAAGGATCCGAACTAGATTCGTGTGTAACGAGGTGACGAGGTGGTGTATTAAACATTCAACTCTATATATCGCCCATAGTGTCGCGCAGTTCACTCTTGTAACCATTAAAACGAATTACATTTGTAGAATTTGATGTCTAAGAATAGGTAAATGAATTCAATATTATTGCAAAGTTAATAATTGGTTCTAAAGTCTAAGTAAATGAACGTGTACAGAATCTGATTGTATAGGGTAAGTAGAATCCGCTATTCAGCGTTGGCGCGCGGCCAGCGCCAGTGTCGAGGCTGCAGTAGGCCCGAGCGGACCGACTCATTACAGCTCTAAGACGCTCGAAATAAGGAGCATAATAGCATGATAACGTAGTCGTTACGCGGGCTAGTGAGCAAGCGGAGCATCGCAGCCCGCCATACACTTGCTACTCGAATATAAGAACTCGAATAAGTTTCTAATCCGAGATATCATGCTGTCGGGGTTGCCATTATCATTGTATAGTAAAATCTCTGCCATGATTTGAAATACACTTTGTCAATGTCAATAGAGATCAATCGGCACCTTTTATAATCTTACTAGCGTCCCGCCCCGGCATGTTGTAAAGGGTCATGTAATCATATTGATCTATATTTAATTCACAATGTATTTAAGGTATTTAATTGCATAAAGATAAATACTGTATTGCTCGTAAAGAAGCCATTATTTCTCGTAAAAAGTAAAGGATAAAAAATTGCTTACTGTGGGTTATCCCTAAGAGATCGACATATGTAAAACTCGAATATACATCGCAGACTTTTTTAAGGTGTACAATAATGTAGTACATTATTTTGATGTATCTCGTAGGGTTCAGCCAGCGTTTGCAATGTAAGCGCAAAAAAAAATTGTTCTTTACGACATCACATTAGAAACCTGTACAATTATAAGTGTTTATCTAGTAAATTATGCATGTATAATACATGTAAGCCTTTTTCTTGAATCATTTTATCTACTAAAAAACCGCATCAAAATCCGTGCTTTTAAAAATGTCAGCATACACAGGGACGGACGGACAGCGGGAAGCGACTGTCTTATACTGCGTACCGTATAACAATATATACCTACATCTTTAAAACGAAATACCTGCACTATCAAATTCATCAGCTGAGGCGAAGAGAGAGCTTAAACCAAAAGTTATGATAATAGGTTGTTAGTATATTTGGGCAACTGGCAACTGGCAAGCGACAGCTGTCACGGCGCGGCGTGCGCGGCGGAGTGTGGTGCTCGCGACAACAAAGGAAGTCGTAACGAGGGGCATAACAATATCTAAGAAGCATTCGTTAGATATATTCATGTCATTAAATTTACTTTAATAACATCTTAATACTTTGATGCCGAAATACGTTAGAGGAGCGCGGTGAATTCGCTCAAATCCTCATCAAAAGGCGGGAGTTCTTAGCTCAGCGATGTTACTTAATTTAAAGTTGTACTTTTCTATATATCTCACGCATCACGCCTTTGGAGAGATATTAGCATAAATTTTCGGTGTCTTGTACTTCGAACCGAGTAGCTTCGCGCTCAGTCACTAGTTTATTATAATTATGTACGTTACAGATAATGTGGTTCCCAAACGTCTGATCTACGACACTTGGAACTTTGTTGAACAGCGCTTAGTATCGACCAAGGACGACGACGTCGAACTCCCTACGTCTTAGTTCATAAATTGTTGATCAATGGACGAATACGACATTTATCAAACTGTTTAAGATAATTTTACAAACCGAATGTGTTCGATGGGTCGCTGCGAAGACACTTGCGTGTTTACGATATAAAAATTTGCTTATAATTTTCACAATTCAGTGACAATAAAGATTAAAATAGAACCTTCCTCTTTTATTTTGAAGACGTACCTCCGGCCGAGTTCCAACGCGCTACTTCTATTGATTATATTTCCCTAAACATTTCTCACACAAAACGACCTCCATTGCAATTTAATTGTAGGAAAGTACTACGTAATAAGAGTATCGTGACGATGAGCTTCTGTGCGGAGCAAATCAGAAGTCGTAATAAAAAAGAATACAATTTTGAGGTCATTGTTGCTTGAGTGAAATGGTGTGGATACATTCCGCCATCTGCTTTCGGATCTGGGCCACTGGCGGCCGGCCAAAGGACTACCGTGCTGTAATAATACCTCCTCCATGAAAGAGGGTCGAATAATAACTGTAACAATACTATAATGCTACAGACGACTTCCTGTGGCTGCGATATGGAAATATTTGTCGTAGAGAAAATAATACTTCGAGTGACAACTACACGTGGTGACTTGCGAGATACGTATAGTATAGAGTGCATGCGAGTAGGAAGACATCGCGACCTGTCCTTGTGGAATTTATATCATATCTAAAGAATATTGGACAGTTCATTTTGCTTAACAAATAAAACAAAATATTTAAATTAATAATTGCCTGCATTTCAAGTACAATAATGAAAGGATTTTAATAACAAATATATTTTTATTGTTTTTGTTAAAACTGGCATTACTTTAGATATGTTTCGCTTGGTATCAAACGTCATACGCGGAAGAACGCAGAGTTTTCGAGATGTTTATTTGTGTTTTATTCGATTTCTTTGTTCAGAATATTATAATAACACTTTGTGGTTGAGAAGTACATTAAAGTTTTCAATGTAAAATTGAATTTAAAAAAAAATATTTTTAGTGCAGATAAATTTGGTATATTTAATTGATATAACCGTAACGTGCATGTGGTAGTTCTGTATTAAAGCGCTCATTACTCCAGCTAACAGCATGTAATGGCCCCCCGCCGCGGAGCCGCCGCTGCGGTCGTTTCCTGTAGCCAGTAGCCTGTAGCCTGTAGCCGACTAAATATTTCAACTAGCCATTAATCCGACCCTCGCAGCAGACGCTCGAATTGTAAACTTTAAATATAAAAGCGATTTCAAGCTGCTGATATTTACAACCTTATGCTTTTAAATTAAAATATGCGAATAAAAGCACACGTTACATTATAAAATATAAGGCGCTAACAGATTTCAATTATTTATAATACATTTAGTTTTTAAAGTTAACATCGCTTATAACCAATTGCTATCAGAAGCACCAACCGGCTGCTAACGAAGCGCTGTCTAGTATAGACAGGAACATATAAAAGATAATAATTGTTAAGCACTTGGCATGTGCATAGTTGCGTTGTATGGAACGTGTCAATCAATTTCAAGTTGTCGCCAATTAAACAGAGCGCGAGCTGCTCAGTACGCAGGCAGCAGCGCCCGGCCGTGGCGCTCAGCCGGCGCGCTTCTATTGGTGTGATATTCTATTCTATAGAGTGAACCAACGCACTTGAAGATATTTTCATTTTGATCATTAGTTGTAAGATTTGAGTTCTGAGTATTTATAACTCAACAAAGTCAAATGAATTCCTCAGTTTTTTTTCTATAGAACCTGAATATAATGAATAGAATTGACAGGAGGATCTACATTTAATTTAATAAAGTACATTTACAGCCTCCGCCATTTAAAATTAAGCAGGCGTAATATTTTTTATAAAGTTTTATTATTTTTAAAAATATGACCAAGCTCTAACCGCAGCCAAATTGAATTAGCGGTCAAGCGGCGAGTTTCCGCGGAGTTAAACTCGCTTTGAACGCTTTCTATGATCCAACTTGCCGACGGCCAACTGCAGCCGACTCGCAGATCTTTTTAGAAAACGTATCAAATAACATCAATTCACGCCTCAGTACGGACGCGTGAGCTAATAATTAACCATTGTCGGTTCCATTCTTCACCCAAACAGAAATAATGGCCTCGTGGAAAAAAGACGCGTCGGTCATTATTAACCGCGGCAAACTGCTAAAATCGGTAATTCTCAAAATGAATATTATAATTAGGTGAACGAGTGCGATACAACTGAGCAGAAATAATCACAATAGAAGATGAATTTTTACCCAAGATGAGATAGATGAGGTGAGGAACCCCGAAGCATTATTAAAACCGCAAACCGAAGCGGCTCTCGCAAATCCTCACTTAAAAGCATTAAAGATATCAAGCATAGCGGCAGTAAAGAAACCGCAGTACCAGCGAGGCGCCCGCTCGTCGCGGCTTCCATAGTAATTAATTAAAGCGTTCGCTCCCCGCGGCCACCCGCCACTCTCTGCTACTCGCCGCCATTCGCCGCCATTCCCCGCCACTCGCCGACACTCGCCACCACTCTTTGCGCACATAAATCTCTCCGCTATTGGACGCCTCCCAGGAAATCTGAAATGGAAATGAAAACTCATCACGGTCGAGCAGTGAGGTTGCAAGTTTTCACTTAAAGATACATCGCGGAACTCGATAAGTGCCCGTAAACTACATCGGACGCCTCGTTCCTGATGCCCGAGGGTGCAAACTGATCCTTTATGCACACGACTGATATTAAAAGTTAGCGAAGGAATTTGTCGTCGGCGCGGGGATTATCCGCCGCATTCCATGCGAGAACATTTTCATAAAGTTTGCGGTACGTACTCGTATCGCTTCCGAATATTTAGTAGAGGCGCGCATCAAGTCGTCACATAAATTATGTAAAACTCTAGAGTGCAACGAGCTGCTGTAACTTGTTGGTCGTGAACTGTAAAGCAGAGTTTTTGTATTGAATTTCTTTTCCTTGCGCATATAACGCACATAGCATTCTTATATTATTAACTACTACGTACTACGACTAGAGACTGATTTAAAGTCTTTGTTTAAAAGACTACTAAATTATTTATAACGACAGTGCATCTAGAATTATCCTAAGAGCGCACGTGCTATTATAAAACCCGCTACGAGGGTTACCTGTACTTTAGCCATATAGTTTAAGTAGAAGTTAAATATCGATTTAAGTAATCATTTAAACTGAAGGAGTCTCGACTTCTCTTGAAGTCGAAATATTTTTAACGAAGCATCAATATTTACATTTGCATCACAATATATTTACAATAGAATGCTATGTATAGTACACGATAGCAATAATCATTGCATAAACAGGAGAAGTAAGGATAAGCTTAAAGCGGCAAGTTTCCGGATCCGCTAAGTCAATAAATACTTTCTGGGGCTAGGATATGTAATAAAATTCTGCAGAAATGTATAACTTCGAAAATTCATAAATTAATATCGTTTTAAAAAAAACATCAATGAATAAATAATATAGACGATAAAAAGTATGGGCCGGTACTTGTTGACTTTCAAGCAGGATACATTATATTTGAATTGTATTTCATTGAAATAACTTTGTTTTCCAAATGTTGGAAAAGAGTATCCAATGGGTTTCTTGCCGGCGGTAGCTTTGTGCTCAATATCGGCCTGAAAAGGGACAATTTAAAGCCTACTTGAATAAAGAATATAATTTTCCAAAAATCACAGAATTACGAATTTGACGACATTTTATCAGGACACGACAGAAACAACAATCCAAATTAGCTTATTATGCGGTGACATCACTTACGGAACCCACCGATATCTTCTTAAAGATTGTCAGACAACAACACCTTACCAACCCTTCGTAAAGAACAACAAAGTCGAAAAGTATCCGATAGAGCCTTGATGGGCATGCTCCCGGGCCTACTGGACGCAGATAATCGCTAACAATACTACTTTCTCGACTCACTTCTTTGCCAAACTGTAAGCACAATTTACACACGAAAATATTTTTCTTTTTACTTTTATGTCGTGTTCGGAGGCGATCGAGTGATTTTAATTCAATAATTTTAAGCAGATAATATATATTTCGATGTATTACTTGGAATGTAACTGCGCTGTGTAATTGTTTTAGCTAAAGAAAACGTTGGTCACATTCCAGTGTTGTCTTGCGGCGAGACGGGCGGGGGCGGCGGTACGCGCGCGCGGCGCTACGTGGGCCTGTACACGGGGCCGTACTTCGACCCTTCGGCGCCCAACAACATCACGGCGCAGCTGGGGACACACGCCTACCTTCCTTGCAAGGTATTCATACCTACCGAATATTGTATTTCATTCTATACATTCTAATTCCACGCTGAACCGAGCTTCACTTGGAACAGTTAAAATTGGACATGTTAAATGAGCTAATTTATAAAAAATACTTTGCGAACAAATTATTATTATATAGAGTAGATATTATCTTATAATTAATGGGTTACTGTCGTAAGCCTCAATAGCTGGTTCGGTGACTGCCTCTTGTGGGCGGAAAGGAAAATAAAAGTATTAATATAATTATTTTTAAAAGTTGAATTACAGTATACTTCAAGAAAATTGTACTTTTACCAAAAATCATATTACAATTTGAAAATAACTACAATTTACTAATTGAGTATCAAACTATTGGGCACGCGTGTGGTGTACCATAATAAGTATTATTCATTCTTGTTATAAATGACAGAAGCAAGAATGGCAAAATCATTCATGTCTTCTCTTTTGCATTAGTTATTTATATGTTGCTCGCCTTAATATCTACGATATACTACCCATATATAAGCGAAATAACACTGACTCATCACGAGATTTCCCGAAACTATCGCTCCGATCGACTTGGAAACTACAATAAGTATCAGGAATACCAAATACCTTTAGTGGAATAGTAGTGGTGCTATGTTTCCAGACATTCTCGTAGTTTATTATTTACACGTTAGAGTCCTGTCATAACTTGCAACATACTCAACGTAAACAACGTGGCATCTCAACATTAAGGAATCGTTTCAGGTGCGACAGTTGAGTAACAAATCTGTGTCTTGGATCCGGCGCCGCGACGCGCACATCCTCACCGTTGACCGGTTCACGTTCATAGCTGACGAGCGCTTTCAGGCGTTCCTCGTCGAGGCGACTGACACGTGGACGTTGCAGGTACATAATACTTCACAACTATGTGATCTGTATATAAATAAGGTCCCTCCACTAGCTATGTTTTATAATGTAAATACTATCGTATTGTTGGCCACACCACTGTACTGCAGTACACACTATTACAGCTTAATGCCAGAAGAGCGAGCAAGCGAGATAGATTAAGGCAATTAATCAAACGTAGATTGGAGTCATATAATATGGTGTGTCCATTCTATGAAATATTAAAATAAATAATATAATTTAAAACTATTGAATCGTACTAGTTGTTTTATAATACTAATAATATATGTATACGACAACAACACGCGCGAATACATCGAGTGCACAAGCACAGCAGACCTCCGGGAAAACCCGGAAAGTCAAAGGTTGCGGATCTTCAAATTTGATGTTTGGTAAAGATTGGAGAATCGTTTATTACAATAAAGTTTAAATCACAACTTAAGAGCGTAGTTTGTAAGCGTGGGAATTAATTTTAGAACACACACATAGGTACTTTTCAATAATACAGTTGCATTGTGCAGTGTATCGTACGCATCCCCGGAGATAATTAGTTGCTTGTTTTCGGTGCAACGAATAAATTAAATTTTCATTGCGCGTTCATAACGTAGGATTTATAAAAATACATTTAATTACGAGTAATGTATTAGCTATAAGGTTGTCACTCGCAAACGCAATTATAAATTATTTGTTAGCAAAGGGTGCGGTCAGAGTGCATTAAGATGCCAAATATTCATTATGATTTTTATTGTTTCAACTGCTTTCGTCTAACTAAATAATAATAATTATTTTCTTGATATTTTAAGGTTGGTAGATATACCGAATTAAATTAAAGTAAAGACACATTAAATAATCACTTCTTAAATTTTATAAATATAAATAACGAAGTTAAATATAATTTTTTTCAATACTCTATTTTTAAGTAAAATATTCGAAAAAAATATTTTAAATCAACTTCTCGTCCATTTCGGTACAAATACTATTTTTCATAGTGAGCAATTCGGTTTTACAAGAGGTCGCTCGACAACTGATGCGAGAATAGCACTTCTTAAACATATTTACGATGCTTGACAAAAATCACAGAATGGTATTGGAGTATTCTGTGATTTGTCTAAAGCATTTGATTGTGTAGAACACGAGACGCTTCTTTATAAGCTTAAATACTACGGTATTAAAGGTAAAGCTCTTGATCTCATTGCTTCATATTTAAGTCAAAGAGTCCAGCAAGTTTTCATTAATGGCATAAAGTTTTCTGGATATACGTTATAAATGAGTGTTCCACAAGGATCAATTTTGGGTCCCTTTCTATTTCTAGTATATATAAATGATCTTCCTTTCTATGTTAAAGGTATTTGTGTTATAATGTTGTTTGCTGACGATACTTCACTGATTTTTAAGGTAGACAGGAAAAAACTGACTATGACGATGTGAACGGTGCATTATCACAGATACACGATTGGTTTACAGTAAATAATTTAGTTTCGAATACTCAAAAAACAAAATGTGTAGTTTTTACTCTACCAAATTTTAGAAAGCAAAATTATAATATATCTTTAAATGGTGGCCGTCTTGATGTAGCCAATATTACGGTTTTTTTTGGGAATAGCATTGGATTCCAATCTTCAGTGGAGTCCTCATTTATCGTCCCTGACAGGAAGACTCAGCTCCGCAGCATAAAAATTAACAATTGTGTCCCACGACACTCGCGCCCCACCCTTATGCTAACTTGTCTATGTGTGCGTAGACGTTTTGCGAAATTATAAGAGTCGGCTCGAAATAAAAATTGACGTGCTCTCACCTTGAGCTCTGGGGAGGGACTGAAAATTTATTGACAGCGATGTCGAATAATAAGTCAAAACCGTCAAATTATTTTCTCCATACTAAAATGTATGGACGACGAATGCCAAAAAGTAAGCAATATTTAAATAAAAATTACTATAATATTGTGAGATATAATAGAAATTGAACACGGTGAACTTATTATTTACAGTTTCGTGTCCCCATTTAACCAAAAATACATGTATAAACTAGCCGCTAAATAGCTTAAAAAATGTTAATAGAAAAGGTCGATTTCAGTGTTTGGAGTGATGTTGACGATTAATTTACCAGGTTATTGATACAAATTTTATAAATATCATGCGGTGAAACTTGAGATATATCTATTGAGATACTGAATGTATTTTTTTATCCATATTCAATGCTCCAGTTTTAAGATATTTTAAAAATAGTAAGCGCTATTTTGGCGTTCCGCAAGGACTGTCCTCTTAATGGGAATTACTTTAACGATAAAATGTCTACATCTGTACATCACACAATTCCAGGTGAAGTACGTGCAAGCGCGCGATGCGGGAGTGTACGAGTGTCAGGTGGGCACCGAACCCAAGATGAGTCACTTCGTACAGCTCAACGTCGTCGGTAAGTGGCACTCGTGTAGCGGTTAAGTAGCCCACTAATAACTCACTTAACCGTGCTACGCTGCGCTTGAAATAACTCATTCGTCCTTTGAAGCACAACGGCATAGCTTAGAGTTTCGTCGTTTAGCATGACAGTCGCCTATCAAGTCTTAATCCTTATAAAATATAACATGACGTTGTAATTTATATAGTCAACTACAAATACCACTTTCAGTGCCAAAGATCGAGATCGTCGGGGAATCTGACCTTTACGTCAAGGCCGGCAGCACGGTGAGCTTGAAGTGTGTGATCACGCAAGCTCTGGAGGAACCCGCATATATATTTTGGTATCACAACGACGAACGTGTCCTCAACTACGACAGAAGCCTCGTCGAGATCAGGATGGAGCGCCTAGCACCCGACACTACGGTACATCATTTATAAAATATTCAAATTATACTTACTATTAAGTATCTTTTCTGTTAGATTAAGATCCTTCTGCAGACGGATCGTACAGGTACCTTGTAATATTTAATATTACACTTGCAGAACGTCTGAAAGATTCTTTTAATATCTATGATTAACGGAACCTTTTTCAATACAGTTTTATAATTAGTTACACATTCATAATGTATCATGACGTTCGTGGCTAGCTTAAAAGATTGAAAATCCTGAGGCCTATGTCCGGATATCCGGGTTCAAATCCCGGGACAGCGCAAAGAAAGTTTTTCTCTCGAGCAATCCTCAGTACCAGCCTGAGTTAAGCATGATGAAATCATACACTTTCGGGCTCGCCTAGCTTACGCGTTGCTCCTTAACTTCAATTGTTCCAGTCGAATAGAGAGTCCACCTGCGTTACTTCCTCCCTGTATTACAATATTTATTCCATAAATGACATTTTTTTCAGATTACCAATGACATGAATATTCTGTATATAATATTATTTATAAAAATACATAAATAATGTGATTTTAATTTAAAGATTGGAAACCTGATAATATACAATCCGCGGCGAGAGGACTCCGGCAACTATTCGTGTTCGCCTTCCAACCTTGACTCCGCGTCCGTCGTGCTCCACGTGCTCAGCGGTTAGTTTGGAACGCAAAACTATTTATTATTCACCCTTAAGAACCCTTAACGCATCTTAGAAATGTTTCTTTCGGATATAAAATAATTATATATATAATATATTACACTACCCTTATCCACTCGTTTCAGTTACCGGATAGCTTTTCGTGACTGAAATATTTAGCTCCAATTTTCTTTATGCTACAAAAATATATGATTTTAATTAATATATTAGATATTTTTTTCCAGTAATTTACGGTCTATCGTATTCAATTCAATAAAATCTGCCACAAAACGCTATTGATTATAACAGGCGAACAGCCGGCCGCCATGCAGCACGGCAACGGTGCGGCGGCGACTCGCGCACGCGCGGTGCTGCTGTACGCAGCCGCCGCGCTCGCCGCGCCGCGCGTCTCGCGCATCTTCACGCTCCTCGCACTAGCTCTCCTTCTACCGTTAGTATTATCGAATCACGTTCGACTCGGCATTCATCCAACACATAATGCTTAAAACGAATGATCTATATCTGAAATAATAAGTCGGTTCTCGATCATTGTTCCAGGTTGCAGTGCCACGACGAGGACTCACCAAAATAGCGTCCGCCGCGTGCCGTCTCTCTCGCACAGCGGATTCTGTGAAATATCGTGTCCTGCACGTGTGTGACGTACGTTCGCGGACCTCTCTGATACGTTATAAGTTATTATTGTCGCTCGAGCGAGAGGTCCGATGACGGCGCGTCGTTATTTAATATACTATCGGTAATCTCCCAGCGAATCCATCGCTGGGACCTCTGTAAAGTTTGTACATATTATTATAAATATTAAAATATATGAAATCTTTTAAATAATGTAAACGCGCCTCGCGTCTCCGCCCGGGATGCGTCGCGCGTTCCCGACCGCGGGGAGTCGTTACGGGGACGCGTGTTTTAAATTCGATGCCGTCGTTATTATATCGAAGCGTTACGCTAGTGATAGTAATTTTTTATTTTTTAACGAGTACTAGAGATAAGTATAATTTCATACGCCACCTCCCGCAACGGCTCCCGCTCGCTCTCACATCGAAGTTGTCTAATTCCGGTCCCGGGCCGATGCGTCCGCTCTCTGTCGCCAAGCGACTAGAAGTGATCGCCTTCGGGTAATTATTTATTTCCGACGGGCCGTCGTCTGCGTCTCGGCGCCCGGGCGGCGTGCGGCGTGCGGCGTGCGGCGTCCGGCGCGCAGACGGCGGCCGGCGTTTGTTAAGTTGTACGATGAGCAGTGATACGGAGTAAAGTAAGTTTGATTCGTTGACACTGTTACTGCCTCACTTGTAAATATATAAATGTAAGTAATATAAATAAAGATGAGATCGTTGAAACATTCACTGGTGTATCACTTATATTACAAATGTATTATATTTAATAAATCATCATAAAGCATGGAGCTTGAAAAGTAAAAATTATAAATATAAATAAATATTATTCAGATTAAGCGGCGTTAACAAGTTATTGAGTAAACCCAAGACAGCTCTTCCGTTATCTTAGTCTGTGCAGCGCGGGCTAGACTCCCATCGCAATGCTCAGCTTATCTCAGGGATACTGTTCCTGTTCGAGACAAATATATCCGTCTAGATATTAATAAAACGTGATCTTGATGACAGAAACTTCCGCCAAACGTGAACATAAAGTATCGCTGTGTGGCCGTCTGAAAGATGAGTGAGCCTGTAGACACGGGGACATAACGTTAGTTCCGGAGGTTGCTAATGCATAATCGATGTAAGGGATGGGTAACATCTTTGACAGCGATCGGCGCTTTGGCCAAATGGACCACCTGATGCGTGGGTGGTACGTGAGTGGGTACAGGGACTTCTTATACAGATATAAGAATATTTGTAAATAAAACCAACATACTTTATCGAGTCACACTTGTTTAATCTATTAGTGTTATTAAATGCCAACTCACACGATTAACAAAACAAAACTTAATATCTAATTGATATGAAATCTATTCAACTATTTCGATCAAAATATGTATATTGTAATTCCAATCCATTTAATTTTTCAGAATACCTGGAAATATTTGTATGTAGAAGTGATAAAAAGTTGCAATCAATGAAATGACATTATTAACAGACCATTAAAGTACTCTTTAAAGCTGTACAGATTTAAAATATCAATATGAAGTAATTTTCAATTAATGTTTTTATTGTCTCCAAAAAGCGTATAATTATGAATTAATTAAATAAATTGTTGTTTTTTTTCACAATATCAATATAATTATAGAAAAAAATTATGAATTATAACAAAGAGTTAATATATTAACGGGGGGACACCCAAGAACGACCAAAATACTCATAGTTATTGGTCTACATTTGCTCAAGGTATTTGTGGTGCATACATACATCTAAGGTAATATATGGACTAATTTCAGCGTAATATCACACTCGTCTTCGCTCGGACCATTTTCAGCGTGCGACCGATGCAAACGGGTAATATTAGCACTAAGGGGCGCCGGCGGCTCAGCTGCGCCGCTGTCACTACCGTCGCCAGTCCCAGAACTGCTGCAGCTGACTTCGCACGCCGTAGTTTGGTTCAATGAGCACGCTACTTAGGCGTCGACCAGAGACCGGCGAACGCACTTCCTCTGAAAACAAATTAGGCTGTCTCTATCTTATCTGCTATAATTTACTATTTTCTGAATAATTTCTGTACATACTTTGTATCAGGTTGCTCACATCAGAAGTGATTTGATGCTATGGTTCGAATGCCATTGAGCACCTTCACATTATTTGTGTTTTTAATAAAAATTAATTATGTTTGCATTTAATTTCGAACTCTAGCGAAATTTAAAAGGTATTTGATAGCACCTACGTCACGAAACAGCGTAATGGATTAAATTCTTTCAGAACAAGAAAGTTGGAAACCTGTATACATAGATCTTAATGGCCTTGATTTGAAAGTTAGTATTATAACATTAAGAAAACCTGTTCCTGCAGCTAAAATCCAATCTAGAATGTTCTGTCGCTCGTAGGTAAAACCATCCGAGGCACGAGCAGGTTCTCGAAGAACTGCATGCGTCAGGGGGCATCGCAGGGCGTGGGGAGCTGAATCTTCCTGTAATGACGAGGACTCGTCTTACTGTTTGAACTTGAAACTTTTGAAAACCAATTGCTTATCCCATTTTATCTCTTTTATACTTCCTCTATTTTAGTTGTTATTGTTTTCAACTTTACGAACGGGATCTGTAAATCTATTTTTATAAGTTAGAATAATATAAAATTTGTACAAAAGAAAACAGACGTCAAATTAAAAAGGGTGCAAAGGAAAAGTAAGCCCCGAACAAAAAAAGAAACCCGAATCGGTTCGTAAATGACGCAGAACTGGGGTAACTCTTCCTCCCCTTTTTTAAAATCGGTACAAATATATTATACAGCTTTATCTGTAATATGGAGTACTTGCCAAACTTCATGTAGGTTAGTTACAATTTTTTTTTTGTCTTTTATTATTTCGAATAGGATGGAAGACTGGCAATCATCACTAATGGGCACCCATTAGTGATCACTGCAATCTGTATATATTGGCCTTGTAAGAAATATTAACCGTGCGTTACATCGCTAATGAGCCACCAACCTTGGTGTCTCATTAGCTCTATGGCCCTCGTGCCTTTAGTTAGACTAGATCATTTAGCTTTAAAATCAAAACTCGATAAAATAAATGAAAGCTAAAAATTAAATTTAGTATATTACTGTTTGTCAATATAATATATAATGAGTTTGGTATATGATTATTCGGTTGGTATAATTTACATACTGCGAAACCCTATTAGACGTACATATATAAGATCTAACGATTGGAGTTGAGATTTAAAAATATCACACCAACAACAACTTTAACACACCAATTCATATGACAATGGCTCTCGTCGCAGCCAAAGTATTTCATCGAGAAGACGTTCTCGAGTCTCCGCTAGCTCATTAAGCTCTTCTCCAGATTCAGGTCCTTAAATAAAAGGTTTTATTAAATAATAAATTTTCTGTATAATAATATATACTAATAAGCTTGGCATGTAAATAATAAATCTATAACGTGGTTTTAAACTAATACCATATCCGAAACTAAGCTTTAACTCGTCCAAAGGTTCGTCCAGCAGTTTTGCACCAGTCACGGCGGCGGCGCCAGCTGCAGCCAGCAAGCGAGCCGCTTCCGACTCGGGCACAGATGACCCTTTAACATTATGTTATACTTTCATATAATATCCGCCCTGATGATTCTGTTTGACTTTGTCTTCACAACATTTCAAACTAATTTTAGCCAATGTTAAAATAAATTAATTTGTACCTGGCGGCTTTAGTACATATTCTCGTAGCCATCGTGTCACTCCCACGGTGCCCCAGATGCGCGTTTCGGCACTTTCTGTATCATGCAGTGAATCTATGGGGGGTAATCGCCATACTGCCAAATTACCAGATAGCGATCCCACAACTAGCGAGGCTTCGTCACCATCACCCATCAAGCGTACAGCTGGAGCACCTCCTGCCGCTCCGGCCGGTACCGCCACCACGGCCTGTGCATCGAGCTTCATGTTATGCACGGTCACTCGCCACACACGGGCCCAACGATCAGCTCCGCCAGTCGCAAGTGTTAGTTCAGACTCATGTCGAATGTAAGGACCCCAACGCACACACTGCACCGCTCCACCATGCGCCGAGAGAGTATGTGCCAGCTCTAAAGATCCTTCTTCGATACTCATTAAATTAACGCTCATCTCCACCCACCATAGTTTCACAAAAGCATCGCGTCCTCCAGTAGCCAATAGTAATAAGGGATGTTCGTCATCAGATTTAAAGTTTTTCAAAGACGAGGTATTAGCGAAATCACAGCTAAGAACTCCTGCATATAATACACATACATAATTAGTTCGTATCTCGATCGTTGAATTTACAAAAAGTGCTACATTTTCTTTCATTCGCTTGCTTACTCTGCCTACACAAGGCGATACGGTACTCTATATAACGACCAAAGTTTGGCGATTTATAACATCATGAGTGTAAGGCATCACTAGTTCTAATCGTTCTAAACGCCTAAATGATTCTAAATATAGCGTAGAGTAGTCATAACTACGAAAATTTATTTTGGGGTCGAATGTGGGTCTAACTGTCTGGACCCTTTACAATAGTTGTTACTGGTAATAACTTATAAACAAAAATAACCGGACGCTCATTACGTTCTCAAGTTGTAACAATACATGACGAACGGCACAATCAAGCCCTTAGATTTAATTTCATTTTCATTTACAAATTTACGCAGCTACGATGATTGCAACTCTAATCAAACTACGTTTCGTTTGACGTTTTTAAACTTCTTTTTCAACTTTAAACTCGCTCGTTTTCTGTTGTTTTATTATTTTTGTACAGAACTACTACAGGTATACAAGCATTGCTGACATCGAAAGTCATTTTGATAATTAACAGAAGTGTTGTTATTAAAAGTAGCTCTTTTCTAAATATATATTTGTTGCAATCGCGAAATGAATAACATGTCGACAAACCACTGTCGAAAATAGTTACCGAGGTCATGAGCGTCCACTTTTTGGCAAAGCAAGGCTGACTGCGGCGGTGGAACTGACACGCGCAACTCTCCCGCCTCCCCTCCCGTGGCTAACACTCGTCCGTCGGTGGACCATGCGCAACAGATGGCTGCTTCAGCCAGTCCTGAATACACACTGTGAATTACATAATAACATTGAATATCAATACTTTTCGTTGTGACTATGTATAAAATAATGTTTTATACTGGATTGTATTTGCATACGTTGCGCTCGTAAAGGAACTTTATTATTTTTGTTCTCTAGAAATATAAACTTGTCAGTCAATTTACTGTAGAGGGTCTGGACCAGGTGGATCGATGCTCCACAGCGCCGCGAGACCGTCGTCACTCGCTACGAGGAGGAGAGGCGGACGATGCGGAGAGATGCGAGCGTCGCGCACTCCGCCGCCGCCGTCGCTCCCACAACTTTCCACGGACATGACCATTAACTCGCAACCTGTCTGTGGAAATCAAACTTTTATACATACTATCACAATCAGGTACTAATTACGGGCATGACATTAAAAACGTTAAAGACAAGAATTTGAGTAAGACCATGATTGGTCTCAACATTATAAGGTGTATACCATTTTTATTCATCCGAGAATGAAAAAAAAAACCTCGATGTTTGGAGGCGAAGCGCGTGACGCGTCTATTAGTCAAGACGCGAGTTACTATGCGAAATAAATTAAGGAATATCGGAAAATAAATAACAGCTTATTTTTATCGGTAATTACAAAATGGTGGAATATATCATCAATTTCCTCGTCGGTCTAACAGCTAGCGAGTCATCTTACAGATTCTGATGTCCTGGGTTACGACCTCACGTGTATGAATATTATGTACCTGAACATCCCAAACACGTGCACATCCATCAAGTCCGCCACTGAGTAGCAATGCTCCATTCGCCCCGAAATCGACAGCCATTACTGGATATGAATTAGCCGATAATTCTAGTTCTTGTTGAAGCACCTCATCATGTTCATGATATCTGAAGACTCGTACATATCCATCGCTGAAAGCTCGACATAGTTTGAATAGAATTTGTGCTAGGCGCAAATTAATTACTATTAGTTAAAAATAAAAAATAAATCAATTACCTGCAAGCCGTCGCAATCATTTGAGTAGAAATAGCAATTGAATTTATAGCGGAAGCGTGAGGCTCACGGATCGCGCAGCGCGCCGCGGAGCCCGCACACTCCAAATGATTTCCGACTTGCTCTATGTCTGTTGCTATGTCATCTTCGACGGGTCCTATACCCTAAAAATATATTTGTATACTAGCAGGGGCCCGCGGCTTTGCTCGCGTGGAAGTTGAATATATTTACAGATTAACTTAATATATTACGTTAAGCAAAGCCGAGCAAAGCCGCGGGCAACATTACAAATACAAAGTTTGAAAATCCAAAAGGACATGATGTATGTATAACACTCAATGCAACAAACAAATTTGAAATTCGGCTCTAAAATCGATTTCGATATAATCATATGTAATAAATATATAGATATACAATACGATTCTTTTAGTTTTTTATTACTTACTAGCTGTTACCCGCGGCTTTGCCTACGTAGAATATGAATATATTTACAAATTAACTTAAAATGTTACGTTAATGTAATACCTCTTTGTATACCACATCGGTGTGTATTTCAGCCCTTAGGGTAGAATATGCAGAAACGCTTAAATGCGAATCAACTCATATTTAAAAGGTAGCCCAAAAATAAAATTTCGACCTTCTAACTTCAAAATGATAGACTTCCAGACAAACCTGAATACGAAATGTTAACAACTATTTTGCCCTTTAGGCCTAAAATATCAAGAAACGCTTAAATACGTATCTACTCATTTTTAATTAGTAGCCCATAAATAAAGTTTCATGCTTCTAACTTAAAAAATGACGGATTTCCAGACTAACCTATAGAAAAAGTGTCCTACCCCTCTTAAACCCCTTAGAGGTAGAATATCTAGAAACACTTAAATACGTATATAATCATTATTAATCAGTATCCCAAAAATAAAGTTTCATGTTTCTAACTTTAAAAAATCCATACGAACGTTCAACCCCTATTTCGGGGGTAGAATATCCAAAATTCCCTCCCGTGTGGGTGTCATGATATGTTATTTTATAAGTGTACAGCCTAAAATATAAGTTTTATGCTTCTAGTTCTAAAAATTCTAAACATGACAATACTTTCAACAACTTACAACCTTTCATCCCCCTTTTCAACCCTTTACAGCACTTTTTTCCAAATAAAAAGCCTATGTCCTTTCTCAGACTCTAGACTATTTGCGTACCAAATTTCATTTAAATCGGTCCAGTAGTTTTGGCGTGAAAGCGAGACAGACAGTCAGACAGACAGAGTTACTTTCGCATTTATAATATTAGTATGGAAGTATGGATTGTTATTTCAATCGCTAGAGAGCTCCGATAATAACCGCGTCCGATCGCTGCTAAATTCAAAGTGCTACAGAGAGAACCGCGGCCTCCGACGCGCCTATAGCACGCTCCCGCCGCCCCGGCCGGCCGGTACCACCGCAAACGCTACGTTCCGCAATTTTTAAAACTGTAATATCTTCGAAAATATTCATTTAAATTACATGCTGTAAAGGGCCATATAGATCAATATTAAATCAACGCTGTATAGATTAAAATCGCTTCGAAAATTACCCAATATTTGTGGTAAAAAATAAATAACAAAAAAAAATATTGTGGGTTATCACTTACAGATAGACACATACTATCGCGGACTTTTTTGTAGACATTTTTGAGGTGTACAATTCTGTAGTACATTATTTTGATCTATCTCATAGTGTTCAGCCAGCGTTTGCAATATATGCGCAAAAAATGTGTCTTTTTACGACATCACATTAGAAACCTCTAAAATTATCAGTGTTTATCTACTATATTGTCCACGTATTATACATACAAAATCATTCTCTTTAAATCACTCTATCTATTTAAAAAACCTCATCAAAATCGTTTTAAAGATTTAAGCATAGACAGGAAAAGACAGTCAGCGGGAAGCAATTTTGTTTTATTCCATTTAGTGATAACAAATAGGTACAACGTACACAGTTTTCACTCATTAGGAAATACAAACCGCTATGTCCCTGCGTTTTAAAACTGTAATATCTTCGAAAATATTCATTTAAATTACATGCTGTAAAGGGCCATATTGATCTATATTGAATGCACAATTTATTTAAGGTACCTAATTGGATAAGGATTAATGCTATATTGCTTAAAATCGCTTCGAAAATAAGCCATTATTTCTCGTAAAAAGTAAACGATAAAAAATGTTTATTGTGGGTTATCTTTAAGAGATAGATATATACCGTCGCGGGCTTTTTTATAGACATTTTTGAGGTGTACAATTCTGTAGTACATTATCTTGATCTATCTAATAGGGTTCAGCCAGCGTTTACAATGTAAGCGCAAAAAATATATAAATTTACGACATCACATTAGAAACTTTTAAAATTATTAGTGTTACTTAACTATATTGTCTATGTATTATATACAAAAACCTTCCTCTCGAATCACTCTATCTATTAAAAATAAATGCATCAAAATCCGTTGCGTAGTTTTAAAGATTTAAGCGTACAAAGGGACATAGGGACAGAGAAAGCGACTTTGTTTTATTATACTACTATGTAATGTAAAGATAATTAAAAACAGTTGGTAAAATAACCGTCCGCAATATCTACAATTATTGAAAACATTTTATGTATAAAAATGACTAAATTCGAGTTTCTTTTTTTCTATAAGTTGCTATATTAAATTAACTATACAACGTTATGCAAGCTATTTTGATTATGCGAACAAACAAGAATAATATCGTAAAAATTAGTTGCTGCCGTAAGGCGAGAACATGTTCTCGGTCGTGACGCACTCGCATCGTCGCTTCGTATCGTGAGGCGCGCAATAACCTACAGCACGACGGCGACGGATCCTCGGGACAAACTAAATTCCACGCAAGTGATTCAGCGAGTATGAATATAATTTATTTTGTATTCCTTAAGAGGACTACAAGAGCTAAGTGCCCTTGAGAATCGCACGCATACACTTACAAAATCGACAAAAACGGCAAGCCCGTGAACTAATGGTTAAGCGAGGTGATGAGGTTACGCCCAAATATTCTAATAGATGGCGCCAAACCGAGCGAAGTAAGATCAATCATAAATCTCATAAAAAATAGATAGGACAACAGAATTATTTTTATTTCTTTCGATGTTAGTTAACAAATGATTATAACATAAAACTGATTCGATTAAACTTACAATATTTTTATTTATATTTTGTATACAATAAAATAGACAGTTAGTTTTAATCTTTTTTTCTTTTATTTATATTATTATACCACAATTAGTTCTTATACTAAATATTAAAACATACCAATTTTTAACATTTTATAGAAGTTTGATAATCTATTTATATAATAAAATCGTAAGTGTTCGAAATCTGTAGTGTAGTAACCGTGGGGTATCATATAGCGTGGTGTTTGTTCGTTTTATTAATATCGGTTCACAAAGAAAAAATATATATCCAATTTAAAAAAAAAAACAATAAATATTTACTAGAAAAAAATGTCGATTTGGTTGAATCATTGGTTAACTAGGTTAATCATACTAGGTTTAAACATAAATCTCATAAAAATAGATAGGATATTAGAATTATTTGTATTGCTTTTGACTGTTATTCGAAAATAATTAAAAAATAAAACTGATTTAATTAAACTTGAAATATTTTATTTATATTTGGTACTACAAAAAAATCATTTAAGTGTTAATTTTTTTATTAAAATCTTTTATTTAATTTCACCTGTATGTATGAATGTATGTACATATGTCCTGGAATCTTACAATCAGTATTACACTCACTTCCACGGAAGCTATGGAGCTGAAAGTTGGCACACATATTCATGAATTGCTGCCACATACAATCCAATATGGCGGACGTTACAAAAACATTAAAATTTTTGAATTATGTACAAATGACACTTCTAAATATTCTAGTTCTCTGGTTCACAACAATTACATTTTTTTTGTTACTTTACTTTTTTTTAATTATTAAAATTAGTTCATACATAACTTTAATTCCTATTATAAACAAAATCGATAAAATTAAACTCTTACGCAATATAAATTATATCTTCCGTGTAATTGTTTTCGACTTTCTTTATTCTGTAAAAAATAAATGTATGTTAGTAATTATATTTTTATTAATTATAAAATTATGTATTTAAAAAATATGTATCTAAACATGCCCCATAGTACTTTTAATGAAAAATATCAAATTGCTTCGAGTTCATGGGGATCGAATGTACTAAGTCTCAATTGATGTTATCCATACTTTGACCAAATACTCTGTCGTAATATTTAAAGTACAGCTCGAAAAATCTGATTCTATGCGAACTGATTGCACATTTTTTCTAATAGATGTTTTCAATATTCAAAATTATATAAAAAAAAAAAATGTTTACTAATAAAACACTCTTACCTTTTAATATCGTTCATACGTATGTTCGGCGCTTAATTTATATAAACGTTTTTTAGTTTTCCTCACGCGTTTCACTTTATTTCCCATATTTACACAATTAAAATTTATAACAAATAATATAATAAAAAAACAAGTGCCTAATTACTACTACACTATTTTAACTTAATATATTTATTTACAAGAAAGAATAATAGTTATTATAAGAAATCATGAAACAATGAATTTACAATTAAAATTACAAAAAAATATCTCGTAACGTAATGATGCGGCGAAAAGAGCGACACGTCTATATAGCATCAGGCCTCAGCCGGCAATGTCTGTACGACGGCGTTTACGCACACATGCGTACGCAAACATGCGTACGCATTTTGTTCGAAAATATGAATATCTGATTTTAAAAAAATCTATTGATTTTACAAAAAAAGTGACACACAGGATAAGTAGTATATTGCTTGTAGAATAATCTGACAAAAAACCAGAATTATTGAATGTATATAAGTATAGTTATTATTTATTAAAAGATTTTTTTAGAGGTAACTTTGTGATTTTTTTCTATCGTACCAAATTAATTACATCATGTTTTCAAAATAACAAATGACTAGCATGTATCCTGAAGATTATCATATATTTTTTTCATTTGGTTTACTGCATTGGATCATATACTTTTTTGCATTACAAAACTTGCATTTAGCTCATGTAGTCCCCTTAAGAATGTATACTAAAACTTACTCTTATTAAGGTTATTTTGCGTTAACTTCGTTATCTTAATGGCGATGCTTAGTTCCACCATCCACCATCAGAAGGGACACTACACGTTTATAAGATGACACTTAGCATATTATTTACAGTCAATCTACACTCACCTCGAGATCACCGAGAGCGAAATGAACAAGCGGGTTACAGGGCGGGCTTAAAGCATCGTGTACAGAAAGATCTCCTAATGACCACATACGTATTGATTTGTCATTGGAACCTTAAATAACACAATATTATAAGTCGTAGATTTATATCTTAAATTGACTTAACTTACTGAATTGAATAAAAAGATAAAAAAATATACTTACCTGTCACTACGTAACGCATATCAGACGCGAGCGCCACGCAAGTCAGATATCGGGAATGAGCATGTAGAACACGAACACATGTAGCTGAGTTCGGAGCCCATAATCGCGCAGTGCGATCCAACGACGCAGAGGCGAGCAGATCGCGGGCCCAATGCAACGCAGTCACTGCAGCTATATGGCCCGTTAAAATTATGTCAGCTACAACGTTTCGTTCTCGCCCCGTCCCTTCGACGCGCCAGAGGCGTACGCGTCCGTCGTGTCCTCCTGTAGCTGCACGCTTGAGATGTTGGGTAGCACATAGCACACCTAAATCATGCGCGCCATCCTCCCACAGTAAAGGCGAGGGACCCGTGGTACCCTCTCTGCCTTGTGTAATGATATCTGTAAATAATTAATTTTATGAGTTGTAACTAAATGTTGGTGTTTCATTTCAGCAAAAAAAAATATCACCTTCAAAATCAAATACTTTTAACACGCCTTCTGTGCAAGCAGTTAGTAATAGTGCAACGTTGTCTAATGCAGTGAGTGCATACACTGCTCCTTCGTGCGCACGTATATGAGCAAGTAATGTCCCCGATCGGACCGCCCACACGCGAATGCCTCCGTCGTCGTGACCGACGACGAGCCTGTCGCTGGTCGCCCACTCTAGAGACCGGGCGGCCGCTGCGTCTGGTGCTGCCAGCGTACGCCTCACAACGAGAGCTTCACTCGTGCTCCATATACGAGCCGCGCCGTCTATTCCAATCGAAGCTAGTAAGATTCCTGACAAAGCGAACCTTACACCTGTAACACCATATCTATGTGCTCTAGGGTACTCAGCGGACTCTACCCAGGCGACATCGCGAGCCCACCGCCATAGCCGTAATGTTCCATCACCACTCCCGCCCACGAGCCGAGGGCCCGCTGTGTCCACACAAGTGACCTCACCGCGCCGCAAGCGCAATGTACCGATTAGCACTGGTTCGCTGACTTTATCCATCCAATGTCTTTATGATTATTTTTTCAATATTTCTTTGTCTCGAATATATTAAATCTCTCAATAACAACGATAAAGGGAAATATATTACTCCGAGGACCAGTGCAAGGTATTCTTCAACTCAGCTTATTCGAGAAATTATGAAAACGACTTATTTGATTATAGTTTCAATTATTTAATACATTAGGCAATAGCAGTAACACGGTGCGTGCAATGGTGTACGAGTATGTCACGAGTCACAACAGCGAATGTGGTGGACGGCGGTGGCGTGTCCTATCGATTGCAGGCACGACCTCGAGCGACACGACGAACGCATTACAGATATTATACTGTTTTAATATTGACAAATAAAATTTACATTCGAACTGGACAACTATCGATATAATGCTTAAGCAGCGAACAAACACGATAATCTTGAAAATTATGTGTGTTGGGTGAAATTATATTTATTAAAAACACTAGTCTTACAATTCAAAATATCATCCTGTTAGAAACATAGTCATAATAATTTTTTTTTTAAGTTTTTCATTCTATTATTGGCTAAACACAAGCTAAAATTTGAATTTATGTCTCTTCTAGAATTAACTTTCTATTAATTAATTAACTTTGATGGTCGGTAAGCGAATGAGTGAGTGACAAAATAGGTGGTCTTCGGCCGGCGATGATGCTCTTCTAGGTACCGCGGGAGCTGCCAGGTAATAATGGATTCCATTATATTGGAGAACAATTACTGTATTGCTATCTACCTACACAGACTGGCGCCAATTAACTTAAGGCTGATAAAATTATCGAATAATCAAATAAATAAATTAAAAAAGTTAAATTTTCGAACAAAATAATTTACAAGGAAATTAAAACAAAGTAAAACACCATTTGACAAAATTAGTTCACTGAACTGTACGTCCTTAACCCCGTGTGGCGGTGTTCGTCATTACACACAGACACGATTAGAATTAGAGTGCTATTAGCGATTACTATCAAAGTGTAATGTGTCACAATAGTTTTTATCTTTTACTTTTTATCTCTGAGAGTATTTTAGTGAAATTATTTGATTCGATGATGGCCATCAATATAATGATCTGGCAATCATTAAAACAATATAATAATTACAATCAATATGATAGATAATATAAACATTAAAATGATAATAGTAATTACATTATGTACAATCGACTGCATGATACAGTAACTACTAAATCATTTACATTTTTTGTGTTTACTTTCATTGAGCGAAGTACTAAGGCCGCTGGCCTTTCCTACCATTTCCCGCTGTTGTCAAGCTCAAAAAACTAATAAGAAAAATAAATGTGTACTTATCGTAATTTTTTTTTTTTGATTAATTTCCAAAATTTAAAAATGTATATTTTTTGAACCTCAATGTAGTTTTTAAAAGTTGAAGAAGTAATCTATTACGATGAACACCAATATATCGCATAAATAAATAAATGAACTCATCTCTTCGATGGTTTTATTTTATTTATATAATATATTCTTAATGAAAAATTATTGTTATTGACAACAATAAAAGCATCGTAAATACTTACATATATTATTTATTTTTATTTCTCTAGTTAGTTGCTGTTCAAACATTTTGTAAATATGTACTTACAAAATCAAAATGCATGAAACCGCCATTGTTATAAATATTTATGTGCAATTATTAAAAAAAAAAATATGATTAAAGTAATAATAATTTTATGAGACCAAAATAACAAGGAAGATTAATTTTGTATATAAAATAAGGAATATAAATGTTTATAGTATGCTTTTACCGTCCGATTATCCGATACCAACACCAATTATTATTCTTTTATTTAAGAGGACTACAAGAACTAGGTGCCCTTGAGAATCGCACGCACACACTTAAACTATCGACCAAAACGGCAAGCCCGCGCACTAATGGCTAAGCGAGGTAACGAGGTTAGGCCCGAGTATTCTTATAGATGGCGCCAAACCAGCGAAGTAAGATCAATCATAAATCTCATAAAAAATAGATAGGACAACAGAATAATTTTTATGTCTTTTGGTGTTAATTAACAATTTTAAAATCAAACTGATTCAATTAAACTTAAAACATTTTTAGATATATTTTGTACACAAATAAAATAGACAGTTCGTTTTAACCTTTTTTCTTTTATTTATATTATACCACAATTAGTTGTTATACTAAATATTAATACACTTTTTCACACCAATTCTTCACATTTATAAAAGTTTGATAATCTATTTATGTAACTAGCTGTGCCCGCGACTTCGTACGCGTTGTTTGAATTTAAGTTACATATTTGGATATTGTAACGTGTTTTTATTTTGATTATATATATAATTCTAAAATAAAAGTAATAAATAAAATAAATAAAAGCCTTAGTTACTCCTTATTACATCCGCCATCTGCCAGTGAAAGTCCCGTGAGAATCGGTTCAGCCGTTCCAGAGATTAGCCGGAACAAACAGACACAAGGACAGACAGACAAAAATTGTAAAAAATGTTATTTTGGTATATGTACTGTGTATACATACATATGCATTTAGTAAAAATGGGTTATTTTAATATTACAAACAGACACTCCAATTTTATTATATGTATAGATAAAATCGTAACTATTCGAAATATGTAGTGTAGTAACAGCGGGGTAACATATAGCGTAGTGTTTGTTCGTTTTATTAATATCGATTCACAAAGAAAAAAAAGTATATTAAATTTAAAAAAAAAACAATATTTAAATATTTACTAGAAAAAAATGTCGCCAAGTCGATTGTCGAGTCGATTTGGTTAAATCATTGATTAACTAGGTCAATCATACTAGGTTTAATCATTAATCTCATAACAAATAGATAGGATATTAGAATTATTTGTATTGCTTTTGACTGTTATTCGAAAGTGATTAAAAAATTAAACTTCTTCAATTAAACTTAAAATATTCTTATTTATATTTGGTACATTGGTATAATAAGAAAAAAAAACATTTAATCTTAATTTTTTTTTATTAAGAATATTTTATTTTATTTCACTTGTATGTATGAATGTTTGTATGTCCGGAAATCTTACAATCAATATTTCACCCACTTCAGCTTCAACTTCTGAAGCTATTTACTAATAAAAAAACATGAAAAAATGAATTTACAATTAAAATAATAAAAAAAATTAATATCTCTTAACGTAATGATGAGGCAAAAAGATCGACACGTCCATAAAGCATCAGAACTCAGACGGCAATGTCTGAAGTCTGAACCCTGAACACGGCGTTTACGCAAACGTACGTAAGCATTTTGTACGAAAATAAGAATATGTATCTGATTTTAAAAATTCTTTTGATTGTAGGAAAAATGTGAAACAGAAGTAAACTAATATATTGCTTGTAGAATAATCTGACAAAAAACCAGAATTATTGAATATATATAAGTATACTTTTTAATTTTTGATAAATTTAAATTTAAATAAATTAAGAGGACTACAAGAGCTAAGTGCCCTTGAGAATCGCACGCACACACTTACAAAATCGACAAAAACGGCAAGTCCGTGAACTAATGGTTAAGCGAGGTGATGAGGTTACGCCCAAATATTCTAATAGATGGCGCCAAACCGAGCGAAGTAAGATCAATCATAAATCTCATAAAAAATAGATAGGACAACAGAACTATTTTTATTTCTTTCGATGTTGTTAATAAATGATTATAAAATAAAACTGATTCAATTAAACTTACAATATTTTTATTTATATTTTGTATACAATAAAATACAGTTAGTTTTAACTTTTTTTTTCTTTTATTTATATTATTATACCAGCGTAATGTTTGTTCGTTTTATTAATATCGGTTCACAAAGAAAAAATATATATTCCATTTAAAAAAACATCTAAATATCTACTAGAAAAAAATGTCGTCAAGTCGATTTGGTTGAATCATTGGTTAACTAGGTTAATTATACTATGTTTAATCATAAATCTCATAAAAATAGATCGGATATTAGAATTATTTGTATTGCTTTTGACTGTTATTCAAAAATGATTAAAAAATGAAACTGATTTAATTAAACTTAAAATATTTTTATTTATATTTGGTACTACAAAAAAAAAAAAACATTTAGTGTTAATTTTTTTATTAAAATCTTTTATTTAATTTCACTTGTATGTATGAATGTATGAACATATGTCCTGGAATCTTGCAATCAATATTACACCCACTTCCACTGAAGCTATGGAGCTGAAAGTTGGCACACATATTTAGTCTCGATGACAATGCACAATTCATGAATTGCTGCCATATTCAATCCAATATGGCGGACGTTACAAAAAAATAAAAATTTTGAATTACGTCCAAATTACACTTCTAAATATTCTAGTTCTCTGGTTCACAACAATTACATTTTTTTTTTGTTATGACTTTACTTTTTTTTATTATTAAAATTAGTTCGTACATAACTTTAATTCCTATTATAAACAAAATCGATAAAATTAAACTCTTACGCAATATAAATAGCTTCCGTGTTATTGTTTTCGACTTTCTTTATTCTGTAAAAAATAAATATATGTTAGTAATTATATTTTTATTAATTATAAAAGTATGTATTTAAAAAATATGTATTTAAATGTGCCCCATAGTACTTTTAATGAAAAATATCAATTTGCTTCGAGTTCATGGGGATCGAATGTAGAAACTTTCAATTGATGTTATTCATATTTAGACCAAATACTCTATCGTAATATTTAAAGAATGGCTCGAAAAATCTGATTCTATGTAAACTGATTGCACATTTTTTCTAATAGATGTTTTCAATATTCAAAATTATATTAAAAAAAAAATGTTTACTAATAAAACACTCTTACCTTTTAATATCGTTCATATGTATGTTCGGCGCTTAATTTATATAAACGTTTTTTAGTTTTCCTCACGCGTTTCACTTTATTTCCCATATTTACACAATTAAAATTTATAACAAATAATATAATAAAAAAACAAGTGCCTAATTACTACTACACTATTTTAACTTAATATATTTATTTACAAGAAAGAATAATATTTATTATAAGAAAACATGAATGAATGAAACAATGAATTTACAATTAAAATTACAAAAAAATATCTCGTAACGTAATGATGCGGCGAAAAGATCGATACATCTGTGTAGCCTAGGCCTCGGCCGGCATCGTCTGTACACGGCGTTTACGCAACATACGTACGCATTTTGTTCGAAAATAAGAATATCTGATTATAAAAAAATCTATTGATTTTACTAAAAGAGTGACACACAGGTTAAGTAGTGTATTGCTTGTAGAATGATCTGACAAAAAACCAGAATTATTGAATGTATATAAGTATAGTTATTATTTATTAAAATATTTTTTTTTAGAGGTAACTTTGTGATTTTTTTCTATCGTACCAAATTAATTACATCATGTTTTCAAAATAACAAATAACTAGCATGTATCCTGAAGATTACCATATATTTTTTTCATTTGGTTTACTGCATTGGATCATATACTTTTTTGCATTATAAAACTTGCATTTAGCTCATGTAGTCCCTTAAGTGTGGACACATTGGCGGCGGCGCACGCGGCGGCGGCGTGGTGTAGTCCTGCGCTGCTTGCAGCCCGCAACCCCCGCCCCGTGACTAATTCGGGTTCGTTAAGTTCGTACCTCTTCCTGTGCGTGTTAGATTTTTATAGAGAGTTAATACATTGTGTCAGGATATTTTAAGAATAATTTCTATTTCTTTATTATATTTTAAGGTTACAAGACAATAAAAGATTATATACGAAACACAAATATTTATTTAGCCATTATAATAGCTGTAGTAATCGTAGTATTGTATCAATGACGAAGTTTCATGATGTTGTTAATATTATATTCAACGTAATGGTAGTAAAATATAGATCAAAACCAATCCATAACTGAAATAATTTTTGAAATCCTCAATAAATCATCAATAAATGACTTAGAAATAGATTATTAAAGTTTACTTATTTTAGTACGGAACGTCTGTAGTTTACGATTCGACTGTGACGTTGTTGACCTGTTCGGTATCACCGCATCACGAAGCGAATCATTCCAGTAATAGTTTCCGGGTCGCGCTAACGCTCTTGCTTTGTTCGTGTTTTTTTATTTTAACGTAAAGTCGTTTGTTTATTTTTTATTTATTAGTGTTTATTTATTTAGTTTATTTATTTTATTTACTTACTTTTTTTTTATTTTACTATAATGGAAGAAGGTTTTGTTAAAGGTCAAGTGATAATTTGCCTAATATTAATACACAGTGATGGAGCTTTTTTCTTCAAATCCGTGTTATGTTAGTGCTGAAATAAAAGGAGTTAAACTTTTTAAGTAAGTACATCCTTTTAAGTTTATTTAACCAACCACATGGTCAACGTGCAAAACAACGTACAAATACGATATTCAAATATGAAATATTAAATGGTTCTCTTCGGTAGGTAGGTAGGTAGGTAGGTAGGTAGGTAGGTAGGTAGGTAGGTAGGTAGGTAGGTAGGTAGGTAGGTAGGTAGGTAGGTAGGTAGGTAGGTAGGTAGGTAGGTAGGTAGGTAGGTAGGTAGGTAGGTAGGTAGGTAGGTAGGTAGGTAGGTAGGTAGGTAGGTAGGTAGGTAGGTAGGTAGGTAGGTAGGTAGGTAGGTAGGTAGGTAGGTAGGTAGGTAGGTAGGTAGGTAGGTAGGTAGGTAGGTAGGTAGGTAGGTAGGTAGGTAGGTAGGTAGGTAGGTAGGTAGGTAGGTAGGTAGGTAGGTAGGTAGGTAGGTAGGTAGGTAGGTAGGTAGGTAGGTAGGTAGGTAGGTAGGTAGGTAGGTAGGTAGGTAGGTAGGTAGGTAGGTAGGTAGGTAGGTAGGTAGGTAGGTAGGTAGGTAGGTAGGTAGGTAGGTAGGTAGGTAGGTAGGTAGGTAGGTAGGTAGGTAGGTAGGTAGGTAGGTAGGTAGGTAGGTAGGTAGGTAGGTAGGTAGGTAGGTAGGTAGGTAGGTAGGTAGGTAGGTAGGTAGGTAGGTAGGTAGGTAGGTAGGTAGGTAGGTAGGTAGGTAGGTAGGTAGGTAGGTAGGTAGGTAGGTAGGTAGGTAGGTAGGTAGGTAGGTAGGTAGGTAGGTAGGTAGGTAGGTAGGTAGGTAGGTAGGTAGGTAGGTAGGTAGGTAGGTAGGTAGGTAGGTAGGTAGGTAGGTAGGTAGGTAGGTAGGTAGGTAGGTAGGTAGGTAGGTAGGTAGGTAGGTAGGTAGGTAGGTAGGTAGGTAGGTAGGTAGGTAGGTAGGTAGGTAGGTAGGTAGGTAGGTAGGTAGGTAGGTAGGTAGGTAGGTAGGTAGGTAGGTAGGTAGGTAGGTAGGTAGGTAGGTAGGTAGGTAGGTAGGTAGGTAGGTAGGTAGGTAGGTAGGTAGGTAGGTAGGTAGGTAGGTAGGTAGGTAGGTAGGTAGGTAGGTAGGTAGGTAGGTAGGTAGGTAGGTAGGTAGGTAGGTAGGTAGGTAGGTAGGTAGGTAGGTAGGTAGGTAGGTAGGTAGGTAGGTAGGTAGGTAGGTAGGTAGGTAGGTAGGTAGGTAGGTAGGTAGGTAGGTAGGTAGGTAGGTAGGTAGGTAGGTAGGTAGGTAGGTAGGTAGGTAGGTAGGTAGGTAGGTAGGTAGGTAGGTAGGTAGGTAGGTAGGTAGGTAGGTAGGTAGGTAGGTAGGTAGGTAGGTAGGTAGGTAGGTAGGTAGGTAGGTAGGTAGGTAGGTAGGTAGGTAGGTAGGTAGGTAGGTAGGTAGGTAGGTAGGTAGGTAGGTAGGTAGGTAGGTAGGTAGGTAGGTAGGTAGGTAGGTAGGTAGGTAGGTAGGTAGGTAGGTAGGTAGGTAGGTAGGTAGGTAGGTAGGTAGGTAGGTAGGTAGGTAGGTAGGTAGGTAGGTAGGTAGGTAGGTAGGTAGGTAGGTAGGTAGGTAGGTAGGTAGGTAGGTAGGTAGGTAGGTAGGTAGGTAGGTAGGTAGGTAGGTAGGTAGGTAGGTAGGTAGGTAGGTAGGTAGGTAGGTAGGTAGGTAGGTAGGTAGGTAGGTAGGTAGGTAGGTAGGTAGGTAGGTAGGTAGGTAGGTAGGTAGGTAGGTAGGTAGGTAGGTAGGTAGGTAGGTAGGTAGGTAGGTAGGTAGGTAGGTAGGTAGGTAGGTAGGTAGGTAGGTAGGTAGGTAGGTAGGTAGGTAGGTAGGTAGGTAGGTAGGTAGGTAGGTAGGTAGGTAGGTAGGTAGGTAGGTAGGTAGGTAGGTAGGTAGGTTAGGTTAGGTTAGGTTAGGTTAGGTTAGGTTAGGTTAGGTTAGGTTAGGTTAGGTTAGGTTAGGTTAGGTTAGGTTAGGTTAGGTTAGGTTAGGTTAGGTTAGGTTAGGTTAGGTTAGGTTAGGTTAGGTTAGGTTAGGTTAGGTTAGGTTAGGTTAGGTTAGGTTAGGTTAGGTTAGGTTAGGTTAGGTTAGGTTAGGTTAGGTTAGGTTAGGTTAGGTTAGGTTAGGTTAGGTTAGGTTAGGTTAGGTTAGGTTAGGTTGGCGGGAGGTGTCACCCTCCTGCCACGAGTGTGGCGCGCCAGTCGACACGGCGCTCCACACCCTGAGTGAGTGTGCTGCGTGGGGGCCCCAGAGGCACACCCTTGCGGCGACTATGGGCGGAGACCTCTCGCTGCCGAGCATCGTCAACGAAATGCTCGGTAGCGAGACGTGTTGGTCGGAGATGCGCTCCTTCTGCGAAAACGTGATGTCGCAGAAGGAAGCCGCGGAGCGGGAGCGGGAAGAGGATGCCGCTGCAGACCCGCTCCGCCGAAGACGACCGGGGAGGAGGAAGAAGCGCTACGCGCACCTTCTCCCCCCGCCTCAATAGGCGTCGCAGGGACTAGGGGGGGTCTCAGTACCCCGAGAACCCCCTCTAGGTGTTGGAGGCCCGCATAGGCGGGCCGACCGTCAGGGCGTCACGGTAGCATGCGCAAGCGATCCCGTGGCGCCCGCCGAAAGACGGAGAGGGTACCGCTGGTTTTTTAGTGGGTAAACCCGGCGTACCTGGGCGCACTCGGCGTCCAGGGCTCCGGGGAGTCCCACACACCCCCCCACCTTCCATCACGTGGGGGAAGCGCGTAACGCGTTTTTCCAGCGAGAAAAAAAAAAAAAAAAAAAAAAAAGGTTAGGTTAGGTTAGGTTAGGTTAGGTTAGGTTAGGTTAGGTTAGGTTAGGTTAGGTTAGGTTAGGTTAGGTTAGGTTAGGTTAGGTTAGGTTAGGTTAGGTTAGGTTAGGTTAGGTTAGGTTAGGTTAGGTTAGGTTAGGTTAGGTTAGGTTAGGTTAGGTTAGGTTAGGTTAGGTTAGGTTAGGTTAGGTTAGGTTAGGTTAGGTTAGGTTAGGTTAGGTTAGGTTAGGTTAGGTTAGGTTAGGTTAGGTTAGGTTAGGTTAGGTTAGGTTAGGTTAGGTTAGGTTAGGTTAGGTTAGGTTAGGTTAGGTTAGGTTAGGTTAGGTTAGGTTAGGTTAGGTTAGGTTAGGTTAGGTTAGGTTAGGTTAGGTTAGGTTAGGTTAGGTTAGGTTAGGTTAGGTTAGGTTAGGTTAGGTTAGGTTAGGTTAGGTTAGGTTAGGTTAGGTTAGGTTAGGTTAGGTTAGGTTAGGTTAGGTTAGGTTAGGTTAGGTTAGGTTAGGTTAGGTTAGGTTAGGTTAGGTTAGGTTAGGTTAGGTTAGGTTAGGTTAGGTTAGGTTAGGTTAGGTTAGGTTAGGTTAGGTTAGGTTAGGTTAGGTTAGGTTAGGTTAGGTTAGGTTAGGTTAGGTTAGGTTAGGTTAGGTTAGGTTAGGTTAGGTTAGGTTAGGTTAGGTTAGGTTAGGTTAGGTTAGGTTAGGTTAGGTTAGGTTAGGTTAGGTTAGGTTAGGTTAGGTTAGGTTAGGTTAGGTTAGGTTAGGTTAGGTTAGGTTAGGTTAGGTTAGGTTAGGTTAGGTTAGGTTAGGTTAGGTTAGGTTAGGTTAGGTTAGGTTAGGTTAGGTTAGGTTAGGTTAGGTTAGGTTAGGTTAGGTTAGGTTAGGTTAGGTTAGGTTAGGTTAGGTTAGGTTAGGTTAGGTTAGGTTAGGTTAGGTTAGGTTAGGTTAGGTTAGGTTAGGTTAGGTTAGGTTAGGTTAGGTTAGGTTAGGTTAGGTTAGGTTAGGTTAGGTTAGGTTAGGTTAGGTTAGGTTAGGTTAGGTTAGGTTAGGTTAGGTTAGGTTAGGTTAGGTTAGGTTAGGTTAGGTTAGGTTAGGTTAGGTTAGGTTAGGTTAGGTTAGGTTAGGTTAGGTTAGGTTAGGTTAGGTTAGGTTAGGTTAGGTTAGGTTAGGTTAGGTTAGGTTAGGTTAGGTTAGGTTAGGTTAGGTTAGGTTAGGTTAGGTTAGGTTAGGTTAGGTTAGGTTAGGTTAGGTTAGGTTAGGTTAGGTTAGGTTAGGTTAGGTTAGGTTAGGTTAGGTTAGGTTAGGTTAGGTTAGGTTAGGTTAGGTTAGGTTAGGTTAGGTTAGGTTAGGTTAGGTTAGGTTAGGTTAGGTTAGGTTAGGTTAGGTTAGGTTAGGTTAGGTTAGGTTAGGTTAGGTTAGGTTAGGTTAGGTTAGGTTAGGTTAGGTTAGGTTAGGTTAGGTTAGGTTAGGTTAGGTTAGGTTAGGTTAGGTTAGGTTAGGTTAGGTTAGGTTAGGTTAGGTTAGGTTAGGTTAGGTTAGGTTAGGTTAGGTTAGGTTAGGTTAGGTTAGGTTAGGTTAGGTTAGGTTAGGTTAGGTTAGGTTAGGTTAGGTTAGGTTAGGTTAGGTTAGGTTAGGTTAGGTTAGGTTAGGTTAGGTTAGGTTAGGTTAGGTTAGGTTAGGTTAGGTTAGGTTAGGTTAGGTTAGGTTAGGTTAGGTTAGGTTAGGTTAGGTTAGGTTAGGTTAGGTTAGGTTAGGTTAGGTTAGGTTAGGTTAGGTTAGGTTAGGTTAGGTTAGGTTAGGTTAGGTTAGGTTAGGTTAGGTTAGGTTAGGTTAGGTTAGGTTAGGTTAGGTTAGGTTAGGTTAGGTTAGGTTAGGTTAGGTTAGGTTAGGTTAGGTTAGGTTAGGTTAGGTTAGGTTAGGTTAGGTTAGGTTAGGTTAGGTTAGGTTAGGTTAGGTTAGGTTAGGTTAGGTTAGGTTAGGTTAGGTTAGGTTAGGTTAGGTTAGGTTAGGTTAGGTTAGGTTAGGTTAGGTTAGGTTAGGTTAGGTTAGGTTAGGTTAGGTTAGGTTAGGTTAGGTTAGGTTAGGTTAGGTTAGGTTAGGTTAGGTTAGGTTAGGTTAGGTTAGGTTAGGTTAGGTTAGGTTAGGTTAGGTTAGGTTAGGTTAGGTTAGGTTAGGTTAGGTTAGGTTAGGTTAGGTTAGGTTAGGTTAGGTTAGGTTAGGTTAGGTTAGGTTAGGTTAGGTTAGGTTAGGTTAGGTTAGGTTAGGTTAGGTTAGGTTAGGTTAGGTTAGGTTAGGTTAGGTTAGGTTAGGTTAGGTTAGGTTAGGTTAGGTTAGGTTAGGTTAGGTTAGGTTAGGTTAGGTTAGGTTAGGTTAGGTTAGGTTAGGTTAGGTTAGGTTAGGTTAGGTTAGGTTAGGTTAGGTTAGGTTAGGTTAGGTTAGGTTAGGTTAGGTTAGGTTAGGTTAGGTTAGGTTAGGTTAGGTTAGGTTAGGTTAGGTTAGGTTAGGTTAGGTTAGGTTAGGTTAGGTTAGGTTAGGTTAGGTTAGGTTAGGTTAGGTTAGGTTAGGTTAGGTTAGGTTAGGTTAGGTTAGGTTAGGTTAGGTTAGGTTAGGTTAGGTTAGGTTAGGTTAGGTTAGGTTAGGTTAGGTTAGGTTAGGTTAGGTTAGGTTAGGTTAGGTTAGGTTAGGTTAGGTTAGGTTAGGTTAGGTTAGGTTAGGTTAGGTTAGGTTAGGTTAGGTTAGGTTAGGTTAGGTTAGGTTAGGTTAGGTTAGGTTAGGTTAGGTTAGGTTAGGTTAGGTTAGGTTAGGTTAGGTTAGGTTAGGTTAGGTTAGGTTAGGTTAGGTTAGGTTAGGTTAGGTTAGGTTAGGTTAGGTTAGGTTAGGTTAGGTTAGGTTAGGTTAGGTTAGGTTAGGTTAGGTTAGGTTAGGTTAGGTTAGGTTAGGTTAGGTTAGGTTAGGTTAGGTTAGGTTAGGTTAGGTTAGGTTAGGTTAGGTTAGGTTAGGTTAGGTTAGGTTAGGTTAGGTTAGGTTAGGTTAGGTTAGGTTAGGTTAGGTTAGGTTAGGTTAGGTTAGGTTAGGTTAGGTTAGGTTAGGTTAGGTTAGGTTAGGTTAGGTTAGGTTAGGTTAGGTTAGGTTAGGTTAGGTTAGGTTAGGTTAGGTTAGGTTAGGTTAGGTTAGGTTAGGTTAGGTTAGGTTAGGTTAGGTTAGGTTAGGTTAGGTTAGGTTAGGTTAGGTTAGGTTAGGTTAGGTTAGGTTAGGTTAGGTTAGGTTAGGTTAGGTTAGGTTAGGTTAGGTTAGGTTAGGTTAGGTTAGGTTAGGTTAGGTTAGGTTAGGTTAGGTTAGGTTAGGTTAGGTTAGGTTAGGTTAGGTTAGGTTAGGTTAGGTTAGGTTAGGTTAGGTTAGGTTAGGTTAGGTTAGGTTAGGTTAGGTTAGGTTAGGTTAGGTTAGGTTAGGTTAGGTTAGGTTAGGTTAGGTTAGGTTAGGTTAGGTTAGGTTAGGTTAGGTTAGGTTAGGTTAGGTTAGGTTAGGTTAGGTTAGGTTAGGTTAGGTTAGGTTAGGTTAGGTTAGGTTAGGTTAGGTTAGGTTAGGTTAGGTTAGGTTAGGTTAGGTTAGGTTAGGTTAGGTTAGGTTAGGTTAGGTTAGGTTAGGTTAGGTTAGGTTAGGTTAGGTTAGGTTAGGTTAGGTTAGGTTAGGTTAGGTTAGGTTAGGTTAGGTTAGGTTAGGTTAGGTTAGGTTAGGTTAGGTTAGGTTAGGTTAGGTTAGGTTAGGTTAGGTTAGGTTAGGTTAGGTTAGGTTAGGTTAGGTTAGGTTAGGTTAGGTTAGGTTAGGTTAGGTTAGGTTAGGTTAGGTTAGGTTAGGTTAGGTTGGTTAGGTTAGGTTAGGTTAGGTTAGGTTAGGTTAGGTTAGGTTAGGTTAGGTTAGGTTAGGTTAGGTTAGGTTAGGTTAGGTTAGGTTAGGTTAGGTTAGGTTAGGTTAGGTTAGGTTAGGTTAGGTTAGGTTAGGTTAGGTTAGGTTAGGTTAGGTTAGGTTAGGTTAGGTTAGGTTAGGTTAGGTTAGGTTAGGTTAGGTTAGGTTAGGTTAGGTTAGGTTAGGTTAGGTTAGGTTAGGTTAGGTTAGGTTAGGTTAGGTTAGGTTAGGTTAGGTTAGGTTAGGTTAGGTTAGGTTAGGTTAGGTTAGGTTAGGTTAGGTTAGGTTAGGTTAGGTTAGGTTAGGTTAGGTTAGGTTAGGTTAGGTTAGGTTAGGTTAGGTTAGGTTAGGTTAGGTTAGGTTAGGTTAGGTTAGGTTAGGTTAGGTTAGGTTAGGTTAGGTTAGGTTAGGTTAGGTTAGGTTAGGTTAGGTTAGGTTAGGTTAGGTTAGGTTAGGTTAGGTTAGGTTAGGTTAGGTTAGGTTAGGTTAGGTTAGGTTAGGTTAGGTTAGGTTAGGTTAGGTTAGGTTAGGTTAGGTTAGGTTAGGTTAGGTTAGGTTAGGTTAGGTTAGGTTAGGTTAGGTTAGGTTAGGTTAGGTTAGGTTAGGTTAGGTTAGGTTAGGTTAGGTTAGGTTAGGTTAGGTTAGGTTAGGTTAGGTTAGGTTAGGTTAGGTTAGGTTAGGTTAGGTTAGGTTAGGTTAGGTTAGGTTAGGTTAGGTTAGGTTAGGTTAGGTTAGGTTAGGTTAGGTTAGGTTAGGTTAGGTTAGGTTAGGTTAGGTTAGGTTAGGTTAGGTTAGGTTAGGTTAGGTTAGGTTAGGTTAGGTTAGGTTAGGTTAGGTTAGGTTAGGTTAGGTTAGGTTAGGTTAGGTTAGGTTAGGTTAGGTTAGGTTAGGTTAGGTTAGGTTAGGTTAGGTTAGGTTAGGTTAGGTTAGGTTAGGTTAGGTTAGGTTAGGTTAGGTTAGGTTAGGTTAGGTTAGGTTAGGTTAGGTTAGGTTAGGTTAGGTTAGGTTAGGTTAGGTTAGGTTAGGTTAGGTTAGGTTAGGTTAGGTTAGGTTAGGTTAGGTTAGGTTAGGTTAGGTTAGGTTAGGTTAGGTTAGGTTAGGTTAGGTTAGGTTAGGTTAGGTTAGGTTAGGTTAGGTTAGGTTAGGTTAGGTTAGGTTAGGTTAGGTTAGGTTAGGTTAGGTTAGGTTAGGTTAGGTTAGGTTAGGTTAGGTTAGGTTAGGTTAGGTTAGGTTAGGTTAGGTTAGGTTAGGTTAGGTTAGGTTAGGTTAGGTTAGGTTAGGTTAGGTTAGGTTAGGTTAGGTTAGGTTAGGTTAGGTTAGGT